>NC_135738.1:12507500-13252500 GCF_041903045.1 Epinephelus lanceolatus
CGACATGTTCACATGACGAGTTCCGGCCAATTACTGCACAGTAGGGCAGGACTAAGCAAAACACTCTTGAGGACAAAAAAATCTGCATTTTGAACACAGTGCTTTTTGTAATGTCAGTCAAACTTCCCCATCACACTCCACTCACACTTGCATAACTGCCAAAAACTGCAGCTCCTCAAATGGCCTCTTGAAGCTGCTCCCAATAGTTAGTAAATCCTCACAGACCCTCATGTCAAAATTCCCAAGTTTACAGAAGAAATAAAATTGTTTACAGCCTGATAGAAAAAGCAGTGTAGCTAATTAGCCCCTTCATGACAGCTGAAGGGGGGTGAATTTTTATATATCACACCTGTTTAAAATTTATAAAGGCATAAAGTTAGACATAATCAAAGATGTGGTAGCTTTGACTGACTCATAACGTCCTCAGCTCTCAGTCAGATCTGTCCTCACTTCCCCACAGCTCCACCCTCTTGTCCAATTGTGGCCACTTCTGGCTTCTGGCTCCAGAATGACAGTGGCTAAAATGCCAGACTCGATGCTTATATGCAGGTGTCTACAAACCACTGGCTGACATTATGATGGCTATGTCAGTTATTATTATATAGTCGATTCTCTGGCCCTATCATACCGAACTACGCCTCCATCCTCCTGAGCATAGGCGTCATTTAGGTATGGCGAGGTATGGCAGCTGCCATACCTTGGAATCGGGAGAAAAAAAAAGACAGAGGTTCTGTAGTCATCTTACTTGTGAGTGTCCTTCACATTTGTTGCAAGTGATCGGATGTGATATGTTAGATAGTCCGAGGCGCACTGGCTGATTGTTTTCATTGTATTACACTTAAATAGGTCAATAATATGCTCATCAGTGAATACAAGTGTTAGTGAATACGAGTGTTATTGAATCAAATTGTTCGCCACTTCGTTCCTCCGCGAGTTATGAGTTATGTGAGTTATCTGTGTGTTGTAAAAGCATTTTGCTTTGCTGCTGTAGACAGCCTGTCTAAATGATGTCTTGAAGCCTGTCTGATTGTATGTGGGTTTTTTTCTTCATGTCGGTATGTTAAGCTTGTATTTTCGGTCTCTGGAGACACTCCACTAAATTTGCCTATAGAGTATTGTACCAAATTGGCCTTTTTTTTTACTGTTTCATACACCGGACACCTTGGTTATCTTCTAGAAATGAGCTTGTAATTAATTTATTTTCTTTATTTTCTGTGAAGTTCAACACATGACTAATGATAATTAAACGTCCGCCCGCTTTTCAGTAGCATAGTATGTACTTCTGACAGGTCAAAGGCCAAAGTGAAGCTTTATATAAGTTCATATTTTTGAAACTCCATCATCAGTAGCTCTGTGACGTCATGTCATATTGCCATACCTTAGCTTTTGCTGAAACGACGCCCCTGCTCCTGAGTCACAAACAACACATTCTTACATCAACGGAAAGACTGTCGACACAGTTATAGGTTGAGACGCACACTCAGGTGTCAAAGTTACATTACAAACCCGTCCATATATCCTGTTTTCTGGTACTTCAGTCTTTTAGCAAATGTCCAGTGTCTTTTTTTTCCTAGAGTCTGCGGTCCCTACAATAAAACAGCAAGAGGTCACTTGTCAGGAAATGTAAACATGATTGACCAATGATTTTATTGTCCTGTAAGGGCATTCTCCTCTGAGATGCAGAGAATATACTGCTGACACAAGAGGTTAAAGGGGCATAATTAAAAACAAAGGCTGTTTCTGCAGGACTTTGAAAGAGTTTTGTTGAGAACAAATGCTGATTGTTTACTTTGCTTCATGGTGAGATTTCTGGCTTTCTTTTGGTGTTCTGACCAATATATTTGTTTTTAACAAAACTTGATATTATATATTAACATTACATCTTACTCATATTTCTGCTCAATGCAGGCCACCATAAGCCAACTATACAAAATACCTGTACCTGGTTAGTCTGGTAAAATTTAAGATAAATGAAATCAATAGTATTTCCTGAGGAAAGATTTTTTCCCCTTGATATTTAGGTGAATTATTACACTACAGTAATAACACACCAACGGCCCTGACATTAAACATATTTGCTGATCAGGCGCTCACTCCACAGCTTTGGTCCAGTTTTATACAGAACACTGTCTCAATTGTTTATTCGACGCCTTCCTCAGGGATTCCTACACTGCTGCCCTAATGTCAAAAATATTTTGGTTACAATGGCTGGTGCTAATTTTTCTCTTGATGGAAACACTAATTGGAGCCAAAACACCTAAAGCGGTGCGAGGACCCTGTTTAAAATGCTCCATTTATCATTAGTTCACAAAATGAAGTACATTTTCAAGGGGCTAAATATGCTCCAAAACACATGAAAATTTGCACTTGTATCAGAACTGTTAAACAATGTGATATTTTATGGGTTTCATACTTGGGTATAAAATGGTTTGATGGTGCCCCCCCTAGGAAATTTCTATCAAGCAGCCCTTGTGGTACAAAAATTGGGAGGCACATGTAACATCCCAAGACTAAAAAAGTCTCTTAGAGCCATGCCCTTAACCCAACAGGAAGTCAGCCATTTTGGATTAACTTTTCGTTTTTAGGGCATTTTTTGCCATCTCCAGGCGTTGTGCTTTAGAAAACTCCTAGACATGTCGCCAAATGGATTTCAAATTTGGGCTTTACAATCAAAGTACCCTGGCCATGCTACATATGTTTCGACACAAAACAGGAGTAGTTTGTAACTCCACTGTACATGGTTAAATCTCCAAAACTTCATGTTTAATTAGAGTTCTGGCCTGAAGACATCATGCTTCTGACAACAGGTAATGACATGTTTTATACTTTGATGTCTTCTAGCAGGTTGACCAGATCCACCTCTAATTTTGGAAGAAACCTGAGACCTTGATGATGCTTTATTGTGAAGATTGTGAGTTGTCTTTGAATGGTGTTGCCATGGCAGCACAGCGAATTTCGATGTCCGGACGTATAGAAGGAAGCTGTTATAACCTGACTTTACATAGTCCAGTCATGATGCCAAATTTGCATGGTGTGGTCTAGACCCCCAGGTCCCTCAGGTCAGCTGACCTGATGCTCCTGGCTGTCCCACGCTCCAGACTTAAGCTCAGGGGTGATGGTGCCTTTGCTGTGTCTGCCCCCAAACTGTGGAACAGCATCCCCCTCCCATCAGATCTGCCCCCATCCTTTGACTTGTTTAAGTCCAAGCTCAAAACCTACTTTTATTCATTAATGTTTGAGTCCTCCTGACGTGGCTTTCTCTGATGTGTGCCTGTGTGTGTTGTGTCTCTAAATGTGAGAGCTGTGTACCTGACACTTACGTTGCCTCTCGTGTATGTGGTTTTAGCATCTTATTCCTTTTGTACAGCACTTTGGTCAGCATGAGTTGTTTTTAAATGTGCTTTATAAATACATTTGAGTTGAGTTGAGTAGACAGGATATACAACAACATATAATCAGTGTGTGTTCTCTCGCGCCACATAGTGGACACAGGAAGTGGTACACAGTTTGCAGTATGTTATTGTCAGCGCCACACACTTCACACAAGAAATAACGTCCAGGTCATGCTTGCAGTGCCCCATGTTTGTACTGCTGTGTCAACCTGCATCCCATCAATGCCCCTGACTTGCGTGAAGGTACAAGGGTCCGTTCATCAAGGCTTGTAGCGTCAGTTCATATTGTTTTATATCTAGTGCTTCTAAAATTTAGCGAACAAGATGACGAATCCTGTCCAGTAAGTGACAATAGGTGTTACAAAATACGTTACATAAATCCTGCTTACATCTGGGTCTCATATTTTGAAATGGAGTGTGAATTCAACTCCTGTGTATATTTGTGTTTGTCTCAATTAGCCCTCAGTCTTGTGCAGCACATGTAGGCCCACTTTCCACTCATTGCTGGAGTGACCATTAAATGGTTCTGTAGCATTGCCTGTTAGTATTTAATTTACATTTCAGCAGTGCAGTGAGTGTGTCAGTCCTCGTACTCTCTCTCTGATCGCTGTGCATTTTCCTGACCAGTGAAATATCCAGTTCACAGTCTGCTTCACCGAGTGGAAGTCAAAAACATCCCTGGTTGCTTCATTATTTCCCCACAACAGCATACTGTACACACGTCGATAGTAATATACATGTAGGCTGTACGCTCCCAAGCTAATTGAAAGGCACACACAAGCAGGCGGCTCACTGCAGTGAGGCAACAACTGTTTCAAAGATGCCCCGTCACCGTGTTACAGATCAGCATAAACAAGTCACTGCTCTCTGTTCCTCTAAACCTCGAATGAGAGCACAGGCTGCTTGTCATTTCTCTTGTCAATGGACTCGTCAATCAAGAGTAAAAATGGGCCACTTTTACACCTTTCAATGACAGGCAGGTTACTGTCAGTCTGCAAGCTTCTCTGCAGAATCTGAATCAGTTTGGTAAAAACAAAAAAACATACTTTGGCAATTTTACTATCAAATACAAAAACAAGTCAGCAAAGTGTTGTCGTGCCTGCTACTAGACCATGTTCTGCTACAAAACATAATTCCAGCTCTTGTTCGGGAAATACTTGGAGCCAAATCACTGGCAACCTTTTACAAACCTATTATTGGATCATTATTTGGTGTAAGGTTTGAATTGTCTGCGTGTCCAGTGGTCAGGTGCAAGTCAACAAAAAGATTAATGCTGTGTCTCAAATGGGATACTTTTGTATCCAAACTTGCTATTTGGGGGTACAGACGTGTGTTCACACTAAAACGTATGGCAAAAGGGGTGCGAATGTGCATGTGCCGAGGCCTCTACTGTACCCTGGAGTTTATTTAACAGTGACAGGGATTCGATAATGGCGGACAATTTAGTCTCGAAGAAATCAAAGAATGCGCCAATATGGCAACACTTTGGCTTTGAGCCAGACGAAGGAGGCATGGTCGTTTTTTATTTTAAATGAGTCAATTGCAACCCCAAGTGGCGAAAATCCGGTATTACCGACTTGATGCGTTTTTTCACAAAAACCTGACCTTTTTTTTTTTTTTTTTTTTTCATACCGACCCAACCCTAGTTGGAACTGCAAAGCAAATGATAACGTCAGCTTGCTAGCTAGCTAGCAGCGACACATTTTGTCATTGGGCTTGATGTGTTGTGGCGTAAACTCTACAATCTATGGGCGTATGTGACATTTGGTGTTAATGGTTGTTAAATTGTCATCTTCACTGTAGAAGATTTTAGTATTAGATTTGTGGTCAGATGCTTGACAAGAATTAAATATTTGCAAAATCTGACAGCAAGCATTATCCTGGTAAATCATCTGGTGATAGCACCACCCAGTATTAGTGATGGACATTTCTAGATACAGAAATGTGCCACGAAAGCCGTGAATTTAAGTATACAGTGAGGAATCTCTGTGTCTGTGTGTGAGTGTGTGTGTTATTCATCCGTATATCTAGGGAATCCTTCATCTGAATTACATTACACTTGGTGAATGTATTGCTGGGGACTCAAAGACTTGCAGTTTTGAATTTAGTGCAGTTTGGGCACATGATATGTTAAATATGACTTAACTTTAATAAACAAGCAAGCAGCACTGAGTCTGAACAGCTGTTGCAGCAAAGCTTTAGGCCTCTTCAGAAAGATGAAAATGTTTACCTCTATGTAAGCGGGGATTCGTTGCTATGGTAAAGTTACATCCGACAAAAGGTGAAGAAATAGAGACCAGACATGTTACGCCAGGGCCACACCGCCCGCGGAAGCGCCGCGAATAGCCTCGAAGAGCCGAGAAGTGAAGCCAGTTTCCTTTCGGCGCCCATGTTAACCGATTGTGTCTTCCACATCGGCCGCGCTGCGCAGCTCCGCCACCAGCCCTGCAGCGATCATTTTGGCGTCTGGTCTATTTTCTGCGCGAGCCGCGACCGAATGTGTCAAACCGGGCAGTTACCCATGATGGAAAAATAACAGCTGGGAGCAGAATCGCTTGTCGACCGGTGCAGAGAAATGCGCGTCTGATGTGAACGGAGGTGCTCCGGCTTGTGTGAGAATTTCGGTGCACTTACCAGGCAATGTGGCCCTGGCGTTAGGCTACGTCTCTGCAGAGTGAGCAGCATGTCCTCCATAAAACCTTAAAATTTTGAAGGATTTCAGCTAACCTTAGTAAGTAAACATTTAATCACAGAGGTCTGGGAACCAACCCCTGCGGAACCCCACACGTTGTTGGGAGATGCTCTGATGTAAAACTTGATGCTTAATAGTCCCGGTCTTGAAGGTAGGACTTGAACCAATTCATGACCGTGTTAGAGAGACCAAACCAGTGGTCAAGTCTGTCTGTTAATACATTATGCATTAGCATTATGCATTATCATATCAAAAGCAGCAGTAAGGTTCAATAACATGAGGACAGAGACTATGTTGTTCCTGCCACTATTTATTATTATTTATTATTGTTTATTTATCTGTTTGAAGGACCACACTGCCTTATTTTAAATTATTAGTATTGATGAATTACTGCACTGTTTCTTTTAAACTATCTTTGGATGCAAAACAGCATTTCGTTTTTATGTACCCCATAAAAATGACAATAAAGAAATAAACAATAAAGAATACTAGAATCTATGCTGACATTAATGTCATTCAGCACCTTGAAAACAGCAGATTCGGTTCTGTGGTGTGGTCTAAATCCAAGACAAGACAAGACAAGACAGTTATTTACTGCTAAAAAGTTGCTCAGCTGCCAAAGGACAACTTGTCTCAATAATTTTGCTAATAAAATAAAATCTAGATAAAAGTCTTTGCACCAAAGTACAACACTGAGCTGCTGTGCCTCAGGAAGTAGAGCGGGTGGTCCACTAATCAGACAATCGGCGGTTTGATCCCCTGCTCCTCCAGTCTGCATGTTGAAGTATCCTTGAACAAGATACTGAGCCCCAGATTGCTCCAGATGGCTGTGCAATCAGTGTGTAAGTGCGTTATTGTTTAGGTGAGCAGGTGGCATCTTGTACAGCAGCCTCAGCCACCAGTGTGTGAAAGTGTGTGTGTATGGGGAGAATGTGGCTCTGTAGTGAACAAGTGCTTTGAGTGGTTGGAAGACTACAAAGGTGCTATACAAACTAGGGATGCACCGAATATTCGGTAACCGAATATATTCGGCCGAATATTGCAAAAAAACACACATTCGGTATTCAGTGGAATAAGTTAAAAGCAAGGCCGGCGTTTTGGTAAGGCAATCAAACAGCGTGCCGTGACTGGCGGAATAAAATGACGGTAGTGTGGTGATCCGTCCGTCACGGCACTCGCATTTGCGACTAAAAATAATTTTGAGCGAGCAAAATAGGCTTAAATCATTCAGCATGCTGTGCGAGCAGCCTACAGATTTCAACCAGCAGCAGAAATGAAAGGCGAATCCCACCAATTGTGGGTTGAACAGGGGTCACAGACACAGACAGTAACGTTAATGTATTCCTGTCAAATACGGCGGCCATCGGCTTACCGGGCGATGGAGAAGACGGCTCCAATAATATCCTCTTCTTGGTGTCATGACTGCCCAGAAGTACCTTTACAGCCGAGCCAGCCGAACACAGGTATGTGACGTGTCAGAGGAGAAACGAGCCTTTCACATTTCTCTCTTTCTGGCAGTAATGGCCCACAAACCTCACCGCACTTTAGGGACTGTTCTTTACTTATGAAGGGACTGTCAGGGGAGGAGGGTGGCTGGTTGATTTTTATTTCATTTATTTATTTTATTTTGATCCCCCCTATGTTAATCACTTATTGATGCTGTTTTTGAAGTATGAATAAGTCAATAAGTAATTTATTCCATTGAAATATCATTGATGTATTATAGAAAAGTGATTTATCTTTTCATAAATGACAAAAGGCACATCTGCCTCATTTTTGCTGTGGTATCGTGATACTATTCAGAACCATGATATTTTCATTGGTATCGTACAGTGGGTCCCAATTTTGATACCGTGACAACACTAATCTGGAGGGGGTTCATCTGCAAAAACTAATGAACAAATAAACAATGATATTCGGTATTCGGTACTCGGTATTCGGCCAAGCGTTTAATAATATTTGGCTTCGGCCACAAATTTTCATTTCGGTGTATCCCTAATACAAACGCAAGTCCATTAATTTAAATGTTTTTCAGTCAGGAACACTTTGGTCAAAGAAAACTTTATTTTCATTTGCAGCATTATATTTGGCAGTATGTCTCTGTTCTGGGGCCTCTCTGCCTGTTCTGGGGCATGTGCAGAAAGCCTTTTTCCACGCGCCTACATGAAAAGCCTAAGGCAGAGAAAGCCCACCTCTCCGCCCTTCCACGTGCAATCATGGAAAGCCTGAGGCAGAGACAGCACATCTCCCTGCCCTTCCATGTGCCTGCATGGAAAGCCTTTAGGAGAGCAGCAGTAAAGACCCCCTGGTAACAGAAGAGAGCAGCATCAATTACAAACAGAAATGACATTGATAAGTCAGACACAACATGAAAAGGAGGAGCTGGGGTGGAGGCGGGTTGCAAAGTGACTTGCAGAGGAAGCAGCAACAGTAGGCAGGCCAGAGCAGTTTAAATAGGGCGCCCTGAATGAGAGTCGCCAATTGGTTGCATATAAATAAATCATGTGATCTATCAGCTGACTCCATCAGTTGAGTGGGCTGTTTGAGATCAGCTGATGTAGCTGGGATGTGAGCTGAGCTTGAAATCGTGTCATGCCTGAACTAACGCTATGCTCAAATAAACTTCAAAGTATAATTTGAATTCAGGTTTTTAATGACATATAGTTTTGGCAGTTTTTAAATCAAAATGTTGTGGATCCTCTACTGAGAGACACTTACCAACGATACCCACAGTGATAAATTCACATGAGCAACGACATAATAGCTGGTGTAATGCAAGTGTTCAGTTGAACAGAGAAATGCCAAAAACATGACTGAAAGCTTTGTATCAACAGCATCAAAACGGAGCCAATTTAGAGCAGCATTTCACGCTGAGAAACACGGACGGGAAAAGCATGTATGGAGGCAGCATTTTGAATTACATGCTGCACAAATAAATCTGAGCAAAAAAGATGAAAATACAGACGTGAGTCTCCTGCAAACCCATGCAGGGTAAATTGTTGTTGGTTTTGAGTAAGCAATAGAAAGAGATTAAGAGCATGTCGACTCCGTCCCTATTCCTCTTGCTACAGCATTTTCTCCTGGGGATAAAGTTCTTATCTTATTGTTGATTGTTATAATTTCTGATATTGCTTTGCATAAAGTAACATGATAGAGCCACACTGCTCTGCAACAGGAAAACACTAAAGAAAAACCCCAGTACAACTAAAAGTGATAGCAGAATCACCTCTGTGACAGTGACAAGTGTTAAGTGGACGTGGGATTCAGACACATCCCTGTGCAACTCAGGCACGTATTTGATTCTCAAAAAGCTCTCCCATCGAGCTGTGTTTAAGATATAAGCACTGTAGGTGTTGTACACGATATCAGACAGGAGCTTGGAAGGAGAAAACATTGTGTAGCATGAATATATTATACTGAGAGGAGAAGTGACATAATGGGGCTACAGTGCATTTTGCCTGGTTTTAGTGTCCCTCACTAGCCGAGGCTCAGGTTAGTGGTAGCGAGAAGCAAAGAGACAGGCATGGCCGTTCCCTGTGTGTCTTCAGCATCAGCCAGACTGGAAATAGGATTAAGGTTTCACTCCCATATGCAGAGTTATTTGGTGCATTTGTTTATGCTTCATGTGCAGCTACATCTGACGACAAACACACACACACACACACACACACACACACACATACACACACACACACACACACACACGCTCACTTGGGAGATGAGTCATTCCCTTTATGAATCATATTGTCTTCTCTCAAACTAGTGTGGGGCTCACTGAAAAAAAGGAACAACTGATTCCGATAATACATTTTCATACTGTACTCCCTCCTGGTTCTGACAAGGCAGAAAATCCTAGCAGATGGCTAACACATGAATATGAAAATGCTGAAAGACCCAGAGTTATTGATTGATTTATTTAGATTTATCTTTTAATTTAGGGTTGGACAGCTCAAGGTTTTGCTTACCCAGGCATGTTTGTTATTTTTTATTTATGAGAGGAATGTGCCTCTGGGTTTTTGTCTTTTCAACATCGTATTTATTCTACATGTATCAATACTGTGAGGATTTGATCCCACACTTCCACGTTGTCATGTCATTTCGGTATTTTCTCATAAAGAAACAAAAGTCTGGTTAAAATTCAGTGTTTTTCATTAAATGCAACGTGTTAGTCCTTGAGGTTTAACAAATGCTGTATATTAAACACATTTTCTTTTTCTTCCTCAAACTGCATGTGATTTTTTTTAAAACCATGCAATTTAAATCCATGTCCAGGGAAACAAAAGCGGGATCCGCTCATTCAAATGTTACTCTGGAGCGCTATTGTTCTCAAAAAATAAAAATAAAATCAACCTACCTTTTAAGCACAAATTAAAGTGTGCTCGCTAAATGAAAATATTAGCATTGTATGTTTCTGCAAACCATGTACATATTATATCAATGTTTTGAAAGTGATATAGGTTATCCTCCTGAGACCCAAACTTTTGTATGGCATGCATTTTGAATTTCGCCTAGCTATTTGGGATCAGTAGGACCTGATAAGTATAAAAAGCTAAACATAGTCAGTGATAATTAAGGCCCAGTGTCCTTAAAAGAGACGGTAATAAGGTCCCAATGTCTTTAAACAAGTACTTCCTAATTAACAGTGTCTTATCTTGTTACTGTTGCTAAAATTTGTCAAATTTGTTGCCATATTAAACTACAAATATTATTAATCATAAATAAACAAGTTTAACCAAAAAATGTGATTCGGTTTTGAACTTTGTCCATTTTTGTGTCGGGATCGGCGGCAGACTGACCTGGCAGAGATGGCCACCATCTTGTTTTTACATAGATTAGTGTGTTGTGCTCTTACTACCACTAGATGGCACAAAAAAATGTCCATGATTGAGGACAATGGGTCTAAGTTAATTAGAATACAGTATAAGGTCAAGTAAAGTCCAAATGGGAGGTCCTCATATGAGGACACAGGGTCTCAGGAGGATATGAGCTGAATTTGTCATGTAGAGGTGGTGGGGATGTTGGATGGTGCGTAATCTTGGCAAGATGCCTGACATGCTGCAGACAACTGTTCAAGACCAAACATGGGTGTTTCTCAGCAACCTATTTCTATTTTGCAGGCAGCTTTTTAGGTATTTTTAACAATGCTTGGCTGTTTGTCCACCTGGAAAAGTGCCAGGAAAAGTTTATTTTTCATTTTTATTTTTTCCAGAGACATTGCTGCCATTACTTACTGGATAGAAAGTTTGAACTGTCACCGTTCCAATGTCTAATCTGACAGGGCTTTGTACAATGTGCAACATATTGCGTGCGCTTTAAACTGAGCAAAGTGGTAAATGGTAAATGGACTGCACTTGTATTGCACTCTTTTAGTCCTCTGACCACTCAAAGCACTTTTTACACTATGAGTCACATTCACCAATTCACACACACATTCACACACTGGTGATTGAGGCTGCCATACATGGTGCTACCTGCTACTTATTTATTTATTTAAGGGACATTGTGCATAAATCAACATTTTAACAAATGTTAATGCACCCAAATTAGCTGAAAAGCTAGTTTTCATCGGCATTCCCTTCGCCAGCTGTAATGTAAAACAGGTCAAAACATACTGCATTACAGCGAAAAACACATCACATATAATACGGTTACAGACAATCCACTATCACATGTTACAGTTAAATAGTACGTGTATCAATGTTCACATCTTTGGGTGTCAACAAGCAATTTTTTGGCATTAAACTTAGGCCAAGGATTCTTCAACATGCTGACTGGAGGAGCCGGGGATCAAACCACTGATTGTCAGATTAATGGACCCGCTCTACCTCCTGAGGCACAGCTGAAATCTATTTAAACTGTTTGTGGGTGTCTAAATCTAAATCAGAGTACACAAATGGGTGTTTATGTGCAAAAAGTGCTAAAACTGTGACACTGCACAATGCAAGTTCTTGGTCTGAAATCAAAGTCTATTTGAATTCACTGCTTGACAGACAAGAATAAAGAGAAAGAAACCCATTGGTTCTCTTTAAGATCATGAGACATCTTACTTACTTTTATTATGAGTCAAGATACTGTATGTACTTGAGAAACAATGACCTGCTTTTCAACTGAGTCTTAGTTCTTTTTGGTGCCAGATCACTATTTTTCACATTCCTTCATGTCTTTTCTAACTAGAATTATAAAAGCACAATGCGTGGCTCAAGAGTCCTTACAAATGCATTTCAGTCTATTCGGGCTATTCATTTATGACACGGCTGAATGCAGCTCAGCGAATACAAAAGCTTTTTTCAGAGTGCAGTCTGAAACACTATATGAAGCATATACTAGACACTGGGCCTCCTGGAAAATAATGTAAAAACTGTGATAGCAACTAACAAACAGTATCTGTCTTTTTTGCTTCAAATATAACATTCTCTCAGATAATGGATTACAGGGTACAGCAAAAACACATATTTTTAGTCAGGTCTCTACACTGTTATTTTGTTGTCAGATAGGAAAGTCTTCTCACAGTGAGAAAAGCAGCTGTGGTTATGCATTTGGATCACTTTTGGACGTTGTTTTATCTGTCCTGTAATTTTAGATTAATTTCCTTGGATGTTTCCCGGAAAGGGCTGTGTAATTTGGTACTAATTAAAGGGAAAATGGGAACAGTGTTCTCTGACAGCACACTTAGTTATAAGAGAGATGCGGGGAATGATACATAAGAAACAGAAGGGCACAGCTGGGTGAACACTCCAGGAAAAAAAGCTGGAATCTTAATAGAAAAAGTGTCTGACATCCATTAAAACCAAATACATGTTAAAGCGCCTTTGTATTGGATTCAAGAAGTTTCAGTCCAATGGTTGGAGAAAAATGTTGGCAAAATGGCAGGAGACAAGAGACACAGCCAGGGGTCGCTAAAAAAACCCTCTACCTTTAGGGGTTAAAAAGCCATTGGAAAAACAGCAACAGGTTGCTAAAAAACATCCATGTTTGAACACGAAAGAGCCGTTGGAAAAAGAGCCACAAGTTGCTAAAAAATATCTACAATTTAGGGCTAAAGAACCGCTGGAAAAACAGACATGAGTCATCAAAAACACCTACGTTTGGGGGCTAAAAAGCTGCTAGAAAAGCAGCCACTGATGGTTAAAAAACTTCACGTTTAGGGGCTTAAAAGCCACTGGAAAAACAGCAAAACGTTCATGTTTGAGGGCTAAAGAACTGCTGGAAAAACAGCCATGAGTCACTAAAAACACCCCGTTTGTGGACTAAAAGGAACACAACGCATCGCTAAAAAAAACAACCACATTTAAAACCAAAAATATACATTTATTTGAAAAAAAAAAAAAAATAGATATAACATGCACTTATCTAGACAGAGGGCAAAAGTGCAGGTGCTCGAGCACCACCTGGGGTCTATCTGTGTGTGTCATTTTTCAAAGGCCCCAAAATGAATCTGGTCTGAGAACTTTGGATCTGTGAATGAATGTGACACAGATTTATACTTATTTCCAGTAGAGTTGTTTGAGTTTTTTTCACAAATACAACTTAATAATGTCAGATGGAATTGAAAATTTCCATAATCACATAAAAATATCCACTAACTGGAAGCTCTGTTTTAGAATCAGAGAGTTGATTCCTCATATTTGTTGAATTGTATGTTTCCTGTAATCCTAAACCGCACAGGGTATTTTACATGTAGCTGAGCATGCAAAAGTTCCTGCTGTGCACTGAATAAGACTCTAGGCTACGCCAAATATTAATTGGAATTAATTATCACTGTAACAATTGAAAACTGTCGGCATTTACCGTGTAATTAGTACCAAATTACACAGTCCTCTCTAGAAATCTATTCACAGCTGCATGCCACTTCCCTTCTGGCAGTTCCACTAAGTATTAGGAAACTATTGGACCAGAAGTGTTATCCACATCCATGGGCCCGTTTATGCTTTTACAACCTCCTTAGTCCTTTGAAGCATGCAATCAACAAGGTGCTGAAAATGTTTGGTGATCTTGGCCCTCACTGACTCAATAACATAACACAGTTTTTGTTGTCCCCTCCATTCACAGTAAACACTGTACTGCACGCAAGCCCCTGGAGGTTAGCTGCTTTCTGCGATGGCTGCTAACGGCGTCTGGCACCAACAATCAAACTACCTTTCATGTCACTTAGATAACACGCCTTACTCATTCTAACACTTAGTTAAAAAGCAAACTTCACTGTCTACATGCTTTATAAAGTGAGTCACAGCCATGTAACTGTCTCAAGAAGAAAGCTGTTAACATGGGGATGTAACTAGAAGCTGGAATCAGGGTACAGTTGTTTTTGTTTCTTTTTTGCATGTGTGCGACAGTGTCTGTAGTGGCTTCATTCATAACCATAACCGCTAAATGTCAGTCGTTATTACAGGTGATTGACCTGGAGTTTGGTGGAAATGGCGGAGCTTTTGGCAGCGATTTTATCCATCAACTATTATTTCTGCTGTGGGGTCGAAGCAGAGTCTCATTTCATTTTTGTCCCCCAAAACCCATATCTCATCCAGCCTTTTTCACTTCATCTTATTGATCTCCATAGATTGATTTTATATGAGTGATGAAATGATGATTTGGTAAGTTGAGAGGATGGCCTAGAATTTCAACTTCTTCTCCTTAATGTGATTTATTTCTTCTCAGTATGTTGGCCGCAGAGGTTGAAATGTAAATGAATGGCAACTTTATTTAAAAAATTGGAAGCATACAGGCAGTGAGTGAGCTGAATCTGTATCTTATTATAATCTGACATATGTTCACTGGCATGAGGGGAATTAATAACCATCAAAAGTGTGCAATATTTAGTTGCCCTTGCCAAACTTGTCCTTACACTAGTTAGCTGCAGGGTGAAATCTATGAAAACACCCATCAGCCGCAGCATTAAAACCACTGACAGATGAAGTGAGAAGCATTGATCATCTTGTTACAATGCAGTGCTCTTCTCTGGATGCCACCTGACACACTCTGACACATTCTCACTCCAACTTCATCACATACTGACGATTGGTCATGGACTTTCCAGATATGATATGCAAGGTACCCCTGGTGCCTGGGTTCAAGCGAGGGAGTTCAAGTATCTCGGGGTCTTGTTCACGAGTGAGGGTGGAATAGAGCGTGAGATCTGCGGTTTGGTGCGACATCTGCAGTGATGTGGCCGCTGTGCTGGACTGTCGTGGTGAAGAGGGAGCGAAGCTGGAAGGCAAAGCTTTTGACTTACTGGTCCATCTACGTCCCAACCGTCACCTATGGTCATGAGCTCTGGGTAGTGACAGAAAGAATTAGATCACGGATGCAAGCAGCCTAAATGAGCTTCCTCCGTGGGGTGGCTGGGCTCAGCCTTAGAGATAGGGTAAGGAGCTCGGAGTAGAGCCGCTGCTCCTTTGTGTCATAAAAGGTCAGTTGAGGTGGTTCGAGCTTCTGATCAGGATCCTCCTGGGTGCCTCCCGTAAGGGGTGTTCTGGGCATGTCTCACTGGTAGGAGTCCCTGGGGTAGACCCAGGACGCGTTGGAGGGATTACATATTTCATCTGGCCTGGGAACACCTTGCTGTCCCCCAGGAGGCACAGGAAAGCGTTAGTGGGGAGAGGGACGTCTGGGGTGCTTTGCTCGGCCTGTTGCCCCTGCGACCTGGACCTGGATTGAAAACAGATGGGACATGAACACTGCTCTCCTTGAAAAAATGTTTGTTGGATCATTCCACCACTTCTGCCACCTCTCTTACTTGGACTTTCACCGTCATTACTTTCATTCTTGTCCTGCCGCGTTTCCCTATGATGCTGCCGGGTCCAGTTACACTAAAACGACGACCGGCTGCGTATCTCACCAGCATTAAAGACAGCTTTTTTCATAATTTTTTTGTTTTTGTCTGACGCCGGAAGTCACCGCCCAAGTGCCCGATTTTGACGACTTTGGAGTTAGACTAGGTTGGAAAAGCTGCTCAGGAATGGCCACAGTACTGTGACAAAGAGCTCAAAGTGTCGACCTGGCCTTCAAATTCGCCACATCCCAATCTGATTGAGCATCTATGGGATGTGCCAGAACCCCACGGGACTCAAAGGATCCTTCTCTAATGCCCCGTTGCCAGATGCCACAGATCAACCCCAAAGGTTCTGTGTCCATACCTCAACAGGTCAGAAGCCTCATAGTATATCAGACTCGGTTCCAGCCTATCCCGGTATAGACGCAGGGTCTCTGGGATACCAGCATTTCCTACAGATGCTTGATCTGATAGGGATGTGGTGAATTTGCATGCCAGTTTGTTGCCTTGAGCTCTTTGTCAAGTTCCTCAGGCCATTCCAAAACTGCTCCCAGCAGAACTGAGATAATCAATGTTATTCACTTCAACCATCAGTGGTTTCAATGTTGTGGCTGATTAGTGTATATCTGCATATTGTCATTTGTAACATCCTGATTACTACTTGGTTGTTATGAATTTTGTGACACTATAAGATGAGTTAAATCAATTTAAATTAAGTAAGTGATACTTACTTTATTTGTTAAATATTGGGGGATTATACACAATTACCCTGCATTTGTAGTTATCTTGAAAAACATCTCTGCTAACATTGCCTGCAGTTTTAGCCTTGCTATAATGAGCATGCAGGTACAAGGTTAGTGTCTTGAACAAGGACATTTCAGCAGAATATGAGGCTGCTGAATGGACACTGTGTTCCTGGAGAAATTGAATTTAGCAGTGTTGAACGTACATGTTCGGTGGCTGAATGATCACAAAGACCACTATGGTATTGAATGAGCCGATTCAGAAGATCTACAAACATCACAAAATAATGATTTTTGCATGAAATGTGTGTGTAGTCATGTGTGATATGGGTAATTTACCCATTCAAGTCATACAAGGTTTATCCATCTGTGAAGTGGCTTATCAAAGGATGAACAGAGATAATTTCGAACTTGTTTAAGGCATTCAGAGCTCCAGTGCGGAGGACAGAGTTACCATGAGACGAGTCTTGTCAGCTGCACCATTTCATAGTTAAATACGATAACTATTACATGTGCCCTTGTGTCTTTCCTTTGATTTTAATTCTGATGAGCAGCAAAAAGCTGAAAACCTTGATGTAAGTCTTACTTTTATATTTGTCCTCATTACAAAATCATCCCCATCTACGTACGTGTCTGTCTTTTGTTTGATTTTCTTACATCTGGATTGACAGGCACAGTGGAATAAAAATCACAGCCCAAATTTTTACTTTAAACTCATTTCATGTTGTTTTAAACCATGCAGGACCAACACACACACAGAGAGTCTGATTTTTGCCCTGTTTAGACAACCATGAAAAGATCTGACCAAACAAAAAAGAAAACAGTTTTTCTGCTCTTGTTTAAACCCAGTCCGATGAATGAGAGGAGGGCATGTGAGGGTCCAGGGCCTGTCATGTTTTAAGATGTAGAGGATGGTTTTACACCCAGAGGCATGCACTTTGGTCAGAGAGTGAAATCTGTGTAGTCTGTCATTTGAATTTTATCAGACCCCAACCCTACCCAGCGCTGTCATAGGCAATAGATTTGTGTGGGAGTTTGGGTGTGAGGGAGACGGGGGCGGGGTGTCAGTGTGCAGGGGTAACATCTGTTTCAAAGCAACCCGGGGCCCATGCCTGTGTGTTTGACCTTGCGTCAGCAAAGTTGGCTGGGGCTCTCTTCCATGTACAACACGTCGCCTGTGGCATAAACAAGAGGAAGTGATGCTTAAATGCAGCCCTGTTGCGTCCAGAAAAGAGCAGCATTATTTGCCCGCATCACACTTGCATTCACTCGCACAAAAACTCTTCTCTGCTCGCGCTTGATGCGAAAATACCCATTCACAGACACACGAGTTAATGCTGTTGTGCTGAGCTCCATATTTCTTTGCCTTAGGCCTCAGAAAGGAGCACTGGAGTACAGTTGTCTGGCTTGCATGATTGCAACATGGGGTCAGCCTTCAGATACGCAGCTGCTCCCCCTCACACATCCCACCCACCCTCAGCTGCATGCTTGTGACAATTATATTAATGCCCGCCATACACACACACATGCAAACACAAGCAGAAACTCTGCACATGTGCATCCACAAACGGATGCATAAGCGTGTATGCACAAAAACACACATAAACACAGGCGCTCAAACAGCCCTCCAGGCTTTATTTGTATAAACAGAGGTTCTGCTAGAGCTGTGCAGCCGACCTGCTTTTCAGTGTCTGTGCCTCCTGCCTTTTTTTTTTCCTGTGGTCTTAAACAACAGCTGTCTCACTCCTGTAGATCTTTCTTCCTCTGTCAGTGTCTCTATTTCCCTCTCCCTCACTCTTCTTCTCAGCCTTTGTCATCCTTGTTTCTCTCCCAGCCGTTGTCCTCTTTTGCTCCCTCACTCTCTGTTTGTCATTCTGTCTGCTTTTTTTGTGATGTCTCATTACCAGAGAGGGTAAGCAAAGAATGCTTCCCTTCTGTTTCTTCCCCTCTTCCTCGCCCCCACCTTCCCCCCACTTCTCTATGTCTTTCCCTCTGCTAACTCCCACTTCACTCCCACTCTTCCTCTTTCCTTCTGCAGTTTCTCCCCCTCACTTCCTCTCTTTCTCACCTTACTCTCCCAGCACTCTCCTTACTGTCTATCGCAGGCAGGAGTTGCCAAAGCTTTTGCATCCCTGCAGCATCAGGAGTAGGAGGAGGAAGAGGAGGAGGATGAAGCAGGGGGGGAAGGGTGTTAGCGGGAGGAGAGCAAGAGCTGGCACTGATGTTGGCATCTGACTGGCGCAGAGAGCACCCAGCTAAGTGGAATCAGATACACTGCGCGTCTCTCCGGTGCACTGCAGTGCAGGAATCTTCGGTGTCCTAAAAAAACTGCATCCATCCTCCTCAACCCCTCTGTCTTGGTCACTGACTTCCTATAAATCACATTAGAATTTCATCTAGTTTGACTATGAAGGATTGTATAGGGATGGTGGAAAAAAGTTTAGCACATTATTGCTATCCAACAGCAGGCTAGCACTGCCTCCTTCTCCAGTCTAATTCGGGATTTATACATGCTTCTGTGTTGACGTAGAGCCTACGTCGTACCCTATGCTGTAGCCTGAGGTGCACCTCCTCAGAAATGTTACTACACGTCATGTTGACGCAGACCTGTCTATGTATGTAAGCTAGAACCATTTCCCTCAGTGGAAACGAAGCTTTTATTTACTTTAATTTCACAGATTAAAAAAAAAAAAATTCTAAAGACTATAAAGCCTCCACAAAATTAGCATTTTAAGTTGTGCGCTCGTAACTAGGCTAATTTATACAGTGCAGATATACTTGTGCTAATAACGTTAGCATGTGATATGTGTTTGGAAAACGTGTTTAGTATAAGACAGCTGTTTTCTCGGTGAACCTTGTGAGCTGCAATGGAGCCGAAATCTATAACGTTACCTTTGTTAAATGTTGCTGTTGTCCCTGGCTTCATGTGAGTAGAGGAAAAGTCTGCTAGCAGCTAGGCTAATTTATTCAATGTAAAATGCCCTAGGCTTGTGCTAAAAACATTAGCATGTTGTATTTGTGGGGAAAATCTGTCCAGATAAAAACAAATGCTTTGTCAGTAAATCTTGCGAGTTATAAGGAGGCTGATTTGTGTACTTGTGTTTGAAATTGTCCCTATGAAGCCGTGTTTAATGTGTGTTTTGGGTGTGTTTTTACTTTTACTTTCACTCCACAGAAACCCCACCGCTGACTAGTATTTTACAGGTGTAACTGCAGAGCGACACAGACACACCACCGCACAAGTATAAATGCTCACAATGGCGTAGGCTACGGTGTAGGCAGAGAAAATCTCTGCTTGTTGCTAGGCTAATTTATACAATGTAAAATGCCATAGGCTTGTGCTAATAACATTAGCATGTTGTATTTGTTTGGAAAACGTGTTAAGTATAAGACAGTCGTTTTGTCGGTGAACCTTGTGATCCATGTATGTAGGCTATGGCGTCGGCCGACACACAAGTATAAATCCCGCTAAAGCTAAGCTAACTCACTGCTGGCTCCAGCTTTGCATTGTACAGACACACAAGAGTGGAATTTATCTTTTTTTTTTTTATCAAACTCTTGGCAAGAAAGCGAGCAAGTAAATGCTAATATTTCCCAAAAAGTCAAACAATTAATTTAAAATCCTAATCTACCAGCTAATCGTTGTATTGCATTAATATTTGCATTAATATTTTTTAATTAGGTCCCAAGCTTTTATAACCTTCAACATGTACAAAAGAGTATAAAGAAAGCGTCCACATACTTTTGGCCATATAGTGTAGCACCTGCTGTTAGAAAGCTACAATATAAGGTCATGAATGAGTCATTTAAATCTAAACATTTCTCTTTCCTGTCGCTTGATCTCTTCTCCTTCCCTCTCTCAGTGCACCCCCCCCCCCCACCCCCCACTGCCTGTTTCCATCTGTCTTCCACTTTTCCACTCACTCCTCCTGTCATTCTCCTCCTCTTCCTTTCTGTCTCCCTTTCTCTACGCTAATCTCCCATTACCAGAGATGCCATGTTGGAGAATGAGTGTTTTGAGGCAGCAGAGGCGTGTGTCTCCCCGTCTGCAAAGAGGCCGGCTAAATCTGAGACTACTCTTTGAAACGTATACATCCAAATCTCTTCCGCCCCACACACTTCCCATCGCGCACTCTCCACTTACAAAGCTATACATTTACAGAGCAGTCGATGGGAGGTGAGCTCTGTTTTCATGGTGTGTTTGTCTGACTTATGGGGAGAGGGAAAAAAAAAACAAGGGGATTTATTGAAGCACAATGTGGCCCCCTGGTGACAGGCCGGGGTAGTGCAGAAGCTCTGCAGAGGTTTTTTCCTCCCCTCAGCCCTGCTGCTCTGCTGTGCTCTCATTCTGTTCACACACAGTCTGGGCTTTCACTGTCAAGTCTGCAGCTGATTTAAGAAAGATTCTGCACACTGAAGTTGCATCCAAAAGCTGTGGAGTCCTATTTGGGAAGGCAGATGGTTTACCATGTTAGCAAGCCTAATTTCTCAGTGGGTAAAAACATTTGCAGTGTGTTAATGGTTTTAATAGTTTCAGTCCAAATCATGAGCTTGTGGCTCTGAGTAGCTCAGTGGAGACAGCGTGGTGTGAGAATAACCAAGGTCAGAAGACTGATTCCCACTGTGATTGTCCACCTTTAATGAGCCAAATCACCCTATTTACAAAAGAAATACATATTTTCTTGCGTACCTTAATGGGTATCTAGTCAAGCAGATTGTTTTCTGTTTTATTTGTTTGGCCAAGTCTTTAGATACCAATCTCTGTCCTGCCTCTTTGCAAATAAAATGGGGGTGAAAAGAGTTAAGCTTGTAGTGCTCACAGTATTGAAAAATTATATTAATACATGCTGGCCACACTGCAGAGCTTCACATGACTCGACACAAATCAACTGACAACCTTAGCACACATTGGATACGCAATACAGAATGAAGGAGCACTCAAGGTACAATTGCTGGCGGTGGCGGATCAGAGGGGTGGGGGCTTCTGGGGCTCCAGGCTGGAAAATTTTCTCAAAAGCCCTAAGTCTTTAAGGTTTTTATTATATCTTAAATATTTGTGTCATTCAGATAATACAGGCAAAATATTAAAACCACTGACAGGTGAAGTGAATAACTTCTTCTTCTGCTGGGAAACCTTTGGTTTTGGCATTCATGTGGATACCACCTGACATGTTCCACCCACTCAAACACAGTACCCCCCCTCATGGCAACAGTACTCCCCAATGGGAGTGGCCCCCAGCAGAAAAAAGCAGCATGCCACACAGCAAAAACTGTTTAGAAATGGCCTGTGTGTGACAAAAAGTTCAAGGTGTTGACCTGGCTTCCAAATTTCCCAGGTCCCAATCTGCTTGAGGATTCTTGTGATGTGCTGGTACCCCAGATGTACCCCGAATCCAAGGTGGTGCCTCCTTAGATGGGACTTGGCTCTGACCTGTCGAGGCGTGAACACAGGATGTCTGGGAGTGTCCAGTGGTGTCTGGCGCCAGTGCGATGGCGGAACATCCATTTAGTCCAGTGAGTTGTGAGGTGGGTTATTGGCACGTGCCACAGATGCTCATTCAGAGTGGGGTCTGGGGACTTTGGAGGCCAGGTTGACACTTTGAGGTCTTTGTCACATTCCTTTGGCCATTCCTGAGCAATGTTTGCAGCGTGGCATGCTGCTTTTTTTCGGCTGGGGGGGCACTGCCACTGGGGAGTACTGTTGCCATGAGGGGGGGTACTTGGTCTGCAACAGTGTTTGAGTGGGTGGAACATGTCAGGTGGTATCCACATGAATTCCAGAACCAAAGGTTTCCCAGCAGAACAATGCATTGATACAAAAGAAAGTTATTCACTCCACCTGTCAGTGGTTTTCGTGTTTTGGCTGATTGGTGTATATGCCCATGTTGAAAACCTTAATAAATCTAATATGATTAAATCTAATTCTTCTTTAGGCTGCCAAAGCTCAATTGAGAGTACTGAAGACCACATTTCCTTAGCATTGTGTGGATCCTTGATTTGCAATTAACCCTTGGCTAAGTCCCGCCCCATGACGCAGACTGGCCAGTCATAGCCTAGCATCGGACCGGCTCAGGCCAGCGTCCGACAACAACACAGCTGTGCTCCATTGACTCTAATGCAGTCGTTTCAGATTTCCTTCATTTTCAGGTTGGTTCTGTGGATTTGGAGCTAAATGTTGTTCCTGGGGCACGTTGTGTATTAATGATACTCGTTACCTGGAGAGGTTGGAAAAAGATAGATGTTTCTTCCCTGTTCCAAAACCAAAATCAAACCCTGAAAAGTGTAGGGTTAGCTAGCTAGCTACTGAAGATATAGCCTACTGAATGTATACACATGCTGCTTTTGCTTTTTAATGATTATAACAGTGAAACAAATACCGACCCTGCTGTACAGGAACCAGTGAAGGGAAGCAGGGAAACTTTGCTGATATTCAACCAGCTGTGTGTCATTGCATTGTGCACAGATTAACGTTGTTTGCCCGTCCTGTGGCAGAGGTCCTGGTGCTCGCAGCGGCACAGGGGTGAAGCCAAACACCGTTCATCTGCACACACTGTGATGCCACACAGCTGGTTCAATATCAGCAAAGTTTCCCTTTATATTAATTGTCTTGTGTGGAGATCAGCAGTGATGTGGTGGTTCACTTTTACACTGTGATCTGTAGCCTATAGTTCGGCTTTAGCTTCTAACTATCTTTGTCTTTTTAACCTGTTGTTGCTGCTGAGTCAGTTTGACATCCTGGATATATCCTTCAAACACAGACTGTAGACCCCTCTGCCTGCTTCTCTCTGGAATCACTTTCATTTTTCCAAAAATATGATAATATGTCTTCAGGGAGTGCAGTTAGTCACAGTGTGGGCTCCATGCTTACTCTGACAGCTTGTCAGACCACCACAAAGGGGCGGGGCTTAGGGAGGGGTCAATTAGAGCAGCCCAGATTATTAAGGCATGGACTGAGATGTCAGCTAAACATTCAATCTAAACTCTACTCAGCAACGTATAACAAAAATAGGTTTAAAGATTAGTAATGGTTTCATACCAAATTCCTTCACTACCTACAGTATGTTATGTAACTTATAAATGGTAAGACAATTTTTATGTCTTTTAGGCTGTAGGAGTGAAAATTAGTCATCCTCAACATCTGTTGTGTTATGGTTACAGAATGATGAAGACAATTTGAGAACAATTACACACAAAATAAGATGTAGGCTAGGGCTGGCACAGTATCAGATTTTCAGTTGTCATTGTCGTGACCAAAGAGTTCAAGATAACATTATAAACGGGGCGTTTATAGAACATTTGAAAACAAAATAAATCTACGGTATTAGTCAGATTCATTTTAACTGTGTTTACTGTACATTTTGTCAAATGAATTACACTGAAAAGTGTAGGAGGGAGGAAAGAGAGTCTGTAACCAAAGCTGTACAATACATACAGAAAGGGCAGCCACACTTAGTTGTGAAATAGTGAAAAGGTGATCAGATGGCATTGGGGGAGGGAGTTGAAGATAAAATGAAAAACAGAAATTGTTTAGAAGGCGCTGGATTATTTACAGAATATTATCATGTGTGCCTTATTAATGTGGTATCAGTATTTCAATGTCAAATATCATAAAGCTTCAAATAAAAGCCTGGTCCCAATTCAACAACCAGTTCCTTTTACTAACCCGGTGTGGCTACACATGACAAATAAAGGCCTGTCTCATATATATGTAGACGCCTGCCCCAAATATAGGCCTGTCGATTTCAGTGATTTAAGCAAATGATAGCCAGGGCTATTCATTTAAGTTTTACTGGCAAATTCAATAGGCCTATATTGCGACACCCTGTAGGCTCTACAGGATTTTTTTTTTCCTTGGCAACTATCATGTGTTTCCCAATGATGAGATGAGATTTTTCCGCATTCAGTTACCTCAAATGGCTTGAAAAATAGTGATATAGCTGCTGTAATTAGGGGAAAAAAATCTCCACAGGGGAGCGTGACCACAGATCCCCCTTGGTTTGACCTGAGCCCCGACAGTTTGTAACGCCTGGATCCATCCCTGGTAGCTGGAATATGATGGATTTCTTCTTAATGAAAGAGCAATATGTGTTAGTTAAGACCAGGGGTTCACCATTTAAACAAATGGCTGAGTTAAAAGGTTGAGTGAACACGTTTTATTTGACTAAAATCATTTTTTCAGTCACAATTCTTTAACAGTAAAACCCGCCTAACAGCTCCACAGGTCTGATATGACATGTACTTGGTATCTAACAACTTGTTGACATTCTCTGCTGCCATCCCATTATGGTTTTATGTAAAATCCTTATAAGCCTATTATTCAGCCAAAGTCATATTCCAATGCAGCTAAACCTTAAATGGCCAAATAAATTCCAGATTGCATTTTTAAGCCACAGTGACAATGAAAACAATACATCCATGAAGGCAGCCAGGCAGACATTTTGACACTGCCTGTGCTATTCCCCCAAAAAATATTTCTCTTCTCTCAGATGCTGAAGCTGGATAGCAGGTTTTCTGTCAACATGAGGAGCTCTAATCTGAGGGTGGTGACAGTGTGAGTGAGGCATGAGTGCGAGGCACGTCATTATACAGGTATCACACAGCGCATTAACGAGCAAGAGGTAATTGTAGGCATACTGAGGAGCACGCACCTGATGAACAGTGCACACGAGAGCATGCACGGACACACTCGCACTGTAAAAGTAACAGCAGGAATGCCTTTGTTATGCCATAATAAGAAGTTACAGAAGATCATTTGCTTGATCTTTTCATCCCCTTACCTCTAAACTCATCCTTATGAATATCATTACAATCAAAGTGAGCCTGCATCATTATTGTATAAAGCAGAAGTTTCCATGTTTAATGTAAAAACATCATATCACTCTCCATAGCTCCAACATCTGCCAGTGAGTGCAGCAGCATTGCACAACACATGGGCATGATTCATCACTCAGGGAATACTGTCAGGGAAGGAAAGGAGTACAGACTGGTTGATAAAGAAAGCAGCTAATTGCTGTTTTTTTCCCAACTTTGAATAAAAATGTGGCAATCAATAAATTATGAAAAAGCTCAGTTGGCTGCCACTTCACTTCTCATGGGTTGCAAATTCCTGGCAGTAGGAAAGCTCAGTGAGGAACCTGTCTAACCAACAAGCATCCACACGCACCACCCACAGCCCGCCACCCACCAACCGCCCTCCGTCACAGCCGCACACCCTCACACACACCCACATACCCCACCTTGTACCCCTGCAACCTTCACAACCTCCTTGCAAGCTGTTCGCAGCCTCGCCTCGCTTTCACTTGTTTCTGGCGCAGCGAGGGGCCCTGTGGCACTAGTTAGTTTCTGTAGCATCCTCTGCAGTACACTCTCACACAGAGAGAGGATCTGTTAAGTGAGTCAGTTCAACAGAAGGCAAAACATACATGAAAGCACATTTTAGTTTATCTGGACTGGGAACCTTCCAAGACACTCTTCAGATGGTAAGAGAAATTTGGAATAGTCATGACAGAATCGGCTCATACGCTAAATGGTGTGCGGAGGACACTTGAGCAAGCATTGCAAACTTAACGGTTCACTCCCATAATGGTTTAAGGTTTCATTCCTGTATGCTGAAGCTATGGAGTGGAATATATTTGGTATGCCGGAGCTATGAAGTGGAATTAATTACCATTTAAAAATACCCACATGCCACTGATCATTAATGGTGGAACTAAACAGAGATTGCTAAAAAGCTCTCCCTCGCAAACACTGGGTTATGTAACCCATCTGTTCCCTGCTCCAGGATGTTTTCTATTAATTGTTTGTAAATTATGCATTTAAGAAGAACATACTGTATGACTTCAAATCAGGGTCTGACATAAGGCCAAAATTCATTAAGCATGAATTTGACATGCATCACATTGAGTGCTGCCTCTGATGTAGCCATGGGCGCACCACAGATGGGAGAGTTGAAGCATCAAGGGAACGGAGTTTTGAATTTCACTGGGCAAAGGCCTAATTAATTTATTCTTTAAAAGATATTTTCAAACATTTCACATCGGAATTGATGTATTTAAATGTAAAACGTTAAACTTCGACCAGTTTGTCCTCTGTTGCCAAACTGCCGAGAGGCCAGAGACCAAACCACGACAAAGTGAAATCTGAACAAGAGGCAGAAACTTCGCCCTCTGTCTAGCCAGCCAATCATCTCAGCATTTCATCAGTTTACAAAGACCCACAACAGACGTACTGCACACTGGCTGGCTATCAGTGGTATCAACTAACTCTGCTGGAAGTACTTGTGAATGGTGTGGAAAAAGTTTGGGCCACAAAATTTGAGACACTCATTGTTACATGACTGACTTGTCCAGCGGAAAGCCTGCTGCTCGCTAATGGCTCTAGCCATCCCCTGTCACTTCAGTCATTTTGCCTCCTTCATTAAAAGCTTCTCTTTGCATTCTGTTGAGGAGGGTACAGCTGTTCGGAGAGTGTTCCTTCAATAGGTCCACCATCTGCCATTTTGAGCAGGTTCACGCTGTTCATTCACAATGAGGCAGTTCCGTTCCTGTTTTTTGCTGAGGCATATCCTTTGTGACAAAAGCCAGTCCTCCGCAGTCTGTGGGAAATCATAAATGGCGACACAAAACACTGTACACATAGCTGCTTTAGCTTATTGACATTTTGAAAGCAATTCAAAAAATAATCTCAATGCAGGTGTAATCTGTATTTTATGCTAACAATGGATCATGTGTATGTTGGGTTATCACAATAAGCGACCCCTTTCACAGAAAACATCACCTAATTCTTCAGTTCTCCTCAGCTCCACTGGCTGTTTTAGTGTCTTTATGCTTATTGTCTTGGTTTTACAACCCACAGCTTTACAGTTTTTGGTTTAATCCCACTGCTCTCATCAGCATCATACCGTCAAAAGCACTAAAACCTCACTGTATGCTACCTTCCCAGCGGCAAACAGCAGACAAAATTAGGGATGGGCGGCGGACTCCGGGGTTTTTTCGGACCTAATTGCGGAGTTTTGCACAGCGGCAACCGGATCTTTGCTCTCAAACCACAAAAAAATGTGATGGCACAACAGTCTCCTTCAGTACATTATTCTGTGCTTTCTTTTGATTTTCACATTGGCTAGTCATCCTGTTTAATTTGTCTTCTGATTAAATCGGAACCGATGAAACAAGTTGTAGGAAGCCTCTGCAAGTAATTGGTTGCTGGCAGATACTCTGTGCTGCAATAAAATGGATAATCAGCAGTAGTGTTGTCACGATACCAAAATCTTTGTTTCGGTACCAATACCAATATGAATTTCGATACTTTTCGATATTCTTCGGTACTTTTCCTAAGGAAAAGTCCTTTTGGATACAAACCTTTAGAACAATAAATAGTAGGGGTGTAACGGTACCAAAAAAATCATGGTTCGGTAAGTACCTCGGTATGGACGTCACGGTTTGGTTGCTCAAATGTTTCACTGAGTTGGTGTTGTCTCGTGTTGTCTCCCTTTGCGAGGCAGACTTTCTATTGGGCCAGCTGCGAATGTTGATACAGGTGTTGTCATACACACCACTTGCGCAATCTGTGCTCCAATAGGAACAAGAAAGGCGTTTGTGTGCATAAATGAGTAAAATAAATTAACTAAATTAATGAATTGAATCAATTTCAAAGTACCGGTATTTTCCAAATGCAGTATAGTACCGTTTGGAATACTCTAGTACCGCGGTACTATTTTAGTACCGGTATACCGTGAAACACTAATCAGCAGTGCTGTGCACTGTAGAGCCGATGTGCTGCTGCTTCTGCCGGCCTGAATAGAATATAATGTCTATAGCCTTACTGTTGTGTACAGCCTTTATAGACTGAGCTGAGTAGTGATGCGCGGGTCGACCCGTAACCCACGGGACCCGCAAATGGACCTGCGGGTCGGGCAGCAGTGATCGTCTGTTAAATCGGTCTGTAAACGATATTTTGACATTATTATTATAATCTATTAATCTATAATCTATTACTGTCGTGGCATCCAAGGTACTGATACGTTGAGCAGGTGACAGTCCGCGGTTGTTTTCAAAACACACTTGTGTCACGCACTCCAAAAGAAACTTGTTGAAACTTTAAACAATAATTTATTGTACAAAACAGGGGAAACAAACGTTGACAAAAACAGTTCCATAATTCATATTAAATTCAAAAGATAACGAAAAACAGCTACAAGTTAGAGGGAATAGTGATAAAGTGGTAAAACTTGGCATTGATCCACAGCCTCAGACGGATGCGCTCAAGCCTGCCGTGCGCAGAAGCTCAGTTGGTAGGTGATACCATATTTTCAGATTTTTAACAATGGAATTTAAAAGTTTTGATTTTTATTGATAACCTACATTTACCAACAACAAAAAGGCTACATTTAGCACCAAAAAAATATGTAAAAAAAAAAAAAAAAGTAAATAAAAAAACGAATATCAAATACCAAATTTTCATAACGAATATCTACCCATAGAAACGAATATTCGAATACCCGAATATTTGGGTACAGGCCCATTGACGAGTCAGGTTTTTTTCCTCATAAAAAGTTTTAAAGGGCTCAGTGTGACGTTCAGTGTGACAGCAGCATTCATATAATATAGTAAACAAGCTAACAGCGCTAACAACAGATAGAAATTTTTGCAGACACTAGATATCAAACAAAAGCTGGAGACTGTGTCGTATTAAGTATCTGTGAGCTGGAAATTCACCACTTCTAAGCAGCAGAGAGAAGATGATGTTATCTCTGAGCCTCAGAAAATTTCTCCTCCTTTGTGCTGTTGCATTGTGTCCACAGCTGTCTGTTCCATAGAGTATCATGAGAGACAAGAGTGCTCACTCTGCAGCCAAATCTGGGGACCACAACGTCCCCAGTGCAGTAAAAAGCACAGTGACTAGCAAAAAAAAAAAAACAAGACTGATGATTTAAGATGATTTAAATCTCTGTCTTTCAAGGGGCAACCCTACCAAACAGTGAACAAGGCCTTTTTTAGGGGATTATAGTATTACAGTTAACTTTCATGATCTGAATACACACTGAAAAAGTGACAGCTCCGTGACTCTGGGGTTATGTTATGGTTACATTAGCTAATCAACATCATGGTGGTATGGACTTGTCAACAGACGGCACACACCTGTCACTCAAAGTGGCCACACCCTTAATTCTGCATAACTTTAAGCCTTAATGACATTCAGTTGGTGGGTTATATAAAAACTCACCCCCCATAAAATTGTCATGAACGGGGAAAGACAACAGAACAAAAGCATTTTTTGTACCAAGCTGTAAACGTTAACGTAAAGTTGGGCACTATAACATGAGGGTCTATGAGGATTGACTCTTAGAGCCAGCCTCAAGTGGCCATTTTGAGAAAACAATCAAACTTGACTATCTAGAGAAAGTAAAAGTTGTAACAAGGTTTCCGTAGGATAACCTGTGGAAGAAACATTAGAAGGCCCTGGCATAGACCCAGGACTCGCTGGAGGAATTACATATCTCATCTGGCCTGGGAATGCCTCAGGTCCCCCGGGGGGAGCCGGAAAGCGATGCTGGTGACAGGGTCGTCTGGGTACTTTGCTTGGCCTACTGCCCCTCCGACTCGGCAGCAAATGAAATTGGATGGATGGATTTTTGGTGCATCTTAAAGGGCAAAACCACATAGTATTCAAAGAATGTGTGCAATCTTAGCATTGCACTTGGTGGAAAAGAATAGCAGCGTTCCCAATTTACATCGTCTGTGCTTTCAAGTGAGGTTATTCCACCTCGCTTATCGGTACAAATTAGTATTCAGTCCCATTTACCAGCCAGATAAAATGCCTTGCTCAATCACAGGCACTGTAACACTAACACAGGGCTGGTAGCCTGTATGAGCTGCTGTTGTGGTGGGGAATGTTACTAGTGACTTTGCAGTTGCTGTCCATAGTCTCTGTGCCTCTCACAGGAAGGACAGTGTGTCTGCAGTGCTGATGCTATCAGAACCTGCACAGCGACACTGATGCTAAGTGTAAAGAGGAGAGGAATTTCATTACACGCCTGTCATACCTGGGCACATAACCTTACACAGAGAGAGAGCCAGCTCTGACTGTTGACTGTCATTCGCCCCATCAGTCTGATATTACTGACAGGGGCTGGCCTCTCTCTGCAAATTCAAACTAACTATGAAGGAACTTGAGGCCAACTCAATAAGGGGCTGTCCATGCTTTGTTTATCCAAGATTTATATAGGCTTGGCCTCTCACCCTCATCTCCTACTGCTGGACGACCGACTTCTTAGAGCATGTGTAATGACTTTTTTATATGCTATGTGTGATTTTGATTAGTTATGTTTATGTGCAAAGCTCAGCGCTGATTATACTGCTTATACCACCATATTGTGAATTGGCCAAGTTGTTAAACCAGCCAGTAAAATGAGCATTAAATGCAGTAAAATTAATAAATAATGTAAAAATGTGTTTGCATTATTGATTTTATTGGACTAAATGTGCGTTTGAAAGTACCCTAACCCTTTTTTGAACAGCTGTTATCTAATTCTCCTGTCCTCATTGTATTCAGTGTTGGGCTTGTTACTCTAAAAGTGTACTATATTACTAATTACTTGTTACTCTTTTCAAAAGCAATAGTATTACTTCACCTATAACTTCCTACAAACTAATTAGTTAAACTACTTGTTGTATTACTTTTCTTTTCACACCCCATAAAATTTGTAATTGTGTATCTCCCCAAAATTCAGATGTTTGCCTCTGTGTGAATGTCAGGGTAGTTGCTATTAAGTGTAGCTAAGGCTGGATGATGGTATTTGCCGAAGGCTCTGTCTGAGAGACGGAGAGTCACTCATGGAGCAACATTTCATCCACCACATATCCAGCCAAAAGCTTCATCACTTCTGCAGCTGTCCACGAGTAAAATCCAGTTTTGGTTGTTGAGCCAGTGTCGGGCTATAGCCGACCTCCACAGCAGAGGAGGGCTCACCTTTGGTGGGGTGTATTTCCTGGAGCTTTCACGTTGTTGTGTTGTCGGTCGCAGTAGCCGAGGTGTTTTTTGCGACGTGTGGAAAGAGTTTTAGTCTGACTACCTGCAGCGGCAGTGTTCTTGTCATCTTTCCTTCCGACAGAATCAAAGTATCGGGAATATTTCCAGCCGCTAAGCTAAGCATTTCCAACTAGCTTGCTGCTTGCTGATGTGATTGTTGTATCACAAGTCAGTAGTGATGTGATAACAAAAGTGACAATGTAAGGAGTTGCCACAGCTATGTATGGCTACACCTGTACTCTGTGAATCTTGGGTTATGCAGTCAACAACACAACAACATGAAGATCCAGGAAATACACCCCACCAAAGGTGAGCCCTCCTCAGCCGTGGAGGTCAGCTGTAGCCCTACACTGGCTTCAAAACCAAAACTGGATTTTAATCATGGACAGCTGCAGCTACAAAGAAGTGATGAAGCTTGTGGATGGATATGTGGTGGTTGAAATGTTTCTTCATCTTTCGGACAGAGCCTTGGGGAAATACCATCATCCAGCCTTAGCTACACTTAACAGCGATTACCCTGGCATTCACACAGAGGCACACATCTGAATTTTGGGGAGATACGCAATTACAAATTTTATGAGGTGTAACAGAAAAGCAATATAACGAGTAGTGTAACATTACTAGTAAAGCGTTACTGCCCATCACTGACTGTATTCCACAATAACTAAAGACACTGGCAACAAGTACCTGTTGTAATAATAGAACATAAATGCGTTGATGAGATATGAAACTGAACCTAATACTTTGCAGTGAGTAGTTTAAATGATATTGTTCTCCATTACCCTCGTTTTTTTGTAGTCTGAATGTTCCGAGTCTAAATAGCAGCTGGCTTTTGATAATATAACTGTCATTCTGAAATGAGTTCATTATGCACTGTTATCGTGTTAGATGTGCTAGAAACCGCACTGCCTAAGACTTAACTTCTCACTTGGCGTGAGAAGCCCAAATTTATTTTGCCAGAATTCAATACCGTCATTTAGTGCTTTGCTCCCTCTCTTGGTTCGACTAATCCTTTTTACTCCCACACTGACGGCTGAAAAGGGAGCGAGAGAGAGAATGAGACAGAATGAGATAGAAAGAGGACGAGTGCGTGTGAGGGAGGTGAGAGTGAGGAATGAAGTCAGAAGTTGTGAGGGAGGAATCGAGGTAAGGATACAGGAGGGGTGTGGGGGGAGTGCATTGGTGAGGAGAGTGTGGGAGAATGGGTAAAGTGAACATCAGGACAGAGAGGATGAGGAGGTGAGGGAGTGAGCACAAAAGGAGTCGGAGAGGACACGAGGGAGGAGGGTTAGAATTGCTTGGGACCGTCTATTTTCACTACAGCTCTGGAAGTTGCTCTCAGCCTCTGCAGAAATGCAGCAATGGCTCTATTACCAAAGGCCAAAGCATCACCAAGGACCTCTCCAAGAACATGTTTCCCTTTGAGGCTGCTGGCCTTTCCGTTTGTTACCCTCGCCCCTTTTCAGCTTGCTTTTCGGAGGTTTGTTCCATGAGCGTAATGTCCTTAAATGCAAATTCTCAGCACACAGAGAGAAAACACATTTTCGCAGCACAAAGGACGGTGCCATTGATGATGAAACAGGTGACACTGACTTTAAATATTAATCTGTGGAGGCCAGAATGGTGAATGAGTGTACTCACTTGCCCTTGTGTTTTCTACAGTCAATGTTCCTTTCCAATTTTGTTTCACACAGCCTGAAAATATTTACCAGAATATAGCGCTTTCAGTTTACTCTCAGCACATAGTTAACAGCAGTGGGAGAATGAGTGTGTGACCTTGTAAAATGGCTTACATTCTGTGTGTTTATTGTATTCAGCCCTATTTGGTCATATGCAGTACACAACTATCATCTTATCAGTGAGTATCTGACCACACGAGTTTAACATGAACTGACGGCACAAAGGTTGTGTGAAACGGGCAATGAAAAAGCAGCATAAATCGTAAACAACTCCAAAAGAGACCTGAGAAAACAGCTATTTTGTCAAATTCATTTTAAAGTTCTTATTTTTTCTCACACTATTGATGATAGGTAGATACTGACCCTCACCAAGGTCGAGTTGTACCATACAAAACTTGAGCTTCAAATACAGTAAGCACGGATGTTCCGAGACAGTGTTTGTCATTCGATTTATTCATTCTTCACAGATAAAATAAACTCTTGTTTGCTGCTGGTAAGAAAGTGTGGACACGTTTAAAGAGATATCTCACTGCTAGAAAGATGTCCTTTTAATAACACTCGGATGTCTATGCATTAGAAATTGAAATTGGTGCGACACAACCAGAGTAAACTGAGAAAAAGGACGCACAAGGGAGAAAACCTACAACTACCGGAATGCACTGCACTGCACTGCACCAGACCAATAAATGCCCTCGCTGGTGGGTGACGTAATGCGATCTGGTCCGTTTGAAACAATGGCGGCCAGCCGGCAAGAAATAATCTTGTGTTACAGTTAAACAGTAAGCCAGGACATAGGCAACTCAGTGACAGAATCTTGGTTTATATTTGATCAGCGCTGCTTAGTTTTACCTTTTGATTTGATCACCATGCAGGAGAGAGTGTGGCGCCCACTTCTTGGTCACAAACTCTCGCTATTACAGCTAAACCCGATGCTAAAATATGTTTCTAAAAGCATTGTAGGCGAGAAATAGGTATTATAGTAACATAATCTTGATATACGTTCGATCAGCAATGCATGGTTTTACCATTTGATCGGATTTCAGCCTGAGTTTGAGAGAGAGGGGCATGTCATTCCCTCTCTCTCACCCTTTTCACACTTGTCTGTCCTATCCATTAAAGACTGAAAATGCCCCAAAAAATATCTTTAAAAAAAAAAAAAAAAAAAAAAGATATCTAGGTGCTGGTTAAATGAAGGGAAGTTTAATATGGGCCCTAGGCCTTTTTGGGGTATTTTTACTGCCTTTACTTTTAAGCTCATATCACAGTCATTATAAAGGCTACATACACATGCTATATCTTGGGGGTTTTTCAGGACAATCTGGGCTAACCAGATTTGCCATCATTACATGTCCTTCTATGCACCTGTATTTTATATTCATTTTTATATCAATGAAAAAAACAAATCTGTGTGCCTAAATTCTTACATTTTTACATGTATCTCACCATAGCAAGTTGGAAGTTGACATATTCTGCCATATATGAAGAGAGGAGACTCTCTGGAATCTGGCAATATAAGAACCATGATACTGGGACATTCTGTCACTTCACAGCTGTCCAAAACATGTGGTTTGTGCCAGGCGGACATGATTGACAGTCAAGTCAAAAAGTCAAAAATGTGTTTTATCTGACAGAAACATGCAATATTTACATCTAAGATAACGGAAAAATAGTCAACCAAATGCAGTGATGTCCTCCAGGATAATATTTGTTTTTCAGTTTCAGTTATATATTGGGGGGACATTTGGGGCATTGGTGGGGGGGGCACGTGTCCCCCTCAATGTATATGGTGACTGCGGCCCTGTCAGCATGCATAATTAGGCTGCAGTTGTCTGGGTGCGCAAAGGTGAAGTGGCTGGTCTTGTCATACAAAGTTGATGGAGTGTCAGCTGGACAATATGGAGATATTTGCATCTTGAAAGCCGGACTACAAATGTGGATAGACAGGGAGAAACACATGCAAGCCTAAGACGTGGTAAGATACGATATTCCTCACTATATGAAGTGACTGATAACAAGATCTGTATAATGGGTTGTAAAGAAATTCGTCAGGTTTTTATTTTGTAGACAATTGATCTGTATTTATAGCATGATGGGATGACAGCGCAATGACGTGTGGTATCACTGGAAAGCTCTAGTCCTGCGGTTTCATGTGATATGTGTGGCATTTCTGTGCGAGCCTGCGTTTGTGAGTAATCCATCCAAGAGTAATGTGTATGCAAAGCTGTATGAACACTTCCGACAAGTGCTTGGCCTTGTCGGAAAGCTACAGTTCCGCTGTTTCACGTGATATGCATATTCTCGCTATGACGCACGGTCGCGGAGAAAATCCACAGAGAAGAACAGGTGTGAATTTGGACGCACTATGCATCGTTCGGGCCCATAGGGTTAAGACAGATCATGTACACATACTACCCACAATATTTTGATACAGAGCTGGTTGAAAATCGTTGAAGTGTCACTGAAAGTATTGTGGCAGTTCCGTTGCTTAAGGGGGTGCTTAAAGTGATTCAGGTGACACAGTTTGTTGATTTCTGTACATGAAACACACTGTGATTCATGTGAATCTCTGCCTTTATCTGCAGTAACATGTTGACACGGACAAATGCCAGTGTTGTATCAAAATAGATTTTGTGACTGAGTATTTTTCAAATTATTTTTAATAACTACAGTGAATTCTAGATTTTTCTTTCTAGAATTTTTTTTCTTTCATTCTAGATTTCGAGAATAGAGGTGTAGATTGACGACATGGCTAACATGGCCCTAATCCTCATTTGTGCTGAAATTTGTTAATGGCCATGTTCAACAAACTGTTGTTTTCTGTGGCCAAGGTATGTTTTTTAAATTCTTTGCAATGGAAGCATCGTGTATTTGCGCTCGGCAACAAACGTGATGAGGATCTGAGCCTCTATTCTGTGTTGAGCACTGTGTATTTTGTATGTTTTTTTCCTGAGTGCCAAGAGTTGAAAAATGTTAAACTTAAGTTAAAACATTGTGCTAGTCTGTGTCACTTTTTACCCAGCTGTTCAATCACAGTCAAGGAGGGACACCTACCACAAAAAACAACCGTCACATTTTACATTCACAGGAGCTGAACAACAACAGTGGAAGAGAAATATATTATTATACTCTATATATATTAATATATGTTTCCTCTCATGAACCCAAATAGGCCAGCAGGTCCAACCTCTCTTCCCATGTGTTTCAGCCTTCCCCTCATCCAGTGCAAGTACTTAACATTTTTACTCTGCGGATTTTCAGCATCATAGCAACCAGACACAACCACATAGTCTCAGCTGAAAAAACACTGTGCCTTCGAGACGCTTCCAGCCAGGCATTTCCTGAGGATCTCCTGGTATTTTCAGCTGGGTAAAAACTAGAGATGTACCAATACCACTTTTTCCTTCCGGATACCGATTCTGATCCCTGAACCCTAGGTATCTGCCGATACCGAGTACCGATCCGATACCAGCACGTAAAATAAAAATGGATGGGATATAAATTGTTGTATGTCTCAACTCTTAAAACTCTGTGTAAAATATTAAGAAATAAATACATAATAGTAGAATGAATGCCATAAAACTTTTTTATTTTAATTTTTTATTATCCAGTGTTGGCACAGATCAAGACACAGGTTAAAGTGCAGCCACACAATTTGGTAAAAAACATTTTAAAGGCTACAGTAGAATGCTTTTTAAACTCCGCTCCATTTCTGTTTCGTTTGCCTGTAGCGTGCGTATCCCTAATGACGTGAGGCATTACATGGTATCGGATTGGTCATAGGCTGTACTCGCCAATACCCAATATCGCATTTTAGGCAGTACTGGAGGCATTTCCGATACTGGTATCCATATCGGTACAACTCTAGTAAAAACACTTTGGTGGACACAACACTTGAAAATTAAGAAAATTAATCAGCAAATTTGAAAATTGATTATTTAAATCATCTGTTTTTGCCAAACATTTCCCTTCTTCATCCTCTCAAATATGAAGATGTTGTGGCTTTTGTCTGTTTTACTGTTTTGAATGAACTGTCCTTTGATTGGAAGAATTGAGCAATGTGACACCTGTATAATGTAACCTAATGTTGCTCTCTAGACAGAAAATTAATGGGAAAAAAAATTACAAAAGAACAAACAAATGTTTGCCATGATGTTGTTGTGCCTGTGTGTGGATGAGACAGAGATTAAGTCCTGATTCTGTGTTCACAATAAAAGTCCCCAGTTGGAGCTGCACAGTGGGCATCTATTGGTATTCATTATTAGATGGAAAGATTTAGAGTTTGGGAACAATGCAATTTCAGTGCAAGTATAACAGGATGAGAATCAACTGAATCATCGTACTGGCAGGATTATTGAAAACAGCTTTCTTTCTCACATTTTTCACTATCCAGAGGAAAGGAAGTCAAAATGGCATTTATTGAGCCTATAAGGCTAGGCCAGGGATAATGGAAAATTGCTCATGAAAGCGAAGAAAATGCCTTGAATAGAAGAAAAAAAAATCATGGCTGGATCCGGCGCTAAGCCATTACAATAGTGTAGAGGAAGAAAGGAGAGGAAGAATGTAGGGCGAGAAAATGAGTGGGCACGATTAAAGATTATGTGGGACCTGAAATGGTCGATTCTGGGGGGATGGGGAGGAGGGGTGGGATAAAGGGGTTAAAGATGGCGTGCCATCTTGAAATTAACAACTCCATCTGATAGTCTATATTTGGCCTGTCACACGCAGTAGGTGGAATTGAATCCACGTCTCTCTCATCTTCCGCTCGTGCAGCTACTAGCAGCACATGCCCAGTCCTCCAACCTGCGTCCCTGGCAAACAAGGAAGCAACATCCCCTCCTGCCAGCTTCACGGCTGACTGACCCCCCCTCTTGCAGCTTCATTTTGTAGCTTAATAAATAATGAAGGTTTGGTTTCTCAGAGGGGTGTCTGCACACTGTGCACCTGGACACCCTGCATGTCTGCTGGCAGGCATTAAAAAGAGCCCGCCAACAAAACTCAAAGAACCGCAACCACTTCCTGCCACCCACTACATCATGTTTAGATGAGAGAGGGATTCTGACTAAACTGACGCCTTTCCTCTGGGGAATTTGCGCACATTGGTGCAGTGTTGAGTTCCTTCATAGCTTGAATCCACTGGCAGTTGCCAACGTTAATGAAACACTGCTGCTCTCGACAAAAGGAGCAACACAGTTTTATAAACACGGTGTCCCGGAGGTCAGAATCACAAGCTAGGTGTAAAGATGCATTCTGAGTTTCAACGACTTGGCAATGACACAACAATGATGCTCATTTATAAGGATTGTTGGCTCTGTCAGCCGCAGATTTAAAACAGCTTCTGAGAGCAATGTGAGTATTGTGTCATTTCCATATGTGACTCTCTCCTGACCTCCACAGTTTACTCATCTAATGAGAAAACGCTGGAAACACCAGAGTGCAAATCTAATCTTTAATACACCAATCAATCCTTCATATGGAGACAGAAGTACTTTAATGATTAGTCACCCAATGACCAGTTCACACCTCCAGACCGACTGTAAACCTCAGTGAAATAAATAAGAACCCTGAACAAGACAAACGCCCCTCTCCCTCAACAAACACTGAGCTTCCTTTGGGCAAGGCACTTAGAGGAAACGTCCACCCTCAGGCTCTCTTGCATTATGACACATCACAGTCTGTGATGTTCGGTGCATTCCAGGTGTTCTTTCCTGAGGAAATGGTATCATTTACTTTTTTGTTGTGTGCATTTTGCCTCAACCTCGTCCACTTCTACTTCAGCAGGCAATTTCCCACATTGCCCAGAATGACTCGAAGATCCCCAGAGAACAGAAAGGAACGTATTGCATTTGGCTGTAGGTGGAGAGACTGATAGCAATAGCATTAAAAAAGCAAGACAGCATGAGCTTTTGCACTCTGGTGAATGCTGCGCGCCTCACATAAAATGTTACATGTCTTGTGGCTCCACTACATCCTGGTCTACTGAGGATTCTGTCAGGGTGGAAGAGTGCATCTTCTGTGATGGATTTTGGCTCATATGGTGAACATGAGTGCACAATGGTGCATATGTGAGGAAAGCCTTTCTCTCTGAGGCCAGTGCTGGCTTTGGCAAAGGTAGAAAAGGCGAATACTCAGGCCGCTGTTACACATATGTGGTGCCAGGAATAGGGGAAGAGGAAATAATCAAAAGATTTATCTTTTACTGTTCAATGAGAAAGTTAATACAGTTTATTATGATTTTACAATGGTTATTGAGTCATATGATTATTATCACACATGTACAGCATGCCACTGAAAGCAAATTAGCACCTTTTTTGCCTTATTTGTAATTGTTACCTCAGTTGTTTATTTGCATTTTGGTAATGAACATGCCACATTTTATTTATTAAGCCGCAGCAAACGACATGTCTCTGCAGATTTGTTTTAGATTCTTTTATATGTTCTTTTCATATATCATTAGATAGGTGCACAATATGATCTAAAAGGCTTAAAATAACACTCTTATTCACCTTAAATATGAAGCTACAACCCAGAGACAGCTAGCTTAGCTTAACACGAACACTTGAACCTCGAGGAAACAGCTAGCCTGGCTTTGTCCAGTTGCCAGGTAACCAGCTGCGACTCCAGGAAGTTAAAGTTTCCAGCAGGGAAATAGTCTGCCATTTAACCTTATTTACACTCTGGTTTTTTGTGTAGTTTAACCCTTTGAAATCGAAATGGTCCACCTTTGATATTTTTGCTTACTGTGATGTAATTTCTTTACATATCTTCAAATGCTTCATAACCCTAAAATCGGCTATATCTTAGCTAAAAGGTTATGCAAGTCAATAAACCATTAAAATTGATAAAAGTATTGAATTTTTTTCATGAGAAAACATAACACAAAAAATTATCAGATTTTACAAAATAAAAACACAAAAAAATAATGACCCAAAAGATTTTTAAATAAAGAAACATACAGAAAGTATTTCTTAAACCATTATAAGTTATTTAGATATGCTAATTTTCATGAGCAGTGTGTAAAGACGTTATAGATTCATCATTCACTCCTCTGGTGCCACTTCACAATTTGGCGCATTTTTGCACCACATGTTAGTAGTGATGTCACAGTGATGTCATTATGACCATACTATAGGATGACGCGAAAGACAGGAGCCTTAGGTTTCTGCTGCAAAAATAATTATGTTCCAGCTATTTTGGATTTTATTTTAGATCACTATATACAGGATTATGCAACCAATGCTCTCCAAAGGCCATTAAAGGGAATTTCAGGCATAATTACAGTGAAATACTAAGTTTGTGCTGCATGCAAGGTAAGGTAACATAAGGTAACGATGTGATGACAGAGAAGACAGAAGTCTTGGCTTTCTGCTGCACAAAGAATTTATGCTCCAGCTATTAAGGTTTTTATTTCTGATTGATGTATATTCAGGAAAATGTAAACCAAGACCTCCTACATCCATTATGGGGAAATACCAGTGTAATTATGGCAAATTACCATGTTCATGCAGTACGTAAGTTAAGGTAATGTAAGGTTTCTACAAGATGACAGGGAAACGGAAGCTTTTTATTTTAGATCAATATATTCCGGGTTATTCAAACAATGATCTCCAGTGGCCATTAAGGCAAAATTCCCAGGGAAATTCAGGTATAATTACGGTGAAATTCTGTGTTTGTGCCACACGCAAGTTAAGGTAACATAAGGTTATGACATGATGATGGAAAAGACAGAAGCCTGAGCTTTCTGCTGCAAAAAGAATAAATGCTGTAGCTATTATGGTTTTCATTTCAGATATATTTAAACAGGATCATGCAAACAACAATCTCTTGAGGCTGTTTAAAGCGTTAATCAATTTCCGTGAACTTAAGCAATCTCTTGGCTTAATTTTTTACCGTTAGAAAAACCCAGGTAAGGTGTTTCCCCAACCAGACCCCACTCCCAATTTGTCGAATAATGAATACTGGCTCTTGGTCAGTGACTTCTGGCGTCAGTCACCAATGAAAAAAGCCCTCCTTTCACATCGGAATGATACATGGCTGGTCGCCGTTATTGTGTAACGGCACCCAGTGGCATCATAGGGACATACAATGGGACAACAAGATAAGTTAAGGGGGCGGAGGTTTGAATAGGGCAGGTTGGAGGGGTTGTTGATGGGTCCAACAACCTCCATCTTTCACCCGGGGAGGCCGGTGTTCACTTCCCGTAAGATTGCAAAGCCAAACCCTGTTCTTTTTTTTCCTAAACTCAACATAACCATGTATATTTGAAGGAACAAAACGTCAATTTGCGGTGTTGTATCAACGTAGTGCGTTCATTTTCAAAGAGACTGTATGTAAACTGTAAATTTCCTGTGGAAACGGAAGTGTTTTCCGAAAACAGACAGTGCATGTAACAGGCAGAAGTTGACATGGCGTCCCAGAATGTCAACATCCAATGCACCCAGGGTACCTTTCACATCATATCTGGACCTGGACAGTCCATGATCAAACATCAGTATGTGACGAGATCGGAGTGAGAATGTGTTGGTTTCCCACTGTGCCCATTCTGTGTTTAAAGTTAATATTAAGCTAGCTGTCTACTGGCTGTAGATGAATATTTAGACAGACCGATATGAAAGTGGTATTGATCTTGTCATCTAACTTATGGAAAGAAAGCAAATTTCCCAAAATATCAAACTATTCCTTTAAGAACGGTACATTTCTTACATAAGGACCCAAACATGAATGCAAACTAAATGTCACCTACATAGGAGACACATAGTAAACTAATTGTTTCATACAGTCTTATAACATGCATTTTCCCTGCAGTTCCAGTGGTAGTCGTCAGTACAGCAGCACATGTTGTGTTGAGGTTGTCCTTTAGCGGTCTCTGATGTAAAATGTTGACATAAGACTATTTGAAGCCTTCTTTTTAAGAAAAAACTAAGCTCCTGGGGAAAAGGTAAGCACTTTCTGTCAATAAAACCAATTTGTATTTGATCTTGAAGTTGAATTTATCAGAGTTCTGATCGGTAAAACCTTTGCTGATAACCAGGTGAAATGCAAACTGGAGCGAGATAGCACAAAGGCTCTGCTCAGTGAGTTTGCAGGCTCAGTCCAGTCTGGCTATTTCTTCATTTTCCTGCTGACCAGGCATCAGTACTTTTTAATAAGATTCATTCATCTTCCCTTCATGCTCTCTCTGCTTACTTCTTTATTGGATCAGACTGCTGACGGCTATTATTCCCCATGGAATCTATTTACTCACCATTTAGGTAATATTACACTCACTTTGTATCAATGTGAAGCAGCAGGACAGTATATTAAGCTTGGCAACATGTTTTAATAGCTGTATAACCAATAAGCATGTTACTGGTCTGGATAGACTGGCTGCTGCGTTCCTGGAGGCTAGATGAGGAATTATACAGTAAAATGCAAAATACTTTGAGTGATTAAACACAAATGTGACCGTTTCAGCTGCGCTAATTATTCAAGCACTGGATTTCTAATGTCTGGACTCTCTGTTTCAAATCAGGTGAAGCAGGCAGCTGACATGTTTTGTTTAGGGATGGGTAGCGAGACCCAGTGCCAATATGACCAAATCACAATGCAGATTTTGGTGCCTCGTTTAGGTGCCAGATTGTGTGTGTGGCAAATGTGCAGCCAAGAGAAAGAGAAAGCTTGTGTGTAACGATGATGCTTGACAATGAGGCTGCTGCAACTGAAGCAGTGAGTATGATGTTAAACCAGAGATGGTTTGGAAACGAGATGGCCCGCTTGTCACACAAGTTTCACCCCTGCCCCGCCCCTTTAGAAGACCTGAGTCTACTCATTACAGTGAGAGAAATCAGTGTGAGCACAGATTGAGGCCGATTCTTTTGTCCCACTGAAGTAGATATTAAACCCATTTTTCACAAGCCACATATTTTCAAACACTAAACACACATTCTGACACTAAAATAGCATATTTCACACAAATCAGGAGAAAATTAACTTTGTTCAAGACGTGTCTCTGCCTCAGCAACGCACACTCTGCAAACAAACTGATAAGATCTTGTACTCAGCTGATATCAGACATTAAGCTAGCAGATGAAACGAGTGACAAAATACAGAGCAAACATTACATTTCTACTGTAACTAGGGTTGTATTGTTTTGAAATTGCTTTCATCCATCCACACCATGTTCATCCTGTTCAGGGGAGAGACTGCCGCGCCCACCTAGTAGACAGGAAGTGTATACCATTTCATACATTTGGCATAGCTTGTAATGCGTCATCTTTTGTTACAGAGCATCTTTGGTTAAATGTAGCAGTGTGGGTACAGTTGGGCTGTTGGTCAGTGAATAAATGCTACAGCTCTTTAAGACTAGGGATTAAAATCACCAGTTTCATCATGATAAGATATCATATCAATTCTTTGGACAACAATACAATATTTGCTGATATTACAAATTTTGCCATGATACAATTTCAATGTGATGCGATTCAGGGGCCTGCAATCGATAGGAGATGATATTATCTCTCCTTAGAACACAATTAGTAACAGAAGAAGCTGCCACCCCTTTCTTTTTGCTAGTAACTGCGTAAGTGCAGTAAAGTTTACTTAAAACTGACTCCACTAACACAAATAAAACAGCTAATGTGATAAGTTAACCTTCAGGGCTTTCTGCCAGAGAGACCTTTCTGGAAGTAATCTTCTCATTTTAACCCAAACCATCATCTTTTTCATAAAACGTCAGGTCCATCTGAAGGCAGACTTCTCCGAACAGTCATAAAACATGGTTTAACAACAAGAGCGTTTTACAAAGGTACAAAATTCAGCTTAATAATAACTGTCAAGGTTCATCAACTGTTTTTTGCTAATCACACATTATTAGCTCATGCATATTTACATTACATAGATTAGCATAGTGGCTAATGGACTCACGGTTGAATTTTAGCCTGCAGACTCGTTTTTCCAGCAGAACACTGTTAGAGACAGAGCAGCTAATGTTACTGTAGTGAGAAGTCAGAGAGAGATACTCATCCAGGCAGGTAATGTTTTATCTCATAATAGCATCGTTTGCGCTGCGTACGGCATGTGCTCTGTCTGTTGACCCCTTTTTTCTCTGAAATCCAAATATTTGTATAAATATTTGTTGAATAAATAGACATTATCCTCATCGTCTTTCTCTTGGCTGCTTGCTGTCTGCCTGCTGCTGAGTGATAGTGACACAGACTTTTAAAATAAAAGCGTATCCTAAAGATGACTGGATGGATCAATGTTTTCACTTTGCACTGATGACACTGGATCGTTGATCATTAAATCGGTATATCGATCCAGATTGATGGATCCTTACACCCCATACTTAACGCCAGATTTCCACTGGATGCGTGTCCGTTGCGGAACGGCAGCGCTGGTTATCCGCTGCGTGCTCCACCGTCCGTCAATACCCACCGGCTGCGTTTGCTGTGCGGAGCGGTGCAGCTCCGCCAGAAGACATCTAGGTGCACCGCCATGATTATTATCTCCTCATCCATGGTGTTAATGGGATGAAATGACATCTGAAAACCTCTGACCTCTTGACTTCAGGCCTGCTTCCGCCCATTATGTAGTTTTCAAGGTGTAGTGCAGGGAAATATGATCCGCCATGAACACTGTGTATTTTATTTTGAAAATTAACCAGATGTTTTATTTTGTTTCTGTGCACGACTTCCTGCCCCGCATGATCTGCTCTGTGCTGAATTGCTGCGTTGTGCTCCGGCGTCCAGCAAAAATAGAAGTCCTGCGTATCTGTTGTGGAGGGCTCCGGAGTGCCGGAGCCGGAACGCAGCACCACCGCAGCCGGTGGAAACACACACATTGACTAGTATTGAATCCTATCGGCTCCGCTGCCGTGCCGGAGCGGAGACGCAACCAACACGCATCTGGTGGAAATAGGCCGTTAGACCCCAAAAAAGTTCCTGTCTCTTTCAGGCCAACTGCTGATTAAAGTGAAGTCAGCCCCTCCAAGTTGTTGCGATGTTGTGACTGTAACAATGAATGCAAATTTAGCCAATCCCCTCAAAGTCTGTGCGACCTTGCATTTTCGTCCAATCACCAATTATTATATTTTAAAGAGCCCAGGCATGACCTGAAACCAGTACGCAGCAGTAAGGACTAAGCCTTTATAGTAGCACATGCTCTACCTGGTGATCGAGCTGTTTCAGTGTCGCTGAGAGATTTTTGGGACAGTGTAACAGCTCGTGTTGGATATTAGCTGCTGCTGCTTTGTTAGGTCGGCAGAGAGAACAAGAGGAGAGTAGCTCACGAGGATGGTCTTTCAGCTGCGCCCCATCACATAAAGATTCTAGTTTTGTGGGAAACACTAAATTCTCAACAGGTTCAGAATCCAGAAAACAGTTTTGCAATTATTTTTGCAAATTTCACTTGTCCCCGCAATTAAATTGTGAAAACAAAGAAGCTCACAAAATCCTGGAGGAACTGGCAGGGATAGCGAGCCAAGTTAGCCTCCCTCAAGGTGAACTGTTAAGGTCGACCAGCTATTCTTATTGTGGTGACAATCTCAGCTGCTCCTAAACAGATAATGGAGACATGTCTGGCTGTTGAGTCTCTCCTGATTACGACAGAAAATCATTGTTCTCAACTCAATTTATTTTCCAGGTTTTATTTCCTATGTGAATTTGTTGACAGTATTTTGTATTTATTCATATTTACACATTTAAGTATACTTTAACTGTTAAAGAGTTATATATTATTCAATTGAAGTTCAGATTTGGCTGTGAGATTTAAAAAAAGCTTGTCGTTTTGTGCTTTATTTTTCTTTTAAGTGTCTGTTCAGGCACTGATACAGTTTTAAAGGTATCGTTTTAGCACTAGTATTAGAAAAAAACCTTATGATACACAGCCGTAGTTTTGTTTGGGCTTTATTATTTGAACGTTCTGAGCTTTTGTTTACACATTTAAATGCAATAAAGAGAAACTAAGGAACATAAAATGCATTAATAAACAGTGAGTGTGAAACAGGGATGAGTGGAGCCTTCAATGGCAATAGCATGCAATCATGTAAGCTTACATACTTCGCCTCTGTCTTTATTTGTTTCTTTACAGTAAGCCGTCTTCATATTTAGCTCCCATTTCTTGTGGCTGAAAGTTCAAATATCTGAACTACTACCTCTTCTGTTTTTTAATCATACCTCAAAGGACGACGATGCTTTATAGTGTTTCCCACACTCTCACTTTCGTCTCCACATTCTCTCTCATTTCAGACAGAAGACTCGGTGGGTCTCAATATCCTGATTTAACTAGACTTCAACTATTTGATTGATCCGATCTTGAAAATGCTGTCGTATCTCACCATTGTAGGCCACAGAAAGCTGTCTGGTTTATATCCTATTGGTGTCAGCTGTAGCTGAAGGCAATGTGATGCATCAAAAAAGCTCTGGGACTCATTACCAATTCTCCCTTCCAAAGAGGGATTAAATATTATTTATAGGGCAGGGGGTAGACTTAAGTTCACTTCAATTGCCTCTGCCTCTGTTGTCAATCTAAATGATACGCTCGCAGGCGTGAGGCCTTTATTGGAGGGCTGGATGTATTGGAGAGTTTAAATTTTCCATTTCGCTGCAGGAAGTCTGCGTGATGAGCTGAAACCTAAATTACACCGAATGCACTGGGAACAAAAAAAAAAATTGGTATTGACTGACAACATGCGAGCAATTAGAAGCCATTTATATATTCTCATCTGTAAGTAATCATCTGAGTATGACTATTGATTGCTTTCCGTTTTAGTTTAATATGGATTAAACTGTGGGATAATAAAAGCTTTTGCAAATTAAAGACTACCGCTCCCGAACAAAAACACCCCAGAGTTTGTCTCCTCCAACAGAAAGTCACGTACAGCCGAGTGGCTTTTTCTTTTTTCCATAGCACTACCACACCTTACCCATTCGTCTGAGGTTATGGTGCACTAAAACACACTCCACTGCCTCCACTGACCCTGTCCAGCATCATAGATCTACATTACAGACTTGGTCCTGCATAGGCTGTCTGTATGACTGATTCTGCCGTGTGCCCCTCCTCCTCCTCCTCCTCCTCCTCCTCCACCTCCTCCTCCTCTTCTCTTCACAAGGGCAGAACTCTGAGTTCTTGTAAAGTTTTCGGAGGGTGGCGGTGCAGTAAAGTGTAACAGTGAAGCTGCAGCTCTCAACTTTTCATTTGTTTATGAAGACCCTTTTATTAGTCTGCAAAACTTCATCAATTAAGAAAATAATCTTGGACATCTTTTTGGAGATAAACTCCCCATAACAGTGATTAATGAAACGCTGTGATACATGCCTTTGCTGTTGTTTCTTAACACTGGCCGTTCTTTTTCTGAACAGTCCAATCTGTGTTGCGGGGACCGAGCGATAAGAACAGCAATGTCCTTCAGCACAGCCAAGTAGCACTGATCTTTTAGATGTTTACTGTGTAATCTTCTAATCAGTACAGCTCTGGCACCCGTATTCATTTTGTCTGTCTGTTTGAATGCAGCTCTGGCAGAGTAGCAGCCTGGGTTTAAAAGGCTTCCCTTTCATTAGTGATTCCGCTCCTCACTTAGCCACCCGTCTCAGGATTTGTGCATCTGTCACCTGCTTTCTCGTTAGGGTCCGAATCCTTTGTCACAGGACTGTGGCTTTATGAACGAGGAATCCGGCTCCGTTTTTTGGATGTTGATTTAATGGGAGCGGAGGATATTGATGGGCTGTACCCAGAGTCTGTCAGAATTCATTTAAGTCGTGGCTCTTTTGATGTCTCCTCTCGCCGACGAGGTGTGGAGTTATTACCTCCTCGTCACGGGCTGCCCCCCCTTCTCCTGTCTTTGCTCTGCCCCCTCTGTCTCTCCATCTGTCTGTCCTTATCAATGTGTCTGCTGTCAGAGAGGGTGGGAACGAAGGGGGAGGAAAAACATCTCAATACAAAGTAGCCTTCAGAATCTCAGCTCCACTAAAAGCAATTCCACCATGACGGCAGCAAGGCTGAGCTGTACTGTATCAAAGGTGTCAGCTGAGTGCTTGACACAAGCCGTTGGATTTCTGATGGGGTTATTTTCTCAAAGACTTACTTGACAGCGCCTGTTTTCGCTGTAACATTTACAGCCTAACTGGCCCCAAACTCAGGATTTTTGGTAGGCAGATACAAGGGAGGATTGTTTAATGCTCTTCTTTTCTGAGTTACTTTTTTGGCGTACTTTTTCCTGAAAGACATCAACAAGAGAAACTGCTAAACAATGTTTCGGGCTATTTTCACCCACTGCCTTGTGCGGGCATTCTCTTTATTTGAAATATCCGACTGCCAAGGTAACTTACCCTTAAAAACAGAGTCTATTCCCTCAGTATAAAACATTTGTGTGCAACATTTTTGAAACCAAAAAAAAAAAAGATGAGCCATTATTTTGGCCTTGATAAATCCTACATCCATCATATACACCATTCATACACTGTGTAAATATCTGAGTACATGTCCTAGAAATACTGAGCATGCATTCTGTACGAGTCCTTCAGTCTATTTCACACCGAGCAACTATCACCTCACTGTACATAAGCGAAATGACAGAACATATGTCTTGTGTTGTTCAGTCTAATCTCACTGAAGACCATTAAACTGCCTTATGTACTAGGTCACAGTTGTCTGTCATACTGGAGGAAGAGAGGGGAACAGGGGAAATGGAAAGTCGAGGGGAGTGTTCAGGATGACTCGGCTGTCCTCGCCGTGATGAAGTGACATTGATTAACCCAAATTAAGATGTAGACGCCTGGCCTTCAGTTTGCCACTATCATTTTGCTAAGGGCTGACAATGTGTGGTAATTCCCTCACACTGTGAAACATAATATTGTTGACTGAGCACTACAGTACTGTGTCTATGAAAGACAATAGTTCTTAACTAAAGTAGGTGATACTGGATATGGGCTTTGAAAGCAGTGATTTCTGTCATGATATATTAAACTCAATAATTCTCTGTGATCTGTTGGGTTGGGTATCGGTACTTGATACCTTTGAGGTATCACCTGAAATAACCTAGTACCAAGTTTCAGAACTTCTCCAGTCAAACGATGTGGTGCTGCCAGGGTGCCCCGGGATTACTTAAGTTAAAAGCACAGTCAAAAATAAACGCCTAGTTCCTTTTACTAGCCCGCCATGGCTACGCATTTTGACAAATAAATGCCATAAAACATCAAATAAAGTGGTGTTGTGTCGGTATGCCAGATGCCGTAATCCTCGATTGCCATTACTCTTTCTCTCTGTGATGCAGTGTCTATCGGAGCTAGATTAAATGAAAATAAAATCAATTCGCAATGTTGTACCTACAAGACTGTGCACAAACTGAACATTTTTTGTGATTATGAGTATTTCGAGAAGACACAACACATGAACAGACTGAAGTTGACACAGCCTCCCAGAACAACAGACGCATCCAAGCCACCTTGCATGCCATATGTTGACGTGGAAAGTCTACGACCAAACAGTGATGTGTGATGAGGTCGGAGTAAGTATGTGTTGTATGGTCAGTTGTAATTAACTAATGTATGTAACTTTGCCATTGTAGGAACAGTGGTTACGTAACCTTTGAAACGAGCCATGAATTAAAGGAATACCAATTTTCAACCAGGTCTGTGTCACTATGGTGCGCGGTTTGTCACCCGTGCCGACAAACTCACTGCCTGTGCCGTGGGGAAGAATCCGCCAGATGACAAAAGAGACATCATATGCGTCATCGATGGCGCACTTCAGGTCATCCAGCAGATTTCGACTGGCAGATGAGTGGGGAGCTCTTGGAGCTGGCAGCACAGGGGGCACTATAACACCATTTGCACACAGTCCGTACACAGTGGCGACCTGGTTGAAAAAACAGCAAACTATAGTTTTAATAGCGCACATGCAAAAAGGTATCAAATGAAGAGCTCAGTGGGTACGGTTATCACTTTCAGAGTTCTGGTACTGTAATTTGTTTTTATCTGTACCCAGCCCTAATGTTCTGTGGATATTTCAAGTAAGTCTATATTGCTTTATGACAAAATGAAACTAGCAAATGGAAATTGTAATTTCAGTAGGCCTTTTTAGCAGTGGAGATATTTTTCAAATAACAGAGTAATCAGGGTTTATATTCTTGTTAAAGGTTTTTTTTTTCAATTCTTGATTCAGTTCAGTTCAAATGTATATATAAAGCACAATATCACAAATCACAATTTGCCTCACAGGGCTTTACAGCATACGACATGCCTCTGTCCTTGAACCCCCCACAGTGGATAAGGAAAAACTCCCCCCCAAAAAAATCCTTCAAGGGTATAAAAAAAAATGTTAGAAACCTCAGGAAGAGCAGCTGAGGAGGGATCAGTCTTCCAGGACGGACAGACATGCAATAGATGTCGTTTTGGAGAGTTGTTCCGAAACAGAATCAAGGCTGTAAGAACAGAGGGTGTCCTATACTGTTTAGATCATAGTGGCCCATGAGGGGAAATCGTGATTTATGATATTGGGCTATATAAATAAAATTGACTTGACAAATAAATAAAAATTTAAAGGAAAATTTCTAATTTAATTGCAGGTTACTGAACTGTGTGTTATTACGCTGGCAAATTAAGCTCCATCTTTTTAAACTGCACTAAATCTTGCGGTTGTGAGTCTTGTAATTAATGTTGTAGTTAGGAAGTGATTTGTGTTGGGGTTTATATGTTACTAAACATACAGTATAACTGTAATAACTTTCAATATTTTCCTGCACATCATGACCATAAGCCTGCAGAGAGAATGAACTGGAATGATTTTAAAGAAAACAGAGCTATAAAATTAATACAGTCTGACATATTCATGCGAAGCAGTTATAGGTTTTCTTCTCGGCTTACTGTATTTCACTCCCAGTAAAGGCTGTTGGTCTGCACTGATGTGTGGCCGTAATGAGATGCAATAGTGATGATGGTGCATTTAAAAGATAACACTTTCATTAAGCTTAAATAAATCAATTTAGGAAGGCAAAATTAAAATTACCCAGCTATGAACAATTTGAGGCAGTTGCGTATTAGCAATCTGTAATTAAAGTGAAATGTAAAACCAGTTAGTCACGGCTCATTAAAGGCAAGAAACCAGCTTGAAACTTTAGTTCAAGGAGGGTTCAGAAGTTCAGTGCAGTGGGAGAGTCTAAATACTAAATATAGGCACTGGAGAGGGCACGGCCAAGATTTCAAGTACCCTTTTTGATCAGGCTAAGTGAAGATGATTTGCTGTGATCTTGACGCAGACCTGGCCAAGCGGCTTCATGGTTTCCTTTCTCTCCAGAAAAGCGTGAAGCTGTGTTTAATTCCTTTAATGCTCTCTAGTAACTACATCTAATCCTGCACTCTTAATTTCACAAATTCTTGTTTCTCATGAATCACTGACTGCTTATCCCTCTGAGCCATTTCTTCATGATGAAATATTAAAAACGCTGTAAACAGAGTGGACCCCCGTCTGTCTTTTGGTCATACAGGAAATGAAAGACTCAGTTGAGTGTTAGCATGAAAAGGGCATTTGCTTATTTGTAATACCCAGGGCACCGCTCTGACCAGCCATGCTGGAAGGACGAGAGCCGGGCAATAAAACGCAAGGACATTGGGCCCCCTCCCCACCCCCACTCACCCATCAGCCCGCGCTCCCCTCCCCACTCACAATGAGGAGGGAAATGATGCGTTAAACACGGTGGAGCCACTCATTCTATAAAACAGCGCCATGAAGGAGAGGAGATATTGCCAGTAAAAAAGGCAGAAATGACAAGTTGTTATTCACAGTTCTCAGACACTGTGCCTGTTGTTTTATGACTATGAGCTCTGCACATGAGCACGATGATGGATCTGCCCACAAATCTCTCCACAGACCAGACGTAGAGTAAAATCAGCGGCTAAGTAGCTGGTCAAAAATGCATCATCGCCACAAAATGGACATCAGGATGGCACTGTGAGTAGCTATCTCATAATTTATGAAAACTGTCTTGGCAATATACCCCCGACACACAGTTGTTAAACGCAGGTATAAGCAACTTTCAGCTCGGCCTGCAACACCATGTGGTGCTCTTAAAGGATTCAACTGTGTAAACAAGTGATTGTAGCTTCCTAAAAAAGCTCCTCACAAGTCTAAAGGCACCTGGGAAATGCAACTCTATCAAGTTAGGATGTTTGCTACTGCGGTTAATCTCTTTGCTCTGTGGACTCTGTAAAAGGATCTCCGGAAGCAGCAGGTATATTGCAGAAATCTCTCCCCCACACACACAAACACACAACACAAATATGCACAATACCCACAACGTAGAGGAAGCACGGCTGAAATAGAAGAGATTGAAGCGAAAATTGAATCGCTAAACCTTATTTGTCAGCAAAGAAAGAACAGAGGAGGTGGAAGTAGAAAAGTGCGGCAGCAGTCTGAGAGACGCCGAAATTCTTCTTCTCCTTGTCTTGTTTTAATTGCTTTCTGCTTCCTTTTATTTCTCCTCCTGCCAGATAACAGTCACTTCTCCTGGTTTTGCACTATTCTGAAATCTGTATCTCTGTAAAATGTCTGCTGCAGAGCAAAACTATGATGTTGATATATGCCATTTAAATGTGGTTGTTGGCTGTGTTAAATTATTGTCATTGCATATATACAAAAATGAAGTAAAACAGTAACCAGAGACTTACCAAATTAATCCTAAAGATTGGATTTGGGCTCTTTGGGGCATTTCTTTGAAAGGACTGGTATCAGCTAAAATAAAACAGTGTGTGAATGTATTTATGTAAATTTATTTAGTGTTCTGACACCTACATTGACAAAGGAACCACTAACTCTGTCCTTCTTGCTGACAAAGAACATTCAGGTAGCACCTTCTCATTTAACCGTTTCAACAATGATAACAAAAAAACAGTGGCAGGTCACTGCATGCAGCTGTTGCTAATTAGCTTTAATTCAGCAGGCTAAAATTAACTTTGTCTGTTGCCTAGTTAAAGTTCTCTCTACAAGCCGATGGCTGTACTCAGCTGAAGATGTTTTGTAAGAGAAGAAGCATCACCTTGTAACACTGTGTACTTCACCCATGAGTAGACTGTAGTTCCAAGTCCAACATTGATGTTTTCACTCTCGCAGATCAAGTCACATCATATTCAGGAGTCGGATTCTCCCAGTTAAACCGTTATATATATCATATCAATCATTCAAGTGCATCAAGTTAATAGTTTTAAACTAGGACCTTCAGCATTTAGATCAGGTTGCTCACTAAACAAAAGTTGTGTCAGATTTCAGAGGCTTTACATCAGGGACCTGGGCTTGAATCCAAGTACATGTCACCCCAAAGTCCAGTTTGTGTTAGGGATGGTATAGTCTGCTTTGCCTTGGCAGGTCGTCCACCAATCGGAAGATCAGCGGTTCAATCCCTGGCTTCTCAAGTCTGCATGTTATAGGGATTTAAATTCGGGCTTCACACGGAGGCACCAAATATGTTGTTAACATAAATTTTAGGCCCCACCAAGGGCCACCAATTATGTTGTGGTCAACAATATTAGGGCATCACACGGAGGCACCAATTATGTTGGGGTCAACTGGCTATCGGAAATAATTGATAATAATTAATAATTATGTGAAATAATGTGATTTAATTAACATTAAGTCAGGACAAATACAAAGGAAAAGAAGCAGGAACTTTGAGATGCCTGTTTGGGTGTAGCTCTGTTGAAAGCCTATTTGTTAATGAGTCTATGTGAATGTGATTTCTGTTGCAAACAGTCTGGATTAGTGCAGAGATTGTTTAGTTGTATGCAAGAATCTCTTTGTGAACAGTATTAACAAACTAAACACTTAGCTTTGGTGAAGCCAACTAATCAATGACCTAACTGCAAACAATCACGACAAATACGCAGTTAACAGCATTAAATCACATACAACAAGTTAAACAGTCTTGTTTACCCTGTAAAGCTGCGATAAAGCTATGCCCAGTTGTTACGTTACCGATCCTTGAATGGATGTAAGAAAGAGTCACTTGGTGGTGTACTGCTTTGTTAGCTGGCAGAAGAAGGCGGGAAAGAGCTGTGGTTCCAGGTGCAGTCTTTGTTGTCTCCTTTGTTCCAAAGGAGAATCTCTGAGGAAGCTGGTCGCTCGAGGTCTTTACAGAGTTATACGCTGGGTGCTAACTCACTTGGTTCTCTTTGTTGCTAGAAAGCTAGGTTGCAAACCTTGTGCTTATGCCTCTAACTTTCTGGTTCAGGTTAGGGAGTCTGTGATCAATTGCCCCACCTTTGATGGTTCAGGACAAGGAGCAAGGGTCTGAGCATCTGGGCTGGTCCAGGCCCAGCCGGAAAGAGGTAAGAGAGCAGGACTGTCTGAAGGGAGCAGACCTTCTACAGATGTCTGTGACATCACAGAGTCACATGTCACTGTAAAACTCCTGTCCAATCAAGTTGTAAGACTTGTGTGTCACTGAGGTGTGAGGTGAGACATCCTGGAGATGGGTGTCAAATAGCTGTCTTTGTTTGGAGAACAAAGAGCATGCAGAGAAGGAAGGCCTTTAAATGTCAAGTTTAGATTTTACCAAATGACAAATCATCTGTGGTCCTGTGAATCCCAACAATGTCAAAGTATCCTTGAGCAAGATACTGAACCCCAAATTGCTCCCGATGTTGCTTCCGTCGGTGTGTGAGTGTGTTAGAAACTGAGTAGCAGGTGGCACCTTGTATGGTAGCCTCAGCCACCAGTATATGAATGTTCTAGGTGAAAGGGTGAATGGGACTCATAGTGTAAAAAGCGCTTTGAGTGGTCGGATGACTAGAAAAGCATTATACAAATGCAGGTCCATTTACCAACCATATCCACTTTTTCCAAACCTAATTTTAGTGATCATCAAGTCTCTTCTGTAGTGGAATTAACATCATATTATGCATGCACACTCTTATCGTGATGGCCCACCAGCAGATGGAGATATTAAATACAGCACTTTTCAGTCTATGTAATATCTTTTCAGTCTATGTAATATCAGTACTTTTCAGTCTATGTAATATCCATTCATTGTGTGAAATAAGAAAAAGCATGCTGGCCTGTTTGATTGTTCATTTTAAAACCAATATTGGCCGATACCAGTGATGTGCCAATATTATATATATAGTTAGTTTGAACACTGTATACCGTACCTGTACACGGCACAGCAATCTGTTCTCAAGTCCACCTGAAAAGGCGGTCTCAAGTTTGGTTCATGTGTACTCCGGTACTGTACTCACCAGGTGTGAAGCAGCCTCAATTTAATACTGATGCCTTAATATCAGAAGGCAGCACAGCTCACCATAGACAGAGCCAAATCTGGTTTTGCTACCGCATTCGACCTGAGTCGGAGCTACGGCTGGAGGCAGGGAGCACCGCCTAACAGCAGCGGGTCCTCCTCTGGCCAGGAGCAAAGCCTTTCCAAACTGCTGTGACATTCTTGGAAGAGTTTATATTCCCAAGGGTATTCGTGCAGAACTTTATTTGTATGGAGTGTCTTCCATGATGAAGACAGTTCTATGATGCACATTGTCCATAAGTTGGCATCGGTGCAGGCTCCTTGTTGGAGGGTTTAGTAACTCAATTCCACTCCTCACTTGTTGGTTTGGGATGGCACTTAATGTGGCGGACACTCCGCGTAAATGCGGAAATGGAGTGCAAGTGGATAGAGAGGGGGTGACCTGGTTTGGGAAAGGCATAAAGATTTGCGACAAGTACCCGGTTGGTTACTGGTCTATGGCAGTCTGTCGGCCCTGGAATCAGTCTTTCTTTAAAGTCTTTAAGTTGTGAAGAAGCGCTCACTTTTATATCAGGTATGTTGTACACTCCATTTTTGAGATGGTGTATATGTTTAAGAAAAAAATATTCTTCATAATTTTTTGAATTCTGATTGCTTGCTTTTTTATTTCTAGCATTACCTCGACCTCCGATAATTGCTTGTGATATTTAAGTACTGTAAATATCAGATACTGTAATATTCAATCAAGTAATATTCTAATAGCTGACTTTACCTTCTACCAAAGTCATTTACTGAAAGGATATCTGCACTTTTACTTAAGTATGGCTTTCAGGTACTTCAACCGCCACTGCAGTAAATAATCAGTAAATAAAAAATGATTTTCTTGCACTGATTTCCTGGGATATAGTGATGCAGCTCTACAAAAATCCAATAGAACAGGGAACACCGTAGCAACGTCACAGCACCCCCAGATCCAAGCAATTAGCTTGGTGAGTAAAACGCCATCATAACCGACAATGATGGCCAAAATTATTAAAACCAAGAGCCAGGTTGTAAAAACTGTTCTGTTCAATACTCCACAGTGCAGTTTGGATGCTTCTGCAGAAAACTCCTCCACTTTTTCTCCAGCCAACATCAGGTTATCCTTTGTCTTTCTCTGTCAAAAGCACAATTTCAACTGAGCAAATGAAAAAGACTGTAGATATTCCTAATTGCCCCCAGGACAAAGTAATAAAGACCCGTGCCATGCTGTCATTCTGTGTTGTGCGCTGTTTTGCCCAAGGGCCCCCAAAGTCGTCATTCAGCTGTGAACAGACAGCGTTATTAAAATTTTGCTGGAACACACCGGGGCGGCTGATGAACCTGGTCATGGCTGAATGCTTGTGCAGAATCGCAGCACATTTAAAGTCTGTTTCCTTCATTTGTGCATCCTCCACTTCACTAGATGCGATATTTAAGATGAAACTACCTGGTGGCCAGCTGCTTGTGCCAAAATGTCCGAAATGAATCAATGAAAATGAGAAAATGCATCGGTATAAAAATAGAGACATTTCATTTCAGAGAAGTGTGAGTCAGTTTGGACAGATTGTCTGCTGCTTTCAGACAAGACAGGTACATGAAAGCCCGGGTGTTTGTTGTGCAGACAGCGATAGCGTCAGGCTCTATTGATTTAGCAGCCAGCTCCAAGCATAATCAAAGCCCATCCCAGAGGCAGCGCCGTCACTGCTCCACTGCACTCCAATCATATTTGCGCTTGATCACATCCCAAAGAGCTTGTCACCTTAGTGTTTTGTGACACTTAAACCCAATATATACACCCCAAACTTGTAAAATGGAAGTTGACCTTCTTCTCCCTTTCAGGTAAACTGCAGGCTCCAGTGCCCCCTGGATGAAACGCTGTTTCCCCCGCCACCATGAGGCGCTCGTTAATGCCGTGTGTTATCCCACTAACCCACTAAAAAAAATGTGTTCAATTTCAGTTTAGTAAGTGTTGATGTGTAGCCCTGAGGTTATCATCTGGCAGTTTTACTGACTTCACATGGATCCTCACACTATTTTAAACCACATGTAAGAAAGGCAAAGTAATCAACAGCATATTTGCGGTAATGCCAAACACACACGACCCTGTTAAGCACCTGCAGTGAGCTGAGAGTGGAGGCAGGAGTGTTTGCAGTGTGGTGTCAGGAGGTGATTCAGACCTGTAAATAAGCAGCACCTTTTGTAGATTCTTTACCTTACAGTACAGCTGGGCAATATGATGACTTTGTACGATATATCAATATTTTTCAAGCAAGATATAAATTTAGACAACACCATTTATATTGATATAGGGTCAAGTTGTGTTACAGCATGCATACCAGTGTGCATCTCTCCTCTCACTCATTCACAAGTTCTCCAGCAACACTTTTTAGAACTGTAGCCTGACGTGCACCTCCCCAGAAATGTGACCACACGTCTCCGTGATGCAGACCTCCTGTCTGTTTTTGTAAGATGAAACCATTTACCTCAGTGGAAACAAAGCTTTTATTTACTTTAATTTCACAGATAAGAAACAATAAATTGTGAAGACAGTAAAGCCTCCATTAAATTAGCATGTTAAGTCTTGTATGTAAAATGTAAAAATGTAAAATGTCATAAGTTTGTGCTAATAATGTTGGCATGTTGTATTTGTTTGGTAAACGTGTTTAGCATAAGACAGTTGTTTTGTCAGTGAAGCTGGTGAGTTGAAATAGAGCTGGATTTTGTAACGATACCTTTGTTAAATGTTGCTGTTGTCCCTGGCTTAATATGAGTAGAGGAAAAGTTCGCTAGCCACTAGGCTAATTTATACAATGTAAAATGTCATAAGCTTGTGCTAAAAACAAAAACATCTGTGAATGCTGCAAATTATAGTGCTGATTTGTGTACTTGTGTACGCTATGACACCATGTTTAATGTGTGTTTAATGTGTGTTTTGAATCACCAGCACTTCACAGAAACCCCGGTGCAGACTAGTGTTTTGGAGGTGAAGCTCTTGTGCAGCTGCATATTGTCAAACGGAAAAAAATCCCTGTCTTTGCATTTTATTTTTTATCACAGTCTGTTTTTATAAAACTGCTTTTGGCTTTGACTCACAACTGAAAACATGTCGTCCGTTTTGTAGAAGATACCAAAATATATATCATGTATCGCCATTCAGCCTCTAAATTCCAAGATATGAATTTTTTTCAGCCCTACCGTACAGTATAAATACACACAGGTGCTGAGGAAGTTGACCAAAGAAACAAGAAAACATGCCACAGCTCTGCTTTCATCCCCACCCTCCTCTAAAAATCATCTTGTGACCGCCCTGGTTAGTGTGACTATCATGAGAAAATAACTTGTTTATTGTATGGGTTAAAATAAACAAGTATGCAGACACAGTACACGAGGGAATGGGGCTTTGATGTGCAACGCAGTGAAGTTAAGTCGGTCTAAACTATATGATTAATTATTAAAGAATGTTTTCTGGATGTTCTATAATATCAAAACGTTCAATTATGAATGTTTACCATGCAACTTTGCATTATACCGCACACTGTAGACCCTCACGTGTAATATTCTCATGGCCTGGATGCATTTATTTCACCGCTCTGTTTGCCAGACTGTAAACATGAATACATGTCGTCTGGGGACAATGGAAGAATTACCTATATAGTGGAGGCTGAGAAAACGAGATTTGTTGAGAGTTAGTTCAAGCTGTCTGGAGCGTTCAGCATCACTGAGCTCCAACCAATGGAAACTCCTCAGAGACAAAGCAGTATCTCTCTCCTGTCTATCCAACTGCCCCAGACTGGCATTATTTAGCTGCTGGTCGTCTCAGTCCATCCTTTCTCAACTCTTCACTTGCCTTTTGTAATCCATTCTCTCACATTTCTGCTGCCTTGTCTCCAAATTCACAAGGTTTGGGCTTGAGAATGGATAAAGTTTCAGAAGTTTCTCAAAGTTTTTCTCCATCTTAAGCATAAAGAGATGCTTATTGTATTATCTGTGAAGTCATGATTATGATTTTCCGTTGCACTCGGGTGTGATGTGTGCAGGACACTGGCAGTTTTTCTTCCCCAGGCAAAAAAAGCCTGTTGGCTCAGAAAATATCAATGAAGCAGTGCCACAGCTCCGTAACATCGCTGTGAAATGGAGCATGTCACATACTGCCTTGACCCTGGAAAAGTAATTGATTGATAGATGGTCGGATGGATTAATGACAGACAGCATTCCACCAGAGACCGGGCTGGCAAAAAGACATCTCCGGTAAACTGTGTACGAATCGCCATTCTAGCCAGCGTGCCCCTTCCTGTCAACCTGCATCTGGCTGGTGGGGCGAGTGATTGATGGCAGCTGTCAGTCTGCTATCCGCTCCACCTCGTCACCCCCGCTGGATGCAACTTCTGCCACGGTAAGAGTCCATCTCCCTCTCCTGGCAGGTTTGACAGAGTAGAGCCACATCGGAAACTAGGTCTCTTCCACCCAGTCAACAACAGCTGCCCTGTCTTTCCCTTCAACCCCCCCCCACCTCCGTGGCAGGGAACTAGGCGTGGAGGCTTGTAAGAATGATGTGGATATATTCTGATTGAGGTGATCAGTTTTCTAGGACAGGTACGACATTTGGACATTCCGACATGCCTTAACAGCCACCACACTGTAGGGAGCAGCGAGCAACCAAGCGAATGAATTGTGGTTTAGCTGCTGGAACTGAAGGGGAGACAGTTAGAGTGAGAGAAAAAGAGAAAAGTCAGACAGGCGATGTCAAGTGAAAACCAGAGCTGCTGATCATTACACACCAAACGTGGTTTGGCTGTAAGTAAACCTGCCAGGATGACGACTGAAAGGCTTTGAATGTCATTAATTAATTAGTCTAAGTAAGATCACAGGCCTCAACATCTACATCAAAGAAAGTAGCTTTACTTTCATTTTGCTAGCAGCGCCGGGGACCGGGAAGCAGCAGTGTGGATGGGTTGTGCTTTCCTTGCTAGTGGAGTTAAAACTTACAAAAGGGAATTGCAGAGAGACACAGAAATCCCCGAGTTTGGCTGTATATCAAGACACAAAGTTGTCGTATGGATTGCAGATGCACTGCAGTGCATCTTTAATCAGGCACCAGAGGCTAGTGAAATCAACCCTGACCTGGGTGATAAACATAAAAACAGAAAAACATCTGTTTGGGTGTTAAATGAGGATAGATTTTGTACATTTATATGACTCAGGAGGTCTTTGCTTATTCTGCATTTTATGTACTTTTTAAAAAAATACTCAGCATTTGCATTCCCAGTAGGAAATGACATATGCTCATCGTAATAACAATCTTTATCACGTACCTTTAAACTTTTGCAGGTATGAAACATGGCACTTGGTTTACCATCTGTTCTGTACCCATGTTGACCTCGTCAGCCACACAACTCCTTTAGCCGCCAGCTGCCCACTGGCTGAGAGCCACAGATCCACTGTTAAAACCTCAACATCTAATTGTATGACACCTTAGGTGTCACAGAAACACCTGAACACAACAGAAATACTAAATTTCGTAGAGCACAATATGACCAACGATATGAAGGTGTCAGTGCAGTGTCACTCAGACGTGTTGTTGCTCGTAACTGTAATGCTTCAACGAACTTGATGATTCATGAAATTGATGATTGATGATTATCCATAAAGTATCTCCATACACTGTGTTCCTAACAGACAGTTACAGGGCCAGACTGCATCATGATTAATCTACCAGTCTATCAATAACTCATGACCTTCCAACTGTGGGCAAACACATTCTACTATGCAGACTTTTGTATGTTCGCATGACCTAAAGCAAACCTCACATGATATGAATTTGTAAGGCTTGTCTTGTTGGATAGATCAGAGGAGCACAAAGCCCATCATAGCGTCATTTATTAACTACTGTCAGGTTCAAATGCACAACAGTTGAACAAATGCAGAGGGATTGTACACTTTACATGTTTAACTGATATACTTTAGCACCAAACATACTGTATCCCTTTATATGTTTTCCTCTAAAGGCTTATAACTGCAGTAGGAAGGATATTCATATAAAAAAGCTGAACCATTTCATCAGAACAAATCATAAAAAAACTCTGCAACAGTGAGTAGTGTCTCATCCCCATTGATTCAGACTAAGCAGATTGACTATTTTTCCTAATTTAATTCCACTGACCCTGGCAGGAAATCAATCCGGTGCACAGGAAGTGGTAAAACTTAAAAGCAGAGAGGAAAACTGAGTCTTCACTAGAAATGTGTTTTACCATGGTACAGGGATGTCAATGGATAACTGTTGGTCAATGGGTTAATTTTGATGCCATGTGCTGTACCATGTTAAGGAAAAACCTAATAAGTTCGCAGCGCAGCCTTGCAGACGAGTTTTCCCAGTGACTACTCAGGGTTTTGCAGCAAAGAATTCCCTGAAAAGCATTTTCCCCAGAGGCCACCATTATAAAATAGACGTCTGTAGAACAGTTGACAGGACACCTCAAAATGCAGACTAGGTCTGGTATGACTCCTTCCATTATGAATTTTTGATCCATGGAGGTTATATATTTGTTTAACTTTCCTTGAGTCAAGAAAAGTGATTTTGAAACCAGTGACATCATCACAACATGATGTCTACGAGCAGCACCACCTGGGTCGGGTAGGAGGTAGCTAGCGGTGCCACTAATTTGTTGATTACTGCTGGTAATACCTATGATAGCAGGATAGTGTTGCTGCGGAAACATTTTGTGCCCACTCTCCAATCTCCCCCCAGGTTGCCCCAGTGTGTGAAAGCAACTTAATTTTTAGCCACAAAACCCCTTTAGTATTAACTAGGCTAAAGTTAGCACCATTAGCGGCATCAGCACAGCTAGCGGTGCTAAAATAGTTGATAATGCTAAAGTGGTTTTGCAGCTGAAATTAAGCCAATTACTCACTAGGGTGGCCTGGGGGGGGGGAGACTGGAGAGTAGCGCCCATGTTTCTGTAGCAACGCTGCCCCAACCCATGGTGACGTGATTTTGCTAAATAGGACATGCTCCTGGATCAGCATCCCACATCATGGTCCTGGACCAATATTGCAATCAACCAATCACAGCCCTCTGATCAGTGTGCTGCTCCTGTGTTTCTTTTGAAATTCCTTTGCGCCTCTTAAGAGCTAAGCTGGTTTTCGAAATTGAAGTTAGTAAAATTGAACAAAATCCTCAGTAACACTGAACAAAAACCTTATAGGCTACTGCAGTGTTAGTGAGTTAGCTTGCTAAGTAGGTTGGCTATACTAACAAATAAGCTTGTCAAAAGGCTACAATATTAACGGGTTAGCGTGCTAACTAGATAGTTATATAATACACCTCATGGTGCAACCTGGACACATCATCAGTGAAGGACCTGGCGTCATTGGGTGTTTTGGGTCTTATCTTCAGACACCTTCTTCCAGGCGACCCGGCCAGGGGTGATCAGTCCCAGACCTATGTCCAGGTGCCATTCGTCACCCCTCTTAATCCAGAGCCACCGGGAAGCCTTCTCAGCAGCTTCCAGGATGTTCTTGGTGGCTCGTTGTCTCTGCTGCCCATAGATCCCTAAGAGTCTCAGGACCCGGTGTAGAGATTGCCCTGCAAAGCACCTGCAGCCTACTTTGACAGGCTCACAGCGGGCCTTCCACCCCTCCCTCTGACACTCTGCTACCAGAGAAGCATATTTGGCTCTCTTTTTCTCTCTTGTGCCTCTTCTATTCTGTCTTCCCAGGGGACAGTTAACTCCAGCAACACCACTTGCCTGGTTGTCCTGGACACCAGGACCATGTCTGGCCTGAGTGTGGTCGGTGTAATCGTGTCCGGGAACTTCAACTGTCTTCCAAGGTCGACTAGGAACTGCCAGTCTCTTGCTGTTGAGAAAAGCCCTCCCTGGGCCTTTGGACGGGGTTGAGGTTTCTCCCCAGCACGAACAAAAGAGGTGGTTCACTTTTTGGGGTGTTGCGACTTGCTGGAGCTGATGGCGGTACAGATGGTATCTGCTACTGCCTGCAGGACCTGTCATGGCGCCAACAGTACTGCCCCTCTCCCAAGAGGCTCCGATTTCCACAGTTCTCTCCACGTGATTTTCCTGCCAGTACTGCGCTCCCACTTGGTCCAGGCCCCCTGCTTGCCCATGCCCACCATCCTGCTGAGGTGAATTTCCTCCTCTTCTGCCCGCACCTCCTCCTGGATCAGCCTTCGCCTCACCTTTCCCCTGGCATTGCTGTAGGAAGGTGTTGGGGTGCTCCCAAGCCCGGCCCGCCTAGTTGCCACTGTGCCCAACAGGATATTGTGCTGCAGCCTTGCCTCAGCTCAGTTGACCGCCTCCTGGGCACGCCACTTCCTTCCTGTTGTGACCTCCACACCCGCGGAAGAGACCTTGGTGTCAGTAGAGTCTCTGTAGAACAGGACTTCTCTGGCTCTGGTGACCTTGAACTCCTCCACTAGACTGCTGAACGGAAGCTGCAGCTTGGTGTTGCGCCCATAAAGGGCGATGCTGCTGAGACTCCGTGGCAGGCCCAGCCACCTGGGCAGGAAGTGATTTATCTTCCGTTCGAAGCTCTCCATGGTGGTGATTGGAACTTCATATAACAGAAGAGGCAAGAGGAGTCTGGGCAGGATTCCATGCTGGTAAATCCAGGCCTTGAATTTCCCAGTAAGTCCTGACCTGTCCACAGTAGAAAGTCAAGAGCTGAGGTCATCACTGGCTGACTGACAAGATGCAGTGTCCTTCAGATCGCTGGTGAAGAGGTTCTCCAAACTCTTCACTGGCTTCTCAGACACAGATGGATCTTTGTGTCCACCAGAAAGAAGCGGAACTGGTCGGTTACCTTAAGGACAAGAGACCTAGATTTGGCAGGCTTGAAGCCATTCTTGCCCATGTAATGAGCCTTCCCAGACCTCAAAGGATCCACCTGCTCCCGGGCACAGATGTTGTGGTTACCGTCAGGTCGTCCATGTACGCTCTAATCGGGGGCTGTCAGGTGCCAGATCTGGACAAGGGGTCTCTGCACTGTACTTCGGCTGATTTCACAAGCATCGTCATGGCAAGTGCAAACAGGGATACAGAAACCGTACAGCCAGTGATGATGCCCTTCTCAAGACGGTGCCATGCTGATGTAGAAGACCTGGAGGACACCCTAAGACTGAAGTTGTTGTAGTAGTCAAGGATGAGATTTAGAATCTTCTCCGGGACATGGTGCTTCATCAGGGATTGAACCATATGCGTTAGCCAGGTCTCTAGACAAAGCACCGCCAGGTTGCCCTACTTAGCGAGCTAACACGCTAACCCTGCAGTAAGGTTTTTGTGCAATGTTGCCAAAGATTTTGTTCAAATGTCCTAACTCCAATTTGGAAAACTAGCTTAGCTCAGTTTTAAAAGCAGCACAAGAGCAGCACAGTGATGATGTCAGAGGGCTGTGACTGGTTGAATGCCACGTTGGTCCAGGAATATGATGTGGGATGTTGATCCAGGAAATGAGCAGTGCCTCGAGCTGGCTCCCAACTGACCCAAGGGGTGCGCAGTGCAGAGTGGTCAAGGCTAGCTAACCAGTGGAGACAAGGAGGTGGACAGTTTCCATATGCTAACGCTGCTAGCCACCTGTCAGCCAGCAAAGCCAACAGAAAATAGGATAAAGGCAAGACGTACAGTACAAAACATTAGAATTTCAGCGCTTCAAAATGCAGCGCTAAAGCTCACTGAGTCAGTGGTGCAGCAGACTAAAAGGAAAGTGCCTTGTGTTTTTCATAGGTCAACACCCCCACTACAAAGTTGAAAGTGGATAAACAAAATTGAAAATAAAACGTAGTGCTTTCTTGTAACCCTTGATTGAATGTGTCTGGTGTAGCTTTGAATGAATAAAACTTTTACCAGCCATATACTGTAAAGACATTTTCCTGAGCTACATAACGAACACATCATCAGCTCAATTGTCAGATTTCAAATCTTGAGGTCAGAAGTGTTCTTTGAATATTTCCATTTCTTCTACTATTACAAAATGCTCTTTCCATTATCAACTCACGATGAGAGACATATCTTTGCAGGTAAAGAACAAGTGAAGCCCTGAGGAGAAAAAAGGCTTTCAATTTCCTGATAAATGATTATTCAAAATCTTCATCTCTTAAGTTCACTGCTGTGGAGTTTACGGTCAACGACAGTGACAGTTATATTTCCTGTGATGTGAAACAGCCGTACTCAGGGCAATCTAGAATTAACTGAGTACATCTGCTTTTCATGAAGTCAAAACAAACTCATATGGCTGTTCATCTCAAGGCCTCCAGTCATAGTGCTCTATATATCTGAGGGGAAAGTGATGCAGATTCTCACTGGACTAGGTTGTTAGCAGCAGATACGGCTGGTTATATGTGCGTGTTCCCTCTGGTGACTTTTGTCACAGGGGATTAAAAACATAAATATGGTCGGGGAATCCAATAACCATGTGCAGTGAAGGGAGAGCATGCATCATCTGCACCTCGCAAACAAAATGTCAGCAAGCATAGCTGCAGCTGTAACCTTGACAATGACAATAATGGCTATTAAAATATAAATAATGACAGCTTTACCCGGCGGGATTACCATGTCTGATCTGTCTGTGTAACACGGTTGGAGTCATCAGTGGCTGGAATCATAAACCCTATTACAATGTGATCATAACGCCACTGCAACGTGAGATTGATTACCTCATAAACATAGTTTACAGAGTATGATATTCAGTTTCAACAAAGGCTAACCATGCTAACAAGAGGTTCAGAGGGACAGCTGAACCCACATTACAGCTCCATACACAGCAGGATTACCTTTTGTAGAGACCACATGGAGGCCATGTTATCTATTAGCTATATCAATAATATCACAATGCATTTCAACAGGGACAAGCTCTTTTTGAAGACTTACTGTTATAGTATTTGCCAAATGATGTAAGTGTGGCACCAAAATATCAAAAAATATGCTCAGCTTACCTGGCTGTTAGCAATACCAATAGCTGACTTCTTGAGGAACTTTTTTTTGTTTGGTTTCTGCCATTTTCCTGGTTGAAAACTATGGAGGCTGTTTTAGCAATTATAAACACAAGTTCTGACAGCATTTTGGGTGCAGAGTCATCTCAGTGAACAGCCTGGAGATCCCAAAAGCAAGCTAAATATCAACCAGAAGAGCAAAACCTTGAAAGATGATGACATGGATGACATGTGAGATTGTGAGGCAGAATCAAATCTGTTTGTTTAACTCACGTTAAAAAAAAGAAAGAAAAAAGAGGCTAACATTGTACATCACCGCTAGTAAAGCTCATCATTCATTCATTTTTGGTAATCGCTTATCATGTTGCCTATCCAGCATTGGGCGAGAGGCAAGGTACACCCTGGACAGGTCACCAGACTATCACAGGACTGACACATAGAGACAGACAACCATTCACGCTCACATTCACACCTACGGACAATTTAGAGTCACCAATTAAAACCTGCATGTCTTTAGACTGTGGGAGGAAGCTGGAGAACCCAGAGAAAACCTACATTTTCACAGGCAGAACATGCAAACTCCACACAGAAGGGCTTCCCCACCACAGGTTCGAACCAGGAACCCTCTTGCTGTAAGGCAACAATGCTTACTACTGCACCACCATGCCTCTGGTCCTGACTTGTTTTGATGGTGTCTTGTAAGCCCATACAGGCTGGGCAGAACTTTTTGCTTTCATATATCCAGAGGATAATCTTAGTAAATACAGAAGTCGCCTATCCTGTGTGAATGCACCACATGAAGCACAGATGGTGGGGGGGGTACTTTCTAAATTACACAAGGTCCTCAGGTAATACTAGCCCCATGCTTAGGACACATAACAACAAAATACATAATTTAAATCCAAAAAACAATTGCTAAAATGTGTAGTTTGCTTGTTTTTTTTTTTTGCTGCAAATTAATTTACATTTAGAGCCAGTCTTGAGATAATGAGAACAATATTGCTAATTGATATAATGTTATGTTAAACCAGTGAGCAGGACTGATCTTAACATCATGGCCGGTGCCTTGAATTTCTGAAGCCTTTGATTTGAAGCCAATTATGCCTCGAGTTCTGCTCATCACTGAATAATAATTTTGGCCAGTTCTTCCCTGCATGACAGGTATGATAAATTAAAAATGGCACTGGTGTCAATAAAGGGAACACCAGTACATATTAGTTATGTGTCGGTCTCAAATGAGTCGGCTCCTTTCAGTGAACGAGCCCGGAGCTGTTCATTTTTGTTACACAGCAAGGACACTTGTTCTTAACATATCTTACTTTTCACCATCAATATGACCAAATACTTCTTTGTATTGTTCATGTGTAGCTAATAATGTTGGATGCTCTGAATTTGATCCAGATCTTACCCTGTCATTGTCCTGGTTATTTTGTAGATAAATCTAGTAACCCTCACTCAATAATGATGAACTTTTAACTCTCAGAAAGAAGCACAGCCGTGAGACCTGGCTCCCTTCAAACAGCCATAATTCTTATCACTACTGCATATTACTCAGCTCAGCTCCTCAGCTGCTGTGTTTTCTTTGTTTAGGCTCATGCTAGTTGTTCAGCTACTGACTGTTTTTTTCTTGTAACATAGAAACTGAAGCTGATTATTTGTGTGTGTATGTTTATGTGTGTGTCTCTGTAAGGAGCCATCTGCTAACAAAGCAACCACGGCTCATCTGGGTGGAAAGACGGATGAAATTCCTGCATCCGTTTCTGCGGTTTCCCCCCCAAATGCTGATCGCCGAGAAGTGTGCGCTGAGCATGCAATGAAGCGCCCAGTGCCCAAAACATAGGTCTGTTGAGGACAAGACTAAGAATGCATGACAGAGGATACAGAGCGCTCTTGGCAGACTCTCCGGTCAAATCAATACAAATGAAGATGTCTTTTTGAAATAGGTCAACGGGCCCCTGCTTCTTCCTGTTTTGGCTCCGCTAACGGATCAATCTGACGGGGTCGTGTGCGAGGCAGGTCCACAAACACAAGTCACTTAAGCATAAAAACTGACACTGGCTGTGTTCCATCCCAGAGATTTGTCCATTTCATAGCGCCCTCCCTCACAGATCTTCGGTGATTGGACATAAAGCCATCCTTCTTTATACCTTGTTATTTACACTCAGTAATTCTACTAGATCTCCAGAGGCAGGAGAGAAAGAGCGTGTGTGTGTGTGTGTGAGTGTGTTTGTGGGTGAGGATGTGTTTGTGTGATGGGATTTAAGTGCCAGTAGAACAAAGAAAGACTGAATCCTGCGCATGATTAATTATGTGCGTCAGCTTTAATGGCAGTAAATATTAAAGCTTATATCAGTTTGAATTTAGATTAGGTGTATTATCATGAGAGGGTGCGGTGCAGTAATCAATGGGAAAATCAGTGTTGGAGGTAATTACAACTGCAACATATCATAGAGTTTACGCTATTAGCTGTGAGAACTGCAGAGCTGGCGGTTCATTTATAGCCTTTCATTGTTTCACCTTATTGAAACACCTCTATTCTATTAATTAAGCTGTTATTTGGATCGGACAGTCTAATCAGTTTTCGGGAGCATGAGCAAACACCGTTCTTAAAATAGAACTCCAGTCTCATATCACGTTGCATCAGTTTACAGACTCAACTCCTCCGCTGACATCCTTTGTATAATAAATGGATAACAAGTGCAGGCAGTTAATTTGTTAGCGCTTTAGTAGATCATATTTGTTGTGGTGTTTTGTTCTTGGTACGTGGGGGTGCTTTTATTTTAAGCTATTGTATCACAAGGGAATTCCCCCGCAGGGAGCTATAAAGTAAATGTTATCTCATTGTATTATCAAATCTGAGTGAATTCATATAATATTGTGTCTGGATCTAGATGAAAGGAGAGTCTAATATAATAGGTTTAATAGGTACCAAACTGCAAAATGCACTGCACTCTTATCCACAGAATTATCTAATTGCTATTGAAGCCACCTCTTGAATCTGTTACTCTTGTATTTATCTCATTGTGGCATTTTCCAGGGACCCTTACTCATCAACATAAAGGTTTATAGATCCATTTTAAGATGCATCAATCAATATTTTTAAATTATCAATCGGTCACACACTGTAACTGTGTAATGTTAAAGAGACTTCTTGTAGTGACAAATCCAGAGAACATTACCACCTGACTCTGCATAGGGCTATCGTGATAACCACATTACTGCAATAACACGCTATTGACAAGCCAGCCGCAGGCGATGGCAATCAACTGTTACAATCACAGTGTTCATGTGTTTTCTTGTTTTTTACGGGAGCACCACATATTTTTAGGGCTGTAGTCTCCTGGTTGACTAGTCGATATTTAGTCGCTATGCTCTCGTCCAACCAAATTCTCATTGGTTCAATAATTGCTGTGTTACTTTCATAAGGAGAAAAGTGCTACATCAATAGCTTTCCAGGATCAATCCATTATTTCCTGCAGAGGGGGGACAGGCTAAGTTACCTGAGAAAATGGGGGTGTTTTCAAAACACCCCTGTTGCTGACAGAAAGTTGAACTCGCCCACCCTCACGCTCAACGTTGCGGTGACGCAGACCTCCTGTCAGTTTCTGTAAGCTGAAACCACTGACCTCAGTGGAAACAAAGCTTGTATTTACTTGTATTTCACAGATAAGAAACAATAAATTGTGAAAACAGTAAAGCCTCCACTAAAATAGCATTTTAAGTCGTGTGTGTGATTTATCCTTCAGGGATTTATACTTAGGGATTTATCCTGGCTTCATATGAGCAGAGGAAATCTCCGCTCGTCGCTAGGCTAATGTATACAATGTAAAATGCCAAAGGCTGGCGCTAATAACGTTAGCTTGTTGTATTTGCTTGGAAAACGTGTTTAGTATAAAGGCCCGAACGTACTCGGGCGTACTCTAAGCGGAGCGGACTCTGCGAGGAATGTCCGCAGTCATTCGGGCTTTCATAGTCGAGTGCACTTCCGCGTTGTAGTGTCCTGTAAAAATGTCCGTGAAAAATCCCTGCGATGTGAAAAATACATGCCGAGCAGTCACTGGTGCGCGGAGCGAAGTCCGCGTGGTCATAAAATCTGAGCTTTGCGCGCACAGGGCTTGCAGACGCCCGCTTTGAGTTTGCGCGGACCTCCGTGGAGTCCGTTCTGCGTTCGTTCCGCCCGAGTATGTTCAGGCCTTTAGACAGTTGTTTTGTCGGTGAATCTTGTGAGCTGTAATGGAGCCAAATTATGTACTGTTACCATTGTTACATGTTGCTGTTGTCCCTGGTTTTATATGAGAAGAGGAAAAGATCGCTGGACACTAGGCTAATTTATACAATGTAAAATGCCATAGACTTGTGCCAATAACGTTAGCATGTTGTATTTGTGGGGAAATGTGTCCAGATAAAGACAAGTGTTTGTCTGTCAGTTCTGTGATTTATAGTGAAGCCAATTTGCGTACTTGTGTTTGAAACTGTCTCTATTAAGCCATATTTAATGTGTTTTTTGCATCAACTATATAAATAAAGTTTGATTTGAACTAAACTTTACAGCACTTAACACAGTCCTCCACCGCCAACTAGTGTTTTGGAGGTGTAACTGCAGAGTGGCACAGACACACCACCGCAGAAGTAAAAATAACGTGCAGATTATTATAAAAAATATTCAACTTTGGATGAAACAGCATGGCCACTTGTCATTGTCACCTTTTACCTGCCCATCCAATCACAGTGGAGGGGGCAGGACAGATTGCCACTGTCACAACAATAACACTGGAGGAGAAATAAATACTGAATCAACATAAATTGGCAGGTCCATCCTCTCTCCCTACGTGCTTCAGCCTCCCCTTCATTTAGATGAATATTCGACCTGATGCTGACATATTTACTTCCTTGGATATTCTGTATTATAGCAACCAGGTGCAACCAAAGCCACTAAGCTAGAATAACACTGCACCCCTTATTTTGCCTCGTTGACAATCTGTGTTGTTTAAAAACTGCTATTTTGTCTTTCAAAAACAACAGTATACCTTATAATAGCCTAACAATAAAGCACAAGCAGTAAAAATGGTGGTTAAATGGCAGTAATACCACATTTTGCACTGTGGAGCCACCCTCATCACTGTAGGGGGAAATTCCATCACTGCAACAGCCCTATCTCTGCAGCCTCCCGCAGCTCAAAAGAGTGTTTTAGCATCTTTTAGCACATTGTTTTCATCTTGCAGCCCATCCACTGCTGGATGTGTTATTAGGCAACCATTTCCCATAACATTATGAAGTGATAATCTATCAATGTTGTGTTTACAGCTTGTTCCACTGCTCCCAAGAGACTGAAAGAAATAAATTAATGATGCTTAAGGTTCCCAGTTTACATGTCAAAAGTAAGTTCGTATCCAGTTCGAGCTTTTTCAGTACAGTGTAGAAACATTGAGAAAGCTTTAAGGTTCAGGTGAGTCTGTGAATAAAAGGGATGGAATTCATATTTACACTAACTGAGCCAGCTAGATATTTTAAAGCTACACTAATGAATATCTTTCATATTAATAACAGATCAAGGGACTGGGTGCATGTGGAAGACTTTGCTTGCAAAGTGACAAATTCACAGATAATTATCACCAAACTCTGCAGCTCCAATCAGTTCTGTAGAAACTGTTAGCCTATTTTAGCTCCTTATTTTGTTTTCTAGGCCCAAAAACTCCTGTGAGTAGGCTATTCCTTGCAAACATAGTAATTTCATTATCATTTTTTCGGGCTGCCACTGAGTATGAATTTTTCTAGCCGACCAATATTCGTCATTTAGGGCCATTAGTTGACTAGTGGCCCGCATGTTTATGATGTTACTTTAATTATTAAATGAGATATTTTGGGCGGGGCAACACAATGGTTTGAGTTGAAGGTGTGAGAAAGAATAGTATCAGTAACATTGTTAACACTGTGCTACATTACAGAGAAATACAAAACCGTACTAATGAACCTTCATTAATATAGGCCTATATTTTATCTACAAGTGCACGTCACACACTGAGCGAGCCGCCTGTTAATGACGCTGTGGGCTAATGGGCATGTAGCTACTTCCATGTTTCACATGATACGTCATGTTTGTAGTCGACCAATGAAGATGAGTTTACATATCACCTTGGGTTCGTCCTTCACCTTCTCAAAATGATCCCACACTTTGGATTTCCTGCCCGACATGTTATTAACTAGCCTGTGGAATAACCGCAGGTACCAGCCCTGGAAATAAAGTTAAATTAAGTCATATAGGTTTTCATTTATTTTGACAAGGTGCAGCTCCTAATAGAGTTTCACGATTGTTTGTTCTGTGTTGTTTTTCTGCGACTAAGCGACCAATGAAATCTTGCCGACTAATGACATGTCTGGCTGACTAATGTTTGGTCGACTATTCATGCTATAACAACTATATCATTATAGCATGATAAAATGTTTAATGATGTGTTTCCACTCTCTTTCACTGCATCATCCATCCATCCATCCATCCATCCATCCATTTTCGTTCCCTTATCTGGGGCCGGGTCGCAGGGGCAGCAGGCAAAGCACCCCAGACGTCCCTCTACCCAGCAACACTTTCCAGCTCCTCCTTTGGAACCCCAAGGCGTTCCCAGGCCAGATATGTTATCCCTCCAGTGTGTTCTGGGTCTACCCCGGGGCCTCCTACCAGTGGGACATGCCCGAAACACCTCTAACAGGAGGCGCCCAGGAGGCATCCTGATCAGATGCCCAAACCACCTCAACTGACCCCTTTAGACGTAAAGGAGCAGCGGCTCTACTCCAAGCCTCATTCTTTTGGTCACTACCCAGAGCTCATGGACATAGGTGAGGGTCTTCCACTGCCCCACAGTGGCCAAAAAAAAAGGATTAATTCAGCATTAAATTTAGGGCTAACTGAAAATTCTTGTTGCAATAAATAGGCCACCAGCACATTTTCTGCTGAAACGCTGACAATATGACCACCATTGTTGTATTTTATGACTAAATAGTGCTAAATAGAAGCAGTTTACAATTCAAAATATGCTTTATTGTCGAGCTTATCGTGTAAAAAATGTGTCGTACAGAGCGGATATATACAGAAGGTGTCAGATCACAGCTTAGAAAGCAGGACAAGCTTTGTTCTTATTTCTGCCTGTAAGAGGCTGCAGAACACGTTCACTAACACAGAGGGGTTTTCTTGGAGTGTAAGAGCAACACACAAAGCTAAAAATCAGTATTATCCCCCTTTTAAGCCCTTGTCAACTAGAGACAAGCAATACTCCATCAAGCTTCAGGGAATTGTAATACTCCCACACAGACTGCGCAGTATTGAATAACAGCCTGATTTAAGTGCCCATCACTGTCCTAATTGGTTTCCTCTGGCTCCGTGTCTACTCTGCTTTCTCAATCTCTCTCTAACGTTCTGACCATCTCTCTATCCGTCTTCCTCCCCAAGGCATCGGACACATCTCTCCCGCTCGGCTCTCTCTTACAGTACTTTCCTGCTTGGTCTTATATCTTGCTGGCTTGCCTTCCCTGCACAATGACTTTGATTAAAATGGAGCCAGGTACCCATTACATTGATCAGTCCTCATTCAGCTATTTTTGACCACAGATCAGCATTAACCAACCATTCCAGGGAAATATATCATACTGTAACAGCTGCTGTAATCACCTCAGCTGATCGTGATGGTGTATTGATTTTGGTAAAAGTTAACAGTGAACTTTATGTTGAATACATTGTAATGTAGTATAAGGCATATACTTTTTAGTCTCACCACCAGACAATCAGAGATCTCTGCCTTCTGATAGTCTGGGGACACTCCTTTCTAAAGTGTGTTTAACACAACGGCGAAAACGGCTGGCAACAAAGCAACGCCTCTTGCATTTTTGAAAAGGACATGCCCTTCCGGAAATGTGCGCTCCCCCTTTTCTCGTCTGCAAGGAAACAAACACACAGAGGGCTTGAAAATGGATGCCGAGAGATTTAACTCCGTTTTATCAAACGTGTGCTCAGTCCACAAGATTGTGGAAATGAAGGACTTACAGCGACTTGAGCCATTTTGTACCGCTACACGTTTCTAGTCGGACTATGTTTACGAGCACAAGAGTTCAGCGAGCCACCGAAGGACCGCCCTGCGGATTTACTATTGGTTCTGCAATGTAGGGAGTTTTTTTTTAACTCTGAAATTGTATTCACCCATCTAAACACAAAATCAGGGAGAAAGACATCAGTCTTTAGTTAAGCAAAGTGTCTAAAGGCTGACTTGTGAGTCTATATACTTTTATATTTTTTACACACTTTAAATAGTCAGCACATTATTCATATTTATATTTTTAATATTTCACACACTAGTGTTAACACTGCAGCATAATGCGCATATTTTATTTTTATATTTTGACATACTTTGTATATACTTTATATATATATGCGCACACACACACACACACACACACACACATATGTATATATATATATATATATATTGTTACTGACCAGTCACAAAGTGGTTCTTGATACCCTTTCACACTCTTATGACATCAGTGTTCACCTCTGAGGTGACACCAACACCACCTTGTATAATTTTCGGGGTCATAGATACATTTTATTATAAGGAAAGTCAATTTGAGTCTGTTTCCCTGCCCACACACTGTACATGTATGAAAATGAAAACCATATTTTACATATAAATATGACAATACCTAAATTACAGTTTAATGGTGTGCGAAACACGAGCACACACCAGCAGACACGATGCAGGGCCACCAGGGCCTCACATGGATTTCAAGAGAACAACATCTGACTTACAATGGACAGTAGAAACCACTATGCCACCACTGTGTGTACCGAGGCAGCGTGGCATACAGTGTGGAACAAGGAAATAAAGCTCAGTCAAGCGTAAAAAAAGCCTCAAATAAACCTTCTGTGTCCCAAAAGTCACTCTGCCCTTCATTGTCAGTGGAGCAGCTGCAGGCTCTGCAGAAATAACTACAGCAGGCGAGTCATAATAACCCGAGGTACATTGTAAATGTTAACATACATTTCTCAGCTATTACTTCTATCTTTCTTCACAGTAGCTTCAGCAGTTTTGTAGCTGGTGGCGCCCTGAGGGCTCCACCTATGGCGTTGTTTTTCCTCGGTTTTGTGCATTTGCTCAGTGTACTGTGATTGTGTTCTCACAACTGTGAACGTGATTGCTCCAGATTTTATGGTGACATACATCATTTATACACTGATATAGTTCAAACTAAGCATTATGTAGCCTACAATATTGATTAATCTGCTCATTTATGATAAAATGTAAAAAAAAAAAAAATGGTAGAAAATCCCCATTACAATTTCCCCATCTTCAAATATTTTTGGCACACTTGCTACCTAGACCTACAACCAGTTTACCTCAGTCTGGTTTGCAGTGCGTGCCAAACACAACCAAAAATATATTATATTAATATTTATGTATTTGTGAAAACTTCAAACCACAAACTTCATGTGGGTAAACTTAGTTTAAAATTAACTGCTGCCCCAGATAAGAAAACAGGAGTGTGTTAATAAAGTATGTCCGCATGCTCACAGAGACTCCTGGTTCTTCCTGTGGGTATCAGGTGATTGACAGGAAGTAGAGCATAACATAATGCGTGCAATGATGTAAAAATGCTCGAGCACAATAAAACAGCACACACAGACAGCCACAAACCCAAATTTAGGCTCAGTGTTTGCTGTGATGGATTATTTCACTCCGGTGGTGGATGTTGTTTTTGTTACTGTTCATACTGTACAAGAATGAATGGCAGCAAATAGAGAAAAACAAGCTCTGCCACATCCAGATGAATATTTGCAGATGACAACGGGGGAAATAAGGACAGCAGCAACCTCTCACAAACTTAGAAACATAGTAATCACACTAGGATGTGATGAAGAGAAAAGAACATGCTGAAACAATCCATATTAATGGATATTAAAATATATGTTTTAAAGTATATGTACAGGTCGGGTGTGGAACATAGGAACATTTCCTGCAATTAAACTGGTAAACTGGTTTATAAACAGTGTGCTGTGAGATCTGCCACTGCACACCTCACAACTGAGCGTAATAGTCCCGCGTAATGACCGCTCCTCGTCTGCACGTCTTTGATGTTTGTCTCACTGACAGGAAGAGAGCCTACAGACAGGTACCCATTAGCTACGCTCCGTCACAACCGTGCGTAATAGTGGCGCGTAATGACCGCTCCTCGTCTGCACGTCTTTCATGTTTGTCTCACTGACAGGTGGAGAGCCTACAGACAGGTACCCATTAGCTACGAGCCGCTCCGCCACTGACTGCTCTTGTCCTGTCCTCTCCCTCTTCTTTCTCTCCTGTCCTCTCTATCACTAAACTCTGAGCTTAATCATTAGCTTTTAGCTTAGCAGCACTTGTAATTGAGTAGGCTTTTGAACAATGCAGGAGGAATGTTGCAGACAGTTTATATTATCAGCCTGGGCCTGGGGCTTGTTGTAACAGTAAATGGGATGTGTTGTAACTTGTATAAGTTAAACTGTGTCTGTGTGAGTGAACATGTTACCCTGCGATGCGCAATGTGGGCAGCGGTTCCAGCCACACACTGCTACTGCTGCCAAGCAGCCCCGCCCGTTGGAAAGAGTGTGGGATATACCACTACTAGGAATGGGAGGGGGGGACTAAATCTTTTAAGATTTAAATAGCACATTATTGCACGATTATAATGAGCACCGCTTACATTGTGCTTTCAATAAATACTACTGCATTGTTCAAAAATTATTAATTGTGTCTCAGATGATTCTAGGGGGGTACAGCTTTACTGAAGGGGGAGTCATGTCCCCCCTGTCCCCCCCGGGATTTCCGCCCCTGACCACACCCCAAAGTTTGATTGACTTTTTAATATCTTACATACCATGTCTTTACATATCTCCTTGAAGTTACCTTACATCAGTGAGAGCAGATCCATAGTATTCTTAGAGACTGCACAGGAGATTGCAAATTATTTGTTGGAGCCTGGCAGAAAAACAACATCCAGAGGCAGACTGGGACATAAAAGCAACAACACATACACCACAGGAACACTACTGTACATGGCCGGGACTCAACACTCACATTTAGCCTAAAGGTGGTTGCCAGGCTGGCGGCGAGGCATCAGCTTATGGTTGTCAAAACTAAAAATATAGTTATTTACTACAATTATGGCCATTTTAAGTCACATTTTGAGTAATTAAGACTTGCAGGCTGTGCAGTTATACATCAACTTAATAACAAAATATGACGGAAAATGTCTTAAATGACTAGTTGGTCGTACTTTTCGCAACACAGTCAAACAACTTAATTGCCTCACCATTGTCTCTGCAACAGTTGCTCGTGCACACACAAGTAAATGCCAGGGGTGGGAATCACTAGAAGATTCACGGTACTTAAGTCACCATATAATATTACTGCAATTTCAAATATGTTGTGATATCCTGAGTGTTGCGATAATATATGTAAGGCATGATGTATAGTGAGCCGGTGACAGTTGAAAAATAACTCCCAGATGATAACCATTTGGACAGTGGACATGAAGAACTGAGCACAAATGGTAAATGTACCAAAGAAAGTAAATCAGTTACCTCATTCTGTACATACAGTATATCCCACTGTCCGTGTCTATCTTTATTTTTATTTCATTCTAAGGACCACATGGCTTTGTGTATCTAACAGTGCTCTTTTCCCAGAGGAAATTATTCTAACCCTGTTGGAAGAGCCAGTGCACAGTGACTGCGCACCATCCACATCTGGTATGGCATCCCAGAGAAAAGATGCTGCCACCACCTTCCAGCAGAGACCAAAAAGGATGTCCATGCAGGAAAAGCTAGCCTTAGAATTTCATGAGCAGAAAATTAAATATCTGAAAGAAGAGCATGACATGAAAATGAAAATTCTACAGGTTGAATTGGATATGAAATTAAAAGAGAGCTGCTCAAAGAAAGATGCATGAGACAGCTGCTGAACAATGTAATGAAATAAGTTGTGAAAATAAATGTTTTCTCACTTGGCAAGAGTGTGAGTATTGTGGTAACCACAAACTACTTGGTTGAGTTTCTCATTTAATTAAATGCATCTTTTTGTCTAACTTAAGTGTTGCAATGTGAAAGCAGCATAAGGGAATTTAATGTACAGACTTCTCAGTTCACAAATGGCACTGCAGACATTATGAACTATTCTACACACTGTTGCTTCACTGGCACCACACAGATCACCAGTGTCATGATGAAAGGTTCCAGATGCCAAGAACCTCAAAGTGATCAGAACTCGGAGAGAACTGGGTACAGGCCTTCCTCTTTGAGACATAGAGGAAAGTCTAGGCTCAAGCAAAGTAATTATCTCCTGTGCGTTTTCTTTGTACATACGAAAGCAGTCTCGGAAAGCTATTTCATCAAACTGATTCAATGGATTACTTATTACAAGTATTTGTCTGGCTGGCCTCTGTAGTGCATGCTCCATGCTCCAAAACAGTCTGTGCTCCCTTTCACAAACAGTACTAAGCCGAAGTTAAACCAACCTCTTTGAAGGATTAATTTAAGCTTCAGTTTAGTCCTAGAGTAGCTCTGATCCACCCTCTTGCAATCGGCTTTGTTTAATCCAGACTATTTTAAGATAAGTCTGTGCAAGTGACTTAGAGTTAAGCCAGCTCAAACAGCATTTTAGTCTGGGACTAGGTTTAAGCTTTGTCTGTGAAACCAGGCCTCACTGATTTTGATGCTCCTCAGTCTGAGGCCGTTGCTATGGCGTTCCTAGCAAAGGAGCAGCAGAGCAGCGGTGATACCTCAAGAAATAAACACAGCAGAATTTTTTTATTGACCAGTCAGAATCAAGTATTTAAGAGTGCCATGTTCTAAATTACGATATATTACCTTTTTTCAACTGTAAATTATGTGCCTGAAGAAAAACTTTGTCAACATCTGTTTTATCTAATAAGATAGTTTTTAGTCTTTTCATCCACTTCAGCCATTTTTTTTGCAGCCGCAAAATTTATCTAGTGGCCTGAAGAAGTAACTGATTATAGTAGGCTACCTTAAGTTTTATTTATATTTGTGATATTAATAATTTATTATTATTAAAAAATCAATTAATTTAATTTAAAAAAATTCTTACTTAAATAAAAGTAGATTTAGCGTTATGAAAAATTTATCTCAAATATCAAAAGCACAAGTACGCAGTATGTGGAACGGCTAGTTTCACAGTATTGTAGAGTCCGCCAGGAATGAGTCCTAAAACCTGGAAATGAGTCAGCATTTTACCACTCATGTTTCCCTCTTTTTATTTTAGATTCCTGAAATAAGGTCTGCAGTTGACACAAGCTTAAGAGACTGTAATGTTTTGTTCTGCGACAAAAAATGTGTCAGTAAGTACCCCACTCATGAACTTTAAAGCTTCTATGTGTCATAAAAACGGTGGTTGCCAACAAGTGGCTAAATAAGACTACAGAATGTCATCACGCCAAGTCACGTTAGGTCATATAACTGTAGTGTAGTTCATTTAGAGCCTAACATTAGCTTTTTACTTCTGGCGATTGCTTGTCAATAAAAATAATTTATTGCATCAAAATCACAATAATAATTTTATTCTTCCTCTTCATTTTCTCTTCCAAATAAACCAGATTTTTCCTCTTCTGCCGCTTTTTACTTTAAGGATGTAACACCTATGTAGCCTTTTTGACTGAATGAAATTTATTAGGATGAAGAACATAAAAAAACAGGTATTTATATTTTTATGACCTCATACCAGATCATTAGCAGATGTTGATGTTACACACAGCAGGATATCCTCACACAGAGTTGAGGAGCATGTGACTTAATTGACCGTAATGTGAGTGGGATCATGGGTAATCCCATTTTATATGCAAGGTTTCAATATGAGGATGGTGTTTTGGCTGCTGCAGACTCAACAGTCATATTCACGGCTGACAGCACTGCTGGAAAGCTCGCCGTCACATGCGCAGGCTGCCATTTAAGTGTCTTTACACAGGGGGGAGATGGTCGTAAAATCCAGCTGCATGAATTCTTTTGCTGAATGTCTGTTTTCATTGTTCAGCACAGATTACAACCTCCACTCATCTCGCATCTTCTGAGGCTTCAGAGATCTGTTCAGTTTTGCATCTATTATCTATTCACTGGCATTTGTTTATGTATTCAGCAGAGCTATTGATTCATGCTGTCAGTTTGTGCTGGTGCACTTTACCCCGGCTGACCTGGAGGGATGTATGATTATGTTCTTTACATGTGAAGGAACAGTTTATCAATTTATATTAAGTATGCACAATATTATATTTAGTGGTAATTTACGTAGTAGTACTTGATACTCAAACACACTATCTCACATAATTTGCATTAGCACTGATGTGTTAACTGTTAGCTATCAATCAGTATTCAATAGTATGTAATTCCGTCATACCTGTGCATCCTTGTGTATATATTATATTCAAATAACTGATAAAAATGAATGAGCTGTTTTTAAATTTAAGTAGGCTAAGAACTTTATCCTTCAATATTAAGACAGTGAGCTCTTCAGCCCCATTCGCAGCCACATAAGGCCTTAATGTTGATTAAACACTAAAATAAAGTATTAGAAAAAATTAACAACAGACTGAACCTTTTAATATTGTGAAAGAAAAGTGTTGGGATGGTTATTTTGGAAATGTTATAGGTTACAGATTAAGTTGTGCGGCAGACCCTATGCACGTCGCCTACGCTGTTGTGAACATTTATACTTGTGCGGTGGTGTGTGTGTGTCACTTTGCAGTTACACCTCCAAAACACTAATCAGCAGCAGGGTTTCTGTGAAGTGCTGTAAAGTTTAGTTGATTCAAAACACACATTAAACATGACTTAATAGAGACAATTTAAAACACAAGTACACATAGCTCCATGTCGACGCAGAGCCAACGCTGTAGCTACGGCGTCGATTCAACGCAGAAGTATAAATTCGGGGTATTGAAAAAGTATTGAAAAACTTTAAGATCACCACAGTTTTCTTGGCAGTATGAAACACAGCACATTTAATAGAAATTCAGCCGCTGGTTAATCATCATTAATTCTGAAAATAAAGAAGAAGAACAGAAAAATCCAGCAAGATATTTATAAACCCATTGGCAAAGTTGCAGATGGACCCTTGGGTGGACAGACGGACCAATCAACTGACTGACAGACTGGTAGTGGCATCCTCAACACCAGCAGGGTGTCAAACCCACTAAAGTGAAACCAGGTGAAGAGGATACCTCTTGATTAGTGGCGTCATGCCTCTGTGAAACTAGACGGTCAAGACTCTGGGGAACAGAATACAGTGAGGAGAGGCACTGGAGCTTCACATCAATAAAACCGCAGACCAGTTAGCTATGTTATTACAAAGAAACAGTTAAAGCAGTTAGCAAGTTTTCAGTTTTGCTAGTGATATCAGCTAACGTGTTTTTATGAGGCATTTTATGTAAGCTAGCAGCTGCAGAGGATGGATTTCTGGACTTGTACACCTGCTCAAAGTGACTGACTGGGAACAGAAACTCAGAACCTGGACCTGAGCCCGGGAGAAAATTGGACACTTAGATGGAGTTGTCTGTGGTGGAGGAACTCAAATCTAGTGGGAAATATGACGTCGATTTGGGACACCTTTCCACCATGACGGACTGTGGACTTTAAATAGGTGCTAGGTGAGTCTCTTTTCTCTCTCTGCAGGCTGCTGTGGTTGTATTGGTTGTAATGGATAAAATATAACATTAATGGGCTGAATGTGCTGTGTTATAGGACAGTGGGCTGATATTACACGGACAGACATCGTGGACAGGGCCTGCTGAGGCTTTACACAGTGTCACAGAAATTATTATTAGCTGTCATGGTCATCTGTGAACTCTGGTTGTTGCTGTGCAGATATCTGCTGCTTTGTGTTGATTTTTTCCATCCTTGCTTTTATTGTAAGTTGTGCTGTATAATAACTTTAACAGTAACATAGTAATTAGTAATCTGTAAAGGAGTGTTTTGTGTGTTGGTAACGGGCTGTAGTGTTTGCCAGCTGTGGAATCTACATTTACTTCTCAAAATACAGTTTTGAGGTAGTTGCACTTTATCATTGTGTTACAATTTTACACTACTTTATAGATTCTGTTATTTTCAGTAAACAGTATGATGTTTTTGATGGGTGGAGCTTAGCTGGAGGCAAAACAATTCTCCACAGAATTAGCTTAGCTGGTGCTAGCTAGCTAATTCTGTTGGCTTGTTTTAGACAATGGAGGAAGATAATGCGAGTGTGTGCTTTTGGAAATATTCATTCCACATGCCGAAGCACACTCCGACACAAACTAGACTGTTCATAAATTCTTAACGCTGACAGAATGTATCGTTCTATTATCCAATTCGCTGCACTCTCCAAGCAGCAGAGCGCCGAGGGGAGTGAACGTGTGATTAACTTAACTGTTCATTAATTCATATAGAAATATAACGCTCTGTTTCCTTGATCAACAGCACTCTCATTTTAGCGTAGAGCGTCAGACTGAATTTATGCATCATGTCAGGTCACTCACTCTCTGGGACTGTGAGTGTAACTTGAATAATGGTGTGGTGCTCAGGATAACCAACAGGGCTTTGAATTTACGAACGGTCCGGTTTGTGCCAGAGTCTAAAACATTGTCTAAAACAAGTAAACAGAACTTGCTAGCTAGTGCTGGCTAATGTCTGTGGAGAAATGTTTTCCCTCCAGCTAAGCCCCGCCCACCAAAAATCATCATACTAACAACATATACAACAACAACATATAACAGTTAGACTCACAAGTCAGTCTTTAGACACTTTGCTTAACTAAAGACTCTTTCTCCCTGATTTTGTGTTTAGATGGGCGGATCCAATTTTAGAGTTTAAAAAAACTCCCTACGTTGCAGAACCAATAGTAAATCTGCAGGGCGGTCCTTTGGTGGCTCGCTGAACTCTTGTGCTCGTAAACATATTCTGAATGCGTTAAAAGTTTTAAACAAAGTCACTGTAAGTCCTTCATTTCCTCAATCTTGTGGACTGAGCACACGTTCGATAAAACGGAGTTAAATCTCTCGGCATCCATTTTCAAGCTCTCTGAGTGTTTGTTTCCTTGCAGACGAGAAAAGGGGGAGTGCACATTTCCGGGAGGGCATGTCCTTTTAAAAAATGCAAGAGGCGTTGCTTTGTTGCCGGCCGTTTTCTCCAGTGTGTTAAACACACTTTAGAAAGGAGTGTCCCCAGACTATCAGAAGGCGGAGATCTCTGATTGTCTGGTGGCAAGACTAACAGTAAAAGGGTCTTTACAGCTGTGGCTTTGAAACTCATGCGTGCACACCTCTAAAACGGTGGCACTCTGGCTCTCTCCCGATCAGCCAAAACATTAAAACCACTGTCAGATAAAGTGAATAACATTGATCATCTTGTTACAATGCAATATTCCATTGGGAAACCTTGGGTCCTGGCACTTGTTTTTTTTATTAGAAGAAAAAAAACAAGTGTTGGATTTCCAAATGAATTTCTTGATAATGGTAAGATAATTAAAAACAGTGATGAAGTGGTGGCAGGCTTCAACAGATTCTTTGTAAATGTCGGGCCCAAGCTGGCCGATGAGATAATCCCTCCACAAGGGCGAGGTGTCTCACAAATTTTTGAAGAAAGAAACTCAGCTACTATTTTTCTGAGAGATACAGATAAAACCGAAATAATTGACATTGTTAATAATTTTAAGAACAAGACATCAAGGGATTGTGATGATATTGATCTATTCTTAATTAAACAAGTAATTGTAGCTATAGCAGATCCCACTGCACATATCTGCAATCTCTCACTGAAACTGGGCACCTTTCCCATTAAGATGAAAATAGCTAAAGTCATTCCCATCTTTAAAGCTGGTGAGCAGAATCTTTATACTAACTACAGGCCAATTTCATTGCTTCCCCAATTTTCTAAAATCTTGGAGAAGATATTTGCCACCAGATTGGACAGTTTTATTGATAAGCATGAGATCTTAACTGATAGTCAATATGGTTTTAGACCAAATCAATCTACATCTTTGGCTCTAATTGACCTTGTGGAAGAACTAACTACCAGCATTGATGACAAGAAGTTCGCCATAGGGGTATTTATTGACCTTAAAAAGGCCTTTGACACAATTAATCATCATATTTTGCTTCAGTAACTGGAAAGATGTGGGATTAGGGGTGTAGGGCTCAGTTGGATAAAAAGTTATTTAGAACATAGACAACAGTTTGTGCAGATGGGAGAGGAAAAGTCAATGCTCCTAAATATAACTTGCGGTGTACCACAAGGATCAATAATGGGACCAAAATTATTTATATTATACATAAATGATATTATTAATACTTCTAATATTTTGAAATTTGTGATTTTTGCAGATGACACAAATATCTTTTGTAAAGGAGAGAATCTCCAACAGCTGTTAAAAATTGTCTCTGAAGAGCTAGCCAAGCTAAAACTGTGGTTTGATACAAATAAATTATCTCTCAATATAAAGAAAACCAAATATATGATTTTTGGGAAATGCAAAATTCCAGAAGACTTAACCATTGAAGTACTGTGTGATAACACCAGATTAGAAAGAGATTATGAAAATTCCTTCCTGGGAGTAATAATTGATCACAATCTCAGCTGGAAACCGCAAGTCAAACACATTTGCTCTAAATTGGCAAAGACTAATGGTATACTTTGTAAAGTCAAACACAAACTGAATCAGAAAACAATGTACATTGTATACTGCTCACTTTTTCTTCCTTATCTGTCCTATTGTGCTGAGGTGTGGGGTAATACCTACAAATCCACCCTAAAGACAATATGCACCATGCAGAAGAAGGCAATGAGAATAGTTAGCAATGTTGGCTATAATGCACAAACAAAGGATTTATTTTTAAAATTACAAACATTAAAATTTATGGATATAGTGGATTTCAAGACCACACAAATTATTTACAAAGCCAAAAACAACTTACTCCCTAATAACATACAAAAATGGTTTAAAGAAAGAGAAAGTGGTTATAATTTAAGAAGGAGAGGGAATCTCTTACAATCCAAGGTGCGTACCACACTCAAAAGCATGTGCATATCTGTCAATGGGGTGAGGTTGTGGAATAATTTACCTGTAACGATCAAAGAAAGTAAACACATTGCTCAATTCAAAAGACAGTTTAAAATTCTCACATTAGAAAACTAAAACAATTGAGGTGAAGGTGGGCCAAATGTTTCATTTCCACTTTAAGAGGTTGTACTGAATTGTTTAGTCATAAAGTCTGCATTTTTTTCCTTTTTTTCAAATATTCTCTTGTATTATATTTTCAGTATATATTGTTTTTTATTTCCAGAACTAACTACCTCAGATGAATCAAGAGTTTCTCATTTGGACAAATGGCGGTACTTTGATAAAATAAACAGTAGCCGTGTTAGAAAATTAAGATGTATAAAAGGGGAAGGTAAACATAAGTTAAGTTCTTCCTTCTCCTTTTTTGAACATGTAGAGACCTTTAATTTATTTATTTTCTGTGAGAAATGTCATGTGAAAAATGCTCCCTTGTTGATTCTCATGTTCAAAAATAAATTTCATTTCATTCATTCATTCATTCATTTATGTAAATGCTATCTGATGCACTCCACCCACTTGAACACCGTTGCAGACCAAGTAAACCCCCTATGGAAATGGCACTTGCTGCAGTGCCCCTGGTCTGCACTGGTGTTTAAGTGGGTGGAGCATATCAGGTGGCAACCACATGAATGTCAGAACCCAAGGTTTCCCAACAGAAAATTGCATTGGAACAAGATGATCAATGTTGTTCACTTCACCTGTCAGTGGTTTTAATGTTTTGGCTGACTGGTGTATTTGAATATTGAATTTACTTTTTTTTTTCCCTCTGCCACCAGGCGACCAAAACAATCAGCTACTGCAGGTTTAAGTAATCCTGATTTAAACAACGTCTATTAATGAGACAATCACCAACTATGTGGCGGCATTTATAATTATAAAATGTCAATTTTATGACCATACTAAGCCATCTTATTAAACAGAAATTCAATATCATCATCTATCAGGAGTTATACTGTATATTACAATGTAAATCACTGTATGAATACTTTGTTTGACATATGTCTAAGTAAAAATGTCATGATGAGTTTTGGAAAGCAGAATTCTACTAATTACTCCGTCACTCAGACATTAAAATTTTTATTGCTCATCGTGATTGCAGTTTCATTCAGTTATTCATTTAAGCACGATGCTTCGCGAGTAAGATTCCAACACTGTTAAACACACATTTACTTCCTTTCATGGACAAGTGTTTTGATGGAAATGCGTCTGTGTTTTCCGCAGAGCTGAATATGGAGATGCAGCATGTTATTGTTGTTCACACAGTTGTTTTCTGACTAAATTCAGGCTTCGACTCAGAAGGACGATCTCCTTGACACTAAAAGACGGCAGCTCAGTTTTTTCTTTTTTCCTTCAGTCTCTTTGAGCTGTGAAAGAAAAGTGCAATCTGTTTCAGTGATTACCGGTTGACTCACAACAAACCGCCAACACTCAAGTGCAGGTGGTGTCTTACCTCCATTTAACCAGACCTTTTTTCTCCAAAATGTCTTGTGGCATTTTTAAACGAAGAAAAAGAAACACCTCTGAGTCAGCTCAGGAATGTTTTGTGACAGGGCGTCTGGTCTATTACGGCACATAAAGACAGACATGTAATACTCGGCTAATCTCCCCTCTGTGAAGCAGCTTAATAATATTTACATGAGCCGGAGGAATGATATGCCTCAGGGCCGGTTCAGTTCTCGTGAAACCACCTGTCATGTCAGTGAAATGGCAAATTCATGGCTTCATTTCCATGCGCATAAGAAACCTTATGAATTTATATGTAAAATCAATTCCCTGGATTTTGACAGCCTTCTGTTCAAACATCACGCTGAGATCTTACAACAGTGCGACTCATTGTTCTCCTCTGAAAATAAGTCTGACTGTTTCCACTGAAGTACACTTAATCTAAACCAACAAACCCAGAATAATCGGCAGGTTTGATGTTCTCCACCTTAAGAAAACAATAGCTATTATAATTCAGGGGAACAGCTGCTCTCACTGTCACATTTCTTCAGAGACAGTCCCAGGTCCGTGTATGAAAAGTCTCTCGTCATGCTTTGGGACCAGATATTTAATTCAGCTGAGTGGATGTGAGCCTCCAAAATTTGTCATTTACATATTCATTTGCATGTCACAGTAGATCTGTTTCAGTGTGATTTTGTTCGGCTGCAGTGTCTCTCTGGTGTCTCAGCATACATTGTTAAATGTGAATGTCACCGCCTGTTGGAAAATGTGTTTTATCACTGGCTCACTGCAGGAGCAACGCTGACTCCTGCTCTGTGGTTTGTTGCTCTTTAATCAGTCTATTCATTTGGAAATATTGTCTTAACATTCACGTGGAGGTTAGAGGTCAAACTCTGCCGCAGAATAGTACCTGGGGAGCTGGTGGGGGTTCAGTTTCTTACTCAAGGACACTTCAGATGCCTGCTGTCACTCAGGCTTCAACCTGAAATAGGGTCAGAATTAAAGCAGGTGTGTCTGTATTGTGAACACTACATGATGCATTTTTGTCTTAAACCTTCAAGAAATACGCAATGGTTTAACACGTATTACTAATAATGTGCACGAGATGTTGCCACAACAAATTCAAGTTGAATTTTAAAGCTTCATTAATTCATATTTTTTATATTAACACTGAATGAAATTTGTAACATGAAAGAAGTCACTTGTTTTAAATTATCACACAACTATGTGAAACTTTTTAGCTTCTTTTAGCTCCTTGTTTTGGCTTTACAGCACATTTACTGTCTGCTTTAATGGAGCCTCGTTCTGGCAGCAGCAGACGGCTGTTTTCAGCAATGAAGCTCAAATAAACCCACTGTGGGCTACCCACTCAGCACCCACTGGTAGATGAATATAGTTAGCAAGTAGCTCATACAGAAAGTTAAACCTCCAGCAAGATAAAGGCACAGAATTTTTCTTAGGGGTTGGTTTTAAACAGGGTCAGCAAACTTAACTACCAAAAGAGCCATTTCTGGCCAAAAATCTGTCTGATACCAAAAAATCTATTTGCGCCTTGTCATGAAGGTAATTAAATAAGCTTATCAATACTAACTGGTCTAAAGTGGGCTATTTATGATTTTTTGGTGCTTTAACTTTGCAGGGTTGGTGGTGAAAGCAAGCTATAAAATTCTCTATTCTCTAAGACTTTTCCTTTTTCGGATTTGGAATCTGCTTTCACAATACAACTCTGCCTGCCAAAATGAAGGCTAAATTTACAGCGCAAAGGAAGTGAGTAAGACATTTTGCAACCGAAACAGGAAGGATAGTGCTTTTGTTTTCTGCAGTTGCTATCCCCAGTTACCACAGAGTATCAATGTAAGTTCTTTGCTGTTACTATGCTTAGTAGACAGTGGAATAACTGTAATATTATTGGAAAACAAAATGCAGTGTGTCTTGTGCTGTTGGTAGTTGGAAATGGAAAGCTCTCTGGTTGTCTTTGGCGCTAACTTGGAAATGCAATGTGGGAAAAGTTGTCTATTTCATTTTATTTAAATGTCAGCTGAGATTTTTTTTTAAACAATCAAGATAGATAGATAGATACTTTATTAATCCCGAGGGAAATTAAGGCACCTAGTAGCTTTTAATAGAACACAGCACATACAAAGACACAGGTACACATAGTGATAGAAACAATAGGTTAAAAGACTAAAAAACAAGAATAAAAACACACAGCGGTGTAATGATAATCTTCTCCCAGGACTAGAGAGCTATAACTACAGTAGATGTGCTTATGATGGTAGTACAGATTTGTGGTTGACAGTGCAGGTATTGCCACGTAGGGTGATTAAAGTAAAGTGTAAGAGCAGTGCAGAAGTAATTAATACTTTGCTATGGATGATATGAATAAATATATCTTCAGATACCAGTGCAGATTCATTTTTTTGTAGAAGTGCTTAAAAGTAAAAAGTTGTATTAATTAAGGAATGCTGGAAAATATAAAATATATAAAGCACAGAAGATTAAATATGAAATGCTAACAGAGGGTGAATATCTAAATATCTAAATAAATACAAATGCAAACAGGGTCTAAATATCTAAATGCAAATTTTGCAAGGGGTCAAATATAAGCAGGATAACGCAAGTTCTGTCAGTTACCTTATTGAGTGTGTGACAGTTACACCTGGTAATTAGTAGGGGTAAAGATTTGGTAAGAACAAATCTCTACATAGTTCATTCGAGTGAAGCCGATTTGTGTACATTTGTTTGAAACTGTTGCTATTAAAACACGTTTAATGTGTGTTTAATGTGAGTTTTGGGTGTTTTGAATCAACTAAACTTTACAGCACTTCACAGTAGCCCCAACGCCGAAACATGGAGCCCATTTCATAGAAAATACCAAGATATATATTGTGTATCACCAGTCAGCCTGGTAGATAAGGATTTTTGTCCATGTCGCCCAGCCCTAGGTCCTCACATAGTTTTAGTTTTTATTGACTCACATTGTAAAGATACAAAATGGCATTTCAGTGTTTTTGTGAGGATCTTTTTTTCCTTTGTTAATTTCCAAACATTTTTTCTTTTGAATCATATGTACAGGAAAAGTTTTTTGGACCTAGTGCCATTTTGTCTCCGGCCACGATGCCAAAAACCTCTTCTTGTGGGCTTGTCCTACATTATTCTTTTTTCTTTTTGCAATGAGATAACATGTTTTTCTGAAAGTTTAGAAAATGCCACAGTTGTCAGAGGACTAGTTGAGTGCTCCCTAAAGCGACAGGGCTCTGTATGCAGATTCTGAAATGCCATGAGGTCTTATAGAGGGCGTGGATCTTGTGCTGCATATAGACTTCATTATAATTACTCTGCCCAACCTTTTCATAATACTAAAAAATCATTTCAGAAAAATTGGGAATGATTTGGCTGAATGCCTGTCTGTTTTATTATCATGCAAATGATGATAAGTAGTGGAAACAGTGAGCCCTGGAGATTAAAACAATTACTGTTATTGTGAGAGACAGCTATAAATGAAATTGGCAAGCCTGCAGCTTTGAAGAGGTGACAGGAAAAGAGGTGAGGAAAACGGCGGGGGGGAAAAAGGGAAGGCCAAAGTCGAGCTGTTGAGCTATCTCCATCAGGTTAAGTGCTTAAACTCCTGACAGTCTGATTGCAAATGAGGTCTGTGAGCTCCCATGAGCTGTGGTGTGACAAGTTGTCTTTCAGCAGACTAACACTGCTGCCTGGTGATCTGCTGATCACGAGGTACAGGTATGTGGGGCTTTAAGCAACAGCTCCCCCCTTGGAGCGCGGCCAGCTCAGAAAATTTGTGTCACCAAGAATGTTGGGGGGAAGTAAGGCCAATTAGTGTTACGTCTATTGAACTGCTCCGTCCAGATGTGCCCTAAGGGGAAGTTTGGACTGTCTCCACTTTCTTCTTTCCCTCCTAAAGCAGAGCAGACAGCCGTGAAGATCTAAACGCGTACATCTCAATACCGATTGCATGGGGATGCTGCGACTGTTCCCAGACTCTGAGTCTGCAGTCTTCTGCTTACTGTGGGTCTGTGTCTTTTTAGCTGCAGTTGTGTTCAGATTGATTTGATTTCTTTAAGTCAAGTGTGTTTTGCAAGACAGTAATTATAATATATATTAGAAGGGGACACCTCTCTCCAATATTCAAATGAGTCTTTTTGCATTTAAAAGATAGCTGTGCTGCAACAGGAAACTACACACCATTAGGATTCGTTAATGTTCCCATGAGTTGTTAAAAGGAAACTAATTATTCTGACACCGTACCAATAATAACACTTGACTTCAGTCAGGACATAGTGGTATAATTGTGGAACTAAATAATATTTTGCTAAAAACCATATATAATTGCATGGAAAAATGTTTCTTGGTAGAAGCAGGCAGATTTGTGAGTGCTAATAAATCAACCATCACTAATGTTAGCTATCATAGCTAAGTTACCGGAGATAATAAGCCACATATTTCCCACAGTGACCACGGGCGTGTTCTACTAACACTAATGTCTTTTATTATGTTGTATTTGTCATATCGCCCACTGAATGTATGAGTAAGTAAGTTGGTGTTTTGTGTGTGTGTGTGTGTGTGTGTGTGTGTGTGTGTGTGTGTGTAGACCCTCTTAGAGATGTCTTTACCTCTGTTGCATTTTAATAAAAAAACAAAAACTCATGATGAACTGAATACTTTAGCCGAAGTACCATTTTTACTCCTCTTAGAACACACAAATGCACACATGATTTTAAGTTGTGATGCATTTGAATTATATATTATTATGCTTGTGACCTGGTTCATATTTTGTTAAGATGACTACTAACAGGACTTAAGTGACGTAAACTTCTGAAATTTACGTACTTAGGTAAAGTACCTACGTTAAGTACTTAAGTTTCATGCGGGCCATGTTGGGTATTAACGCGTTATGCTATTACTTTTCCCAGTAATGAGTAGGGCAACTAACTACTAATGAAATTTCAGTAAAAATATTACAGTTATCGCAAAACCAAATAACCCATTACAGCGTCACTTTTGTTATCACATCACTTCTGACTTGAAATACAACACTCACATCAGTGGACTCATTTTAGCAATCGTCACGCTGCGCAGGCACGTCACAAAGCAACAAGCTAGTTTGTTGGTTCGAAACGCTTACCTTAGCGGCTGGAAATATTCCCATGACTTTCATTTTGTCAGGAGAAAAGATGACAAGAACACTGTTGCTGCAGGTAGTCGGATTAAAACTCTTTCCACTGCAAAAAAACACGTCCTCAAACCTCCGGTCTGAAACACCTCAGCTACTGCGACCGACAACACAACAACGTGAAGCTCCAGGAAATACACCCCACCAAAGGTGAGCCCTCCTCGGAGGGTTGGCTGTAACTTTACACTGGCTAAACAACCAGAACTGTGTTTTAATTGTGGATAGCTGCAGCTACAAAGAAGTGATGAAGCTTGTAGTTGGATATGTGGTGAAAGAAATGTTTCCCCATTAGCTATCTAGCCTTAGCTACACTTACCTGTGATTACCCTGACATTCACAGAGTGGCACACATCTAAATTTGGGGAGATACACAATTTTATGGGGTGTAACAGGAAAGTACTAGCAGGGAGTAATAAGTAATATTTTTACTTTTGAAAAGAGTAACAAATAATTACTAGAATATTACATTTTAGAGTAACGAGCCCAACACTGAACACAACCACAAACAACAGTCTCCTGGTTGAAAGTCCATGTTTGTTTGACCCCTCCACCCTTTGCGGACCTTCTAGCTCTTTATAGTTTAATAGTGCGTCCACCACAACAAAAGATCCTCATTGACTTTGCATTGGCTTTATTTTTGTGTTCCCATTCATGCCCACCATCATCTAATGCCTTTGTATCCATGTCACGTATTTCTACAAGACCTGGTTGGCGTTTTATGTACTGTATTTTAGACGACACATATAAAACAAATTCAGTGTGTTTAACATTTAATATTCACTCACACTCATTGTTTTCATCCTTAATGAGCCAAGGAAGACCCAAATGGATTTTATATCCCATGAGCTGTAAATATCAAACCACCGTTTCAGTTCTTAATATCAGAGCAGTTCAGACACATGAGCTGCTCCTCCTGAGATACTTGTTATGCTTAGTCTGCCAACGCTGCCTGCCCTCGTACGTCCTCTTATTCCCTCTGTCTCTCTCTCTCTCTCTTCAGCTTAAAGCGGAGACTGTTTTGTATCTCTCCGAACACCTCTCTAACATAATTCTCCCAAACATCTCTGTGAGTTTGGTGTTTCGTTTTTCACACGAGATTGAAATGTGAACACCTTGACCCTGAATATCAGGAGCTCATTCAAAGTGTCAGAGTGTCTTTATGGGGAATTGGTGTTTATCCACTCCTGGGCCACCATAACACAAATAAATACATCTGCCATAGCTGAGTATTCTATAAGTTTGCTACCTATGAAAAATACACCCTCAGTTTTACTTCTGCATGAAGAACAAGCAGCTGATGTAATACCTGCAGGTCAGCTCAGGTGCTGCTGTCACCGGTGGAGGTGATGCAGCGCAGAGGGGTCGTACCACAGGGCTGTAATGAGAGCACAGAAGGGGGGAGGTAAAGGTCACAGTGATGTGTGAATGTGCCTGCATGAATGAGCGTCACATCTTTTTTTTTTTTTTTTGTAAAAGTAGAAATAAAACCTGAACAAAAATGACTCAAGCAAAAGTACAATTAAATATGTACTTTCATTGTGGTCGCTTATTTTATAACATTTATGGTTGGCAGTGTTTTAGCAACAGGCCTTTTTCACAGCAGACATTTTGGCACAGCAGAAAAAGAAGCGGTGTAATGATGTAATGGCTGCATTCCATTAGCTGCATTAGGTGAGTTAGTTTCAGGGTCCTGGTATTACCAATGCTGTCTCATGGCATGACTTACTGGGACACTGAATGGGACTGAGCCATCGCCAGCGAAGTTTTTTTCGCCTGTGCTTTTCCTGCTCTGACAAGTCAAAATGTCTGCCATGAAAAAAGGTCTTTAGCCACTCAATCTGGGCGTTTCAATACCCATACTACCATACTATACAGTATGCCAGGGAAAAATTTGGTATGTCTCAATATGTAGTATGTCAAATGCAGCATGCCAAAAATACCAGGATGTTCTACTACATCAGGTCTGATTTTGCAGTCTGTAAGCCAGCATGCTTTTCCGGCTATTCTGCCCCACAATCCTCTGCACAGCTAACAATACTTCACATCGATTGAGCCGCAAACAGATGACAGCTCAATGACAGCTGATTGACAGCTGACAGAAGTCGCAATGACGGATGACAGCTTCTGCAAGTAACTGATGATCAGTCGAACAGTAATAATAGGAATATTAATTGTTTAAGTGAACAAATTAATCATAAATATTACAAACGAAAACAGGACTGTAAAAATATCAGTGACAGAGAACTGCAGATGTAATTTCACTGTCGCAGATATAATATCTTAGAATCTACAATCTGTTAAGTTATAACTTAAAAGTAAAGTTTTATGTCACAGTTATGTGCATATTGTATGTAACAGTAAGTACTTAGTACTAAAAGTGAAAAGAGAAGTATGTCATTCGTAACGCACCAAGAGACCAACAAAATGCAGCCGTCAGACATCTTTCCCTCCTTCCGTAAATATTAGTCTGTGATAAATATGAAGAGGAAGTTGATCATGTTAGTGCAGGGCTGCCAGAGCTTTACATCTGTTCTAGGGACAATAGGCCTACACACTTATAAACAGCGCCTGGAGCAAGATCAGCTCTGCATTTCTGATTTCAGGTAAATAGGCTATGATACTGTGCTTGTTAAGGTTGATTAGCGACCTCAGATGCAACTTGGGGCTGTGCCCTTGAAAGCTGGCACAGAAAAGGCACAAGAGTAGCACCCAGCGCCTGACCTCACGTTTTCTAGGCGGTAAAAAATGCAGCATGTATGTGGCCCCTAAAGCAAATAGAAGTACCACAAATTGTACTTGAAGGGGCCCTGTGAAAAATTCAGAGCGTATGAGTTGTCTGTACATGATTCTCATTGTGGCAGTGGCTGAGCTGGCGGCTAGCAGCTAACAGTGCCAACTCCATGAATAAGGCTAAACAATGGCAACAGTGCTGACAGAGCTACGAGTGTTAATCAGGGGGGAACTGGAGGTAGAGCACTAGGCTTCTGTGACAGTAACCACCATATGAGCTCAATGTAAAGCAGTGGTGGAGAACAAGCCGGTGGGATATACATGTGCACGCAACCATACCACTTTACCACAGAGAAGCTCAGATTTCAACACACACAGAGGTGAGCATGACATCATTCTCTGCTCAGGATGTCATTACTCCTACATCACTCATTGCTACTGCTGTTTTAATGTTATGAATGTTGCATACAGAACCTTTAAGAGCAGTATTTGAGTACACAGGAAATCTAACCAGTCTTTGTCCACATGCTTAACACGACTCATCACTAGTGGCTAGTGGCCACAAAGCCCAGTGGAAAGTACCGTGGTATCTGTCTTCTAATTGATTATTTTCCCACACTGTGTTTTATTAATGTAGCCAGTTGCCAGCGGCTGACTAGTCCCCTTCATATTTGTAGCTGACATTTGTGAGTAGTCAGTATGCTGTTTGCTCCCTCATGTTGCTGATAAAAGCTCATGGGCTACAAGTCAACACTGAACTTGTCACCACACACACACAACCCCTGTTCAGGAGAGCCTTAGGCAAGTTGAAATCGGGCCTTCTCTTTACCCAGCTGTGAGCGTCTCACCAATGTTGCACTCATAGATATTTGATGAGTTCACTTCGAAAGAGCATTTTCTTTTGTTTGGCTTTGTTTTATTCCGTGTGTGTGCGATTTGGAGGAGGTAATGTGAGTTTAGTTTGGGGAAAGTCAGAAGCTGCGGAGTTCAGATTGAGGTTCTCGGTTTGTAAGACATACAATTCACCTGGCATATGCTAATTTTAATAGTCCCATGTTGTTTTGCAACAGGATATAATCTGTTTTTCAACTGTGCTCAGTTGTTAACAGGTGTTTCAGCAGATTTATTTTTTTGTTGATTAAAAATAAATGCTCAAACAAAACCAGTACAGTCAGGAATGTGAGCAGGTGTAGCTGAAAAATATCTGACATTTTCTGTTCAGGGCCAGTGTTGAGGTAAAAATACTAATATGTTGTTTAGGGTTGTTGGCATGGATGGATTACTGAATGGGCACAAGCCTAGGGGCCTAAAGTGTCAGGGGCCCCTGTAGCCTTCACCTTCAAAATGCCACTCAAATTAACACGCACTGACCAGCAAGAGACTCAAAATGACTACAAAAAGACCACAAAGAGATACAGAGGAACCACAAAGAGGCACCGGTGACTGCAGAGACACAAAATGACCACTAAAACAGGCAAAACAACCACATAGAGACACACTATGACTACAAAGAGACACAAAACAACCACATAGAGACACACTATGACTACAAAGAGACACAAAACAACCACATAGAGACAAAACAACCACAGAGACACACTATGACTACAAAGAGACACAAAACATCCACATAGAGACACAAAATGACTACAAAGACACCCAAAATATAAAAAACCCCACAAATTTACCACGATAACAACAAAAATGAGGCAAAACCACCACAAAGTTTTGCTCCAGTGTAGGAAAGAGGGTGGGGCCTTCTGCATATTTGTGACCAGGGGCCCTTTGTCTCATTATCCACCCATGGTTGTTGGGCTGTAATCATAAAGGTACGTAAATCCAAGTCCACTAACACAGATGCCCCTTGAACTAATTCTACGAGTATTTGCCTGAAACATTTTATTATTTTGTCAAACAGATGTCTCTCTGAGAGTCGATACCAGGCAATAAAAAAAGATTACCTTGGTTATTGCAACCCAGCATGGCTACCATATGAGATCTATTCTGCCATACAGTAGTTCAACTTAAAGAAGTATTTGAAGAAGTGTAGAAATATATCTACCTGTGTTTGTATTGTAAACACATTTATTATTTTCCTGGAATAACTGTTGTACCTTTAATATGTGAAATTAGAGTATTTTGACATTGACAGTTATAACTGATTGCCATGTTCTTCATTTCTTTACTCTTCGTCTTGCTGTTTTAGCATTCTGCATGTGTGTTCTGTGGCTTGGACTCTGACCTCGGTGGGCTATGATGTGTGATGTTATGTTACACAAGCATGATGTTATAACTGTCACATGTAAGATGTGTCGTGCCATTATACACTGTCCATGGGATAGCTCAGTGACCTTATATAGGTAGTAGAGAGCCAATCCTCTGAGACTTCTGTGTTCTGCTTTACCTATAAATAACCATTGCCTCTCTGTCTCTCTAATTGGCGTCTGTACTCAGGTATAATCTCTCTATAATATAAAGTATTCATTATATTTTGCTTCAAACCCATCAAATGCTTTGTGTGTGTGTTTCCTGAGTGATAGGTGTGATCAGGCAATATTCACTGTACCCCTCTGTACTTCTACAGTACTTTTATCACCTGCTACATGTCAGGGGATTCGCTGTTTGCTTTCAGTCTCCGTAGAGAAAAAAGCTTTTTCACTACAGCAACATTTATTGTGCAGTAATGGATTCTGGGTGTGGGCTGACAAGGATGGAGCTGTAATCACTTTCAAAGCTGAAAAGAATCTTGTGAGCTAATGTGACTTTGAATTTAATGCACCAGGACACACTAGGCAATAATCCAGGTGGAGTGAGAACGGTGCAGATATACTGCGGATAAGTGAAAAACCTTAATACGAGTCTTTATTTTTGTTATTATTATTCTTACAGTGCACTCAGCATTCAGAGACTAGGGTTGGGTGTTGTTACTTGATTCCAGTTTCCAGTTATCGACTGAAAATAACCCAGTGCCAAGTGGAATGTAACTATTATGTGCCTTGGGCTTGATCCCAGACCTTCCCGACTCCCTGTTGGTTCAGCAAACTTTCCGTTGCTGCCTGAGCCAAACACACTCACACTAGGGCTGGGTGATGTATCGATTTTTTACAATGTATCAATATTTTCAAGCAAGATATAGATTCAGACAATACCGCTTGTATCAATATAGGGTCAAGTTGCGCCACACAATGCATACCAGTGTTCATCTCTCCTCTCTCATACTCACCTCACAGCTCTGCCCCCTCATTCATTCACTCATAGTTTCTCCAACACTCAGAGACGCAGAGCTGCTCCTCTGTTTTATCCATCTGTTAATTAGTCTACAGTAGAGGGTGACACAGGAGTGGATTTTCAGTCTTGTCCCATCCCACTCTCACAAAAATAATCCCATCCCGTCCCAATCCCATGAAAAAGAAAAAAAAAAAATCCCATCCCATCCCAATCCCACAAGAATGACTCCTGTCCCATCCCGCTCCTGTATTTTCAGTTACAGTAAAAAAAAAAAAAAAAAATACAGTACATGGATCACACAATGCCTACCTTAGTTGAATATAAAGCCAAATATGACATCTAATGTTGTGTTTTGATGTTTATTGCCTAATTACTTTCACATTCACTCCACCTTGAAGCTGTTCAGAATGACAAACACATTTGATTTCTGATGTGGTCAGACAACACGTCATAAGAACCAGTTCTGAGAGAGAAAAATGTAGTTAAAGTATTGCAGTAAAAGTAGTGTTTGGTTCCTCTGACTGATATTATTATATATGACATCTTTAGATTATTAATACTGAAGCATCAGTGTTAGAGCAGCATGTTACTGTTGTAGCTGCTGGAGGTGGAGCTAGTTTCAACTACTTTATAAAAACTTGACTATTGTTATTATAATTAGGCCTGACACGATAACAAATTTTGCTGGGCGATTAATTGCGTCAGAAATTACTGCGATAATTAATTTACTTTAATTTAGTTTATTTGATAGGGACAATGCAGGTTAACATAGTAACACTTCCACTCTTTACAAACAAGTCAATGTGACTGATGTTCTGCATACAGAGATTATAGCTAATGCTAGTTTCCAACTCCTGTCCTTAGTTAGGCTTTTAGTAAAAGAAAAAAGACATCAAAATTACATACCAATACAGTAAAATGTACAGTACATCTGAAATCATACCAAGTCATGACCCATTAAACATGCATGCAGCTCTGATTTTGTTTCAGCCAGACTTTAACATTTTTATTAAAAATCCTTATGTCTCGGGTTAGTTTTATTTCGGTCGGTAGTGAGTTCCACATCTGGGAGCCCTTTATAGAGAAGGCTGATTGCCCAAAGGAGGTCTTACGGCGCAAGATTTTACAGTTACCACTTGCTGTACCCCTGGTGATCCTATCACTATTTTGTCTGCTAAAAAGACTGCACAGAACATCTGGTGCTGAGTGTCAAAGTGTTCTATTCCAGTATTTTAAGCTATAAATGTACCAAATTTGGCGCTTTTATCGCAAAAATGAACAATTTTTTAGCTATGCCGCCCACACATGGCCGCTCATTCACTTCCATTCATTTTTTGGATGAGGATTACGTGAAAACCGTCCAACCGATTTTCACAAAACTCGGTGGAGGCATGTAGCATGGTCCAACTTATAAGCCATTACATTTTGGAGTGGATCCAGTTAACGGGACGGGTCCATGGGCAGGTAGGATTCAATTGCCTGCTCTGGCCACCAGGGGGCCAGTTTCCCCAATATCCAAATTAGTTCTAAATATATTTGTCAACACATCTGCCAAATCTGGTGCTTTTATTACAAAAATGAACAATTTTATAGCTATGCCGCCCCACTATAAAGGCATATTGATGCAAGTGCCACCCGTGGCATTTGGTTTAGGACCAAGTTCCCTGTCTTTCTCTTACGCTCAACTGTTTTTTATTTCTCCGCCTCGTCTCCCCCTCACAAAGATCGCACTGTGTGTGTGTGTGTGTGTCTGTGTGTGTGTGTGTGTGTGTCTGTGTATGTGTAGCCTGTAGCCCTGCCTCCCCCACAGAGATAAAGACACTGGATGACAAGAGCTTTCCCTCCGTTCATTATGCTAATGAACCAACTCACCTGGCTGCCAGACGATGCATGGCAGTGAACGCTCTTGTCGTCCGGTCTCTTTGGTGGAGAGAGACGAGGAAAACAAACACACATGAATATGGCAATTAATCGTGGCCGGAAAAGTTACGTCTCCCTTTAAATTTACCGTGCAATTAACCGACTTACCGCATATGCGACAGGCCAAATTATGATTCCCTGTCCCGCCCGCTCCTGTTGACTTTTTTCCCATCCCGTCCCAATCACGTGAAGAATAGTGAAACTGATTCCCATTCACGTCCCAATCACGTGACCCGTGGGACTCCCGAAAAAATGTCAGCCTCTAGTCTACAGTGAGACATTGGTCTATATGTTGCGCACCGTATGCTAAATCAGTCTGTGAGATGAATGAAGTTACCCCAGTAGCACACGTACAATACTGTGGACATTTTCCTCTGTAACTTTTAGCTGCGTCCAGTCAAGCCATACAGCGCCAGTTTGTGTTTCCGTTATCAGTTTGGACAGGTGGTGCCATGCTGAGCTGAGCACCCACTCCTTCTCTAGAGTAGATCCAAATGTCGGGCCACCTGGCCTAAAGCAGGTAACAGTGGCGTCTCATCAACCGCAGCCAACACTCGACCACCCCACAAACCAACACACAAGCCGTGTGTGTTGCGAGACTTTCCTCACCTCTGTCTGCAGGAGACCAGAGAGAAAGGCGTTTCTAAAAGTCTCTGTGTGTTCAGCTCTCAGTACTTTTGTAGCTTCTAACTGAATCTCTGTGGTTTGGAGTTTAGTTTCTCTGCGTCCTGTTTTTACTTGAGATAACTGCTTTATGTTATGGGTTTCATGTTCACTATCTGCCGTATTAGAAGTTGTGTGAAGTTGCTGCTCAAAAACAATAAAAGTTTTAGGTAACAAACAACAGGAGACTTTTATTTTTAAGACTCTATAGGAATTAAAATATGTTTATTACCGATTTAGCGGTACTTTATTAGCAGCTTTTCTTCAATAAAGATAAGTCTAATAATACGACAGGGAGGAAGAGTAAAAGCAGAAACAGCCACAATGAGATGTTGATGAAGAGCTGCAGACAACAGGCTCTTACTGAACCTCTGCAAACAGCTCACCTCCAACAGGTAAACTTCTTTTACCTGCCCTGCTGTGGAAAAACACACACAGTAGCAATAACAGGGGACTTCAACTGTGGATAAGCTCGCAACTGAACATGTAGCCCACTTAGTAGAAAATACTGGGATATGTATCGTGTATCGCCACTCAGCCTGAAAATACTAAGTTATGAGTTTTCATCCATATTGCCCGAATTGACTCTGTTGTTAAACCCACTAATAACAGCTAGTTAATGTTAGCTGTGTGATGCTTACAGTTGACAGGCCACAGTCACTCATATTAAGCTGGGTTCTTCATTCTTGAATTACAAATCCAGCGGAGGAGACGTCTCTTTCACTGGCTGTGCTCGATGCTGGGATGGCGAAAACATAGCACACAGTTGCTGCCAGGTTAGGAAACATTTTAGCATGCTCCTCCCACCACCATAAAATCTTGAAAAGGATCTTCCTTGGGTGTCTTGAAGTTGATGTAGGCTGCCACCTCATCCTCAGGCTGCAAAGTTTCATCGCTCGAGTCTTCCATGTTGGTGACGAATGTGACAATGAGGTCCAAGGTTCGGTTAGTTAGTGATTCAAATGTCGAAATAACACATTTACCACATGTTTTTCAGTTGTTTTATTCTGCAAAATAAAAAAAAATATTTTAGTTCTTACTTGCTGCCTGCCCGTGTGTAGTTTATTTTTACCTGTGTCCATACCCATGAATTTATACATATATATGTATACATATTTTACCTGTTACACAGCTTTTTGTAGGTTGGTGCAGGACTCTACATAGGACTGCACAGAAGTACCTGATACTCATCTGCAGCCATTTAATCTCCATCCGTGAACAAGATCTGCTTTTGAGTGATGGTTAAATAAGTCAAGTCAATATGTACTTAAGGAAAAACTAAGTGATTAATACTACTTCACAGTCATTAGAAAATAAAACAAGCTCAAGTCATAGCCTCTCTGGATATGTATGGAAACAGGAGTTTGATGTTTGACATGTCTACAGTAGAAAGCAGAACGCCTAATAAATCACAATCCAAATAAAAGAATAACACAGAGCAACTGTGGAGTGCAATTTCTGTCTGTCTGTTCTCGAGAGAGGAATAACGATCCACCTCTTTCCCTCTCCACCTCCTCTTAATTGTCTTTCAAGTCCTTCTTTAGAGATCTCAAAGCAAGGAGAACGGATTAACAGAGGAATTATTGACTAGTTTTACTTTGAGGAGGAACCACGGAGCCGCCCATTTGTCTCTGGCTTGGTTTTATCAAGTGCAAAAGTCCAGCAATTACTTTTCCTCTGACCTCAGGGAGATCAGGAAAGTAGGCTTCTGTAATCCTTGCTATTGTGCGATGGAAGTGGCATCTCGTTATATTCACACCAGCTTACATTAGAATTCACCGCTCATGTTGATGGAGGCCAGTAAGATCAATCCATTCTGAAAGCCTCAGCATAGAGAATCTCGGTGGCTGTACATTTAATTAACTGGCAGCATGTCAGTTCCCGAGAGTCTGAAAGGGTTTAGCATCTGGTCATTTCAGTAGTGCTACTGATGGTGTTCAAGTCCAACTTTGTCATTACTATGCAGTTTTTTATTATTATTCTCCCTCTATATTAAATGGCACCTCTTTGTATTGACTGGTTATTTCAGGCTTGAAATGTTGGCTCCGGAAAGCTCCATCTGAGCGTTCACAACTGTGCCCAAGATGCAGATCATTTTTTTCTCTTTTATTGTGGGGCTAAAAGGATGGCATGATGATGAGGGAGCAATGGCAGTTTGAGGCACTCTACAATAATGTAATCAATGGCGTTAATGGAATCTGACTTCCATAAAGAGCTAATGTTGGTCAGCTTCTGCCACTAATTTGCATGGAGAAGGCTGTGGCGTCAAAAACACTGCAGCCAGCCATCTGGAACTGTAGCCCAATGGCAGCCCCCTGCATATGCCATTAGCAGTACGTGCTGCTACTGTACCTAAGCCAGTCAACATCACATAAGGAGCCCACCGTGTGGAAGCGGCTGGCAGTGGCTTGGTCCCAACTTCAGTCTTGGTCGCTCCATCTCTTCCCCTGTGTCAAATCTTTATTTCTTAATTTCTGCTAGACTCAGACTCTATTGTTGGAGGACAGCAAACTTCCAAAGGGGAATAAAAGGACTGGGTCACACTGATTGATTTGCAGCCTTTCATTGAAGTCATAGAGAAGTCAACATATTGTGACAGAGGTTCCATAACACTATAAATGCTTGCCACAATCGGTCAGAGCTAAGGGGGGATTATTAGTGGATTTATATACTTTGGACTAGGGCTTTGACCTTTGGCCACAAATCATATTCGAAGTTTGTTTGTTTATTAATATTAATATTCAAATATATTCGAATATTTATTAATAGTATTTTGACCATCAAATGCCTTCAGTAAGACCTATATTGGTATCAAACTTAAGTTGCATATGTTCTGTCCACCAGAGGGCAGTGTATCAATGTCAATAGGCAGGCAATGATGTTTTCAGAAGAAAAACACTCGACTGTTTTTTTTATTTTTATTAAAAGTCAGACCTGGGTTTTATCCACTGTTCTTATCAAAAAATAAATAAAAAATAAGCCAGTTAGGCTAAGTACTGAAAAGACAAAATAAATTAAGGTAGGCCCTATTTGGTAGACCTATTCAAAACGAGCACATCCTACCAGCGATTAGCGATCTGACAGCAATTACCAAGAACAAGGCACTTTGAGATGTAAATCGAACACTCGGGATGCATTCTCCTCCCCAGTCCCCATCAATCATGTAGATTAGAACACTTTGAGATGCAGAGCTATATCTCCAACAATCAAACATGTAGGCCTAGGCTAAATTAGAACTCACCATTATGGGCTATCTGGCTGGCTACAGTTTATCTGGCTGCAGACTTTTTTAGGTTGTTCGCCAAAAAGTCAAGGTGATTCAAATTTTCTGGCTCTAGAGAAGAGCGTTGCTTTGTGACTATGTTCCCGGCTGTGGAAAACACTTGTTCCGCCCTCACAGATGTCCCGCATATTGCCAGGTAGCCGCGTGCCAGCTGGGCGAGATGGGGGTACTTGAGGCTTCTCTCCTTCCACCAGGACAGCGGGCTGCTGTCAGATGGGGGTGGGGGCTCACTGTCGTAGGCCATCATTTCTCTTTGGAGCACATCTTCATTCGGTCTGACTTAAAAAATAAATTAGTTTTTGTTACTGTGTTGTTTAGGCTACGTTTTATAATGCACTTTTTTTATATTTCCAATGTAGGGCTATATAGCGAGTTTGAGTTGTTATGAAAGGCACTCGATAATTTAAACGTTTCTGTATTATTTATTATTGATAATAATATCATCATTATTACCTCCTGCCGAGTTTTGGCAGTACACATCGCCAAAGAGGTCCCCCATCGCGCTAAGAGCATTCTTTTCCTTGCGCTGCTGTGGCTCCGTAGCCGTGGCGTTCTCCTCTTGGCCTTCCTCTCCACCCGTCTCCTCGCTGAGCTCGGCAAGCTCCCTCTGAACCTTATCTCGCACTGCCTGCCGCGACTCTTGTTCCAAATGAACCAGTCGGTGAAAACACGGGTCGAGGTAGCTGGCTGTGTTCAGTAGGAAGAATGCATCTTTGTCGGGGCCATATCGTGCCTTCAGATCAGTTGACATCATTGTTTTCATTGCTTTCAGTTAATGCCCATATCAGGTTCGAATATTAAGGGCTGCCTAATATTCATTCGAATATCTTTAATTTTGTAAATATTCGAATTATATTCGAATAACAAAGTTCGAGGTGGCGGCACGGTGGTGTGGTGGTTAGCACTCTCGCCTCACAGCAAGAGGGTTGCCGGTTCGATCCCGGGCGTGGGAGCCCTTCTGTGCGGAGTTTGCATGTTCTCCCCGTGTCAGCGTGGGTTCTCTCCGGGCACTCCGGCTTCCTCCCACAGTCCAAAGACATGCAGATTGGGGACTAGTTAATTGATAACTCTAAATTGTCCGTAGGTGTGAATGTGAGTGTGAATGGTTGTCTGTCTCTATGTGTCAGCTCTGCGATAGTCTGGCGACCTGTCCAGGGTGTACCCTGCCTCTCGCCCGATGTCAGCTGGGATAGGCTCCAACCCCCCCGCAACCCTCAAGAGGATGAAGCGGTTAGAAGATGAATGAAAAGTTCGAGGTCAAAGCCCTACTTTGGACAGGCCATAAAAACAGGATATATAAGGCGTCACTTCTTTGTGCATTTTGACTCTGATGAAGACAGACGAACGTTTTCACAATTAAAGGCTGCAAATCAGTGTGTTCTAGTTTTCCTCTTGGGAGTGTGCTCTTTTCTTTCTGTCTTTGTTGATAGACGTTGTTTTCCTACATCCCATCAAATCATTTCCTTTTAAACTTGTTGGTCTTTATTAGTAACTGTCACCATTATCTATCACTTGCTGATAGTGACCAACCTCATCAACTAGCAGTCTGACGAAGATAAGCCTCAGGGGGCAATGGCCAGTATTTCCGAGTAGGTATAATTGCAGCTGAATCAGCTACATGACTTGTCTGCAATAATCATGCATCAGTTCATTGTAAGCCCCTTTTGCCCCTTGGTCCGGCAGTGGCAGCCCTCAAAGTAATGCTAAATTAGTGTATAGCTAGCTATGAAGGTGTTAGGCTGAAAAGAGAGGCAGTCAAGATGAGGGCAAGGGTTACATCTCGTTATGTATAAGGCAGAATTTATACTTCTACGTTGAATTGACCCCATAGCTACTGTGAACGTGGTGACACAGACCTCCTGTCTATTTCTGTAAGCTAAAACCATTTCCCTCAGTGGAAACAAAGCTTTCATTTACTTTAATTTCACAGATAAGAAACAATAAACTGTGAAGACAATAAAGCCTCCACAAATTAGCAGTTTAAGTCTTGTGTGTTATTTATCCTGGTTTCATATGAGCAGAGGAAATCTCCACTGATCGCTCTGCCAATTTATACAATGTAAAATGCCATGTGCTATTAACGTTAGCATGTTGTATTTGTTTTGAAAACGTGTTTAGTATAAGACTGTTGTTTTGTCAGTGAACCTTGTGAGTTGAAATAGAGTCAAATTTTGTAACTTTACCTTTGTTGAATGTTGTTGTTGTCCCTGGTTTCATATGAGAAGAGGAAAAGTTTGCTGGTCGCTAGCCTAATTTATACAATGTAAAATACCACAGGCTTGTGCTAATAACATTAGCATGTTGTATTTGTGGGGAAAATGTATCCAGATAAAGTTTGTCTGTGAATGCTGCGAGTTATGGTGAAGCTGATTTGTGTACTTGTGTTTGAAACAGTCTCTATTAAGCCATGTTTACTGTGTGTTTAATGTGTGTTTTGGGTGAGTTTTAAATCAACCAAATTTTCAGACAAATGCTCAAGCAGGTACTGACAGCTTGTATGCTTTTATCTTTTTAACACCACAATAACTTTCAGGGCCAAAGAATAACATCTTGGACATGAACCAAACATTTTCTGTAACAACTCATGCTGTAAAAAAATGTGCGACTCACATTAAAACTCAGATTGTGACACGACACTCAGATCGTGACATGTGGTTTGTGCAAGTGGTGTAGCCGTAGGTGTTTGTCGACTCACATCGATGCACGACTCACATTGTGTATTGACAGCCCCCACTGTCTTTAGCTTGTTAGCTAGCTAGCTACCAGCAGAGCTTTGTTTTCAGTGTGTATTTATGGATTGCTAATACATGGATTGCTGGGTAAAATAAGTACCCACTCAGCGGCCTGAGGAGTGGAGTATGAAGGTGTCCAAAGATTTTTTTTTCTTCCTATTAGTCCTAAAAATATGAACTAAATATTTAGTCAAACACTTTACTGAAAATTACTTTAACAATTTTTGATCTATTTGGTCGAGCTGTGGGATAATTCAGTGTTATTATTTATGGATTTCCACATCATGTTATCTTTTTACAAAAATCTCTTGTCCAATAATCCAAATAGATTTTAATTAGATATCATTCAGTGAAGTTTTTATTTTTTTATTATTATTATTTTATACTTGTGGAGAGTTTTGTTATCTGAAAAATGTTCTTGTTGATAGTGTGATATTGATTAAACCTTAGTGCACCCTGGGAGCAGGCAAAGAGTCTTCCTGTCTTCCTGTCGGAGTGAAACTCCAGCAGGGCAGATGCTTTCCATCCTTCACACCCACATACTGCATCTGTATACTGTAGAAAAATCATCATTTTAATTCTGGGACATGTTTCCTTCTTTTTTTTAGACCCAGCTTCGTCTCCTCCTTCTTACCTTTATTTGCTTCAGGATCTGTGTTTTTATTGCATTTGGCTCACTCGTGCTTTCTGATTCAACCTATTGGCACTGAGCTGAGAGTGCTGAGTGAGTAATAAAGTGCTTGTGAAGACGGACGCAAGGAACATATGGATCTTTTCTAGAGCAGTTTAGCTGCTGCAAAGCTGCTGTTGGCGCCTCCGTATGTGATGTATTACGGCCATCAATGTGTTAATATATACATGTGGGTGGGAGACTTATAGCTACAACCTTTACAGTCTGCATCTACTTACTGACAATGCTTCACTTTTAATTAGAAATAATACGCAAGCTAGAAATTAAAGAAATTATTCTGCAATGTCAATGCAGTTAGGCCAAAATATAAGCATTTAATGGTTATTAAATGCAAATTATTGCTGTTAATAAAAACATTTCATGGCACAGATATCCTTTTAATGAAAACAATAAACACACAACATGTTTGTTACACTGTCATTAAATTCTGTCTTTCAGTCTGAGGTACCAGAACACCGCTGAAGGTGATTTTAAAAAAAGAAATTAAGTGTAAGGGGCAAAATGTGGCAATGCACAGCATCTCCAAATGAAGCAGTGCAGAGCTTTACTGCAGTATTTTCTTTTGGCAGTGTGTGAGGCCTTATTATTGCAACAGAAGCCAGGAATCCTTAATCCACAGGGGGTCTCAGTGGGAAGGAAAAGCTTCTTGAACAATCCCCGTTCTTGGAGCCTGTGGTGAAATCCAGCGATCAGTCAACCCTGAGCCCCTGAGCCTCCTGAGGGCTTGGGACTCAGGCCAGTGTTTTACAATGGCCCCGGTGCACTGAGGAGAAAGAAAGGGAGGAAGAGACAAGGAGAGGGAGTGAAGGGAAGAGACAGATACAGAGGGAGAGGAAGAAAAGAGACAGAGATGTAGCAATAGAGGGAGAAAGACAGCCAAGGTCTGCTCGGAACAAAACACCATAACTCACAAACACATAAAAAATTGGCTCAATATTGGTGTATTCATAGAGCTGAGTTACAAGGTTGGTGGGACACAGGAGTGGGTGTTGATTTCGCACGACGCCTACCTACACATATACACATCTCCACATACACCCAGACAAGTTGACTTTACTCCGAGAAGTTAAGGCAAGAACTGCCTTAAAAAAATATAAGTGATGGATAATGGAGAATCTAATCTGTTTGAGGGAAATTGATTTTAGTGTAAGTTCATTACACTAAATGCCAAATTATTTCTACTTGAAGGTTCTGTATATGACATTTTAAACATTAACACAGTGCCTAACAGCTATTTGCTATGTAAAGATTCAGTGGAGTAATAGCGTCAGAGCAGAAACCAAAGTCACACTCCTGTGTTTGTGTGTTGTAATCCAAGCTTCTCAGTGCTTTGTTGTGGTATCCGGGGTCCAGCAGCATGTGCATGTTACTGCATTGAAGTCCTGTAAGTCTTAATATGTCACTGGCTAGCTTATCACCGCTGCCCTGCACTACACTCATAAGGCAGTTACGACTGATAAAGCTGTCCCAACCCATTGCAGCAGGATGGATTCATAGAGGAAATGTAAAGCCCAGTTCAGACCAAAGATTTGCGACAAGATAAACTGAAACAGGCAACCACTTGCAATGCGCTGTTCTGCAACGTTCTAAAAACCTGCTGGTTCACATCAATGAAACTAGAGGACACGGTATATCATCTCTGAGCAACAACTTTCTGTACTTCCGTTCTGATTTCCACAGTCTGCTCGGCCCCAGCTCCAAAATTGAATAGGTTCTTCCCACAGACTGTTAAAAAATCATGGACGTAGCCACTGTGTCATCACCTAATGGTTTGTGGACTCCCATTTGAAGCCCTGAGTTTCACATTTTCACTGTCACCACCTTGAATTTTTTGAACTAGAAGTGACCATATTTGGATGACAGGGTGAAGCTAACCCTAACGCTAGCTGCTAACTTGAATTTTTTGAGCTAGAAGTGACCATATTTGGATAATAGGGTGAAGCTAACCCTAACGCTAGCTGCTAACTTGAATTTTTTGAGCTAGAAGTGACCATATTTGGATAATAGGGTAAAGCTAACCCTAATGCTAGCTGCTAACTTGAAATTTTTGAACTAGAAGTGACCATATTTGGACGACAGGGTGAAGCTAACCCTAACGCTAGCTGCTAACTTGAAATTTTTGAACTAGAAGTGACCATATTTGGATAATAGGGTGAAGCTAACCCTAACGCTAGCTGCTAACTTGAAATTTTTGAACTAGAAGTGACCATATTTGGATAATAGGGTGAAGCTAACCCTAACGCTGGCTGCTGACTTGGTTAGCACAGTGCACTAGAGTCTGTGGTTAACTTTGATAAAGCTAATGCTAAAGCTTTTGCTAGCAAAACACAGGCTTAAAACCATAAAAACAACGTTTAGGCCTACTTATTGGAAAAAGTGAACATCTGAGTCCTTAGAGTTTAGTTAAGAAAAATCAAACACTGAAAAAAACTTGTTTAGGCAACCAAAATGTTACAGTTAACTTTAATGAACTGAAAACACACTGAAATAGCGACGTGTACATCTGTGCCTAAACTCTGAATCTGGGGTAATGCCATGGTTCCGTTTCTAGACCAATATTATTGCTGTGGTAGCAACATGTTGATGAACTTGTCACTCAGAGCAGCCATGCCCTTAGTGATGCAAAACTTTAAGCCTCAGTAATGCTTCAACAGGTGACATATTTAAAAATGTAACCTCCGTACAGTCGTCATGAATGCGGATACTAGCCATAGAGACCCAAAGCATTTTTTGGACCAGGCTGTAAACATGTTTATGTCTGCATTAAAGTTGTTTATTTTAATACGGGGGTCTATGAGGATTGACTCACTTTGGGAGTCAGCCTCAAGTGGCCATTCAAGGAACTTAAGATTTTGGCAATTCCATGTTTGTTTTCCAGCCCTGGAGGTTCCTCTTTCCATGCTTTACCTGTCTGCCAAGTCTCATGAAAATTGGGCTGATAATTTTTCCGTAATCCTGCTGACAAACAAAACATGCCCTCCTTGGTGGAGGTAATGACATAACGATAATAAGACCTACATTGTTTGTTCTTAACATATACAAACAAAACGTTCAGTGTAGCGTTCAATTTTCATCCTAAAAAATAATTTCATACATTTGTCAGGGAAGGCCAGCTCTCAACTTGGAAGCTGATTTTTTAGCATTTGAATTTTGGGAGCCAGCTCACCTCTGAAGATTCAGCATTACCTGTTGAGTATAGTTAAATATTTTTTGATGCACTTAGCTACTGCAGGTGCAGTTCATAAATTGGACTGGACATGAGGCAGCCTGAGGTGGGCTCTTCAGTTCATCCATGACAACATTGCCATCCAACATGTTCCCTGCTTTTGATGGGTTCAAGTGAGGAGAGGCCACATCTTCCACATCAGTATCCCAACAGAGAGAGACATTAAGGAACAATATTATTATGTCCAGTCAACATTTGTAAGTGTGTCTGTGTCACACTGATGCATTTGTGGATGGAAGTCTCTGCACTGGGGACCATTTTTGTGAACAAAACCGCCTTTTAAACTTCATTGTCAATTTCATTCAAGGCACAGAAGCCCACAGGAGGCCATCTTGTTCATTTTAAAACAGTGATTTAGAGACCATTCATGCTGCACTGTGCATAATCCTGCCATCGTACCTCCTCTATCACTCGGGGATGTTGTGTTGAAATGTAGATGGACTGCCGCGTGGCTTTCCACAGTTCATAAAATAAGAAAGACTGGCTTTTGAAAAATGGGAAACCTTTCGCAGATTGATTGCTGTCATGAAAACACAATCCTCTGTTAAATGTCACTGAAATGATGAGCTGTGATGAGATATTAATAAAAGAACAGGATTTTAAGGACAGAACCAGCTGTCCTCTGCAAACAGTGAGAAATCAGCTAAAACATATTTAATTGAGCACATTTTCATACGCAGCAGTCGCACTGCTCATGTGAAACAAGATCATATTCTCTGATTCACTCAGTTGCCATTTAGTGATGACAACCTTTGACCACAGCTAACTAATAAAATTACATTCACACGCATGGATTCATTTTTCAAGCATCCCTCAGTGTCCTGTTCCCATGGAGGCGCAGACTGCCCTTACATTTCTGACCGTCTCAATCTGACCTGCATGTGAAACACCGGAAATGACTGTTTATTCATCACAATGTTTGTTGATGTGGTTGATTCATCCCATGAACGGTTCGATGCCACAACACTATCTTACTCTGTGAACCGGAAGCATTTAATATGTTTTTTCCCCTGTGGAGCAGATTCTGGTGAGTCATCCATTAGACTCTTGTTCTGGAAAAACCTCCCGCAACAATCTATTCATTACAATAATTGTAATTACACATTCGAGTGTATGCAGGCAAAGAGGCCTGTTGGGTGGTCATCAAAGCTCATTTGATCCTCCACCAGAGGGCAGTGCTAAGTGCTCTCTTGACCTTGGAGCTCTGCTTGACTCCCCAGTGGTGCAGAAACTACATCTCATCCCACCTACTACTGTACCTCAGAGCTGTGCTTATTTGTACTCAGCGCACTCTGAACATTTTGCATGATAGGATCAAGAAAAACAAACAGCCTCTAATTGCTGCGGATGTTGATACCCTCCAATAGACTGAAGATATTTTCTGTATTCCTGCAGCATTATCCAATAGGCACTGTGCAGCTTTAACTTCCAGACACTGTGGGATGAAAGTTTTTTTTTTCCTTGACTCTACACGCTAAAAACCCTCTTTCCTTTCTCACCACGCACAGATCGGGAGGTGCTTTGGATGAGTGCCAGCACCTCTCAAGAAAGAATACAAGAACAGAGGGTGCATGGAATCATTGAGAGCGTTGAAACTGAGCATTTTTAATAATCGCCTCGTCGCACTGTGCTGAGCTTTGTATCTGAGCGTGTCTTTTGTGTCTGAACAAGCCGGGCGCAAACACAAAAGGCAGTCAAACATTTTTTAGGTTCCCAGCAGGTTTCTTTAAATGTTTAAAAAATGAGTGATACCGGGTCTCCACATGGTATCCTCAATCAAGGTTGCAGAATAGACGGTAATTAAGTCGTTTAAGTCTCCTATGAGCACCATGAAGCTAATTTCTGCTTTTGACAGGAGAGCCTGGACCAGTGACAAGCTGAATAAATTACAAGGCTGCTTTTATAACGTATTAGAGTGACTATAAGAGTATAAGAAAAAAGAGAAAATGAAAACACATCCCCTCTGGCCTTCAGTCTCTTCCATTAACACATTGTTTGTTGTACTTAAGTGATTTATATTATTTTAAAACAACAGTTGTTAATAGTTTCTTTTGAATATTATAACTGCAAGCCAAGTATTTTTTTCCGCTTAGGTTATGCAATGACCTCGACTGTCTTTCGACCCACATCTTGGCATTCAAACTAATAATATGATACAAAATGAGTCTCCAATTCAGGAAGTAATAAAATGCAATTCTGCAATGTGACGTCTTGTTCAATTACTGTGTATATGCAAAATAAGAGACGTGTTTAGTAAGGATGAAAAGATAACATGGAGGATTTATTGGAGGACAGATATGTCTAGTTAATCAACAGGGTTCATGACTGTGGAATCCACTGGATGGTAAATACATAAATCTGAAAAGAGGAAACATCTGTAGAACTGCCAGTCTGTATCAAGGTAGGATTTGGTTTTTCTAGCCAACATGAGTTCTATCACCAGTATGAAAGATCTCAGATGTCTTTGATTACATTTTTTTTAACATCCTCTATCATATTTTGTTCATATCTTTATGGCTTTTCTTCTTTGTTTACCATATTTATTGCAGCTGCAGTGCTCCAAGGCTTCAATATACTGCAGTTCAGTTATCTTTGATATAATGAAAAGAGAGCATCGTGATTCATTCATATTTCATTTTTAAGGGAACTATCATTACATATCTGAATGATCGTATTCATGACCAACATTATTACTGTGCGTAAATGAACAGCAGAGATATAGATGAGATTAATACTACTCTCATGTCTGTCGGGTAAATACAAAGCTTTTGAAGCAAACCAATGGCCAAAACAAAATGTGGGCACCAGGGATATGTTATATTTCTATTTTGTTATGCAGTGGATATGTTGAAAAATATGTTTCAAACAACACTGTGATTAATGTGTGGTTATGTTGAGGCACAAAAACCACTTGGTAAGGGAAGAGAAAAATGTTGGGGCCTAAAATACTTACGTTTGGCAGCACAAAAGTCACTTGAGTCGTTAAAAACACCCACATTTGGTGACACAAACACCGCTGAAAACTGGAGCTTGATTGGAGCCACTGGCTGTTAAAAAGCACCCATGTTTGGTGGTACTAAAGTGGAAAAGTGGCAGTGGCTCACAAAAGAACACCCATGAAACGGCGCTGGTAACACGGCCACCAGTCACTAAAAAACACCTGTGTTCAGTGGTACAAATGCCGCTGAAAATGCAGCTGAAAACCGGAGCTAGAGCTAGAACCATTGGTCGTTAAAAAACACCCATGTTTGGTGGTACAAATGCGACTAGAATAACCATGATGGTTTGCTAAAAAATTACCAAGTTTTGTGTCAAAAAAGCCTCTTGAAACCTGGCCACCATCACTAAAAACATCCATATTCAGTGGGACAAACGCCACTAGAAATGCTGCCACCAGTCCCTAAAAAATACCCATGTTAAATGTGTGGCAGGTTGCTAAAAAACAGCTACATTTGGTGGCACAAACACCACTGAAAACGCTGCTGAAAACACAAATGAAAACTGGAGCTTGAGCTGGAGTCATTGGTCCACCAGTCACTAAAAAACACCCACGTTAAACGCAGTGACAGATCACTAAAAAACACCTACATTCAGAGGCACAAAAGCCACTGGAAATGTGGTAGGGCCGTAACGGTACATGTATTTGTGTCGAACTGTTCGGTACGCGACTTCTGGTTCGGCATGACCCTGTACTGAATTATTGGGCGCAGGATATTATTCTATTTTATTTTGTTTTATTTTAATTCCGTTTTTGCGAGCCGAACCATTTAAAATATCTAGTTCCCCGACAGACATAATTGAGTGACGGACCGAGTCCCGTAAATCTCCGCTTTCGCTTTGTGCAGCGCATTCTCGCATTTTGACAACATGGCAAGTGAGCCTGACGAACCTGAAGACCCACACACAAACCTTAAGTCCTCCGTTTGGGAACACTTTGGTTTCAGGGTAAAATACGAAGATGGAAATAAACAAGTGGACAAGACAAAAGCAGTGTGCCGACACTGCAGAACAGATGTCGGGTACGTACTTGGAAACACGTCTAACATGCTAACGCATCTAAAGCAACACCACCCGAGTTTGAACGTTAACCGGCATGATTAGAAAAAGCAATCTGGTGCAAACTACGATATCGTCGTTGTTTAAAAAGAAAGAGCGTTTCCCTGACCATCGCGCTAAAGAAATAACCAACGCCATTGGAGTTGAGTAAAATTGTTTAAGCTGCACTTTAGATATAAGCATGTTTTGTTTACTGCACTTTAACAAAGTGGGAAAGCTAAATAAGTTCCTAGTAAAACTGAATCTGAGCAGGCTTTAAAGCTGACCAGCTGCACTATACTTTTTATTTTAATTGAGTAAAACTGTTAAAGCAGAAATTTATATTTATATTTTTCATTCAAAAAATGTGTTAAAAAACAGCAGGATTTTATTTTTCACTTTTATATTTCTATTTTCATTCAAACAATGTGAAAAAGCAGGATTTTATATATGTTTGTTTCATTCAAAAATTGTGTAAAAAGAGTTAACTGCTGTGGTGGTATGTTTTAATAAGGTTACCAATAAGTAAAAGATATTTAATAGTTGTCTATTTTTTTGATTACTGTACCAAAAAAAAAAAACGAACCGTGACTTGTGTGCCGAGGTACGTACCGAACTGAGATTTTTGTGTACCGTTACACCCCTAAAATGTGGTGATGGGTTGCTAGAAAACACCCATGTTTGGTGGCACAATCATTGCGGAAACATAGCCACTCGTGCAAAAAACACCCACATTTGGTGGCTCAAAGGCCGCTGGAAACGCAGCCACCAGTCACCAAAAAACACCCATGTTTGGTGGTACATATGAAACTGGAAATGCTGCTGAAAACTGGAATATGAGCTTGAGCCACTAGTCGTCAAAAAACACCCATGTTTGGTGGCACAAACGCCGTTGGAAATGCGGCCACAGGTTGCAAAAACACCCACATTCAGTGGCACAATAGCCACTAGGAACACCTTGATGGGTCACTAAAAAACTCCTGTTTGGTGGCACAAATGCCACTTGAATTGTGGCCACCGGTCACTAAAAACACACCCATATTTAGGGGCAAAATGCAGCAAGAAATGCTGCCACCAGTAGCTAAATCCACCCATGTTAAATACAGTGATGAAACACAGTGATGGATTTTTACAAAACACCTACATTTGGAGGTACAAAAACCACCTGAAATGCAGTGACAGGTCACTTAAAAAGACCTACATTTGGTGGCACAAACGTGGCTAAAAACTGGAGCTTCGGCTGGAACCACTGGTCCACCAGTCACTAACAAAACACTCACATCAAACACAGTGACAGGTCACTAAAAAACACCTAGCCTACATTCGGAGGCACAATAGCTGCTGGAAATGCCGCAACCAGTTGCTAAAAAACAACCAGTGGTGTTGTTTGTTGGTCTCGAACTGTGGTCTGTAGCTTTGCAGCTGTCTCAGCTTGGCATCACATCATCCACCATCCCCTCCACATCCAGATAACAAAGTCAGCTCATATACTGTGTCACTTTAGGGATGTTGATATGGTAGGTATGAAACATAAAATATGTATCAGTAGTTTGCAGAAATGTACAATGCCAACATTTTCTGGACAGTTTGAGGAGCTGGTAGACACTTTGTTACCTCTGAACAGCAGACTAACTGTTTCCCTCTGTTTTCAGTCTCTGTGCTAAGCTAAGCTAACCGGCTGCTGACTGTAGCCTTATATTTACCCCACAGACATAAGAGTAAGACAAAAACTTTGTAAGACAAAAAACACGTGAAATAAATTAGTAGTTTCTTAGGAACTGTGTAGATTCAGTTTTATGCAGCAGAAAAAGGGGTTTCATGCACAGCATGCAGTCCTCTCCTGTTTGTGATGTTTCAGGACTACGCTGCAATACATTACTTATTGATTTCAGGTGAGAAATCAAAGGATGTTTTCTTTTACTTCAAATAAGATCTCGTGTGCCTCGACTGATTTTTTTCTGAGTGTTTCAATCACTGCCTGACTCTCTCCAAAGACAACTAGCTGCTTCATGTACTCTGTCTACTTCACGCTGCATATTTGCAGCTTTAAAGCACCGTGGTGCTCAGAGCACAGCAGGGGGACTCAGTGTTACAGTAACAATGTTTGCCTCCCTCCCATCCGTCCTTCCATTTAGCAAGTTCATATGCGAGCAGCTTGAACGGCTGACATTCCCCTCTTTATCAAGTGAAACGGCGCGTGAAATTCTGAATTTAGTTTTGTGTGCATGCTGACTGGCACACAATTGATTGTTAGAAAGATTTCTGTCCCACTCTGTCACACTGATGATCTGTTGGCTTTGATGGAGTGAAAAATCCAGTTTTAGAAGATCAACTGTGATGTTATGCCTCACAGTATTATGCGTGTGTCAAGAAATAAGATTGGAAAACTTTTTTTCTGTGTCAAAGCAAGCATATGTTTGAATTTAAACTTGCAATTTTAACAAAGTGGGTACAAACCTGGTTCATAAATAGATTGCTGATAAGTGAGGCTAGTTAGCATGGATGGATTACTAAACGGGCCTACCAGGCCCAGGCCCAGGGGCATCAAGTATCAGGGGCCCCCAGGTCCTCACCTGCAAAATCTCACTCAAAGAGACACATTCCGACCGGAAACAAACTGAAAATGACCACAAAGAGATGCAAAACAGCTACAAAAAGCCACAAAGAGGATCAAGACAATAATACAAAGGGGCAAAACAACCACAAAGAGACATGACTACAAAAAAACAAAAGGCACCATCAAAGAGCCACAAAATGTTCAGTAAGAGATAGAAAATGACTGCAGAGACTTAAATCAACCACAAAGAGTCACAAAATCACAACAAGATGACTCAAAACAACTACAAAGAGACACATGGCTACAAACAAAAACAAAAAGCACCTTCAAAGAGACTCAAAATAACTACAGAGAGACACAGTAAAACTTAAAAGAAACACAAAATGACCACGAAGAGACACAAAATTAACACTAAGAAATACAAAATGACTACAGAGACACAAAGCAACCTAAATTAGCGCATTTACCAAGGTGTTGTGTTCCCATCAATGCTGATCAGGGCCAGAGGTGAGAATTACCCATGCCTAGTGTAGAGTCATTTGGCCAGGGTGTGAATGCCAGTTAAAACTGTTTCCATCACATTATAAAGCCAGATGTTAGCGGGGGTTTTTGTGCAGTGGGGAGGTGGTGGGGCCTTCTGCATGTCTGAGCCCAGGGGCCCATTGTCTCATGATCCGTCCATGCTAGGCAGGTATTACTGTACAAAAACAAGATGGAAAATGAAATGTTTTCTGTCAGTATGTGCTATCTTTGACAGCACTAAGTCTGTTTTCATTAACACTTCTGCTTCGTTATTTATCCTCCATTTTACATGCATATTTGTGTTAATTTATTTCTGTGTTGTTGTTTTTTCTTCCACTAAAGCATCATTTAATACCTGAGGATCCCCATCTATCTGCAGACAATGCGCCCCAGAGCATTGCATTAGGGACGGAGATTCAAAGTCACAAAGCTGTCAGGGAAAAGATAAACAAACTGGATGTGGTGAGGATTTAGCCAGGGAACCCTGCGCCTTTGAAAACTATATGCTAATCGAGATTAAGACCCTGAAATGATGTTTACAGCAAATGCCACAACACAGTTGAGGCTGCAACCACTTATTATCAAGTTGCATTGCTTTAAATTGCTCTGGAATCACTTGATTGGCAAGTTTAATCCTCTCCTCTCCTTGAGCAAACATATCTAAATAAGTGATTATTGAACTTGTGAAAAAAACTGAAGGTGACACAAATATTGTCACAGGAATTAGCATCATTAATAAATATGGGGAACACAGCATTACATGTGTATACACCGCAAATGAGTCAACCATTTTTTTTTTCCTTCCAGTGGTGTCATGCATTAGCTGAGGTGAGAAAAGCAAATTGAAGTTGACACTGCCGACGGATTGTCAAAGAAGGACTGTAATAGGCTTACAGCGGGAAGAAAGTAACTCTGACAACTAGCGTCTGCTAATGTTGCAGCACAAAATAGAAGCCTGAAAAATGATATTCGCCATGCTTTTTTATTATCTGCAAACGTTGGCTGTTGGTCATTGAGAGTCCTTTGAAAGTTGGAAATGTGTCCCGCGAGTGAACTGACTTTATCAGTGACTGTCAGTCAGGGTGGAAAATCACTGTGGGTACAGAGCATGCAGCCCGGATCATTTATTGATTAAAATCCCCTTATTAAGAAATCTCAATAATTCTTCGAGCTTCATTTTGTGTGCTTGACATAAACGCCACGCTATAACTTCGAAATCTGAGTTCAATCAACACCTTTGAGACAGTGTGAGGCGTGTTAATCACACTGTAACACCTCTACCTCTGAGGGTCGGGCTGACATAGATTCTCACAGCTTAAAATAGATTTATTTGAAGTAATATTCCACCAAAATGTATCAATATAAGCCTGTTAACATCTCCAGTGCAGGACACATTTAGCTGTTTGGCAATGAGCCCACGTACAGAATTATATACAGACGCTGGAATGCTAATCTTATCTTAATACTGTATGTGACAAATTCCTTTCTGGACTGCAGAGCGCGTTCCTGGACAGAAACACTTAAAATTCATATAATCGCTGCCATGCATCAGGCCACAAGTGGTAAGAGGAGAACATCTAAGATTACTGAAAGTTTTATTTTTGTCAAATAAAAGAGGTGCAAGTAATGGTTGTTTTCATTATCGGTTAATCTGCTGATTAAATTTGCAATGAATCAATAATCCTGTGGTGTATGAAACATCAAACGTGAAAAAATATGTCCACAATAATGTCCCAGAGCAAAGTATCCTCATACAACAGTTCATATCTTCATACCTTCATAATTCTAAAAAAAGACAATGCATGTAACAGGCAGAACTTGACACGGCATCCCAGAACGTCAATATCCAACGCAAGGTACCTTTCATGTTGTATCTGGACATGGAAGGTCCATGACGAAATGTCGATATGTGACAAGGTCGGAGTGATGTGTTGGGGGGACCCGAAAATTGTAGTTACAGAGTTTGGCCTCGATATGAAGTCTAACGCACTTCCTGGGGGCTTGGGTTTCTGTTGGGGGTTCTGTGACCAACATAACGCTCACAGCTGCTGAATGATCTCAAGACATGGATTGTTCTTTATGTAGTCGTTGTGGTGTTTGTCGTACAGTATTGGGTGTTAAGTAACCAAAATGATAAGATGTTTCTTCATTTTGACAGCAAGCTGACCTGGAGGTATGACATCAGCTGGACCAAAGGAAGGATGTTGTAAGTCAAACACACATGTCCACAGGTGGTAATCTGCTGGAATCAAGGCAAGTCTCAATTTTTTTTCTCTTCACAAATGATCCAAGGGATATGCAAGCGACAAAGTCAGTTTTATATCCAGTATTCAGTTATATATACATATTCAGTTTACAGTTGCAGAAAACACAGAAACTGGGCAAATTCTCACAAAGGGAAGCTGGAACCATCAAAATATTGGCAATTTTCTTCAGAAAATTACTTAAATGCTTAAGCAGTTATCAAAAATTGTTTGTGATTACCACCTTTCAAAACCTAAATTTGTAATGATACACTGTTTTTTCCCATTCACAGTTTCATCTGTTAAGGCTATCCTACACAAATCATTGATCTATACCAGATTACATTTTGAAAGTAACCTTCTTTGCCCTGTAAAGAAATAATGTCATCATGAACTTTGCCTCTCGGTGTGCTGCCTTCTCTCACAGCTGCTCATCAAAGTGTTTACCTTTGCTGTTAAATGACAGAGGCTGCAACCTGCAACCTCCTCAAAAAACCTTTTCCACTCATAAAATCCTGTCCAGCAACCACGCTTGAGGCATGTACCACACATGGAGCATTGATGCAGGTGGTTTCAGTTTATTCTTAATTAAGGTTGTCATAGAAAGGAAAGGCAAAATACTAAGGAGTCATAGATTAATATTATGAATTTAGTCAAACAATAGAGCTCATGAAAGTGAGCAATTACACTGCACTAAAGAGACACAAAGTAAGTGGGCTCACATTAGCTCAAAAGGCAAAGAGAAGTGATATCTCCTGGACAAAATTAAGATTCTCATATAATGAAACTTCCATTTTCCCACAGCAGGATTGGCTGCTAACTGCCAATGCCACTAAAGCTCTTTGTTCAGAGACCACTTGATTATTACAGTGTATTTTAAAAGCAGTAAATCATGGTGATCAAAACAGACCGCTGTGATTATCTGGCATTTGGCTCAAGCTCTTATCCTGACAGTGGAAAAAAAAGAAAAGGTTTAGAATAACATTGACATACTTGCTGCGGTTTAATCAAGTCTGGAGCTTTGTGAGCATAGCGGTGGTCTGGCCAGACGGCTGCAGCAACACAGGAAGGTGATATTTGAGACGGTGTGGTGAAAGCTGAGCTTCTTCTCTCTTCTGCCCAGGATGACTTGAGAGATGATATTTCGGCAAAATATCCCAAGTTACTGCTCTGTGTGAAGATTACATCAAGGGGAAGGGAAATGAGATCTGATAAGGATTCCTCCAAGCTGAGGAAAGCTACTGAGATATAAATGTCAGGTAATATGGTGAGATGGTAGAATCAAATAGTGTTTATTGTTGCCGAAGTGCACAAATATTTCAACTTAAAGGATAGGTGTAGATTTTCTATTGTGAAGAAATGTATCAGAAGAAGAGATTAGGCGGTCTAATCAATCAAACAAGGTTGGGATCTTCATTTATAATCCTTTAAATTTTCAAAACGTTCTCACTCCAGACTCCTCAAATATGGCAGCTTGGTCAATGACCCTGTTCTTCAAACTGTGATCCAAGAGGTGCCCCTCTAGCATCAATTTTGGACTTGTCAGTTTCCATGTCACTTTCTGCTCAGTCTTCTGGGTGAAGGTCCAGTGTTTGTTTGACCCATCCACCTCTACCTCCACTCTAGTTGCACTTTCTCTTTCTTTCTAGTATGCTTTTGCAGCAGACAGGATTACATTGGACTTAGTTGACAGCCCAGTGTGTGTCATACAGACACTGCATGGTGCCTTGTGCTTCAGCAACAGAAGCCAAGGGCCAGTGACCAGTGTTAGGGACCAAGCGGTGAGGCAACAAGGACACAGGAGTTGTTGACAAACTGGGTTTTTATTTACCCAAAAAATGCATGAAAGATTACAAACCAATAACTGAAGAACTGGGCCTATAAAAGAGGTCAACATAACAATACTCAATATAATAACTAAACAAGGTGTCAACTGAACAACCTGAGCTGTCAACATGACACATGAGGGAGCATATATAGTGGCTTGGCCAAACCAAACAGTACACAAGGGCTAACCAAAATAGACAACAACTACAACTTAATACGATGCAAAACGAACTAAATTCAAATCCCCCCCAATGCCAAGACAGCACATGGTTTGGTCCAGTGAGTTGGCTCCAGAATTTAAGGCTGAATCCAAATGTCCACCCCCTGGACTTGCGGACTGAGCTCTTGCAGATGTCAATTGTACATACTGTGACGAGTTCACCATCATCATGTAAAGTCTGTGAGGGCAGAGATCGCAAGCCACTGACAAACAGCTGCTCTTGAGACTGTTGTACTTGTTGCCATAGAAATGTTCAAGCGACAATTACAGTCATTGTAACTACTGGCATATTCCTCCTGCTCATCTGTCCCTACAGATGACAAAATATAAATCTGAAAATCTAAAAATGTATTTCTGTATAACATATAGACTGCAGACATTCAAATACAGAGATGTTTCCAAATAAGGACTGAACTATGGCTAAATTGTGTAGGCCTATTACTTACATCAGAAGATCTTTTGTTGTTTTAGGCCACTTGTGTATCCTATGGATTTGGCATTACACTGTGCAACCTATAGTTTAGGCTGCATAAACACAATGCATTTTAATACCCCTCTATAGCCTATATTCCTATATCTCTTCTATTTCTGTATCATGATGATGTTGAATATTATTTCTAGGCCTACATGATTCAGGTAGAGTTTTAGTAGGCTACAGTAACTGTTTTACATATACATACATTTTGTTTTTGCAGACTCTCTGGAAGTTTGCAAAAAGTCCACCTGAGGCCCCTTGTGGACTGGATGAATTGTGAATTAGGACAGCCCTAAGCACTCCCACACTCCCAGTACGCACCCGCAAAGTCCACAAGTGCGGTGAAGTCCAGACATTTGGATTCAGCCTGTGAATCCACAGACAGTGTTTCCTTACTGAAATGCAAGGGAGGGACAGTAACACAAAGGAGAAAAAAAATGTTATGTTTGAAGATACCACCTTGATTTGTCTCAGTCAGACTGCTGTCAGCTTCACCTTAATTTTGGAAGCCATTTTTGCAACAGCACTGTGAGTAAAGCTGCAGTAAATATTTTTTATATTAACAAAGAATGAACAGACCAGATGTCCCTCATACTATAGTTGTAAGACTAACTATTCTAACTCTTTCAGCTCAGTATTTCAAAGTTCTGATAAACTCACTGGACACTACGACAAAGTTGGCAACTAGCTGTTGAACATAGTAAAAATTATTAACTTTCTGATTCACTGGCCAAGCATATTTTTACCAACCAAAACAATAAATTTGCCTTCTTTTTTTGGTCACATATGTATTGTTTAATGAATAAATGATAACATATTATGTTGAGTACAAAGTTAAAGAGGCCAGAGCAAAATTTGAAGCAAAATTATTTTAATGTGTTTTCTTTTTAATGCCTTTATTCACCAACTAGTGCAAACATATGTTGACAACATGGACAACAATAGATTTACAGGCGGTACTGATTAACAAAACATAAAAGGGCTTAGATTAGCAACAGAGGACAGTGTGGGAGGAGCAGGAAAAAAGGGGGAAAGAGAAACGAAACAGAAATGAAACAGGTGGGTGTGGGTGGCGGTTGTTAGGTGACTATAGGGCATGGTCTGTTTGGGTTTGAATACATTTCGGTCATGTTTTGCAGGATGAGTTTGGTTTAGTTATATAAATTATTTCTATTCATATATATACACACATTCATTATTTTGATGTACAGTATTTACCAACTCAGCATTGCAGCCTCAGCATGTGAATAACTTCCCCCTGGTTAACAGTGATGAATGTATGTATCTAGGGCTTTTATTTCAGAAAGTAAGAACAGAAAGAGTGAAGCTCTAATGCACTGCCTTCGACAATGTGGGAAGCAATAAAGAGTTTGCCATTTTGGTTCAGACTACAGAGCCTCCATGTTATTATATTATTACGTTCATAGGTAAGGGTGCAACTGTAGCTAGTCTCGTACTGTAAACAGTGTAAAAACTAGGAGTGCTCGAGACGGTCAGTTATTTGATGCTGTTAAGGCGCATAAAATCACATCTGTAGTGTGTGTGTGTTTCTTAACTTGGACAATTAGAGCAGAGTAGCAGCACAGCAGTGCACCCTTAAATGATACCAAAATTCAGCAGAGACTCTCAGCATAGATTTTTTATTACATGACTAATTTGGGGCAAACATCATCTGCCAGTGTGGCAAATAGCAGATTTATGCCCTCTATACACTGTGCGACTTTAGCAGTCTTATAAGACTATTGCATGACACACTGTGAGACATGGATCTAATCAACTATGGTACGACGTCAGGTTTGATGTGTGCAGATTGTACGATGGCCGTTTACTACTGAATCGCAGGTTACGACGTACGTCAATATGCAACCTCCTCAGCGTGCACCGCATCAGCGTACGTCATCCATCTGCGCCACCATAGGTAGCTTGCTCACCTGGAAGTTGCAGTTCCTCTGCAGTTTCCTTCAATGCAGCATCTTTTTTCTCGCGGTCATGATAGCAGCTGGAGGAAACATCAAATAAACAAGGCTTCTGCTGCCACAGCTCCACCAAACTTTCCTCTTTCTGGGAGTTCCACAGACTTCTTTTTGTTTGTTTTACCTCCATGGCAAGCGATCATTTGTTTGGGTTTAGCGCCAGTGTTGCGGTCTCCATTGTGTCATTTCGTGCTGCATTTCTATTGGTTGATTAGTAGACGTAGGTCGTAGCAGCTGTCACGCTGTGAGATAGTCATCCTAAATTTCTGACACCATCAGAATTTTATCTCAGGTTATCTTTGGTCGCAAGACATTGACAACGGCTGTCCTTGAACCTGTCTCACAGTGCGACGTAAGACCACCGCTTTAGAGCCACGACCAAAGATATTGCCACGTTTCTCCCACGATGGTCATCTTTCGTCTGGGACAGCACAAAATCCATTACTCACCAAACAGAAAATGTATCTGCATTTGGCAGTTGGTGAGTGTTTTTTGTAACCTGAAAATAGTGGAGCATTTAGCAGCTTGAGAGACAGATATTTCCCTCAGTAGCTGGTTGAGACCAAAAACAGAGCAAAAAGTTGAGGGAATACCAGACTCAGATTGTTCAGGCGGACAGAAATGTGACAAATTAATGTTAATGTTGCTACTGGTTGTGCTAACAGGCGACTTATTGGTTTGCAGCAACTTCATTTCAATCAGGAAAGACAGAAGAATGAAGTAAAGATAATATTTAATACAGTATATGAGTGTACACATTAACAGATTATTTGTGCTGATTAAGATTTAACAGAAGTCTTTAGCGCTTGGACCCCAGAGGGAGATGTTTTGTGATCGAGGGACATCTGAGTAGCAGCAGGATAAATCCTCCCCATGAAGTCCAGACACTGGTGGAGGTGGCTGCTGACTCTGACGCTGCTGACTCTGACGCTGCTGACTCTGAGGCTTCTGACTGCTGAGGCATATGAGGCTGATGAATCCGTAAAGACTGAGTGGTGAAGGGCACACGCAACGGCAGCAAGAAAGAACTACGGCAGAGAAAGAACCATATTTAAAATGAGGAGCAGTGAGATGATAGGCTGACAGAGAAGATGTGTCGCTGTGCTGTTGTTTGATTGTGAATCAGCTGATGACTCAACAGACCGACCCAGACAATGACACCTAGAGATAGTGAGTGAGCATACGTGCTTGATATGTCAAGTACGTACGTTCTGCTGCCTCCAAGTGGCCAAAAAAACAACAAATCCTGCTTTAAAGGAACTTAATGGAGTTATTGACCACTAGTGTTTTTGTAGTGTAATGTTTTTATTACTGGGTCTTCATATTGTTTTTATCTTGTTTTCCACCACAACAACAATGCACATGCACAACATAAGCAGGACGTTAACTTGGTGCAAAGTTCACAGCAGGACTGCTATAAAAAAGATGTAAACAATAGAAGTTTCTAAAGATTCATAAGGGATCTGCAGATGTTTTATGAGGCAGGAAATGCATTCAATGTGTTTTTAAGCCTTAAGGACACATATAACATAATTTGGTGAGAATAGCTGAATGTAAACAAATCCCTGTTTGTTTACAATAAAGACTCCACAGGACACTTTTAATCAAAGCATGTCCATGCATTATTAACCGCCCCCAAAAAAACTTTGTGAATTGCATCATCTACCTTTGATAACGACAAGTTCGCACACATCTACTTGCATCATCTGAAGTGCTTATGCTAAGGGGGCCACTGGTGTTGTGGATTACATAAGGCTGCCTGCGCTCTCACATACTGCAGGAGCCCACTCATATCAGTGGGTGACATCCCTCCAGGGCAATTTATGCATCCCCAGGGAGGCGAGAGTATGTCATCGGTGCAAACGATTGGCTTAGGCTCAGAGGGAGCATTTTAATTGTAGCTCGTGTCATGCTGAAATAATCAGGGAGGCTGTGGTGTCAGGAAAGGTTGTCTGCAATAAATAGTGTCGTGTTTCCGACGCCATGTGTTATTTTACAGGTTTTCTTACAGATACGAACACACACACACACACACACCCTTTCGCAGAGTAAAGATAGGAGATGTCCACGTCATCTTCACCGTGTTTGTTGTTTTCCCAACAAATTAGTGCCACCTCAGTGAGGAGCTGTTATGTTATTTGCCACTGGAGGTGCTGTTGATTCAAAGAAAAGAGATTTTGTTTGAAGGAGAATTTGTACTTTTCTGCACAGATCAGAGGAGGAAGATGAAAGCAGTGTGTCTGTGTGGATATCAGTCTCAGTCACGAATGAGAAAAAGTGTTAGAACTTGATATTTTGGGTGTGTTTTTGCTACAATGTGCAACTTTATGAGATAAAACTCTTCACATTTTTATATAAAACGCCCCCCTCTTTCTCATGGCTTGGGATGGTTCATCATACTTTTATATGGCAGCTAATTTGAAGATCATTTCTGAGGAATTGTTTGTTCAGTTGAAAAGAAATCTTTAATTGAACTGCATGGGCCGCGCTCAACAGTGAATTACTGTTGTAAAGTCATTCCACACCTGAGAGGAAGTGTTTAGAAAATTCTAATTGTATTCCCATTTCGGCTGTCAGAGAGAACGAGAAATAATTTGCCAACCAGCTGACTGTGAGACAGGTGAAATTGAACGTTCAGGCTTTGAGAGAGAACTTGAGGTTTAATCTTAGCATCCAACCAGAAAATACTAATCCGTGTGAGGAGTCTGTGTATGTTCATTACCTTAAAAAAAAAGGAAGAAAGTAAAAGCCAAGTGGAGAACAATCAGCGACAGCACTCACCACGATTAAAGTCTCCCTGTGAGTGCCTTAGATAACTTGAGCAGTAAAACTTTTCCATTGTCCCTGTCCTATCAATAGAGGAGAGATAGTGAATGCAAATCCAACACAACCCACCTCTACTCCACGCTAAAGTGTGAGCTTAATTAGCTTCGGGAGCAGGTTTGTTGAACAAAAACATAAAGAACGAGACATTGATCAAGGGAAAGGCTAGGAAGATAAAGCGCCAAGAGAGCTGGGCAACCTGATTTGTCTTTAATTAAAAGTAAAAGGTTTATCCTTGCAGAAGGCAGCGGCTGGTCTCCAAAGGCCACTCCAATTACTGAGTGAGACAAAAGGAGGGAGTTCTATGAATCCAGGAGTGGTCAGACTGAGAGAGGCAGAGAGGTAGCGTTGCTATGGGGGGGTTTGATTTGAGGGGTGGTACAGGAGGGATGATATGTGTGAATGTATATTAGTGATGGGTGGTCCCATTGTTTTCACAGTGTCAGTTCCTTCGAGTTGATATAAATATAAATGTAAATATCGGTTAATGTTGCTTGCGATGGCCCGACAGTCTTGAAGCAGAAACTAACCAGTCAATTAAAAAAAAAAAAAAGAAAAAATGAGGTCAAGTACGAGGGGCCTTTCCTTTTTGTCTGGCGCTCCATTAACTCAGTGAGCTTTAGCACGGCATTTCAAAGCCTTATTCATTAAGAGGTGGTGAATTTCTTATGTTTTCTGATGTAAATATCTTGCCTTTTATTTTTTGTTAGCTTTGCTGACTGACAGCCAGCTTGGCACATTAGCATGCTTAAACATGCATAACACAGTGCCCTCTACCCACCCACCGGTCTCTACTGGTTAGCTAACGTTAGCCTAGGACACTCTGCGTCCACACCAGCTAGATTAGGTGGGAGCTGGTTAGCGGGACACCTCCGTCACAGATTACTGCTGGTAACACCATCCCAATGGCGGGACAGCGTTGCTGCAGAACCATGGTGCCACCCTCCAGTCTCATCAACTTCATTTATTAACACAAACACCCATCAGCATTCAAAACTATGTTAGCACTACTAGCCATTCTGACAAGCGGTGCTAACAGTGATGCTAAAGGAGGGTTTGCAGGTCAAAATTGAGCCTCTTAGCTAATGGGGAGAAACTGGATGGTGGCCTCAGCAATACTGTTGCATAGGGACAGTGTTCCTTGCAGTAAATGCCAACAGATAGCTTCCACCTGACTCTACCTGCGCAGTGCAGAACAGCCAAGGCTAGCTTATAAGTGGACCAGAGCAGGAGTAGTGGGCACTATGTTTCCTTATGTTAACGCAGCTAGTGTGTTTCCCATGAGATCCGGGTGGCGGACAATGTAGTAACATTAAGCATGTCAGTCTGGTTAAAAAATATTCTTGTGGTTAACTAATTAACGGCTAACTGTAGACATCCCCAATGTAAATGTTTCAAACCTTCCAAACCTTTTTTTCCAAAGTATGGTGTCTGCTTCTCCATGACACTGACAAAATGTGCTGCCCGCCCCACAAAACGTCTGTTCATTACCAGTCGTCATGTATAAGTTTACATTAATAACGATAAAACATTCATTTTAATACGTTCATTCAACATCCCACTTGTATGTGGGGGGTGGCTATTTAAGCTCAGGATGATGTAACAGAAAAGTCACTGACATTCCTGACGTTCTTCGAGGGGCAAGTAGACATCCCAGTTACCTCCACAGCCTCATGCTGCATTCATGTGGTGTAAAAGTAATGTAAAAAAATTAGTTCCCAATCACATTTCATGGCTCACCTGATCTGTTTTGTTTGCTCTTTATTATCAACATGTTGTTCAAATGCTCGGAGCAGTAAAACACAAGACATCTCTGTAGTGTCCATGTTGTTTCCACATTACAACGTAAAGTTAACAAACACATCAAAGTTGAAAGAACAACCATCCAAGGAGCATGTGAATGCACCTTTGGACTTTTGCTTGAGAAGGTCTCAACTCGAGTCTAGTTTAATTGGTCCTTGCACGTTCCTTCAGTGCTGTTGTTGCACTACGTCATGACACGTTATAATTCATGAGCACTCAGACGTTTGACAGCTGACCCGGTACATACCAGACACCAAAAAAAGTCATTCAAAAAGAGTCATTAATTTATTTTTCATTAATATAGATGTGTGTGCATGTATGTGTGTGTGTGTGTCTTGCACTTGTGACTGTGTAAGTGCAGGGGCAGGAGGGAGAGGCAAGATATGTTTTTTCAATCTTTGAAGATGCATGTGTGTGTTTAAGTGTGTGAAGAGGTGGGGGCTGTGGAAGAGGGCGTCCCTCTCATGGTCCCTCCCCAGCCCTGCCCCTTCACATGGAGGAGTATCCTGTAGCAGGTCCCAAAACTGGAAACTCATTCAGTCCCTTCTGAATGGAGTGCCTTTAACGTGAGAGTGGAGGACTTAACTTTCAGCACGAATATATCACAGCCATGCATTCGGTCCTGGTCGGTGCTTTCCTGACCCTGCTGCTCTGCCTCCCCAGCCCCGGTCATGGAGGTAAGTGCCACTGCAAATCAATCTGTTAATGTCCTGTCCCCCACCTCTTCTTCCTTTCTCCCCTCTGTCAGAGATGCACGGGAAGAGATCAGATCACTGTCCCTGTCTGAGGTTTTCCTCATGCATAAATCAGAGCCTGACAAGCTGATGAGTTAATGCCTCAAACTTTAACTTGATGAAACTTTAACCTGTACCAGTATTGCACTGAGCAAAAAGTTTGAGTAAACTCCACAGGTCTCCTTTATTTTATTCTCTTTACTTTTTTGTTGTCCACTCTCACAGTTTTCATGTCATTCAATGCTCAGCAGTGAAACCCTCCTTTTCTTGATGAAACTCAATACATGAGGGGAAAAGATGTGCCAAGGGTCTGACCCTGGCCCAAAGTCTGAGACAACATCTGTCGGTTTCTCATCTGAAACTTTTTTTTTTCTTTGCCTTTCAGCCTGTGCCAGGCTGAGTGTATGAGAGCATTTACCTTGAGAATGTTTGCATTGAAAGCTTGTTGCCAAAAGGCAGGAGGTAGTGAAGTTGGAGCCCTCTGTGGATAGGAGGTGAGCTGAGGTCCCTCTGCCGGCAGCAATGAATGGCTCTTTGAGAGGGAAGTACACAGTGGCAGGCAGAGCTGCTCCTTATCCACCCAGTGAGGAGAGATGAAAGTGTGGCAGAGAGAGGGGGCTGGTAGGGGAGTGTGAGAGGCAGTGTGTGTGTTGGGGAAGGGGATGCTGGAAGGCCAAGGCCCTCACAATGGCCCCATAGTGCATGAGTAAAGTCTGTAGATGTACCTTTCTCAGTGTGACATGATGCAGCAGCTCCTCTTCTCCTTCCTCCTGAGCGTGAGTACAGTTAGTGTGGGATGTACAGTGTTTGTGGGTGAGGCAAATCCGGTATGTTGATGAGAAGTTGAAACACTGTCTCCAAACAGCTTAACCAGCTCACCTCAGCGCAAAATTGTACATATGGCAAGTTGGCAGGATCAGCCTTGGACTTAGAGCAGCTGTTGAGCCCATTGTCTTCTGCCGGCTGTCAGATCTTCAAACTCTCACTGCAAATTCCACTCCAATTAAGTCCGGGCAAACCTCTCCATGAGTGTCTCGTTGGCAGCTAGAGTGAAAAAGTGTCTCTTGATCTGAACGGGGGAGGATCGCTTTGTTTCAGTGGCAGAGAATCAAAGTTCAGCTGGAGAGCTGGATTCAGATCGTCTGCACTGTGATCTGTTCACCGTGAGCATGAAAAGAGTCATCTGCCCTTCTGTTTGCTCATTTATAGATAAACCCCACTGACTGGCGCGACAGCGACACCTCCACGAAAGAATTAGCTGTGCGCTGAGCAATCAGTCATTGCTGTCAGAGTGTGGTCACATTGCATTTGCTCATGATTTACAGAGACCTTTCTGCATGTCAGTGTGCAGTATCTTGAAGAAGTATCTAACCACTGGAAGATTCATTTAGTTTATTTAATTAATGCGCTGTCTATGCAGTAGAGAGACGCAAGAGAGACGCAAATACTTCTGAAATTGGTGCTAGAAGACCAGACAAAACAGCAGTAAAGGCCTGTCCCATTGGCTTCTGTTCAAGATTTAGTTAACCTACAACTACCAGAATGCACTGCGTCGCACTGAACCAATAAAAGCTCCCGCTGGTGGGTGACCTTATTGGTTTTGACGAGATGTGTATAGCTGCAGCCACACCACACAACACATCCCTACAAACCACAATCGCAAACCCTGCTGCAACACAACATTAAAGTGAACACATATGAGGCCAAACAGCAAAAACCCATGCTATTTAGTATTAAGATGTAACCCTTCCTTAACCTTATCCACGTCTCCTTTAAGCGTACACTTCATAGCTAGCTGAACGCCAACTTAGCATTTCCTTTGGGGCTTCAGCTTCCAGACTTAGTAGCAAAGGAGGCTGATCATGTAGGTATAGTGGGTGGGTCTTGTAGCTTCTCCAGCCACAGCTATACTTATTTGGTTTTGATACAGAAAACAATATGGCAGCCAGCCCGTGACAAGCAATCCCAAATTACAGCCAAACAGTACACTAAAATATCTTTCTGAAAACATTTTAAGCGAGAAATAGGCAATGCAAGGACAGAATGTTGGTTCATATTTCATCAGAACTGCTTAGTTTAGCCTTTTGATCTGAGTTATTGCAGCCTCTGTGTCCACGATACAGGAAATAGCATGCCCACTTCCTGTTTGCTAATTCTCATATTGAAGCTTAACAGTGCACTAAAATATGGTTCTGAAGATATTTTAGGTGAGAAACAAACAGTGCAGTAATTGAATCTTGGTTTTAATTTGATCTGCACTGACTAGTTTTACGGTTTGGTCTATGTTTGGACTGAGTTTGAGAGAAAGAGAGGCGTGTCTTTCTTTCGATCTACTTCAGTGCTCTTTTGAAAATGCGAAAGTACAATTTGTAGTTTGTGCAAAAGCCCTAGAGCCAACTAAAAATCCAACCGGATGATGCCAGATTTGAGCTGGGAGATGAGCAGGATGATGTGGGCGTTGGCATGACAGAGGGAAGTTTATCACAGTTCATGTCCACACACTATCCACGTTGTTACGATACAAAGCTGTTTGAAAATTGACAAAGTACCCCTTTAATGCAGTTATCCATAAAGTAGTTAGCATTATAGTTACTTCTGACTGGCTAAATGGTGCAGTAGATGTAATTTTCCACATAACCAAATTCTCCTCTAATCAAAACGATGGCAGAACAAAACAGGAAAACTGTATGAGGGAATAATTTCTCCTCATCTAATTATCTGTTGGCACAATCCTCGCTGCCTCAGTGTGAACAGTACTCACCCACTGACCCTCGAGAACTAATTGCTAATGTTGACCAGATGTACCAAGTCACTGATTAGATTTTGGCCCCCCTTTGCTCTCACAAAATCCCTGCCACAAGCTGTCGGGGGACTCTTCCACCAACCATGTAGTGGGCTCACAGAGGGTTTCATTTCTTCCCTGTGTTTACATCTTCAAATGTCACAGGCCACAAGCCCACATGACGTTCTTCAAGCCATTGGCACCTTTCTTTACCAAGGCACTGTGCAATCTTTCTTCAAGTGTTAAAGTGGTCTACCTGCACCCACTCTGATTATATTTCTCTGCCATCAGGAAAGTCTTGCTCAGAAGTGGTTTGAGTCATATCATGAACACAGTAAGCTTCCCCCTGTAATAACATTTTCCATGAGTTTTCTTCAATGATGCAACCTACCACTTTCCCATAGTCTTACGCTGTTGTGCTTCCTCCACCCACAGAACAGCCTCGAGAACAATTATGCTGCAGTGTGAGGAAATGCAGGAGCTCACCAAATCAATTCTATAATTTTCTCCACATAAAGAATATATGAAGAAAATTTGAGAATGGTGAGATGTGAGATTAAGTGTTTCACATGCACAAAGACTTGTCTGTTTAGCCCTCTGCTGGTCTGACTCACCGGATATAGACTCTGGCTATAAGCCTGCCATTGGTCGACTACTTAGGCTGGCATTATAACCCTCTTCTACTATCTGTGTGTTACTGTTTTCAAATCCCCTTCGCTACGGGAAACAGCAACAACCTCCGGGCTAACAAGCTACACGCTGAAAGTGGCAAATTTTGACAAAGATTGAGACTGCGTAATAAGGCTTGCCTTGTTATTTCAGGGAATTGTAACGATCTTGGAGTGGCTGTGGCTCAGAGGTAAAGCAGATCGTCCACCAATCTGAAGAGAGTTCGATCCCTGCATGTCACAGTATCCTTGGACAAGATATTGAACCACAAATTGCTCCCAATGGCTGTTCCATCGGTGTGTGGGAGCGTGTCAGTGGTTTCTGAGTAGCAGGTGGCAACTTGTATGGTAGCCTTGGTCACCAGTGTGTGAATGTTTGTGTGAATGGGTCAGTGTGACTCAGCAGTGTAGAAGTGCCTTGAGTGGTGAGAAGACTAGAAAGGCACTATACAAGTGCAGTCCATTTACCATTTACTTGTGAACAGTGTCACCCCCCAAGAATTTTTGATAGGTGTGGCCAGATGGGGCCACTGAAAATCTTGGGGTGGCATACCGAAACCAAAAGCCTTAACTCATTTTTTTTTTCCTTAGAAAGACAAATATACAGCTCTAATTTGAAGAACTACATTGATTCTGAGGAGCAAAACATTTACTTCGAACAACCCTTCTCAAGTTTAGTGGAGTGAAATGGACCCCTTTGAAAATGACCATGCCAGGGTTTCCTGTGCCAAAATTTGGCCTTACTTTGGAGCATTATTTAGCCCTCTTCCTGACAAGCTGTGTGGATATTATTGATATCACTACCTTTGCGCTAGCTTAAAACGAGCCTGCCATAGCCTATTAAAGTTGGTAATATTGGCCTCCTGTTATTTTCTCTAGACTCCAGTAAGGGGGGGCAGAGGGACCGATGGCCCAAGCCCAGACCCCGCCTCACAGGACTTGAATGGCCAATATACTGTAGGTCTGTTTTCCGACACGGCCAGTCGCAGGTGATTTGCCACATTTTTCTACCATGGCAGTGGCATGTGCCAGTGACACAGACTTCACCAGTGTACCGATCCGTTCCACTTCACACAAGCTTCTGTAATATCGTTGGGAGAATATTCTGCAAGAGCCACATACAGCTAGCACATCGACTGTGTGGTTTTCTTTTGTGGAGAATTAACCATTTAAAACAGTGTCACCTCCCGACATGCAAATGTTCCACCAAAACAAGTTTTGCCTGACACTGTTTTGCAAGGGCTGATTGCTGCATGCTAGGCTTGGTGCCGTCCAAGACGATTGTGATTGGTTTAAAGAAATAAAAACAAGCTAGAGCGTTTTTATCACAGCAGAATGATAATGTGTGCTTCTGGTGCTGACAAAGCACTGTGGAGATAGGTCTGGCTTTGTGAGACTAGCCTTCTGGTGATGGTCACGGCCCTCGAATCAATAACACCGTCTTTCACTTACCTAAGCTTCTGATTACCTGCCAACCCCATTCAGATCCTGTATATCATTGAATATCATTTCACCATAGAATTTAAAAGGGACACATTTTTTTGGCATTGAAAGTAGATAAGCAGCAGGGTTCTGTATTCAGCAGCCATGTGAGAGCACTTTTTCTCTCAAATCAAGCAATGCTCACTTTATCATGTCTCCATCTGAAATGGAACATGACATGTTCCTGTTCTCTGCCTGCAGCTCTGTATCTCGTCAGCAGCCATTACGCTACCCTTTAACCACCACTTTACTAAGGTTTGGAAAAAAATTGGCAGGGTAGTTATTTCCAAGCCATAAATTGCTCTCTAGCGCTCGCATGTTGTTTGGTTGGCCTGGTGATAGAGGTTATTTTATTCCTGTTTTGCTCTCTGTTGATAGGCAGACAAAGTTTGAGGTTGTTATGTTAATCTGTCTGAAAGTTGTGTGCTCCTGAGGAAGCCACGTCCACTGCCACTCCCCTCTGTTGGCCAAACAGTGTGAAAAGTTAATGACTTCTTTCTTGCCCCATTACCATCCACTCTACAAAGTCTCCTGTGTGTTCTTTTGTTTTGTCTAGTGTTGTTTTCTGGAAATCCATTTATAAAATATTGACGTCTGCTAAAATACAAATATGACCTGACAGATGAAGAGACAGACGAAATGGGACTCCTGTCCAACTCTGTTGGCAGAACTGATGATGTATGATGTGAAAAAGATACTCAATAACTGTAAGAGCATCGATTGGATTACCACATATTGGATTGTGAATGCTTGCCTTAAACTGCTCAAATAACAGTTATTAAGCAGTGGCGCACCCAAGGGGGAATCCAGGGGGGCATAGGCCACCCTGATACAATTGCTGCCCCTCCTACTGGCCCCCCTAGCGAAAATAGGCAGATGTTAATGTCTTTAAGAGGCTGTGGCATGCTCATTTTTTAAGTTAGCGTGAAGGCAGAGGTAGCCTATGAAACCAGACAAGGTAAGGCATCCATTAGTGGGGCTCACCTGAACTCTCAACTCAAGATAGCTGAATCAAATGGGTTCTATGGGAACCCACAAGTCTCCCCTAAACTTGATTGGGCTTATATCCAAAAAATGTGTGATTCCTTACAATCAGTGTGCTCCTTCCCAGCTAGCACTGGATAACAATATTACGCCAGAAAGACTTTGGACTGTTACGTTGGACAGATGTTAAATTTTGGTTGGACAAAATTGGGTTTAAGATATTTTAAATGTCAAATGATGTTAGAATTTCACATTTTGTGGACATTAACATCATGATGTTTTGCTGATGTTGGGTTTTGCTCTCTATACCTTATGACTAAATGTCATTATTCCACATCAAGATGACATTGGCATGAGACGCCTGGACGACATTTGATTATAGTTACTTAACAACACAACTTACAACCATCAAAATATCAACTTTATTTGTTATCAGTATTTTACGTCAAATTGTCATTGACATTAGATGTTGTCCATTTTGGTCGCCCTACATCACAACCTTAATTCAACCAAATATCAATGGCTTCCCAGCTAGCACCGGATGTCAACATTATGTCAGAAAGACATTGAACTCTTATGTCGAACAGACGTTAAATTTTGATTGGACGAATATTGGGTTGACAGTATTTTAAATGTCAAACAATGTTTGTATTTTACATTTTGTGGACATTAGCATGATGTTGTTTTGTAGGTGTTGGGTTTTGCTCTCCATACCTTATGACTAAATGTCAGTATTCTGTGTCAAGACGACATTGGCAAGAGATGTTTGGAAGACATTTTGATTTTGGTTGCTTAAAAAGACAAATATACAGCTATAATTTGAACCCAGTCGGCCACCGATATTGTTAGATGTTCATATTTGGTTGAATTTTGTTTTTGACATGGGGTGAACAAAATATAATGTCAGGACAATGTCTCATGCTGATGTCAATTTGATGTAGAATGCTGACTACAGATGATGCTGATGTTTTGATGGTTTTAAGTTGTGTTGTTAAGGAAAAGGACAACCAGCCTTTTTTAAGAACAATCAATTGCTTAACATTTATAGATATAAACTACATTAAAACAGGACTGTAAAACTCAAAATGTTTTACCAGTATCAGTCTAAGCACATCAGATAGTAACATTTACTGCAAAATAAGAAACCAATGTATATCACTATGTGATCCTTAACTCTCATATTGACATAGTTTTCAGCCCACCTATAGGCTTCAGCAACATGAGCAAATTCCTAAAATTCAGTTATGGCTTTTGGTTTTGGCACCTCAAGATCTTTAGTGGCTACATCTGGCCACCCCTATGAAATATTTCTGGGGGCTCCTCTGATAATAAGACAACAGCATCTACTGAAAACATTGTCTAATGGTTTATGCACATTTGTGAGTGTTCTAGAGATGTCTTGCTCCTGAATGTGTTTGCATTTTCAATTGCAAAGCTTAACGAGGGGATTTGCATCCCAAGACTGCATATGAGCCTGCTATCTCCCCTAGAGTATAATGTCACTATGGTAACAGGAGAAAATAAATATGAAATTTGCCTGGGCTTTGTGAAGTGTCTGTATACAAGGCCTCCGTGTGTTCCTTGAGAGTTGGCAGGGAGGATGGTGTGACTACAAGTGTCTGCACAGAAGATTAATAAGTCCAGTATTTGCATTGGGAAATTGATGAGATTAGTGTTCTGCTGGTGGTGCTGGTCCCACAGACACACTGTGTGACCCTCCCCTCACCTCTTAGTTTAAACACAACGCAGTGTTAGGACAGAATAAAAATGGGGCATTTGGAGGAAATCCAAACAAGAAAATCAGAGTGTTTATAAATGCAGAGCAGAATGCGCAGTCATGTGCCTGCTTTCTGTCTCTCCACGTGTGACTGAAGGTCCTAAAAAATAAGTGCTCACTTTAACTTGGTGAGAAATGTCTGAGGAGGGAGTTTTACAGGGTACTTTAAATCACCTTAGTGTACACTTTCAGCACAAACTTTTAATCAAAATATAAACTATAATCTGTAACAAAATACAGTCGGACATATTTTGTGATTAAAAAGAGCAGGAAGAAGAGAGATCTTGTCATGATAGCTTCAGTAAACTTGTATAAAATATGCACAAATGTAACATACCAACATGATCGCACAGAAATATGTGAAATGACCACAACCTCTTAACACCACATTACGTGGTGGTGGTGGTGGCATGTATTGTTCTGAAATTATGTGGTGGCAGCACAGTTAGGTTTAGGAAAATATTTTGTTTTTGATCAAAATAACTAAGATTGTTATGTACGGGACACAAGTATGTTGTAAAGTGACGTAAGTATGTCAAGAAACATGTGGTAAGAATGAAAAGGGCGTAAATATCTAAAGTTAGATAGAAGAAGTTCAAGTTGACCTTTAATTTCACTGTTGACATGGTTGGTGATCTCCTGGATAAAGGTCTAGTATTTCTTTGACTCATCCACCACCCTGACCTCCTTCCAACAAAGACTTTCTCAGTCTTTATACGACCTATGAGGTTGTAACATTGACCACCGCCCATTGCATGACGTCGTTGAACCAGGGAATTCATGAGTCTACAATGAAAAAGAATTCTAATTGACCTTATTTGGCACCGTTTCTCTGTCGCCAGCACATAATTTCAACACAATACCTGCCACCAATGTAATGTGGTGTTAAAGAGCAGTGTGTAGGACTTAGCCACATTTAGCAGTGAGGATTGCAGATTGCAAAACCAAATGAGACTTCTCCCACGTGCCAAGCGTTAGCCTACATTCACACCTACAGCCAATTTAGAGTCACCACTTAACCTGCATGTCTTTAGACTGTGGGAGGAAGCCAGAGCAAAACCCACGCTGACACAGGGAGAACATGCAAGCTCCGCACAGAAGGGGCCCCCCACCCCAGGGTTCGAACCAGGAACCATTTTGCTGGGAGGTGACAATGCTAACCACTGCAAGTGTTTAGTTTATCTGTTCTGGGCTACTGTAGAAATGTGGCAGTGCAACTTAGCGATCTTCACAAGGACCCGCTCCCTTTGTAGATATAAACGGCTCATCCTAAGGTAATTAAACACGATACTTATTTTAAGGTGATTATAAACTAAAGAAAACACACTAATTATATTAAATTCCATTCTGCCAATATATCCTCCTGAATCCTGCACACTGCTTCTTAAAGAGGGCATGGTCATTTTAAGTATTTGAGGAAGTTCAGTCAAGGTGTTCTTGAGATATCACGTTCACAAGAATGTGATGGACGCAAGGTCACAGTGGCCTTAACCTTTGACTTTTTTTTTTTTTTTTTAAGATTTTTTGGGCATTTTTAAGCCTTTAATTGATAGGACAGACAAGTGTGAAAGGGGGGGAGAGAGAGAGGGAGTGACATGCAGCAAAGGGCCACAGGCTGGATTCAAACCCGGGCCGCTGCGGCAACAGCCTTGTACATGGGGCGCCTGCTCTACCACTAAGCCACCGACGCCCCAACCTTTGACCTTTGACCACCAAACTTAAATCACATCATCTTTGAGTCCAAGTGGATGTTTGTACCAAATGTGAAGAATTTCCCTCAAGATGTTTGGTTGTATGTTGTTTTTGAAGAAGGGAATAAACTCTGGTTGCTCTGCTGCAGAACACAGCATTTCTTTTCAGACTTAAGTGCAGCACATGAGTCATTCTTGTAGCCTGGAAGACATCCTGCTCATTGACAAGCTCGTCTTTCAGCTGCATGAAAATGAGACGCCCGCAACTTCTCAGAGCACGGAAGACAATCAATATTGATAACACTTCTAATGTGATATAACCTCCCTAACTTCTGCCTGCCTGATGTTTCATCCTGGCACTTTCAGAGAGAAAGTTTCAGTGAGTCATGGTTTATTAACTGTTTTTGGGGGGGAGTCTGGCCCGAGGCAAACATCATTTCAAGAATCTAAAGTTATCTGTATGGGCAGCCTGCCTCACCCCACTCCTTTCCTCTCTATAACTTCATCTTGTTACTACAGGTAGAATCTTATATCTGACCTGCAGCAACAGAGTGGGCAGCATGTCTGCCCAGTGATTACACTGCTCGGTCCTATAATGGAAATGAGAGAGGTTTGACTCCTGTAACAGCAATAACTCCTGTCAAGGTGTCCTTGAGGAAGACACTAGGCCATTGCTGCTCTTTTAAAGCTGCTGTAGTCAGATAAGCATGTCAGCTAAAAGCCAGAAATGATAAATGCAAGAGTGCCTAAGAAAAGCCAAAACCGATGACCATTTATTTCACCGAACTACGGCTAGTTTAAGGATGATTCCAGTTTATTACAACCTGAGTTCTTTTTCGGTATAATAACCTACTCATCAAAGTAACTGCTGTTCCAGAAACACAGGGACTGCCCTACAAAAAACAGTTATCTATACAACTTTATTTGTAGGTAAAACTGAAAAGTAACAAATCCAAAATGCACAAGATTATGACTAGTATAGTTGGTCAAAGTCTGAAAACTGTATTGGATGTTCACGACAGACAGTTTGAGAAGTAACTTAACTCTTCATTTGTGGTTTCTTTTCCAAATAAATCTGGCTAACCTTGTGTCAAGGCTGGCTTGCCAACTAGACAACTGGCAGGGGCCCAGCACTCTCGGGTAGGGGTGTTCAATATATTGATTACACTCAATGTATTGCAGCTTGGGATCTTTAAAATAACACTGAGTAAATTGTAAAAAGTCTTTTTTAAGCCACTGGCACAAACACACACACTCCCCATTTTTGTATGTGCAGGGGCTCTAGACCACAACTATTAAGTCACATTTTGCAACCATGGAGCACCAGTGCAACTTGCATTTATTGTTAATATATGAACTGGAGAGCTGTTAGTTTGAGTCCAGCTCACAGTAAATAAATATTTTATTAAACGGCGGTTTAACGACGCTGCGGTAACATTTAAACTTTCTGCTAACTGCTAACATCAAACCAGAAGCTTCAAATTCACAGCAGGAACATCAACATTTCAGAATAAAAGCACCAGTGGTTCTGCTTTGATTTATTTCATTATAGCAATGCTTTATTTAACTTTATTGTTATGATAGTACTTTATCAAACTTTATTTTAACGGTAGATTATTTAAGTTTATTGTAACTGTGCTTTATCTAACTTTATTATAGCAGTAGTTTATTAAACTTTATTTTAACAGTAGATTATTTAATTTTACTATAACAGTACTTTATTTAACTTTATTATAGCAGTACTTTATTAAACTTTATTTTAACAGTAGATTATTTAACATTATTGTAACAGTGCTTTATTTAACTTTACTGTAACAGTACTTTATTTAACTTTATTATATACGAGTAGCTACTTTATTGAATTTTATTGTAACAGTAGTTTATTTAGTGCTTTAGTGTTTTAGTAGTCTACAGTAATTTAGAGAAGATTTCAAAATATCGAGATATATATTGTGTATTGTGATATAGCCTTAAAATATTGAGATATTATGTATAGGCCATATCATCCAGCCTAGATTTCAGGAGTCTCAAAGTCTCCAAGTTTTCTGTGTGGTTTTTACTTTGTGGTAATTTGATAGTTTGGTAATAATGCATGCACCTCTAAAACAATAAACAATGTCACAGCTTTATAGCCATTCTTAAAGCTCTCTGACTTGTAGAGAGTGTCCAAATTGAGTTTCCTTTGTTATTCTAGTTTGTATTGTAGTTATATAAGCACATATTATTACATAATTTTGTGCTTAATTAAATTCCCAGAAACTAATTACTAAATAATTTCTAATTAATAGGCACACAGTAAAAAAGAGAGATGTGGAAAAATTAGAAATCAATAGGGGCCGACAGGAACATTTTTACCCCAAGGCCCTAAAATTTAATAATCTGGACCTAGCCGGTGTGATCATCTGACTCCTCGTGTTTTTTCCCCTTTTTAAGACCACCAGATCTTGGCACTAAAATATGTTTGTTGGCTAAAAAGCCAGAGGAAAAACAGTAATGACTCGCTCAAATAAAAACAGTTTTGTTGTTTATTGGTCTCAAAAAGCGGCCCGCAGCTTGGCAGTACATGTTGTAGTTATATCATATTAGTAAGTTATTTTGTGCTGAATTAAATCCACACAAACTAATTGCTAAAACAAATTAATACATATAAAGTTTAAAATGAGAGATGTGGTAAAGTGGGGGATCAGTAGGGGCCCAATACTACACTTCTTTCCCCCAAGGCCCCAGATGTTAGTTGATCTGGCCCTGCTTATGGGTCTCTCTGAAGCCAGACTTATCATCTGATTACTCGTGTTTTTCCCTTTTTTAAGACCACCAGATCTCAGCACTTAACATGTTCATTGGCTAAAAAGCCAGAGGAAAAACATTAATGACTCTCCAAAATAAAAACATTTTTTTTGTACTTTGGTCTCAAAAAGCGGTCCGCAGCTTGGCAGTACTTACTGCAGCTATATCATACTACTAATTGATATATACACAGTTAAAAAAGAGACATGTGGCAAAATGGGTGGTCAGTAGGTGCCCATTACTACATTTCTTTACCCCAAGGCCCCAGATGTTAGTTGATCCGGCCCTGCCTATGGTTTTCTTTAAAGCCATTCTGATCATCTGACGACTCATGTTTTTCCCCCTTTTTAAGCCGCTAGATCTCATCAGCAATTAACTTGAAGAGTCCTATCGTATAATTACTGGCAGGAATAATGGCCAAAACTACAAAAATAAGACCCAAGTTGTAGTAAATCAGAGGAATCCTTTAAAGCGGCAGAATCATGTGATGAAGCTATCAAGTGGTGCTTCACAGGGCGACAGATGTGCCAGATGCACAGCCCTTCCAAAATAAGAGAGAAATACTGCCTTCCCTCCGAACGAATCACTGGCATTGTTGTCACACTTAAAGCGGGGGACTCAGCGACTTCAAAAGCGCATATCATCACTCAGTTTATTCTCATTGTGATGCAAGAACAGTGAAAAAAAGGACATGTCCCTCGCCTTGAGGACTCTATAGTCCCCTGGAAGATGATCTTTCCCACATTGCTCTCTTTGAGGTTGCTGGCTGTCAACGGCAGGCTGCTCGGATTATATTTTAGGGCCATGATCTGCTTAGAGCGGGCAGACAGCCCACACACAGACCTCATTTAGCCCTTGGTGTGTACACAAAAGAGTTTCTGTACATAAACACAGGCCCAGATTCTCTCCCATAGGTGGAAGGTCAGAGGCCATCTCATGGTGTGCTACCGTGTTGTTTTAACCCCTTCCACGTCAATCAGATAACTCGGGAGAAGCAGGGGGTTTTGCTGCAATTTGGTGACGAATGGTCTACACCCAGATTTCAGGTCTGTAAGTGGCAATTTGGGATTTGAAATTGTTGATAAACTGTGATTTCCTTGTCGCCATGCAATTTTAGGTAATTCTAAGGACACAGTCTTACCTGCAGCAGCAGCAGTGCGGGGTTAGAGCTGCATGGGTGAAGGAGGAAAATAGTCAACCTTTATTCCAGAGGACTGCACTGTGAAAAAAAAGTCAAAGCCTTGCAACCTGCCAGGGTTTTCTTTCTTTTTCTTCTTCTTCATTTTTTTTGTTTGTGTGTTGGCATACTGAACAGGTTATTAAAGTTCAACAGCTGTATTTTTCATTTACCATATTTTACAGTGTGGACATGTTACAGAAATATCTATGCTCATATTGCTTCTTACTAAGACACTTTATTAACTTTTCAATAATGATAATAACAATAAGAGTCTCAAGCCACGCTCACAGCTATGTGAGGCTGTACTTAAGCAACCCAGTTTCCAGAATAATGTTGGCATTGTTTGTTGCTGCAAATTACAGATGTGCTACATGTGTGCAATACTATGGAGCAGATATATTGAAACTTTGAATTTCAACAATGCTGTGGTTTTATGTGGTTAGGTTTAGGCGCAAAAACAATTTGATTATGGTAAGGGATACATCACCTTTTGCCACTGAAAATTCAGCAGCATCTCAGTAAATGGCACAACCCTGGCTAGAAACACAGGTACAGGTTGCTGAAGAACAACCGGTTTTGGTGCTTGCATGTCTTTAACAGTGGTTTGCAGTACTCTGCTATTTAGCAGGTATCTCAAGACATGCTATCCACCATCCCCTCCATCTTGCAACAACAAAGTCAGTTCATATACTACGTCACTTTAGAAACATTGATATGGTACATATGACACATACAAATGTAACATATTTGTGGTTTGCAGAAATGTGCAATGCCAATATTTCTTCTAGTAATGGGCTGACTTAAGCACAGCAATACTTAGCTAAAGGCTAACTTAGTCATTTTAAAGTGGGATTTATATTTGCTTTATACTGCATCAAATTGATGCCATACCTACAGCGTAGGCTCTGCATTGACGTAGAGCCTGACATGCATCTCCTCAGAAATGTAACTACACGTCGCAGTGACGCAGACCTCCTGTCTATTTTTGTAAGCTGAAACCATTTCCCTCAGTGGAAACAAAGCTTTTATTTACTTTTACTTCACAGGTAAGAAACAATAAATTGTGAAGACAATAAAGCCTCCACAAAAATAGCATTTTAAGTCTTGTGTGTGATTTATCCTGGCTTCATATGAGCAGAGGAAATCTCCACTAGTTGCTATAAAATGTAAAATTCCATAGGCTTGTGCTAATAACGTTAGCATGTCGTATTTGTTCGGAAAACGAGTATAAGATAGTTGTTTTGTCGGTGAATCTGTGAGTTGTAATGGAGCCGAATTTTGTAACGTTACCTTTGTTAAATGTTGCTGTTGTCCCTGGTTTCATATAAGTAGAGGAAAAGTCTGCTAGCAGCTAGGCTAATTTATACAATGTAAAATGCCATAGACTTGTGCTAAAAACATTAGCATGTTGTATTTGTGGGGAAAATGTGTCCAGATAAAGACAAGTGTTTGTCTGAGAATGCTGCAAGTTATAGTGAAGCTGATTTGTGTACTTGTGTTTGAAATTCTTGCTATTAAGCCATGTTTAATGTGAGTTTTGGGTTTGTTTTGAGTCAGTTAAACTTTACAGCAGACTAGTGTTTTGGAGGTGTAACTGCAGAGTGACACAGACACACCACTACAGAAGTATAAATGCTCACAACAGCGTAGGCTACAGTGTAGACTGCATAGAGCTGAGGCACAAGTATAAATCCCGCTTAACATGCTTACAGTGACAATACTACCAACTTCACCATCATCACCATCTTAGTTCTATCTTAGTATTTGTCAATTAGCAATAAACACCAATCTCCTTAGTTTTGCAGGTATTTGCTCATAAATGTCGCCATAAGTAAAAGACAAATATTTTTGACCTGCAGTGATGGCGCCAGAGGAAAAGTCGGAGGATCACCAGAGTCAATAGGATTCATCCTCTCGGTAATCCATGCATAGTTGTTGATGTTTCAGTCAGGACCAAAGTGGTGGTCGGGCCGACATTGCCAGTTGTAGACAAATCCAGCAGTGGTCACAGCAAAAGTGCTCAAGACAGAGTCCTATTACATTTGTGTCCTTGGCCAAAGGCTTGACATCCTCGGAAATCTGGAAAGTAGATTAAGTTTGGTTTATGATGTTTTTGAGGATATTGGGTTTTTGCAGCAGCAGGCAACAGGATATGGATAAAAATAAGATTAATGTCAATTACTGAACATAACAAAGAGTGAACACTACAAAGTAACAATAAAGCAAACCAATAGTGCTGCGAAAAAAGATCAAGAAGACAAACACCACCTACCTAGATGCATCATCATGCACATAAGGATACCTGTAGGGCCACAATGGGGCCTGGACCTGCAGTGCAACATTTTAAATCAAAAGTGTGTGTTATGACCCTGAGAAAGACAGGCTTATATTCATCCCCCACTGCAGCAACTGAATTCTGCATGTTTATTTTTGATAAGAGCTGTTGGGGAGTTTAGTGCCCAAAATGAAAACTCCAGAGAAAATTCTCATCATCACAGAACTGCCAAGTTTTCAATAAGCAGGAATTATGCATGACCAGATGTCTCGATACGAGTGGCCTCTATGGGTTTTCTCTCTCCCTCTCTTTTTTTAGAGAATAGTCTGTTTTATCATTTTTGGTTAAATAGAGGGGAATCAGTTTTATTCTGGCTACTATTGTTTCTCCTATCCATTGAATATAAATTAAAAGGAAAAACAAAATGTCATCTTACCCCAAAGGGCTGTTACGTAATTACTCAGTTTATCCCTCAAGATCAGCTCTCAAGATCTTCCCTTCCTGTTGATTGTGAATGTTATCTACTGGTAATATCATCGGATATTGTTATCTTATATCATATGATGTAAATTAATGCCTAAATCAGATTTAGGAACAATGCTCGCTTTGTCGAACACTCTGCATCGCATGTAACTCACATGCCCTGATCAGTGGAATCAGCCCGATGTGGCCAGTGCGGTAACAAAAGGCTGCTAAGGCACTGGAAAAGCAGCGTGAATCATGGGAAATGTTTCCAGTGTTGGGCTGACTCATCTGAGACGTGTTAGGAAAAGCCTGAGGTTTCCACTCCAACATCTGGAGTCAGCCTTGGTCAGTTAACAGCAAGCCAGAGCTGGAGGCTTTAATCAAATTGTCCCTCTGCTTCTCTTACCTAATATAGACAAAACAACCGCGGTGAAAGAATGTGAGTGTGTCGCAATTAGGCGAGTTCTGAAGAATGCTCAGTGTTAGATCTGAAGTGAGTCTCGAGACAGGCACTGAGAGACCGGTTTGTTATCAGATGTGTTTTATGTTTGCTCTCCCAGCAACCCGTAAACTCTTGGGAACTTGTCCTTTTTAGCAACTCATATATACATATATACATATATATATGTATGTATACAGTAAGCCACACAATAATGACTCATATACGTCACATTGAAAAAAAGAGCGACATTGTGAAACATTTTTATTATTAAATGTGTTGTATATTGCATTTCACATGTCTCGTTCTATATAGCACCTTCCCTCAGAAACCCAAATCCGCTATTTTTACAAGTCCAGCAGGGACAGTAGCTCGCACATGAATTTGACTCACTATTTTAAATATAGAGGCATCCACTGTGAGCGCGGGGACTCCCTCCAGCCCTCAGGGTGCATGACTCATAAGCACAAGGCCTCTGCGGTTAATCATGAGACATCTGACTCCAAACTAATAGTTTTTTGTGCTTCTAATTAGTTATCCACTCCAAGATGTTCTTAGCCTTTGCTCCAAGACGGGGGGATTGAGCTTTAGCCTCGAGGGGCTGCAATATGTTAATCTTCTGAGAGAAATAAAACGTTTTTAACACAGTGAATTTAGTCACACATAAAGTTTTGACAGTCTGACAAAGTTTTCCGGAAACGCCTGACACCTGACAGACAACTTCAGCATTTATTTCATATGAGGATGATTTTAGGGAGAGACTGGCCGTATTTGAAATAATATATATTTAAAATACAATTAGTTTTGACTATTTTGTCATTTGCTGGACAATTTCTGTCTCCAAAAGCATCAAGATGGCGACGGCCAAAATGTCAAACTTGAGGCTTCAAACCAATGGGTGACATCATGGTAGCTACATCCATTATTATGTACAGTCTACAGTCCTGGCACTGTCTCTTGGATGCCTGCTGCTTATGGTCTGGCACCTGGTTGCTACCTTTTTGTAAAGTCCCAACCTCACCTGAGTGCTGTTGGGGACCACGACCGTAAACGCCCTGGACACAGAATAGTCAGCGTCTCTGCAGAAATATACATCGCCGCTCAATGAGAGTGGTTTGGAAGTACAGGCTGTAGATAATATTGGACATAGCTACCATGATATTACCCAATGGTTTGTGGACTCCCGTTTTGAAGCCTCCGATTCCGTATTTCGACCGTCACCATATTTTTGGATCCAGAGGTGACCATATTTGTATGAGAGGGTGGAGGTATGGAGGAGCAAGCAAGCAGTGCCTTGCAGACAGCCTGTCACTCAAGCAACACTGTCTTTAAATATGCGTAACTTCAAGCCTAAATAAAATGCAAAGGGTGAGAAAAAATTCTTCCCCTGTACAGTTGTCATGGATGGTGAAATCAGTATTAAATAACCAAAACCGTCTTTTGTACCGGGCTGTAAACATGTTTATTTCTGCTGTAAAGTTGGGCATTTTAATATGGGGGTCAATGGGGATTGACTCATTGGCCATTTAATGAACTGAAGTTTTTGGCATTTCTGCATTGGTTTCATTTTTCAGCCTTGGAGGTTGTCGCTTGGTCGTAAGCACTGATTAAAAGATCTATACATTTGATTTGAGTATATAACACTTCACCAGAATGTAGAAATGTAAGTGTTTGATGCTTACAGTTTCCTGGCAGGGGACCCCCCAAACCCTTAGTTTCAGATGAGAGATACATTACGTCATATTTGTAATTTGTAACAAGATACTTTTTGATGTAATTGAGACTGTCTCTGATTTTAAGTTACGTAAAAATTAACATGACGATCCTCCCCTTTTTTAATCCAAACAGCTCGTCTTCATCATTCCCACAACATGTCAGCGGGAGGTTACAGTTAGGCGCGCCACTTTTCACAGCATGCTGACATGAAGTCAGATCAGCGCCAACTTCCATCCTGTTGAAAATCTTCATCAGCACTGCAGAGGGACGATGAATTGCTCTGAGTAATTTGACGCCAGACGGCCTCATTACAGGCACGGTTCAGACAGAATCAGGGGGCTGGGGGGAAGCACCAGACCTGGGATCGGACAGATGATGGTCTGGAATAGCTTGCACCAGATAAATATAGCTAGACGGGAGAACTAACAAAAGAGCATGTTGCTTCACATGGGGCTGACGAAAGAGGAGAGGGGGAGGAAAGGGGATCCAGGGTGGGGCTTTTATGTGTGTTTATGTGTGTGTGTGTGTGTGTGTGTGTGAGAGTGTGTCTTCTGTACGTGCTGTGGTTCACACAGATCCCAGTGTTAGGGAGCCCAAGCAAATGTCGTCATCCCGCTGGTTATGAAGGCTTAAAATAACCGGAGGAAATGATGTGTCCCATGAAGTTTGGTTTGACTGACTGTGCGACCGCCTGCAGTAGCATGAAGCTGAGAACAGCTGCACAGTGGAGCTGAAGCACACGTCACCGGCCTGCCAAGCCAGACAACCAAGCTCCTTGTGCAATCATGTGTTGAATCTTTCACACAGTTGTGGCAAAAACAGATGCTAAAAACTTCTGCGTAGCTTCATGGCATATTGTGGAGTGAGCACAGATTATGTGTTGTGGGCGTCAATTGTATGATAATTAAATTCTTCGAGATTTAATTAGATTCTATTATCTGCTGTGTGTCACATATAAAATGTAATTCATGATGTTCAGGCATGTAGAATAGCTGTGGTTGGGAAAGTCATCAGCAAAGTGCTGTAGGAAAAAACACATATTTGTGTATGTTGCTTGTTCACAAGTAGTGGGAACGCTCGGTTCAGCCCAGTCGCCAGAAGAAAATGTTGGCATTGCTGATTTCAGCAAACCATGGACACGTTACATTTTCATTTTCCTTTGTGTCATATAAGCATTTCTTAAGTGGCGTAGTATATGAGCTGACTCTGTCATCAGATGGTGGATGGTGTGTTACCTGAGTGAGATGCCTGCCGAGCTGACCACAGTTCAAGACTAACAAACAACAAAACTGGTTGGTTTTTAGCATGTAATTGCTGCTGGGTTTTAGCACCTTTTAGCCACCAAATATGGGTGTTTTTTTAGAGACCTGTTGCTGTGTTTCCACCGTGGGTAGTGCCACAAAGAGCAGTTGTTTTTTAGAAAGACATTGCCATGTTTGCAACACCAGGAATCAGCACACTTAGGGCCCCGCCCCTGCCTGCCACCCGGCACACAATGCTCTGGACCTTGATTACTGTCCCTGCAGGTTGTGGGCCTACAGGGTGACAGCTCCATGTTATATATTCATGCTGAGCCCAACCGGCCCGGCCACCAGACAGCTGGGTAAGGAGCTCGGAGTAGAGCCGCTGCTCCGTGGTGTTGAAAGAGATCAGTTGAGGTGGTTCGGGCATCTGATCAGAATGGCTCCTGGGTGCCTCCCATTAGAGGTGTACCAGGCATGTCTCACTGGTGGGAGGCCCCTGGACAGATTCAGGACACACTGGAGGGATAACATATCTCATCTGGCCTGGGAATGCCTTGGGGTCCCTCAGGAGGAGCTGGAAAGTGTTGCTGGGGAGAGGAACGTCTGGGTGCTTTGCTTGGCCTGCTGCCCCTGCGACCCGGCCCCTGATAAGCAGATGAAAATGGATGGATGGATTGCAGCATTTCTAGCCAGGATTGTGCCCCTAAAGCACGTATTTTAAACCCAAACAACATCTTTTCCTTTCCATAACCAACTGTTTTTTGTGCCTAAACCTAACCACACATAACCACATTAACCACAGCACTGTTAAAATGTAAAGAAACATAAAGTTTCGATGTATCCACTACAAAATGAGGTACAAATGCTACACATCCATGGTTTGCAGAAATGTAGAATGCCAACAGAAGCATGTCACTTATTAGTCAGTGGATCTTTGAACTATGGTGAAGGCATGACCCGCCCTACTCTGCCTCTGGTAGGGTTACCCTGATATCATTACCCTAAACCTAACCAATCTCACTCCTTAGTCCTTAACCTAACTAATCCAACCAACAAAGGCAACAAGTACAAGCCAATCAGAGGCAGAGTAGGGTTGGTCATGCCTTTGCCATAGTATGTCATTCTGCATAATAATTATCAGTGGGCTTCTCTTTGGGAGAGTGTGTAGCCATTTTGGAGTAACGGCCCTTCAGAGCTCTGCACATTTGGTTTTTGGGATAACAGGCTGTCAGACAAATGGCTTTTTGGCTTTAAGGGACATTTATCAGATGACTGGGGCTTCGGAATTATGAGTCATCAGAACAATGGGCAGTCCCCAAGAGGTCGTGGTCATTTCACATATTTCTGTGAGATCACATTGCAATCGTCTCATCTAATTCTCGACAAGAAGACAAACCAGTGTATTTCCCAAAATGTCAAACTATTGCTTGAAAGAAAGAGGAAAAGCAGTGCACTCATAGCTCTGATGCAATCAATTCATCTTTGATTCTGTGGATCAACGTTGTAACTCCGATTGCATTCTTTAGGATAGAAGGCAGTAATCGTTCTTCTGACATACGGTATAGTACACAGGATATTTAAGAAATCATTTTAATGGCCATTCTTTTGTAGACTTAGTTGCTTTATTTGGAAGTAAGTGTACATATGTCGTCCATAAAAGGCGGGCATAGCCATTTCTTGGCTTTAAATGACTTCTCTGTGGGCTGTTCCTGTCGATTACACTGCAGTGATTTAAAACTTACATACAGACAATTACTGGCTTTTATCCTGGAGGAGACAAGATGATCTGAAACACTGAGCCACAGAAATTGAAATTAAAAGCCTGTATCAAAGTTATTGAGGTGCTGCTCTCCGTTCCTTCCATAAATATATAAAGTAAAACACCCGATCACCCCTTTCATCTTAATAACAAACCTGTTGCTTCATCATCAAACTTCTACCTGAATGTATGAGGGAGACAGGTTGAGTCTCCCTCATACACTCTTCCTTGCTGGAAAAAAAAAACCCACATCAGTCTCATTTTTCGTGCCTCGCCACCGTGCACATATTTGCATCTCCAGACATTATTCACATTTTATTAAATTTGGGGAGACCAAGCTCAAAAATGATTACATGCTTGATTAAACAAACAGAAGACGCAGATATCTTGTGGAAGAGTATGAAGATTGTGAGAAATGAGAAAAGGAATTGGAGTCTTTGAGCGACTGACAACAGCAGCTGAAGTCAACAAATGATCGGCCAAACCAAAAGAAATGCAGATGACAGGAGAGCCGAGCGCGCACCGAGAACAACCAGTATTTTTGTGGCCAACTATGTAATCTGATGTATCATATGGTGCCAGACTGGGCCATGGGAAAAGGCCCTGGGGAATATAGAGATACGGAGTAAGGACGCTGACCACACGTGACCCTGGAGCATCCTGTCCCTTTACAGCCAAAAATGCATTCCCAAGCTTCTCTCTGACAAATCTCTATTGTATAAGTGACCACAGAGGAGACACTTAACTATTGTTGAGTTGAGATTTAGTGATCTTAATTGCAATGCTCTCAGAATATTTTTCATGGTTCTCTGAAGGGTCAGATACAGTAGATTTAAACACTACAACAAGAAAACTTCCATTTAGTCTTTTAAAGCAAACCAGTGATATACACGGCCTGTTCAGATATTCCAAACTAACAGAAATGTGGTCCACCTTACCTCCGGAGGCTGTAAAGCTAATTTGCACTGTGAGGGAGCATTTTGCTACACATAAGGGTACCAATCACCATTGGATGGCAATTAGCTTAAGGCCAGCCTAAGGGGGAAAAAATTGAACTTGTTCTTTCTGGCTGCATGAGTCTCTAATGCACATTAATTTATTAGAAAAATGAGCAAGCTCCCGGTGCTGCTTTGCCCTCTTTCACTTAAATGCATAAACTAATTTTATAGATGTGTGGAGAGGAAAAATGGTAAAGTTAAAAACAAAATGTGTTGTGTTACGGGAAGGCCATTTAGTCAGAGTTTATTAAGGGGAATGTGTAGTGAGTGGCATGAACTGTAAGTCTTAAAAACTTTAAATGGTGTAGCTCCCTCAGGGGTTGAGCTAACACTTTAACTCACTGGTTTTCATCTGTGAAAATCCACATATTCAGAATATTATAAATGTAATAATAAGGTTTACTCTGCAGGAATTGTAAATTACTGTTTGTAAATACTACATGAAACTTAGCCCCTCCTCCCTACAGTCCTTGTACGTACACTTCAAGCTACTATTGTGGGAAATTACATTCGTTGTAATGACAGTTAAATAACCGCTAAATAACTGCTAGTTTAGTTAGCAAGCTAACAATGTTAGGCTAGGCTAGCTTAGTTAGCAAGTTAACAAGGCTAGGCTAGGCTTCTTTAGTTCACAACTGAAGAAGCCTCTTGGATGAGAGGTGAAACATCTTCAAAAAACCCAAGTCCAGTTGCCTACGATATAGCACTTAAGCTTAATTAGCATCTAACTAATGCTAAATAAGCTAACCACGAGCACCTGCTGGGGAGTTCTCTTTGTTCTGACAGCCAAAGATTTTGAAGCCCCGTTGGCCTGAAAAATGTTCCATTGCACCCAAGTCCCATTTCTCAGAAAATACACACTCCCTGCAGTAAGAGAACCCAATGGCTAGACAAAATGTTAGCATTGTACATTTCTGTAAAACACAGATATGTTACATTTGTCAACAGCCCTGTGGTAAATGGGTGGTATAGTTTAGGCACAAAAAGAACTTTGTTATGGTTAGGAAAAGATCATGTTTTGGCTCAAATGCTGCTGTAGGAAAGTTGTTGTTAGAGAAATCAGCTTTCGATCCAATGGGACATTCTTTGGACGAATGTGGCTTTGGAATTTTGGGCCAGTGGACCAGTGGCATGGCACCAACCTGCCTGTCCAACAGAAAACAGGTGAACTCCACCTCTTTTCATCCTCTTCAACCTGGTCTCACTCCGAAGTCATCGAAATCTGGTGCTTGGGCAGTGACTTGCTGCGTCAGACAACGATGAAAAAGCCATGTGCTTTTATTGCCGAAACCCAACCACATGAGTTAGTTGCTGAAGGCCAAAAAAACCCCTGTCAATTCGCAGTGTTGTGCTGAAGCAGTGCGTTTATTTTGAAAGAGACTGTGAAAGTAAATGTGGCAGCCATTTTATCTGCGCTGTAACCACTATTTTCATATCCTCCTCTGGATGTGTGCTGCTTACGATCTGGCACCTGATGGCCCAAACTCAACAGCACGTTGTTTTTGGCAGCTGGCTACGCCCTAAACACAGCAAAATAAGAAGAAAAGAAGAAAATTTGGGCAGAGGACAGAGTCTCTGCAGGTGAATACACCGCCACAAATTTCCAGTGGGTCATAAGAGATGATTAGGAGCGATTACTTATATTATATCTTTAAGAACATGTGCTCTTTCCACATCGGCTGGTGAGTCCAGGTGAAAGCTCCGATCCTTAATCAAGTTGACTAATTAGCCTGAGTTCAGTCTCAAATGGGAGCTGTAAGTGAAGAGGAGGAGACACTTTAATAAGGTTTAAGTTATGACTCAGTTAAGACATGATGGATGGAGAAGCGAGTTTAAGGAGGGTGGGTCTAAAGCTTTTCACACACAGACTTCTACTCTACTTTAGCAGACAGTGAGAGAGAAGTCAGCCGTTTAAAAATATCTGATCCCTGGAAAGTGTGGTCTAAAATAGGAATATCTTTCCTCGGTTAGATTTCATTCTCATCTAAAAACAGTTTTACAGCCTCAACAAAACTTTCTCTAAACAAAATGTATGTTTTCCACTTTGCAACCAGACATTATCGAACCAGATAGCAAGCCGGTTTGTCAAGAGGTGGTGGGTTCAGAGAAGTGATAGGACAGCAGTAAGGTTTGATACAGTCAATCATAGTAAGAGAAATATGAAAAGTAAAGAAGGAGGAAAAAAACAGCGAGGTGTCTTCCTATCTGCACAAGTAAAGACGTGCCTTTGGTAATTTGTCATATTGTGTATCTTGGTGGAAGTCTTAACACTAACTGGCGCAGCAGCTGTTGTAGCAGAGAAATCCTGGTGTCATCCAACATGCAGCTACTTGTGAGCACAAATATTTTCCTGGCAACTGAAAGTGGAATAAACTGGGTTCACTGCATTGCCAAATTGCTGATTTCATTTACAGACATAACTGAACATAGTTGTCTAAGGTAGAGAAGACTGTTATGTTATCTTAAAGGGTTGTCGTGCTTCTGCTTTCCTGATACTTTTAAGCAAATAGCAGAGATTGTAATTATCCTGATAAAGATCTAAAGTAATAATCGGCTTGATGACAATGATTGAAATTGCGCACAATCAAGAGTGGGCCTGAATAATAGATCATTGATTAGGTTTAATCATGGAGATCCTTATATAATCTAAACACAGACCCACTACATGCTACCACTTCTGCTTACAGTGTGTGCTCATTGTCGTCGCTTTAACCTCCTCTCCTCCTCTAATGGGAAACCTTCAGTGTCTCTTATAACTGACTGATTTTTTGAAGTGCTGAGCAGCCAGCTCGTCCTCGCCAACAATGTCTTCATAATGTTTTACCAGGAAAACTTGCCTCCAGATAGCACTGCAGGACATGCTGTGTTCAACATGACACCTATAGTGCTGTGCTGAAAGGTAAAATCCAGTGCACGTTCTAATAAAACATGTTTCTGGAAATTTGAAATAGTGCAGCATCACTGCCGGGGAATGTTCAGACATTACCTGACATCTGTCTTGGTGCATACAAGCCAGCATTCCTGAGCCCGTTGTTGGACTCTGTGAATACAGTTGGGGAGCTGATTCAGGGAATTAGCTCTGCAGTACTTTCAAGTGGAAATTAAATGTGAAACAGCTGCATAGAAGTGTCGGTGAAGTTAGGATTCTGGTCTGGCTGAAGAGTTTTATGTTGCACAGAACACCTAAAGGTCCAGTATGTCGGATTTAAGGGGGATACATTGGCAGAAATGGAATATAATATAATAAGAAGGTTTTATTCGTGTGTAATCACTTGAAAATAAGAATTGCCATGTTTTTGTTACCTTAGAATGAGCTCTTTCTATCTACATGTGGAACAGGTCCTTATCCACAGAGTCCGCCATGTTGTTTCTAGAGTACGCCAGAACAGACAAACCAATTTGCATTTTTGCATCAGCCACCATAATTCTCCTTCATGCTTGGCACACGGAAGAAGTTTCAGTTGGTTCAACCAGGTGAGAGTGAAACTCCGAAGTCGTCGAAATCTGGCGCTTGGGCTTTAATCAGCATGATACGCGGCAGATCATCATTATAGTTCAACAGTGCCTGGCGGCGTCGGGATAATGCGGCGGAACAAGAACGAAAGTTAAGGCAACAAAAGTCCCAGTAGGGTGTGTGAGTGGGGGAGGTGGATGGGTCCAACAAACACCGACTTTCACGCCGCAGAGTCCCTGTTCTTTTTTCCTTTAAAAAGTCAACTCGCAGTGTTGTACTGACGTAGTGCATTTATTTTGAAAGAGACTGTATGCAAACTGTAAATTTCCTGTGAAAATGGAAGTGTATCTTGAAAGAGGATGATGCATATAACAGTGCGAACTAGAAATCGGCGTCCCAGAGCATCAAGAACCAATGCACTCAGGGTATCTAGGATGTCGTGTCTGGACGTGGAAAGTCCATGACCAAATGTGGATACATGACAAGGGTGGAGTGACAATGTGTTAGTGGGTCGCAATCTGCAACCTTATCGCTAGATACCACTTAATTTTTTTCTGATACCCCAAAGACAAATAACGGAACTTTTAAAGGAAAAGCTCACATTTTTTCAAGTCTATCTTACTGTAAAACAATACTGACATGTGCACTGACTGTCTTGTCCATACTGGTAGGGATAATGTGATGACATTGTAAGAAATCTGAGTCAGAATCAGATAAGACCAGGTGAGATAATCCTTTATTTCTCCCACATCGGGGAAATTTACAACATTACAGCAGCAGAGGGATAGTGCAAACAGGAAGCGTCAGTAGCAAAAATACAAATCACTATAAATATTTCACATCACATACAAGAAGTTAGCTTAAATGTTTAGTGCTACAATAAACATATGAATGCTACAGTTGCTGGCTTTTATAAAAAAAAGCAACTTTTTGTCATGTATCTTGAAACTATCATTATATCCAGACAGTAGTACATGAGACAGACACGCTGTGAGAAAAAAACATGTTCCACTGCTTCCTACTACTGCTTCAGATGGCATTGACTGATGTAGCTCCAGCCATAATCGACATTATCACATGAGAGACTCCTCAGCTCTGATTGGTTGTTTTCATTTAACCGCGTGTTTAGTACTGTCAGAGTTATAAAAGTTACCAACAGCTGCTGTAAGAGGAATTTTAAAAAGGCAATGTCACTGCAAAAGTCAAGAACATAAATTAAGAATAGAAAGATTACAGAAAATATGAAAAAGACACTATAAAAATACTATGATATATATGTACAATAAAACATAACTGTCTTAGAATGAGATGTGAGATGATTTTCACAGCTTGTTCTGCGCTTAAATATATTCTGGAGTTTCAGAATAAGCTAATAGGCTGTAAATAATATCAAATTATTTATGTTTCTGCCCCACGAGAGGGGCCAAACTGTAACCAGATGGTGAGTTTAGCCTGTTCAATACTTTAGATGAGTTATGACCACCTGTTAGATCAACATGGAACTTTGATTTTCAATGTTGCAGTTTCTATGGATTTTTTCGTTTGTTTAGTGTCACCTCTGGGTCATATGTCATTATTTTTTAGATAATTTGGTCATAAACCACAGTATTGGATTGAATAAAATTTTGACCTGATGATGGCACCATATGGAAAACAAGTTACTATTATAGCCAAAGTCACGTAGGAGCATTCCTGTAGCATCTTGTCAAATATTCCATTTGAGCCCCTCACACACTGATCTGCACTGCAACACTGTGATTATCAGACCGCTTTTTTCCAAAGCATGTGGTTTCAGTCCTGCGTGTGAGTTACATTTTGTCTTACTATCAGACAATAATGCTTTTACCTTGACCAGAAGAAACCTCCTCAGACCACTTTTAAATACAAGTCATAAACTATCGATGGTGGTCTCCGTGTGAACTCGCTGCTGGCTCCCAAATCGCTCCAGAATGAGGTCAGTTGGAAACAAACTTAGTGGCCCCGAAACAGACAGACTGTGTCAAGGAATAGGGGAGTTGGATGATATGCACTGTAGCCGGCTGTTGTACTGGATTTATGAATGAGGCTCTAACTGTGAGCAGGTGTGTTTTGATACAGACATAATATATTTCCTTCCTGCGAGTCCTGAGCTACGGAAATATATTGATTAGAAAAAAAGGGTCCCGCTGCATTGCTGAGTGAGATATAGAGAAATAATGTTAAATCACTGAAGCTCAGGCATACTCAGAGTCTCCTATGAGCACATGGTATGTTTTTAGTGAATCAGTGTGGATTGAGGACACGGCGAGGAGGATGCTGTGGCGGTGCAGAGCTAGACGTTTCATTGCCAAATCCAACAGGAGCAGCCCTGCACCGCCCAGCTCCACCCTGCCTCGCCCCTGTGTGTCAGCTCTCCGCTGCCACCTCCTCACACGCCAGGAAAAACATGAATGCAGTTACTTTTTATATATGTCTTCTCATATCTATGGCATACTTGAAGAAATTAAAATCAGATAAAGGCTTTGATAAAGTTGTTCAATTCAAAGAGGCAGACGATGATAGCTACCTCCTCTTTCCAGGCTTGGCTTTTTCACTACACTTTACTCCAGCTCAGATTCTGAGGTTTTGTGGCCTGATCCAATGATGTTCCACTGAACTAACTGAAATTATTTCCGCTTCTTTTCAAGCAGTGTTCACATAACTCACATTTGTAAAACACTTATGAATACATTTCCCCTCACTTCAAATGTTAGCACTTGATTGAAAGTTCGTTATCAGTGGTTATCAGCCTCAAAGATATTGGTTAGAAGGGGCCTGCTTCACCTGCTGGTAGGTTATTATCAGGCTATTATCAGCCCATTTAATGGCCATTTGCAGTTGGTATTGCGAGCAGCTTAGTTAGATTTCGGTTTTGTTAGGGTTAGGTGCTAATACTGTGTGATTTGGGTTCAAATAAGTATGTTTATTCCAAAACTTCAGCTCTCGGTCTGGTGACGATAAAGCCTCAGGGGGCCTGATATCCTAGCCAAGATTTCCTCTTCTGTGCTCTGGTCATTTTGGCTGAACTCTAGAAACAGACATCTGCATATGAACACAGATAAACAAGTTTAAAAAGCTAATATAAAGCAAATCATTATCAGACAATAGCCGATGGCTTCTGACATTGTATTCTGGCCAACCTGTTCCACCTCTCCAATCAGACTGTTTACCCGTCGTTAAACGTGATTAGTCAATACTAGTCAGACTACACACAGAAATCAAAACACTTCTGATACCAAACTCTTCTCCCGTCACCTGCAGATTTTGCACACATGTGCAGCATCTGCTTATAGAGATTGCGTACATAACGTAAACTAACGAACTTCTGTACCACGGGTATAATAATACAATATTGACCTGTGGTTTCATACGGGACACAAACCATGGTCTACAAGATGAAAGTCCTGTGTTTGATTGATCCACCCAGCACCACGACTTCTCGCTGACATTGACTTTCTTGCTCTTTCTACTAACGTTACCTGCCATTCAAACGTGACTGGTTAATACTACTTGGCCTACGAACAAAAAACCAGAACACTTCCGATACCAAAATCTCTCCCTATTGCCGACAGATTCTGCATACATACTCAGAATCTGTAGAGGTTGCGTGACGTGGCATAGCATAACATAATGTAATGTAATGTAACGTAACAAACTTCCATATGTCAGTTAAAATAATTCAGAACTGACCTTTGGTTTCCTATGGGACACAAACCATGGTCCCTTAGGTGAAAGTCCTATTTGTTTGAGCCACCTAACACCCCTACTTGCCCCTGATGTGGACTTTCTCACTCTTTATACTGACATTACGTAACCTGACTTCCTCCTTTGCTCCCATCATAATTATTACGACCACTAGAGGTCTCCACGTAACAATAAACATGGCCATTTCATAGGCTGATCATGGCCTTCTGAACCTATCAGATGTAGCAGGCCCCTTCTTACTCATATCTATGAAGCTGGTAACCACCGATAACTCTCATTCAATCAAGTGAAAACATTCAAAGACATTTCTCAGTGTACAGCAGCACATCCTGATATAATTATACGATAGCAGAGCATGTAGTATATGTATGTTGGATATTTGTGTTCTAATATGGTCAGATATGTATATGCTTATACACAGTGGACAACAATAACATATGTGGATGACATGCTGTGAGAACATTGATGACTTCATTTGACATTATGGGTGCATAGCACGAGCCACAGCTTCCTGTGGAACCACAACACCCCACAACAAACGCACTATTGTATCTCCACAGTGTTACTCATATCCAAACTGTTGGCTTGGAAGCCACACAGCTAAGTATGTTTATGAAAATGCATCATCCACGCATTCCATACTGTGCAGTGCAGCACTCTGGATGCGTTTATTTCCATGGGCCTTATTCTTGGTGAATCGAACGCATCTGTAGAACATCTGAATGCCATCTGGATGGCATTCAGATGCCTTTGGCAGGATTATCGAGAATCAGTGCCTTTTTGGAGCAGCATTCATTAGTAGTCAGAAATATATGGGCTGCTTCATTTGGCCTGTGGAATTCAATTCCTCAACCTCATTTAAATTCTAATAAACAAGTGTGAATATATTCATAACTAAAGGCCAGAACTCATTTACATCAGATTCATAGGACCAGTGTTATGAATTTTGAAAAGCTTCCACATGTGCTGCGTTACATACAGTATATGTTTGAAAAGCTATTATAATATCAAGGCTTACATATCAAACAGAGGTCGTTTAATGGGTTAGTTTTGATTTCACATGTATGTAAAGAAGACATGTGAGACCTTTGAGTGAACTAAGTTATATTCATTTTTTTAAATGGATGTTGTTATTGTAGGATTCAGTCGGTCTGTGCCTGCTTTCCAGGTGTTCTTGGTTTTTTCAGTTGGAAGAACGGCTTCTTGTATGTTCCTGACAGCTCTGAGAGCACAGCATGTTGTTAAGTGCTCAAAGCATCAAAGGCTTGAAGTAACACGTATATAATTTTATTGTAAATGGCTAAAATGCTTCAAATGGGTTTTCTATAGTTGCATGGCAACGGCCAAGAGCATAAATGTCCATTAGCAGTTGTAGTAGAGGAGTGCAGTGTACTCGGGTTTGTTCCCCATGGACAAACAGTACAGCCCTTTTCTCCATTGAGCTGTCTGTCAAAGTACATCCACACTCGGAGCTTGCCTTAGTTTAACTGCAGCTTCTCACTGAACATGACTGCTGCAGTTAACACTGCCACATCAGATAACTGAGACAGTTAAAAATAAAACACGTTATTAAAGTCTTATGAAGCTGCTGTCGCACAGAAAGTGACGCTATTGGAAACAAGACCAACGCCCTGACACTACGCCAAGGCCTTCTGGTGAAACAGCGGATCAGAAGCCTCCAGAAGGAGCTCTTTTGCCCAAAATACATCTTTTGCTGCTCACCAGAAAATCCCCTCCTCCCACTGGGTACACTGCGTACTTTCTCTTTGAGTCTTTCTTTCCATTTGTACTTTCCTTTGCTGCACTTAGTCAAGTGTCGGTTGGAGCAGACTTTTGAGGACACAAAGACTCCTTTTACAGTAGCCATCTGAAAAATAACTTTCGGTGCCATTTGTTTAGTTTGCCTTTTTGGGGGGGGAGGTGGTTTTCTCCACAGCCTGGGTTTGATGGCCCCTCCCTTTTGAAACAGAGTCGCCCTGCAGCTTATAAATGTTTAAAAAAAGAGCCTTCTTCTCCTCGATCCAAAACCACCTCAAAGCTTGGCAGACTCAAAGGACGAACGCAGTAAAACGTAGCAAACACATTCCATGTCATCAGCTACGCAAAACAGTGCTGCTTGTGCTTGCAAGGCTGCTGCTGTGTGTTTGTGAACTTAATCCATGTGTGCAATTCGGTTTTCCCAAAGTTCTGTCAGCTCTCTGCAACTCTCACATTTTCTGTTTGCTCACCACCCCCTCATATGTACAGTATGTTTGTTTACCATGTGGCAAAACCATTAATGTTGCTACACTCTCTATATGGCAGGTGTAGACGGTGATGAGCGCTGCAGAGATAAGGAATTTTTCAATGCTTAGCAACACCCGGCTTCACATTCATGCCATTAGGAATTCACACTGGGGAGCCACCAGTGTTAACTGCGGCTTATGTGTCTTGCTCAAAGGCACCTCATTGGACCTCTAAAGTGGGAGGAAACGGCATTACTCAACCCCCGGCTCATTTGGGGATTCAACCTGACATCCCCACAGTCATAAACCCTCTTCTATAACCGTCATGCCACCGGCACATGCATATGCTTTTGCTCAATCAGGAGGACCTGGACCAGGAGCAGATTGAATCAAGCGTGTCTGTGCCTCATTGGGAGGATTCTGTGAGAGCAGGAAATGGGGATCCTTGTGTGGTTATACGTGTGAGTTTTCATGTGTGTGGCCATCTGAAGCATAAAGACAGATGGATGAGTCATACATTTTAAGCTTCTCACTTTTGCTGCTGCCAATACAGTCAGATCTGTGGTTTATTTTTATCCATATTTATGTCCTTTGTTGTTCTGTGAGACAACTTTTTAACAAACCTGTTTGCCAGAAATATGGCTGAGAATTAAATATAGATTCCTCACGACAATGAATATGTATTTGGTGAAAGCAGATCATGTGTGTGTACATGAGTGACAGCCACAAAAAAAACCCCACCACATCATATATCAGATAATGTTTAGACACTGTTACCACGCAGATGACACTGGTTATAAAACACTGACTTTCTGCCGCATTAATAAATACAGTCGAATAAAGACCTTACTGAGAATCATCTGTGTCCGATCCAGCACCACACCCTTCATATGACTCAAAGAAAGGAAGCAAAATGTCTCGCAGCTTTTTACAAAAACCTGCTGACCAAACTGCCTCAAAGTGCCCGCTCTCATTTATCTGAGAAAGACAGCCACATACACAGCAGCCAACTATTTGTAGTGATGGCTTGTTAACCGTTAATTACGCTGCCATCGCAGAGCACTTGCAAATTATTCAATTAACTCCGATGTAAACGGTCTCTGCAGGTGGGCTGCCAATATTCTGAAAAGTGCAGCTCTTTATTTTTAGCAGATTCATTTAAAAAGGAGCACAAAGCAGCAGTGAATTGGCTTTAACTTCTCTGAAAATTGTAGGTGTTGCTGTCAGAAATAACTGTAATTTTTAAGTGACGCCAGGTTTTACAGACTGAGGCTGGTGACCTGTCTTTTCCAATCTTTCCTACCTCTTGTCATCAACAGGGGTGGAGCCAGATGTTGTAAACATTCAGGGCTCAGCCTAAACCGAGGGGGGTCCGAGGCCATGATCCCTCAAGGAGATTTTTTTCCATTTATGGCAGCTATATGCACTGTTTCTCAGGCCATTTGAGATAATAGAGTGCTTAAAAATCTGTACATCCTTTGGGAAACACATGCTAGTGTTGAAAGAAAAAACATCATCCTGTGGAGCATACGTCTTATTTTATATCTAATTGTTCTTCAACTGTCTTTCTCATTCTGAAACTAAAATATAACATTGAGGATGACTTATTTTTACTTATGCATGTCACCTAAAGAGAGGCAAAAATGGCTGGTTGTTACATGTTACATGGCATAGGTAGGAAAGGAATTAGGCATAAACAGCATTACCAATCTTGAAACCTATTTTTGTCTTAATCTGCTGGAGTAGAGTTCACAGAATGAATGTTTAGCTGACAAGTCTACGTGTGAATCCATCTCATAATAATCAAGGCTGCTCTAATTGCAATCAAGGATCCCCAACAATGACAGGTCAATATGGTTTTCAATACTTTGAACTGAATGCTAGGGTGCTTTCACACCTGCCCCGTTCAGTTTGTTTGAATCAAACTCAAGTTTGTTTGCCCCCTAAGTGCTGTTCGTTTGGGCAGGTGTGAACACAGCAATCGCACTCTTGCACCAAACCAACCGGACTGAGACCTTCTTGAAGAGGTGGTCTCAGTCCGGTTACAGATGTACTCTGGTGCGGTTCGTTTGTGGTGAGAACGTGTTCCGACCTGGATCTGAACCAACTGCAGTCACATGACACATTGTTTGGGTTAAACATGAGCATGTTACAGTCCTGGAGGATTATTAATGTGCACCTCCTCCTGTACTGCCTTAATATGCACATTCAGCACATCCAATGCATCAAAACATTGTTTTCTAGTTGGAGCCGCGCTTCGTTTTCAAAGCTCTTGCACTGTCCACCCAACACAATGCCCCAGTGCAACTGCATTGTCTGCATTATTTATATTTACACCCCTGCCCCTCGACAATTAAAGGATAAATCTGGTCTGGGACCTTAGTTGGTACCAGTGCTCGGTACCCAGATTTCCTGGTCATGTAGGAGTTTTACAGATCCTGTCTTCAACCTCCCGAACAGCTGGCAGGCTCATCAGTGCGGCTCCGATTATTTCAAATATGTTGCATATTTAGGATTCAAAATCTGGATAAATTTGGTTATGATTATGTCAGTACACAGCAGCTGAAGATGCTGCTGAGTGATGGTAAACATTCTAGCCCTTGAGGCTGACCTAAGTTAGCATACTGTTGACAGATATTAGACCTCCAGTTCTCGCTGAGGAATAGCCAACTGTGTGTCTGCATCCAGACTCATTTCGCCCTCTGCTTTTGTTTTTCTCACTGCAAAGCATTATTAACATTACAACAATTTGTCACACCACCTTTGTTTTCTTTACATCTGCTTCCCCATGAGGTGGTGCATTTATGCTCCCTCTGACACGATAATCTCAGTAATATCCTGTAGTGTGTGAACATCTGTGAAGTTTCTCCCGATTTTAAAACTCCTGCAGTCTGAGCTCGGCTTTACTCAGCCACACTAGATCTCTTTAGGGAATAGCACATTAGGATAAACAACGTGGGCATATCTTATTATCTGAATGACACAAAGTTGAAGGTATTTTAAAAAACCTTAAGATTTGGGGGCTTTTGTGAAAAACCCCAGGCACCCCCCACCCGCTCCGCCTCTGTCCATCACCATTTATGTTGCCTTGGATGTTCCTTGTCTATAATAGAAGTGTGTACAAGCTGTCTGTCCAAAATACTACAAGCTGTTTTTAATTTGTCAGAAAACTAACCACCTCATGATCCCTCAAACTCTGTTAAAACTGAACCATCTGAACATTTGCGACGTCAAACGAAGCCTCTCTTGGCTGGTTTGATGTGTGAATCCTTTTTTGTCTTTTTGGTTCGACTTTTGCTTGTTATTAAGTCTGGGTTACAATTTGGGTGCAAGCGCTCAGTGGCTTACAAATTGGTTCAAAGGGACTGAGTCACTGGAATCAAAGCGAAAAAGACTGCACACACCAAAAGAGATAGAAATGATATCTCCCACACACATGATGGGAAAAACTGCGTGATAATGAGTCTTTATGAATGTCTGACCCTAATAAGAGTATAATCGCATTGGGAGCTGTGAAATCATGTGTTCACCCATTAGCAAAAGGAACACACTTCTCAGTCTCTCCGATTAGTCCAAGACGCTCCCAAAAGGGCCGTTAGCATGCACACTCGAGAATGTATTTAAATCCAGAGGAATTTTAATTACACTCAGATAGCTTTCAACTGGGTTAGTTCGAGTTGTTTGGATGGTTAATTAATGGATTTGTAGGCTGTTTTCATTTCAACCACAAACTGAAAACGGAGTAAACAAGCAAACAACATCCCAGGTGATGTTGGCGACTTCTTTTAATCATAGAAAGAAAAGGCTTTAACATATTTAACCTATAATAGAAGCCAGTGGAAAGGCTTTAAGTGCTTGAATCCAGTCTCCATTTTCACACAGACTGATGTCATGATCCAGTGGTCTCACGGTCTGTTGAATGTCTGCCACTGCTGATGATCAGCTGATTGACTGATTGGTTGATTGATTTGAACACTTCACTGTATGTTTTTCAAGCCTTTGTTTGACAGTGAAATATTTGAATTTCACTCGAATTAAAAAAGAAAGCTCTACTGAGAAACATCTGATTTCTCAATTCGTCAAGGGTTGGAAATGTTGGGATGGTTCAATTTTACACAATGAAGAAACTGTGTTTTTATCATTTGTTTCAGGCTGTGAGAGACTTTTCACAGGAAGCGTGCTGCCAGCTTGACAGATCATCCAGATCTGTGAAATACTCAAACAGCTAATCCTCAGATTTATGATTATCATATCCGCTGGCACGGAATTTGATCTCCCTGTGAGGTATGAGATGCAATATATGCATGTTCAGACCATGTGGTGCATCAGATCTCACACATATTGACATTCTGTGGTGTTTGCTTACTTAGCCGGTAAGCACCAGTGAACACATCTGCAGATGGTTTACGTTTGTACTGTAGGAGGCCTCCTGTCCCATTTTTCCCTCGTGTTTTACAGGTGCAAGTATATCATTTTTACTTTAATGAGGCGAGGAAGAGAACGGAAAAGTTCAATCTTCACCAACTCTTACCCTTCTTCCCAAACAAACCAGATGGAACATAAAGTTCCCCTTTTTGGAAAAAGTTCAAGGAGTTTTATACGGCCAACATTCAAGTAACAAGTAATGAATCACAATGAACGTCACAATGAACGTCCCACATACAGGTGTGCAAAGGGGATTTCTGCAGGAGGTCAAAAGAAGAGCGAGTATAACAGAGAAAGCCTGTCTGAAGCCTTGTAAGCCCAAAAAACTAACCTTAAAAAAGGATTATCACCATTTTCCTGACTTCTGGATGTTTGGCTCCATGATTGACATTACGGTTTCTTCCACAGATTGAAGTGCTCCTCTGTGTCTACTGGGAGAAGGAATTTAAGTTTATTCTAACAATCATTAATTCTGTAATAGTCCTTAACACACACTGTGATTATAAATGAGCTGAGGAAGTTATGAAGTCATACATCAATACAGCGTGATTAAAGCGTATCACTGTGAAATCTTTGTGTCGGTTAAGGCCACATCAGGCAAGTTGTTATTGTACATTAAAATATCAATTACTTCTTCAACTAATGTGCAGGACTCTAACAGAGAGGAATATCAGTAACTGCAGAAGTTAAAATTGTGGTGTTGGGTACATGGGACTCTTCTGTCTGATGTACTGAGATGCCACCCACTTTTTGTCACTTCAAGTGTTTGTATTTCTTCGAGTCATAACACTCAAAATTGGAAAACAACAAAGAAAGCATGGTGGAGCTCAAGCTTTTGTCATAACGACTCAAAACTACTGTGGTTCTTTTGTTGAATGCTGGAAGGCCTGTCAGTCAAGACAACACAACCCACTGCACATCCTGATATCATAATAAAACAGCAATTGTCATAACTGACATGTTGATACACACCAGACAGCGTGAAATTAGTAACTGAGGACATGTAAAAATACATGTTTCAACTAAAGACGAGTCCTCAATAATTTCCTGTATCTGAAAGGGAAACTGGTATTTCACCACCTGGACCATGTTTTTTTGTTCAGTGACTAGTGGAGACAACAAGATTTGAAACTGGTCCTGTACTGAGAGAGAGTGCTGCATCCAGTGGAGATAAAACAGGCTGGAATGTAACCTCATGGGGCATCTGACACCATCAATTTCTGTCCACTAAAAGTGCTTGTTTTTGCCACTGACAGGCTCAGATTGTTAAAATGGAAAGGATGCTACAACGAACTGAAACGGTTCTCTTTACCGTTTGCTTGATCCCATATTGTTATGTGTGACCAAGTATTGCTCCAAAAACCTCTTTCTCAAATCTTGTAAGAGGTGGCTTGTTGAAGAAAGACAATGGTGGGAACATTAGTGAAAGTTAGAGTGAGGAGTGCTATGACAAGTTTGTTTTGTTGGAGCACAGGAAGTATAGCTTTGGGACATAGAGTTAATTTGTGTTGGTCTGAATCAGGGACTAATTTTGTTACAAAGCTGTATAATTGCCTAGAGTTGGTTCGTGTTCTCACGGCAGCATTTACAAGCGGACCAGATCAAATGCCTTGTGTGAGAAAGCTGCTCTTGACTGGTCAGAATTTCCATGTGGGAAAAATCCAGGAAGTAAACCAAACGTTGAAGAAGAGTACACTTGCAAGATAAATGTGACACTTTCTAATGTCACAATGGAGGGACAACTACGCAGGTTGATTTTAGCGCTGCTCATCGTGGACTATATTGCTGTCATTGTTCATTTTAGTCAAACCATACAGTTTGAAAACGAGGCGCGGCTCCAACTAGAAAACAATGTTTTGATGCATTGGATGTGCTGAATGTGCATATTAAGGCAGTACAGGAGGAGGTGCACATTAATAATCCTCCAGGACTGTAACATGCTCATGTTTAACCCAAACAATGTGTCATGTGACTGCAGTTGGTTCAGATCCAGGTCGGAACACTTTTTCACCACAAACGAACCGCACCAGAGTTCGTTTGTAACCGGACTGAGACCACCTTTTCAAGAGGGTTTAGTCTGGTTGTTTTGGTGCACACCCAAGTGCGATTGCTGTGTTCACACCTGCCAGAACGGACCGCACTTAGGGGGCAAACAAACTTAGGTTCGATTGAACTGAACCAAACAGGGCAGGTGTGAAAGCACCCTCAGAGTTGTCTCGGCGAAAATGGGCTGAATACTGCGGGGGATTTTTGCTAGAAGTCTTTTGCTAACCCTCTTTCCCACTTTCACTAACGTTGTCTTCCTGCAACAAGTCACCTCTTGTGAGATTTCAGAAAAAGACTACTCCCTGAGTGAGACTTGGTTATAGCCTACTCAATAACAAACAGACCTGATCAGCAAAAGGTAAGAAAAAACTTTTAATTTCTCTGTAGGATCCTTTCCATAAGGTAGTCAGAACTCTTAAAATAACAATCAGAACCTGTCAGTGGCAAAAACAGGCACTTTTAATTGACATGAACTGACAATGCCAAATGCCTGAGTGGTTACATTGCAGACTCTTTCGGCACTGTTGGCTGCAGCGCTCTCTCTCAATACTTAAACTATTACAAGAAAAGTTGTCTCCATTAGTCAACCAGAAACAAAAACATGGAAAAATAGTGCCCAGGTTGAAAAAGTTTCCCTCTAAGACAGAGTAAGATACAGCTCTGTTGGTTGTCATTTTATTGAAACATAAGAGCAACATTCACGCCTCCTAAACAGCAGTGAGCAGACTTTCCAGAAAAAGTTTGATCCTTGGCTGTACTTATCATTTTTGGCATTCCTTGACATGAGGCGCTCACAGCTTTGCAGCTGGTGAAGCCCTCTGATTTCTGAATACCAAAGTTAGAAGTTTATAACACCCTTTGCTACCATTCGTAGCTCCCAGTCAACAGTCAAAGCCTTTACAGCTTTAAATATAAAGTAGAAATGTTACATCAGAAAGTGGAGGTCTACTTTCTCACCACTGAAAGGTGACCCAGCACATTCAATCCTGTATAATTGACCTGAGATACTGTTTAACAAGACATGTGGTCAGGGTGCCAACGTCTGCCAAACGACAGCATGTTAAGCACATGTTCATAAAACATTAGGAGGGAAATGGAGAAGAAAGGAGGTGAAGGGCAGAACATTCGGTCCATCAGGGACCATTATGTGTAATGGCACCATCATGACATACTTTCACTCATCTACAGTGAATCGGACCAGAGATACAGACTCTTTAATGAAATTGATTTACATAATTTAAATAAGTTCTAATTTATTGTATATTATGACTGCATATGAATCTAACAAACTGAGCAGGTAACACTCAAATATGTTTTTCTGTCGAAGCTTAGCATCCAAACAAGGGTTATGTTGCAAAGAATTACCAGTCTTATCTTACATTTTCCTTATACTGCAGTGCTAATTCTTCAATACAAGAGCAAGTTTTAATTTCCTTGTCTTTTGCATGTCTTCATTCAACTGGTAAGGATGCTGGCTTTTTTGCCAAGGACATATAACTTTAGGCATTACTCATATAGGCCGCCAAGTAAATGAATATCTAAAACCCTTTATATATAGTTCTCTTTTTTTTTAGACAAGTCAGTCAGAGAAGGTGATTCAGATCAGCTAGCAACAGTTGCCATTACATCCGACAAAACATACGGTCACCAGCCAGAAATGAGAAGCTGTCTTTTGTCTATTTCTGTCTGAAATCAAGGACACATTGTTTAAACATTTACAGAGAATTTCAGACCCATGATACATCCGCCACTGTTGTAATTATAAACTGTCAATGTGTAGTGTTGGGATGGAAAGCTTGCCATAGCAACAGTAACTAAGGGGGACAGTGTTTAGCAAAGGGTCAGTTGATAGTAGCTCTTCATTTACTGCATATTAACCACTGTTGACTCCAGCAGCTTTTGTTTGTTTTTGTTTGCCTGGGTAATTTTGTGATAAATCTTGCAGCAAATCTTGTTTAAATGCAAAGTAGGTGTATGAAGTAGGACTGTAATTGTGGTTGAGATTGAGAAGCCAAGATATATCTATATTAAGAAGCAGCATTGTGGACAGATTTAAAGTCTCAGGCTCAGGGGCAGTGTGAAAGATCTGGTGGCATCTAGGTTGCAGACTGCAACCAACTGAAGACACCTCCCCTCAATCCTCCCTTTCCAAACTTGTGTAGGCGATTCGAGGGGGGATGATAACCCATTCTCATCCCAACTCATTGCATATCGCCACTTGGTTTGTGTGGTTGACGTCTACCTATTATACGTTAGGTATCTTCCTGCACTTGTTGATGTTCTAGGACGGTGTGTCAGTTTACGCCTATTGATAGCATTGTGTCTTTTCAAAATACACGTCCATTTTCACAGGAGATGTACAGTTTCTGCTCGTTAGATGCATACAGTTGACGCATATAGAATCTACAGTGGCCTTCACATATCGTAAAAACATAAAAGGTCCTCTCTAGAGCCAGTGGTCTGTCTTTTCTGGGCTACTGTAGAACCATGATGGTGCAGCATAGCAAGGGAGAGGTCCAGGGTTCCAGAGAGACATGTATAGCTGCAGACAGATTCTGTTTGTAGTGTACACAGCACGCCCCTACAAACCACGCCCACCACTAGTACAAAACCAACCCACCATCGCAATGGTTATCTGAACTGTGCTACACCTTGTCACTGTAGTGAACAAATGTGAGGCCAAATGTAGCAATTATCCACTTTATAATACATTACATATGAAGACATGATTCAGACGAGATGTAGCCTTCCCATCACCCTTAAGGCCCATTTATGCTCAACGTTAAATACGGATCCGGATACGGACGGAGCCTTCTGTCCGTGCTCTGCATTCATTTCGTCCGTATTTCTGAACGTTTCCATAAAGCTTACGGATACGGGCCAAACGGAGCAGTACCACCGGGAACCATGGGGGCAGTGTTGCTGTCACTACCCGATACGTAGCTCTAGTGAGACATGAAGAAGAAATAACAATTCAATTTCTCTCATCGGCAGTACTAGAGAAAAGTATTCTCCGTCCTCCAGTCGCAATGTATTTAACGGCCTCACCGACCACCGCCTCCTACAACGCTGCCTCTGTTTTGGTCTTTTATGCAAGAGGTACATTATCAATATCTCCTCCACAGTCACCATGTTTGTTTTTGAGTTTGTTGTTGTCATAAACTTTTGACTCTGGGCTACCTCCTGGTGGATATATTGGTTAACATCCATGCCAACGTAAAGTACACATGGAAGTATGTGGGCAGTGACAGTAACATGGTTTGAAACGGACGTATACATTTTCATATGTAAAGGGAGCATAAATGAGCCCTTACCCTTACCTTAACCACCTCTCCTTTAATGTAATACTTCATAGCTTGCTAATCGCTAACTTAGCATTTTCGTCTGGGCTTCCACTTTCAAGCCAAGGAGCGAAGGGGACTGAAAGTGGACTGACATGTAGGTTAAGGTGGGCAGGTCATGTAGCTGCTCCAGCTGCAGTTATATGCACTTGCCTGCAGGAAGTGCACTGAACTTTGAAGCCAATTTGACATAGTGGCCAAACCATGTAACTACAGCTATCACATCCATCACATGATGCCATTTGGCCCGAAAAGGCCTTTTCCCATAGAGTTTAGTGAGGAGACGTCTGTAAATATGTGGATACATTTTCTGAGATTCACAACCCAAGCAAAATGATTCCTATTACCCTTACCCTAACCTTAACCACCTCTCTTTTCACGTAAAACTCCATAGCTAGCTAATACTAACTTAGCATTTCATTATGGCTTCCACTGTCAGGCCAAGTAGCGAAAGGGACTGATCGTGGACTGATGGGTTAGGTAGGGTAAAATGACTTGTTTCACTATCTGGATTTGATCCAAGCAGTCCAATAACATTTCAAAACTAATGCAGAATATCTGGGTAACTTTAAATCCCGGGAAGCTGAACTTTTTTGGGTTCATGCATGAGAAATTTTCATAGAAATGAACGGACCACGCCCTCCAACACTGTATCCAGTTCTCTTTATGCATCCTTTAAGAGGACCACTCCCAGTGTAAATATGAAGGACTAATTCTAAGCCAACGAAAGCACAACAAGTCTTCATTTTAGGTGATTATACACTAATGAAAACATAGTTATGAATATTATATTCCATTTCTGTCAACATGTCCCCATCAGTCCTACACACTGGACCTTTAACAAGTAAAACCTTTCATACAATCAATATCTGGATTTACGGATAGGCTTTTAAAGCCTTGGGAGGGGGTTGTGTTTATTTTTTTTTTCTCTACCACGTCAAAGTTTACAATGGCTGCCTCTGTCAGCTTCTGCTGTGTTTTCAGCTACAGGGTCTTGTGAAGGCAAGCATTGATTTTAGTCATGGGCTTTGTTTTCGTCTTCAGTCAAGACAGTGACTCTGTCTCAATGGAGCTCTCGCCTCTAGCAGTGAATAAGAAACACATTCCTCACTTCCCCTTTCGCCAGTGCTCAGTTCACTAGCCCCTGTTGATGATCTTTCTCTCCCTCTCACACGCTCCCATTGACACTGTGTTTCAACATGGTGCTCCTCCAAACCCCACGGATTCATCAAAGTCTGACAGCCTTGTCAATATTCACCACGCAAAGTGGGCAAGAAGCCATCTCATGCCTCGATGAGACGAACAAATGTGTTCATAAATCTAAATATAGCTGAGGAGCTGTCAGCATTGTATGTAACACTATGTGTAGCGATTTAGGTATTATGCACGAAATCTGTGCGTGCCATCTGTGCCTATGGCATGTCACATACCATCAAATTACTCACCCATGTGTGGCACTTTCATCAGTACACGTAATTGTGCCGTGCCAGGATTAAAGATTTGTCTAACAGATGATGGATGAAAGGCTCACAAGACGCACGCAGTTTGGATTAACAGATACATTCCAACACACAGTACACAAGTTTTTAAGAACATGTGCTCTGAAACACAAACCAGGTAAATGTTAATGGATACTCTGATGGTTTATTGATGAAGCAGCCTTGAGACACAAAAGCCTGGAGACAGTTGAGAAATGGTTTGGGCAGAATAGTAAATCATGTCCACTGAAAAGCAGATTACAGCTAGGATACGTTTAACCAGCTTTTGTATCTCAGTCTTGTAGAGGTTTTGTATCAGCTGTCTTTCCACAGTGCTGAAACATGCTCCTGTTTTTGTTCTTTTTGTTTTTTTCCTCTTTTTTCTTTACCTCATATGGTGCTGTTTTTTTATTGTAAGCTAAATAATATAAAGAAAGACATACCTATAGATACGATGTAGATATTTACTACTGTACTGGGTATTTAAAAAAAAACAGATAAACAATATTTCTAGGACTTAACACCTTACATGAGATTTCAACAGGTTCATCAAATATGTTTTTGTTGAATGCTAACAAAATATTTCACTGTTTATTTTGGTCAAAAAAGAGCCTCGTTGTTGCACCATAGCAGTTGAGTTCATGTTAAGGCCCAGACACACCAAACTGACTGTTGCGTCCCCTTCCTGGGCTGAAAAATGATGTCAACATGGAGGTACTAAAAACTGCAGTTCCTTAAATGGCCACTGGAGGCTGGCACCAGAAGCCAGTCAATCTGTATTGACCACCATGTTATAAAGCCTAAATTTACAGCAGAAATAAACCTGCCTACAGCGTGGTGCAAAAAATGATTTGGGTCTCTAGAGCTAATTTCAAGTAAGTTGTAAGTTACCCATGTACATTTTATTAGGACTTAATGTTATGCATTATTAAGCTCTAAGTGACAGGCCGTCTGCTGATAGTGTTCTCGGCTTCTCAGTCAGATGCACCCCTCGCTCCTCCATAGCGCCAGCCTTTCTCTCAAACATGGTCTCTTCTGGCTTCAAAATACCAAGATAGCAACAGCAGAAATGTAGAACTCAAGGCTCCAGACTATAGTTGCCTCATGTTGCCTGTATCTTGGCCAAAAAGGTGCACTAGAATACACCACAAAGACTGCAGCCAATGGTAAACTTGCATGTACGTTCTGCACCTAGTTAGCCAGTTAGCACATTAACAACACTCCAATGTTGTTGACAATAACACAAACACTTAGGAACCATTTCTGCTGAAGAGCTCAATGGCTAAAAAAATGATCTTACCTAGTATATGAAGTTTGTTTTGATCTCACACCCTCTGCAGTCATTTGTTTGCTTTCTTAACCAACATTCTCTTCTCCTGCACTGAGCTGAATTGCCAATCAGAGTGACCTCTCACACTGATGGGCTCTGCTGCCAATTTAACACACTGAATCAGCTGAAAAACAGCCAACAAGGACTAACAAGTGTCAGCAGTGTGACACACCCCGCAAAAACTATGGTAAGAGACGATGACTGATCATTGGTTTGGTGTGTCATGGCCCTAAAATAGACTCAAAATCCCAAAGGGAATTTTCTACAAAGTATGGTCTGTAGCTTCAAAGTCATAATTGATGGTGTCAAAACTAAAGTCTTCTGGTACTTTAATGTTATTTTTGGAGGGGACAAATGCACATGTTCTAAATATTAAGGGGGATGAGTCCCTTGCAACCCCCCTGAAATCTACACCTTCAGTGAACAGGGCTTAAACACCTAGAAATTCTGGACCCTGTAAATAACTCTTCCCATTTCAGTAATCTATTGTTTGATCAAGAAATATGCTTATAACTTCTTCTTCTTCTTCCTCTTCTTCTTCTAACCAATGCAGCAGTTGTTGTTCTCCCTTAGATATACACGTCATAGCGTCTGAGCATACCTGAAGACTACATTCAGCTGTCACACATGATTAATCCTTGTATCCAGAGTTCTGGCAATTTAGACAGCTCTGTGACTGCAGTACAATAGATTCACTTTCAGGACACACACCTTCATAGATCAGTCCCATAGTTGAGAAGCAGTCAACCTCCAACAAAATCTGTGTTGATCCGCTGTCATCCTCGAGGTGGGTGGCACAATATGGGAGGGAGTTTTATTTCTCCGCAGTCGTCTGCAGTACATATGGTCGTTTCCAACACAGTGATGAGCATTTAGTTGAATCAGCCATTCACATTTGGGGGTTAGACAAAAGAAGATTATGAGCAACTTCTCTCAAACAAAATGAAGAAATAGCACTGTAATCAGTCAGAGGCAATGAGGTGCATTACTCGTAATTACATCTGTAGGAAACACGCAGAAATTGTTGGAACAACAGCCCATTCAAACTCCCTGCTCTTGTTATCATCTAAATGCAAATTGGATGTAATAAGGACCTTGTCTGTCTATCTGCTGAAGTTCTGTGCCAACTTACAGGAACAACAAAAAGGAAAAAGCTGTCAGATGTAGCTCTCAATTTTTCTGCTCTCACTCTTCTCAAATTTTTTTTCAGCCTCCCAGAAGCATGCTTCCCACTTTCTCCAGGTCCTTTTCATCATATTTCTTTCTATCTGAACATTTTGTCTTTCTAATTTTTACTGAAGTTTTTTTGTGACTTCTGTCTTTGAGGCATCCCCGAGGTTCTGCAAGCCATGATGCACATGAACTCGTGGCACTGTGGCTTCAAATATCACTCATGACCCTTGTCACAAGTTACCCTTTCTCTGAGGACTTCCACACATAAAACCAAGCAGACTGTCTTCACCATTAAAAAGACAGCATTGCTTGCTCATTCAAATACTCAGGATGATCTCTATTCACGTTTTCTTGATAAGCGACCCTTTGTGGGTCATGCAAATAATGACTGTGCTGTCAGTTGCAAAGGTGGATGTAGAGTCACTTTGTATACAACCATAAAATCTCGCATCTGCACCTTCCTGTCTCAAATAACATGTGCAGCTGCCAAAGTAAAACATTCCCGCCCTGCTTTTATCCTGGACTGTAGTGGTCAAGATGGATGATTCTGTCTCAAGTGTTGCAAAGTGAATAAAGTGCTTTCAGGTGAAGCGATGGCTGGCAGCCATATTGGAGGTATTTAGACCTTGAGTAAAAGTGGCCATGAGCAGCTGGTGTAAACACAGAATTTGTCCATCTCTACAGAATTCAGTAGGCATGCTGGATTTCTGTTTTCTGACAGGAAACATATCTTAGCAACTGCAAAGCCTTTGTTATGAAAACTATGACAGATGGCTGCAAAGAAAAAGAGCTTCTTGGGTTTTTTTTTTCTTTACCAGTGAGGGGAAGGTTGGTGCAGCCACCATAGATTACACTGTTGGACTTCTGCTGTTGCTACATCTGTCCACAGCACAGCTGCCAAAGGGCGTGAGTTATGTACAGTAAACAGTGGCTTGTGTTAGAGGATGCATGTTGCCACGACGCCCCTTCAGGCCCGCTGCGGTGTGCAGAGTGGCCGCTGTCAGTGAATGATTTGGCAGGGACGCAGAGTTTGTTTCCCCATGGGGCAGCTTTGTCACCACATGTTTAAACCATTACCACAGATGTGGCATGAGCTTTTAGGCCCGACAAGACCAGTGTTTATGTTATATGTGTATGTTGAAGCATGTGCCATGCGTAGGAAGGATGACCTCACAGGGCAGATAGCACAGTTCGTTTTTAGACACAGAAATGTGACAAAGAGGCAGACTTGTGACCAAAGGTTTGCCGGTTTGATCTCTAGACCAGCTGAATAAATCTCAGAGAAAAACAGCAAAGAGCGGTACTTCACTACACAGACTCGAGTCAAATCACAAATTAAATGACATGAGACTCAACTTAACAAGATCAAAAGAGACTTTTGAGTTAATTCAATGCAATAGAACTTTATTTATCCCAAAGGAAATTTTTGTGCCAGAGAATGCCTCAGTTACAGTAACACAAAATAGAGTAGTTTGAGAAAAAGATATTGCACTACACTGACAAGTGATCATGATATTGAAGAGTAATATTGCACATGATGAGGTGAATGTGTGTCCTTTGTTTCAGCTCTCCTCCCTAAAGAAGGGAGAGGAGTTATACAGTTTGATGGCCACATGTAGAGGAAGCCGCAGGTAGTCGATTTGGACTTTAACACCAATGACTTGTGACTTTACTTGGACTCAAGCCTTTTGACTTTTAAATGCTTGATACCTTCCCCCAAATCCAATATTCAAAAAGTGTTTTTTACAAATTGTGCCACAAGTCAATTCATTTCCTGAATCAACTAGCATTAATGATATGAATTCCCTGCAAGTTGACACTTGATTACCCAGATCCACTTAGTTTAAACCAATCAGGCAGCATCCAATCAAGCTGCAAGAGAAAGAGAGAGAGAGAGAGAGAGAGAGAGAGAGAGAGAGAGAGAGAGGAAGAACTGTGAAGAACATTAAGTTACTGAGTTCAAGTCCAAAAACTATGCTGTGGTAAACAAAAAACAAAAAAATTGCTGTATGCAAAACAGCAACAACTTCCGGCTTTGTTTGACATTTTAAGTCCCACAAAAATCAGTGATTTGAGGCTAATATAAACATAGTGAGCGAGCTAATGCTTAGCTAACGTTAGCTTAACAACATGTGTCCACATAGCGTTTTCCTTTGGCAGCAAAGTGGTGGCAGGATGCTGGGGAGCTCTTCGTCCCAGTGCTTTTTCTGTAATGATTCACGGCTCCTGGGTATTGTTTCTATGACAACAATATCTTGACATGAACGTTAGCTTGGTAGCTAACGTCACGCTATGTTAATAGAGGGTTGAAAAAACACTAGAAGAAGAAGACATTTTATCAATCCCTGAGGGGAAATTTGGTGTTTTCACTCTGTTGTCATATTCACACAGGCTTGAAATCCACACACATGTACAAACAGGACTTACACATGCATTGAATGGAGAGATGTCAGAGTGAAGGGGCTGCCCATGGACAGGTGCCCAGGAGCAGCTGGGGTTCAGTGCCTTGCTCAAGGGGACCTCAGCAGTGCCCAGGAGGCAACCTGGCACCTCTCCAGCTACCAGTCCACGCACCATACTTGGTCCGTATGGGAACTTGAACCCACAAACCTCTGGTTCCAACCCAAGTCCCTATGGACTGAACTAATGCTGCCAACTATGAGGACACAGGCCTTAAGTAACCTTTTAACAAACTTGTTTAAACACATAAATACCGATTTTAAAAAGCATTCATGATTTTTGTACATTTAATATATTAATACTCTGTTGTCAAAATGGCATTATGATGTGTTTAGGACTCAAAACTCAGTTTAAGACTCAGGACTTGTCAGTCTTGACTTGGGACTTAAGTGCAAAGACTAAAGACTCACTTTGGACTTGCAAAACAATGACTTAACGCTGCTAAGGAGCTCTTGAGCAAGGAACATCTATCCCATTGCATTGTTCCAGGTGTGTGTATGTTTGTAACTGTGTGGAGCAGGGCGTTCCTGGAAAAAGTCATCCACACTCAGTGACTCTACTCTGTTTAAAGAAAGGTTAAATAAACAAGGTAACAGATTTCCACATTGGACCAAATCCCCACTTGTGCCACTTAGTGCCCTTTCAAATAATCATTATTGCTTTGACTGCTTTGGTTTGAGTCATACTTGAGATTAGTTATTCACATGTCACTGCAATAACAAAAACAAACTAATATGAAGCTCAGAAACTCCCATAGATTTTTATTAAAGCACTTTCTGTCTTAAATTTTTACAAATCAAAACTGCTTTTATCGGCTCTGAAATACATTTGTTGGTGGTGAAGAGGAGAGAGAGAAAGGAGCCTGTTTCAAATTCAAATCCCCAAAGGGCTTCTCTACCAACGACAACCATTTTCCACTGAAACCAGAGCTATCTGTCTTCAAGTCGGTACTTCAATAATGAAACCTAACCGTGCAAATTGTGGAAAAATTAAATGGATGTACGAGTTGCAGCTGGCACATTAGAGAGCAGTTTAAGGAGGGTTTTTTTTCGCAGTGTTCCCGGGCTTTCCATGTTATAGTCTGTTTATCTAGGGGTTGAAAGCGGAGCTGGAGGACGATTGAAAGAGGGGTAGAGGGATGGGGAAAAGAGGTGAAGGGGGAAGGAGAATGCTCTTTACTTCTTCCCGATTGAGAGCTGCTGTCAGGAGAAAAGTGGCTGGGTGGAGCAGGGCGGGCCTCCTCAACAGTAGCCTGGTGGAAAACGGTTGTGTGAATGGCGGGAAACGGTGGGCTGACTCAGCCAGTAGGTCGTGGAGGAGTGAGTGTCAGGTTGTGAGATGTCTAACTCATAGTGGAGAGAGTGAGACAGAGTGTGTGTGTGTTCATGGCCACTAGTATGTGCATGAGTGAGTGTTTATGTTTGCACCATGTACTTCAGTCTTTGGGCGTGTGCACTGGAATAGTTTAGAGTAAGGCCGGTTGATGGAGGGGTTTGAGAGCAAGCATCTGGATAAAGCATTTATCTGGGACTAAATTCAGCAGAGTTGAGAGAGGTGTCTCCGGGGTTTGAGGGGGAAGGGGTGAGTTGGTGAGGCGGTGAGGTGGTGAGGGGGGTCAGTCTGAGCTGAAGAGGGTCAGTCTGGCGGTGTGTGCCTTCAGCTGGTTCTCATTATGGGGCTAATGTGACGCTCTGATCTCAAACACACACTGACTTTGCAGACCCAGGTTAAAGCCGGATATGGGTTTTGGGAGGCCCCTTCACTGCAGCTTCTGTATCACAGTTTCCCTCCTCGGAGCACAGCGAGACTGAGGGCCTCATTTATAGAAAGGCCTCACTATCAAATTTGGTCATGGAAAAGTGAGTAGCTAGAAACCGATGTGACAGAGGGTCCCCAGATGTTAGACCAGCGTGGGGTTTAAATGAGGTGAGCAATGTGAGACGTTTATGACATTTTATTTGTTTTTATTCGGCTTTTTATGCAGAATTTAAAACTAAATTTAACAGATAATTAAGGGCTGAGTGTAGACCCTCAGTACTTTTGTGAAACTGCCTAAAATATGTCAAAAGTGTTCAGCATCAAAAACAGTCAAGTACCAAAACTTGGCATTGAATGCTCGATTAAATTCCAGCCTAGTCGCCTGAAGAAAATGTGGACATTGTATGACTTTGCAAACCACAGGTGCATTACATCTGTACATTTTATATGTATCATATCAACGTTTCTAAAGTGGAATGGTATATGAGCTGACCTCCTCACCTGGAGGTGGGGGTGATAGTCGACATCTAGATGGGCACCTGCCAAGCTGCAGACCACTGTTCAAGATACACAAAAAACAGCTCTTTTTTAATGAGATATCATTGTCTTCTCAGGAGCTTTTTAGCCACCAAAAGTGGTTGTTTTTTAAGCAACCTCTCACTGTGTCTCCAATGGGTTAGTGCCAGTAAAAGCAGCTGTTTTTTTTTACCAAGACATGCCACCAGAAGTGGTTGTTTTTAAGACATTGCTGTGTTTCCTGTCAGGATAGTGCCATGACAAGCAGTTCAGTCAGGACCACTGTAGTCAGAGAAAACTTTATTTCCATTTGCAGTATTATATTTGGTGGCATGGCTCTGTTCTGGGGCCTCTTTGCCTTTCCTTGGGCCTACGCATAAAAGCCTAAGGTGGAGACGGCACACCTCTCTTCCCTTCCATGCACCTACATGGAAATCATAAGAGAGAGAGCGCACACCTCTTTGCCCTTCCACCCTCAAATGAGGAAAGTCTAAGACAGAGAAAGCAAACGTCCCTGCCCTTCCATGCGCCTACACGGAAAGCCTAAGGCAGGGAGAGCAGCAGTAGCAGATCCCTGGGAGCAGAACACAGCAGCATCAATGACAAACAGACATTGATTGACATTGATTGACATTGATAAGTCAGACACAGCATGAGAAGGAGGAGCTGGGGTGGAGGCAGGTTACAAAGCGGCCTGCAAGGAAGCAGCAACAGTAGGCGGGACAGAGTAGTTTAAACAGCGCACCCTGAATAAGATTTGCCAATTGGTTGCATCATAACTAAATGTTGGGACTCTAATTTGGGACCTTTTATGTTAAACAGACTGCATTTTTTTTAGCGTATTCCTGTGGTCAAAGCACCTCACAAATTGTCTTTCATTTAAATATTCACATATATCAATGGCGGTGGAGCCATGGGGAGGAACTTGGGGTTAGGGTCGTGCTCAAGGATGCTTTTAAATGTGGATACAAGAGTCTAGGGATCAAACCAACAGTCCTCTACCTCCTGAGCCATAGCTGCCTGATGAAGTTTTGTAGAAAAGCACGTTCAAGTTTCTCACAGTAAAGTTATGTTGTTGTAGTGTCCGTACCAGAAACGTAGGTATTGCATGTAAACGAGACCCTAATGAGCAATAAATACAAAAATGGATGAAGACAGACAAAAAAGAAAGAGAGAGCCACTTTATTTACGAGATCTGTCTGGGAAATATTTGGAGCGCCTGCAGCAGCCAAGCCTAACTTAAACTCCATCTCTATGAAGTGTTCCCCTGCACCGGACCCCAGCTGAGCGAGGTTTCTCGGGGTCCGGGCCCTAAATCTCGTTCCCTGTGGTGACGTTCAAGTGGAATGATTTATGACAGCGAGCTGCTACTCAGCACAGTGTTTTCCAGCCCACTGAAAAGCCAATGTCATGCTGATAATTAGTGGTGGAGTGACTGATGCCTGCACTCGTACTCATAACTGCAGTCACAGGGGCACTCTGAGCGAAAGCTGAATGGAGCTATTGATATGTCTAAAATGACTGTTAATGCTGAATAAGGCAGACGTAGAGAGAATCAGGAGCAAACACGCAGACATACCTTTTCATACCCCCCAGAAAAGTGTGAGGGTGGAAAATTACGAGACCAAACCATAGTGCCGTTAAGTGCTCTCTGCTCATTCGTACTTAAAATGGTGACAGTTAAATAATGCCTGAGATGCTCTCAACAGTGTGCAACAGCGTGCCGGTCGTATGTATGATGAAAACATTCAAACCCACACAAATACCTCGAGCGCAGTATGCTGACATTAAGTGAAGTACCAGAAATTGTTGAGGGAGGTTGAGTCACGACAGAAGCTACATCAAGAATCTGTTACTGCTCATGTTAAAGCTGGAAAACCCCAAATTTAAGAGTAACAGAATACTCCACTGAAATTCGTTTTATTATGAAATATCTGTGCTCTCTTCAATGCTCTTAACAGAAGTAAACAGTATTTCGGGGAATACACTTGTTGGCCTTCTTGCCAAGAGTTACATAAGATGGTCAGTAGGACTCTCACGCTCATGCAGGAAGTGTGGAGCTGGAGCCTGGAGGTGATTAGCTTAGCTTAGCTGCTGTTTTCTAATGAAAAGTTAAAGTATGAAGGCTAACTTAATGTAAAAATACAGCAATATATATTTCTGTTGTGTAAGGATTAAACAAACTACAACATGTTAAAGGTTCATTGTGTAGGATTTAAGTTGATCTATTGACAAAAATGGAATATAATATAGGCTAATAAGTGTGTTGTCATCAGTTTATAATCACCTGAAAACAAGAATTGTCATGTTTTCATTACTTTAGAATGAGCTGCTTTATCTACCTAACGAGCAGGTCCTTGTCTACCCAGTCCGCCAGATTGCACTGCCATGTTTCTACAGTAGCCTAGAATGGACAAACCAAACACTGGCTCTACATAGGCCCATTTGCGTTTTTGCGTCAGCCACCGTACTGAGAAGCCCCTCCACGATGAGAGTGTCGGAAAAACACTGATTTTGTTTATCATGAAACTGCTTGATATTGTCTTTTTAATGGTTTAAATCACCAGGTCCAGTTGTTTTGCAGAGGAAGTGACCTCTGCAGACAGTTCAGCTCCCGGTAAAATCCTCCTGAGCATCTTGATCTTTAGTTATCAGGCGAAAAAGGTGAGGTTACATTAGCAAGTGCTGCGCTAGTGACCCATCTCCAACATACCAAACAGCCTAGAAGAAACACAGGTTGTAATGTGAAACTGCTTTATTCAGCGTTTTTAGTGGATTAAATCATTGGGTCAGTTTGTTTTGGAGAGGAGGAGACCTCTGTGGATAATTTGGCTCACGGTAAAAAACTCCTGAGCGTCTGGATCAGACATAGCCAGTGGAGACTGTGCAGAGCGCCTCGGCCATTTTGGGTCTGATTGACTGTAAACATGCAGGGGTAATTTGACTCCAAATCGCATTATCTGGGTGTGTTACTCCAACTGAGAAATTCAATTAAGTACGATTTCAGTCGGACTAACATATTTACATGTGTTTTAAAAGTCCGGTTTTAGTCAGACTTACACAATGAATAAGTTGTCTTTAATGTCATGTAAATGTACTAAGTGTATTACCTACAGTAGATGTCAGTCAGCAAGCCTCCAGTTTGGAGAAGCAGGCAGGAGTACCGACACAGAAGCTAAGCAATGTACTGCTTTGGACAGGGGCACCAGCAAAATGTATTAAGCCACCTTAAAAAAAAGTTTAAGTCTAAACTACATTTAGAATACCTTCACAGCTTTACTTTGGCATCAGATTGGGAACTGAAGCTGTTATGTTGATTTATTAGCCAGACTCCATAGAGAAAAACAGTAATTTTAGCTTGCTAAACACAGGAGCTGCTGGTCTACTGCTGCCTTGATCGGTAAGTTTGTTTGTATTAGTGTGTGACATTGGTGTTTAAAAGGTTAATTCTTATTCACCAAAGTCACACCATAACACAAACAAACTAACTGATAGAAGCAGCAGTAGACCCGCAGCTTCCGTGTTCAGTGAGGTAAAATTAGTGTTTTTGTCAACAGAGTCTGGTGGTTTTTAGGAGAGCATAGATGGGGAACTGAAGCTGTCTGCGGCAAGGTAAAGCTGTGTAAAGTTTCTCAATATAGCGTACACTTAAACTGTTATAATTTCTTTGAAGGAAGGAATTTTTTTTAGGTGACTAAAATAGGTTTTGTTGCCGCCCCATCTACTTTGCTTTGCTTCCATGTCGGTACTCCTGCCTGCTTCTCCAAACTAGGGACATGCCGACTGACATCTACTGTATGTAATACATTAACTATGGATAAGTGCCTCATACAAACCCATTTCAAAAGATCTGCACTAGACTTTAAACAGAGCAAAGCAAACTGTTTTCCCCTAGCTTCCAGTCTTAATGCTACGGTAAGATAAGCTTAGCAGCTCTACAAGTAATGCATAGACATGAGTGTTATATACAACTCTCCAGAAGAAAGCTAATAAGAGCATTTCCCAAAATAGCAAATAATCCCAGTTTGCAGATTGCTCCCTCTTGGCAGACAGCAGCTGTAGGTTTTAGTTTAGTTTTGTTTATTTGACACAATGAGAGAGAGGGTGTCAAGCGTAACACAATAAAGTCTGAGACATATTGGACTCATCAGTGCCATTTTATAGCCTGGATTGCTAACTAACTGTAGGTAGGTACGACGGATTCCAATTGGAACCCCAAGACAAACAAAAATGTGTCAAAACATATCAGAATGTCTCAGCAGAATAATCCACTTTGACACTGACATTTATTATGTCCCTAACTTTGCCAATAAATTGGTTAATATGCTGCTCAGAGGTGGTGATAAGCAAGTGGTTTGTTTAGCTATGTTGTGGAGAAACAGATGAGTGTTGCTGTGAGTGAAGGAACATGCTACAGTTTTAAAAGTTTCATCTGCCAATTTTGGAAACTTAAGCAATGTATGAGGTTTAAGGTTTAACTGTACAGGTCACGAAAAATGGGAAAAGCCCTTAAACCCAGTTACACCGTATACGAAATTGATGGCTTCAAACTGGTGGCCTAAAGTAATCACCATTAAAATAATTTAGCTTAATTATCCGTACTAATCAGTAGACGTAACAACAGGACACAGAACCTCTTTGCGCTCCCATTTTGTGTTGACATTGTAAATATTAGAAACTTAAGTGGCTGTACTTAACTGCTGTCTAATTTCCTTCTGCAATTACTGTGGACCGTCAGCGCCATGGAACAAAGCCAGAGCAGTCGTGCGTTACATGCAGCACGCTCTGAGTTTTAGAATAAACAACTGTATGACAATGAAAATCCTTTATTGACCTTTAATTAGATTTATAAGGATAGGTCAGGTGTAGAGGTGCAGACGTACAGGACACTTTGTGCTCTGCAAGATGAGAAATGTATAATTGTAAAAGTCTCATGTTTGATAGTCTATACGTGATTTCCATCGCTTCTTGGCACCACTTTCTTCCTTCCTGTCGTCTCCCTTGACACACTGTTCACACGGTGAGATTTCACACTGGAATTCATTACCGGTGTGTTAAAATGTTCTTCGGCTCAGTCTATGAACAGCCTTATTCTAGCTGAGGGGAAACAGAGAAAGTCACAGTTAATGTATAAACAATCACTTGTTAGAACATTTCTCCCCCTGCGTGACTGTTTGGCAAATTAAAGTGTGTGTGTGAATGGGTGTGCAGGGAGTCAGTTGGTGTGAGGAGGGATATAGGTTGAAATAGCGTGAAGGCGGGGGGGCTCAGTCCTCTGATGACACGGGGGGATTATTTTAACAGGACCCACCCACTGGGACCTTGGCGGTTGTTGGCTTCCGTAGCCAGGCTGGGCCGACACAGGCACGCTTTGTATTAGCCAGTCATAAACTACAGCAGAGCCCTGAGTCACCACAATGCTTCTGTTCACGGCTGTGTTTGTCTTACAATGTTAGGTGAGTGAGATCATCAGTCCAAAGTCATTATGACCAACGACTCTTTCAGTCGAGTGTGATGAGCCAACAAGCTGTGAATTCGTCACACACCTTATTCGGCTGGAATATTGGATTTGAGGAAAGATGTTTACCTTGTAGCTGAAAACATGAGAATGTCCCATTGTTTAGTTTTTGAAGCAGCACAATATTTCTTTGTTCGCCGTTGCCTTGAAATACGGTATAGCAAAGTTAATATGAATCTGAAATGCAGCCAACAGTTGGTGGAAATGTTTTCACTGGCAGCTGTGTGAGAGTGTACAGACCGCAGAGAGGAGTTCATGGTGAGTTTCTGAGGTATAAAACTGTGATTTCCAGTGATCTGATTGGATGCTGTGTGGTCTTCAGCAACTCCTCTATAACCTTCTCCGATTTCCTGTTCTCAATCCCATCTCGGAAAATGGCAGGAGATACAAAGTCATTCGTCCTCAACAAAACAAGTTTGCTGTAGAGAAAAAAGGGCCTTCCCTTTATTCTGTATTCCTCTCAAAGAAGGGCTTTTCCTTTTCATTTTGTACAGCACCCCAGCCTTTCAGACCCCCTCTCCTATTAACAGCACAAACCCAGACAACACTGACTCTTTCACATCCTTTTCCACGCTTTCCCTCCCCTTTCTCACAGGTCTATTTTCCTAAACTGAAATTACATTACACTGCCATTCTCCTTTCACAAGGAAAGGTCATAATTTTTCGTTGCTGCCGCCACCCCTTGTCTGTTGTGTAAGTGCGAGTTTTACAGAGAGGGAGTCTGAAAAGTTTTAATTATTGCCTGGGAGGAGGCCACCCGCTGAGGCTCCACAAGCCTGTTTTTTAATGTATTGTACCTCTTCACTCTGGCCAGCGTTGGAGTGTCTCAGAGGGATGTAGGGGTAGGCGGGGATTTGAAAGAGGACTAAAATGATGTTGTGTTTGCTTTCACATTGACATAGTCTGGCCTGAGAAATGGCTCTGTAAAGTGTGTAAAAGTGTGTCCCCGGTGACTTCTAAAAAGTCAGTGGAAAAGGGGGGGGGGGTCCTTATAAAGCAGTGCTGTCAAGGTATGTAAAATTGTGGCTCTGCTCTCCGCTGTTTAACAGTGCTGGAGTTAGCAGTATTTTTTTATACAGACTGCTGTATTCAGAGTCAGGTCAGTAAACATGTTGCACCAACGTGGTCGCGTCCTTGTAAGAGCAGCTTGTGTGCTGTAATTAGTGTGGGAACATCATCTCCTGTTGGCTCTCTGGTTGTCTAGTCCATCATGGTTATACTGTCTTTTTGCATTCTGAATCTGAAATAACATGCAACCAATTACCAAACAAAAACTGAAGCATTTATCGCTCAAAGGTTTTACAATATCATTTCAGTCAGGTGCATCTCTGTTCTGGGGCCTTTCTGCCTTTCCTAGCCCTATGCAGAAAGCCTCTTCCGTGCGCCTACGTTGAAAGCCTAAGGCAGAGAGAGCACACCTCTCTGCCCTTCCATGCACCTACATGGAAAGCCTAAAGCAGGGAGAGCAGCAGCAAAGACTCTGTGACAACAAAACAGAGCAGCAGCAATGACAAACAGAAATTACATTAATAAGTCAGACACAACATGAAAAGGAGGAGCTGGGGTGGAGGCGGGTTGCAAAGCAGCTTGCAGGAAGCAGCAACAGTAGGCAGGCCAGAGCAGTTTAAACAGGGCGCCCTGAATGAGATTCACCAACTGGTTGCATAGAAAGGAATCATGTGATCTATCAGTCAGCTGCTCCATCAGTTGATTGGGCTGTTTGAGATCAGCTGATGTAGCTGGGATGCGAGCTGAGTTGGCAGCGTGTCCTGCTTGAACTAACACTATGCTCAGGTTAGCGTTTTGACACACTAACCTAGCCACCATCTACAGGAATGCTCTGACAACTCTGTTACCTAGATACTGTATACTGCTTTATGTTTTTTACTATGTAATTGCTGCATGGATTATTCAGTGACAGCACTGGCGATGGTTGGGGTGGATTGTTGGTGTATAAAGCGCAGACCTCCTGAGTCCTGAGGTGAGGTTAGGCCACAAAAGTACTTTGGTTAAATTTGAGGAAACATCCTGGTTTTGGTCGACTGTTGAGTGCACCATCACCAGATGTTTGAAAAGGGGCCTTGATGGCCACTCATATTGGCACATTTTGCATGGACAGCTGTAAACCCTCAAGCCTCCAATAAAGGCACTATATAGTGCACTGCTGCTGCCTCAAAGGTTGGACCCTTTCAAGCTACCATATGACAGCTGGATGCTGTGAGTTAGGACAGTCAGCTAGCCTCCTGTAACTGTCATACACACAACTTTAAGTGTAACTGTCAGCGTAACCGTAGAGTCTAGGATAACCACTATTTAATACAGTTTAACACATCATGTCTTGTAATTCAAATGGATTTAACCAAAACCTCGACCTTTACTTAAGATAACCAAGTGCTTTGAGGATCTAAAGATAACCATTTAAGAAATTAAAGGAATACTTCATGAATAAAATGATCATCTGTGTGCCAGTTACTCATCTTGTGTGACCTTGAATTTGTGAAAAATGGGGACCATGTTCAATAACCACAAAACTATATCAAAACATCCATTTACAAACTCTCATACAACTCCTGCAGTATAATCTATGTCTCATTTATCCAGTCGTTTACTCAGTACACATGCATTTTCACTTAAACTTTACCAGTTAAAACACTTCTACATACAAGTAGCGTGCCGAGGCAAACATGCAGATTTAAAACCCCTGCTCCTGCTTCTTTTGAGTTGCCCATCATACTGCTCATATGTGGAAGTGTTTTAAATGGTAGGGTTTTAGCAAAAATGCATGTATTAAGGAAGCACTGAGCATCCAGTGTGAGACTTTGCAAACAAATATTTTGATAGAATTTTGCTGTTGTTGAACTCTTCACTTCAGCTAATCAGAAATGTTTGCTGTTTTTATATTCTTCATTCACTGTTGAGAAATTTGACATCAACAGTTTTCTTAACAAAATCAGTCTAAGGCTGGGGGTGTAATAGATATACAAGTGATCATTATGTGGGTGAAGTGTTCCTTTAATCACCCTCCCATTGCTTTGCGAAGATTTACCTTTGCAAGAATGGATAAAGGGGAAACAAAGAAATTTGTGGTTCTCAACATTTTTGCAAATACGTCATAGTAGACACATTTTTCATTTTCATTATGTTTACAAAAAAATATATAGATGGCATTGAATTTCTCATAAGACATAGGCTATTTGTTCTAAATCAGGAGTAGGGCGTCGATCTCATTTCAACAATAGGTGACAAATAAGACACAGGTGAAGGAAATTTTGAGCATCAAACACTAAATTTCCTGCATTGTGGTGAATTTTTATGCACCAATTTTTGCCTATCTTTCGTTAATTTATGGTGTAAATGTCTTTAATTTTGTCAAAATAAAAGTCCTCTGCTTCACAGGTTATTGGTGGGGGAAAAAATGTCTAAATATTGACATTGATACGTCCCCTGTGTCCCCCCTGAATCCTACACCTATGTTTATAGGAGACTTTCATGCTCTGGTATAGCAACAGAAAGTCCCAACACTGACAACCATTGTGTGCCTTTTGTAACACATAAGATTATGCTTGATAAATAACAATTAATCAGTTATTAAAATTGTTGATCAATTTTTCTGACAGTCGGCTAATTGATTTAGTAGATTTATGATGCAGAGCTGCTCCTGTAAATTGCACTCCATGCTGCGATGGTCCACTGGGTCGCTATCTGCAGACATAACTGGAAAACTAATGTTTATCACAAGCACAAGTGCTATTGACCCTTGTGGGTGACATAATTGCTCTTGATGGTAATGACCGTGTAGCCATATGGTAAATGCCATTACACCCTTAAAAGCTCTCAGATTCTATCTATGGTTAACAACACCCTATCCTTCACATAATTATATCCAGAAGCCAGTGTGCCCTGTTGCAGCAGGCACAGCCCAGCAAAGGAAACAAATGACCAACATAACCGCTATTTATAGTAAAGCTAACCATGGTTTAACCATGGGTTACGCAAGTAGGTGGTTTGTTTGGATTCCAGGGAGTGTTACCATGGTGAAATTGTAGTAGAGGAACACACTGTGGGTATCCTCTACGTCTGCATGGAGTAGATCATATTATTTGAATAAAATGTGGGCCATCATGTTGATAAATAAAACAATATGTGCTTGTGATTTAGGTATTTGATTTGGTGACAGCACAATCGCAGAGAAAGTATTTCAAAGGCTCATATCTTGTTTGCGCATCTGAGAACTCAAAATATGCCTGAAGTGACTTTGACTCATTGGCACAGACAAGTCACAGGACACAAAGTCGTCTGAATGTCTACAATCTTCCTGCACTTGTGGTCAGCGTGCCTCTCTTCCCCATAGCTTTTCCGGACATGTGTTGGTAGATTGAGACCAAAAGAGGATGAAGAAGAGGAGGAGGAGGAAAGGGAAAGAAAGACAACAGGCTAATTCATTCAGACGCTTGTGAAAGAGAGGAAGACTCAGTTTCCTCGGAGCATTATAAATACAAGCGCAGTCAGTCATCAAATTATAGCCATCTGCATTGGCCCGAGACCAGGATTCTGGTTGACGCACAATAAAGTAGTGTGAGAAGGGGTGTGGTAGCTGAAGGGGATCAGAGACTGTCCTCTTTGGTGGTTAAACCTCCACACACAGACTGACACCGAGTGTGGCAGCAGCTTCACAGCTCCAGCTTACACTGTTAAGGAGCGGGGATGATCCTTTACAGATAATGATGCCTTGTCAGCGAAATCACCTCGGGCTAGATCTCATCGACACACAGCCCCGAGTCCCTGGAAGATGGACAGTGTAGCTGAGTGTTGCAGTGGAAAACATGAGTCTTGTGATGCATGTCCTCAAAAAACCTCCATGATTCTGTTTCTTTTTCCCATCCTGCAGGAGCGAGTGACTTTTTGCATACCTGTTAGACGGTGTGAGCACAGGAGCAGTTCAAGCAGGAGACAAAAGCAGTGTCACAGAGCAGGGCATTTATACAGATAGCATTTTGAAAATGTGCTTTTCCTACACGAAGCCTATTCTACACAGAGCTTTGCAGAGCTTAGCTGGGGAACTAATGAATCCCAGGTCCAGGTACACTGCAGAGAGTGAAGCTATTGTGTGTATCATTAGAAAATGTGCTCCCTTTTCCTGAAGGCAACAGCAGCAAGCTGAATTTGAACCAGAAAATCCCCAGGCAGAATTGTCTTGGCATCGCCCTCTCCTTCAGCTTTTTATCCCCATGCTCAGTGAACAATCCAACAAAAGCTTGGGTTTAAGAACCATGGAGCTCATTGCGATTTTCTTTGTTAATGCAATTGCCTGTAAGAAAAGATTCTGTTCCCCCATTTTTCAGTTTCAGCCTGAAGGCTCCTGTGCAATTAGCACAAGTCTTTCATTTGGAATACCTTAGCCGTAGCAGAGACTCTCTGAACTGTACCATAATAGCCTCCGGCACAGTCAGTAACAGCTAACGACAATAGCCTCCGAAAAGTGACATTTTGAAAATGAATGATGTGTAACTGTGATAATTTCATTCGATTCAGTAATACAAATGATATTTGCATGTTGAGCTCCAGTCTCGTTTTGAATTGTTGATTTAGTTTTCTTGCAGCTTATCGGTTCGATTTAACTCAGAATGAATAACAAAGTGTAACATGTGATATTGTCAGAAACAATTTCCTGTGATATTTATTTCTGAGAGCCACCAACATGGCGTGTCTGGCTGCAGGAGACTGGTGCTGTGCAGCAGTGTATAATCGACTGTCTCTGTGTATTCGGCCCCAGTGCTGAGACCGTTCATCACTGACTTTGTTCATGACAGAGCAGCCTTGGAACCAAAAGCAAACGCCTCTTAGTGAAATCACAAAAGCATGGGCACGATGATAAAAGCTTTGCTTTCGTCCTTGCTGACATCAAAATGATTGTCTTTGTTCACATTTCCAGTGTTTGTTGCAGATCTGGGGATGGAGGGGTTCATTTACAGGATGCAAAACCAAAGGACAATTGTACCCTTCAGTGTTTTGAAGTTGGCAGCGTGGCATTAATGTAGATGCAACACAGACACAAGCTGCCCTTTAAAGGCACACACACACACGGACACCTTCAAACACAGTCTTGAGAACATACTTTTTCCATTTATAGCACTGAACGGGAATGTTTGGTGTCTTATTTTCTCTGACTCAGTCGTGTCTGAAGTCTTTCTGTGAGATTTTTGCCTCGTGGCATCGAGCCCACCGCCCCGCCAGGCTACTGGATGCTGCTGTTGATTTGAGGGAATATTTTGGCCCTCGTGATCTTGATGGAATGTTCTAACTTTGACACAGCAATGTCTCTCTCTGCCTCACTATTCCAAATATTCTAAGGCATTAGCATTGTGTGATGAGAAGACTGCCTTCTTCACTGTGTTCCAATGAGTGTCTGTGTCTTGTCCCTTGCGAGGGTGAGTGGGTGTCTAATGGAAAGCCCCCTTTCTATATCTCTTGGCTCAGGCCATGGAAAACCCATGCTGAGGAAACGGGGTCTTGGAGGTGGTCCAGTTTAATTTCAGAGCATGTGCACTGGGAAATAATTGACTTCCTCCGTGGTTTACATTTTGTCGAGGGCCTCGCAGAGCACAGTCCGAGGCAGGTGGCTGAATTTGCATATCATTGGAAACGAGACAGCTCAAGCCTGGGAAATCCTGCACCCCAAGACTCTATATGCCCGGAAAACCTCCGCAGGGGTAATGACTGATGTCTCAGTGAGAGAATCCCTTTGAGGCCAGAGGAGCTCCTCTTCAGCCAGGTGCAGCTGGAGGACACCTGATAATATAGAAATCAGTCCTGAGCAAGTTGCACTGTAACGTGAGAAATGCTCGTATACAGTAATTGGTTTCTCCAAACTTCCACATTAGAATTCACAGAGCTGCCATCCAGCAGTTGTCGGATGAGTTTATGGCTTCATGTGCAGGTGTCTCTTTGTGTTACCGTAATGTAATGATGCATTTTATGTTGCCACAGTGTAGAGAATGCAAATTGTGAGATATGCTGAAATGGATGAGACATTTATGTCTTTATTTAAAAGTGCACAGTTAAAGAAAATATATATGTGTGTGTGTGTGTGTGTGTGTGTGTGTGGGGTGGGTGACACACAGTGAAGATCACTGATTGTTGCAGTTACGTGGTGTGCCTTTGACTTCTCGGCTGACATGATGCCTCTTTCTTATATTAATATGCAATGTCCTATTTTCACTCTTCACAGAATCCTACTTTGGGGACAGCTACTGCAGTTTACAAGCCTTCCAAGATGTCTCCACCTTCCATCTGTCCCTACAGATCAAGACGAGTCGGCGAAGTGGGCTGCTGTTATTGGCTGCGGGAATGGAGGACTACCTGTTCCTTGAGCTGCAAAATGGCAAAGTACAGGTGAGTGGTTAACAAACTGTGGAGGAGGCTGAAATATTGTTTTGATACTGAAAGATGATATAGGTTGGCCAGTCCCAAAAATTGAAAATCTCTGCTGTCATGTTGTACAGCAGAGATTTGCTACACCAAAATGATCAGTGTTAGCAGGTACAGGAGCACATATCTAAAAGAAACCAGTGATGGTGCCTAAATTAAAGCTGTAGTCGGTGACTTTTTCACATTGGTTTAAACTGTCTCTATATTCACAAAACCACAGCACTAAATGAGACAGATAATCTTTAAAAAAACATATTCCTCTGCCTACTCTACTGCCTTGTATTGCTTTTAATGTCCTTTTGGAGTTTGAACAAAAACAACCATTAGAGCTGATGAGTCTCTGATTATTTCAATCACTGCTCATTTACTGCTGTCAACCTGTCAAACTAGGCAGCGCTGATCAAATATATCAAGATCTTGTTACTGCATTGCCTATTTCTTTCCGCAAATGTTTTCAGAAACTTATTATAGTGTACTGTTTAGCTATAAAATGAGAAAGTTGGTCCAACTGGTGGATGGTACTTGGTACTTTGGTGGACTATTTACAGTGGGTGCGGTTACATGACGGCTTCTCATTCTGAATGAAATAAATCTGAATAAAATCATTCTGAATTAAAGTTTTTCCAGGTTTGGGGCAGGGAAGGTTTCTGATTGGATAGGGGGCGGGGCGGATGTTACATGTTTACGTTTACCGGAAGGAAACACTGTAGTCCTCGCTCCGGATAACAAGTTGCTTGATGACGACGTTCTTAGTGCCTTTTTCGGGCGTGTTTTGCTTATATTCTTGAAGCAGCAGTACGACAACAACCTTGTTCTGCTAATGCTTCATCTGTTGAGGAGGAGAAGGGAGGTAGAAGGTCGAAGAAGGGAGATAGAAGACCGTGCTGTGGGCGAATGGAAACCGGTGAGTGCAACAAGTCCGACTGCTCTATCTCAGCCCGTTGCTATGCGCCAAATCGCACCAAAAGGGCAAGGAAACGAGCATGCGCAGAAAGAGCGGAATGAACTTAAAGAGGAATGAGTGTATACAAGTGCGAGAAATTCTTTCATTCAGAATTAGAAACGGAATATTCCAGCCCCTTACATCGGATTGAATTTTCAATCTCATTGGCCATTTTCATTCCGAATTAGGTGTTTACAAGATCACTTTTAATAGGAATGAACTTTCATTTCAAATGAAAAGGGAATTAAACTATCCATGTAAACGCACTCAATGTGGCACCCTGGTCACAAACGTTCTTATTTTACACCTAAACAGTACACTAAAATATGTTCCTGAAAACATTTGAGGTGAGAAATATGTAACGCAGTAATAGAAAATGAATTCATGTTTGCCTAGTTTGACAGTTTGACCACAGTTCATGAGCAGTGACTGATATGATTGACAACAGTGTTAGAGACTACTAGGCTCTGATTGGTTGTTAGTGAAGCAGCAGCAGTAGGAAGAAGAGGAGGGACATGATTTTTTGTTTTTCACAGACTATCTGTCTGTTGTACTTCTCTCAGAATAAAGTGACATTTTTTGTCATAGAAGTTACCTACTGTAGCTTTCATGTTAACTCAAAGACAGAGAAGGACTTAAAATTTACTCGAGTGAAAATAAAATCAAAGCTAAATAATCACTAAATTTGCTCATTTTAGAAGGTAAGACAATACACAAACAGATTCAGTGTTTACTTAATAAAAAGTGAGTCATTTTGCTTCTTATTCTCCTCCACAGAAGAAGCAAATATGCAGCGATTACCATAATAATATGGGTTAAATAAAACATACAATGTTAATTTACACACAGATGTAGCTCCACATGTTAAATTTTTAACTAGAGTGTTGAATATGTATTTAATTCAATGTCAAACCATCCCGGTGTTATAATTTCAGCTGGTTAATAACTTATTGATTGATTAATTCGCTACTATAATCCCAAAACATCACATATGAAATGACTTATGGGTGCGTTAGTTAGCTGCAGAATATCTCACACATTTGAGTGTGTTTTAAAGCTGTTTTAATTGTGAGAAGTGTTGTTTGATAACCAGTGAGCATCGAGACACATATGACACATATCATATGTGCAGTAAGAAAACAACCTAAATTGATTTGATTGTTCTGTTGTCTTCTCTAGTTGTCTCACTGGAATGAGAACTGTCACTTTTTACATCTATTATTAATTGTCTGACGGCATTAAGAAGCAGCAGAATTAGCATCAGGAGTGCAGTCACAGAGATTCATATAGATTTTCCCCAGAAAGCACAATATCTCTGCATTTTCAGTGAGGTGAAATCTCAGGGTGTGTGTAATAAAAGGAGATACTATCTTTCTCAGTGTTCTTCATTCAGTTCCTCAGAGTGTTATGAGATCCTCTGAGCAAATACACTCAAGGCCTTATAAGAATTAAATAACCTTATCTGTCGTACACGTGTAAGAATCGTGAAAACGCAGATCTCTGATGTGATCAGTGAAACTTTTTGGAACTTGTTCATTTTTAAAATACAGCTCATTCAATACTGTGAGCATACCTGAGGAATTATCTTGGGTTGTAGATACACTGTCTTGATCGTAAATGTTAATACTACAATAAAATGAAGCTTAAACTCAAGTGTTTTATGAGTCAATGAATTAGACCCCCATAAATGGTAAGTAATAGATTCCAGAGAGGTCATGAACACAGATAAGGGTATTTGGATTGGTATTTGTGCATTCAAGAGAGTTTCTTGTTCATAACTACTGACAGGACTGGACAAAGTTGTTGTAACTTGTAGTCTTTTATTTGTTTTAGTGAAGGAATTATCTTTAAACATTTGCCCTACATCCATGTGCTGCACATTTCTGATATGACAACCAATCAAGTACACCAGAATACCCCATATGCTACAAACTACATGTACAAAAGCTGGAAACCATTTTAAGTTAACACTTTATGGTACTCCACATTAATAAATGGTTAATTGATAGTAGGGCTGCCCCACAATAGTCGTCATTTAGGGCCATTAGTCGACTAGTCGCCCGCATGTTTATGATATTAATTTAATTATTAAATGATATATTTTGGGCGGGGCAACACAATGGTTTGAGTTGAAGGTGTGAGAAAGAATAGTATCAGTAACATTGTTAACACTGTGCTACATTACAGAGAAATACAAAACCGTACTAATGAACCTTCATTAATATAGGCCTATATTTTATCTACAAGTGCACGTCACACACTGAGCGAGCCGCCTGTTAATGACGCTGTGGGCTAATGGGCATGTAGCTACTTCCATGTTTCAGATGATACGTCATGTTTGTAGTCGACCAATGAAGATGAGTTTACATATCACCTTGGGTTGGTCCCTCACCTTCTCAAAATGATCCCACACTTTGGATTTCCTGTCCGACATGTTATTAACTAGCCTGTGGAATAACCACAGGCACCAGCCCTGGAAATTAGAGGCCCTACATGCTGTGTCTTTAACCACCTGGAAGAGCGAGTTTGGGCGCTGGGCGCTGGGCGCTGGGCACTACTCCTGAGTGCAGGGCTGATCTTCTTCCAGGTGCTGTTTATAAGTGTGTAGGCCTATCGTCTGTGGGACAGATGTAAAGCTCTGGGTAGCCCTGCACTAACATGATCAACTTTTCCATATTTATCAGACTGAATATTTACAGAAGAAGGGAAAGATATCTGATTGGTTTATAACTTGACTGCTGAGCGCGGCCACTTCCTGTGTCCTGTCCTTTCAAATTAAATTCCCACATGGTCCAGACTATAGGTTTTGATTTATTTTGACAAGGCGCAGCTCCTGAGTTTCACTTTTTTTTCCCTGCAACTAATGAAATCTTGCGAACTAATGACCTTTCTGGTCGACTAACATTTGGTCAACCATTAAGGGGCAGTCCTAATTGATAGTTAATTAAATTTTAGTTCATAGTTTTTATACCTTTAAAAAGCAATGATTAGATACTTGACAATGTTTGCTAATAATTTTAATTTTACAGTACCATAACAGTTTATTGTTGTGCACATTATAACTTTCTATATACTGTATTACATATTTTCTTAATGATTTTCAAATGATTGGTAAACCTTTTAGAAATCATTCGTAAAACATCTTTAAACATTAAATAAATATATGATATTTGTAACACTTCATTAATGATTAATAATTGGTTTGTAGACTGTAGTCTGTTGCATGATTAAAATACCTCGTTAAAGGTGGAGTCTGTCGTTCTCAAGAAACAAAGTTGACTGTTGCATATCATTCTCAAGTCGTCAAATACAGACACTTTTGTTTGGCAGTTTGGTCCATCTACCAACTTAAAGCATTTGACAACCTGGTAATGAGACCAATCCACTGTGTTTTTCCAAAATTGCAAAATGGTATATACATGCCTTTAAATGCATCTATAAGCATTGTTTGGGAGGAAGTTATAGAGTCGCAACTGTAGTTTTTAACACTTTACTGTTACTTTATAAATGGCTTTTAAAGTAAACATTCTTTGAATGGATATTACGAAGTTGCAACAGATCAACTGTGTGTCTAACGTAGCCCTACCCACACATTTTGAATATTGTATTGTTACTTTATTTTATAGTAAAGGTGTCATTGCTGAGTTTTTTTGATAGCTTTTTTGTAATCTCCCATTTTCTTGTCTCTTACTATCTGTTCATGAATGTGTTCAATACAATGATCTGATAGAGTGCTTTTATCGGTGCACAAATAATCACTGATTTATAGATCACCAATTAATGTTTTATGTTAAAAAATGTGTTACTATATTATACTTATTAATCATTAACAAATTATTAAAAGCATCGTCATAAACGTCATACAGCCTCTAAGATAATGTTTTTAGATGGTTTACAAACCATTACCAATTAGCATTTATTAATGATGGTTATTATAAAGTTTTACCAATATATTAATTAATATCTCCAAATGTGTAATGATAATTAAATTAAATGTTTTTGTCTTCCCTTAGGCACGGATGAACATGGGGGCTGGCGAGGTGGCACTAACCTCATCTCAAGGAGTTCAGCTGAACAATCTTCTGGACCACAAAGTCTCACTCACACTGCAAGATGGCAGACTCACCATGACAATTGATGAGCTCTTCCCGACGTACGTTCCTGTGGATGTCAACGGCGAACAGCTCAATATTGACCTGGGCATTTGGCTCGGAGGAACAGGAGAACTGGACACCTCCTACCTCAGCACTGCCATTCCCCCTTTCCGCGGCTGCATGACTCAGGTCAAATTTGAGTCCCACCAGTTTGATATTCTCAGCGCGGTGTTTAAACAATGCCACGACACAAAGGAAACCTGCAGCAGTGAGTTTGAGGCTGGTGACGGGGAGGCGACTAGTTTCAGCACTCCTGATTCCTTTGTGTCCTTCCCCACCTGGAGTGGGCCTAGTGGTGCTCCAAGGGTCTTAGAAGTCCTGATGAAAACCACCATTGAGGACGCGTTACTTGCTTTCCACCCTGGCCAAGAGACAGACTTCATCGCTATTGGTGTCGTGAAAGGCTTTCTCAAAGGTGTGGTGGACCTTGGCAGTGGCATGGAGGTGCTAGAGAATACCCAGGTGCAGCTGGATGATGATCAGTGGCACAGAGTTAAGGTTCAAGTCAGTCAGGATTCTTTTACCATCATGGTAGATAGCCAGTCTTCCTCTCTCCCTCTTGACCCATCTGAAAAATTGGACTTGGTTGGAAACTTGTATTTAGGAGGCATCCAGGGGAAAATGAAGGACGTGTTTCGCGACAGTGAGTCCTTGAGTCGTGCAGAGGAGGAAATGACAGCCGAATCCTTCATTGGTTGTTTAGGAGAGATCAAAGTAAATCAGAAGGACAGAAGCCTGCAGGATGCTTTGGTGACTAAAGATGTCCATGTTAAATGTGAAGGAGAGGACTATGACTACTCAACTTACTACGACACAGACGCAACAACTTCTCCACCCGTTCAATTCCCATATGATGATGTAGACGTCAGTGAACAGCATTGCTACCCAACAGATGACACGCCAGAGATTTTCAAAAATGTAACAAAACTCCTCGATGTTGCTCCATTGCTTGTGCCCGAAGTTGGGGAAGCTCTTCTTGATATCAACAACATGGACCCTACATTTGACCTCAGTGCTGCAGGAATACGTCAGTCTCAGATCATCTTTACCCTCCAGAATGATCCCTGGTATGGCTTGGTTGATATAAACACCAGCACAAGGCGCACACGAAAGTTCACTCTTCTTGATGTTGTCAATAAGAAAATCAAGTATATGCATGATGGAAATGAAAGGCATGCAGATCAAATCCAGCTGCAGGTGGTTGTACAAAGTGATGACAATCTTCCAGAATGTTTAACGACTCCTCAGGAGTATATTGTCCCAGTAGAAATCCTTCCCATCAATGACATACCACAACTTGGTGGAGGAGAACTCACCATCACAGAAAACGGCAGAACTCGTCTGAGTCCCAGCCTTATTAAAATCATGGATTCTGACAGTCGCTGCGATGATTTAGTAGTAACTGTAACCTTAGCACCTCCCATGGCAGTTGGTTACTTCGAAAACGGTCAGCAGCCTGGAAGAAGCATCTCAGAGTTCACTTGCAAGGAACTGAAAGATGGAAATATCTATTTCATACACAGAGCGGGTAGTGCTTCTGGAATTACCCTGGAGGTGTCAGATGGACAGTCAGTCAGCCATTCAACTTCTTTTAAGTTAGCTGTGACACAGCCTCATATGACTATGGTCACCAACACTGGACTTCTCTTGTCTCAAGGAAGCAACGGATCCATAGGTGTTCAAAGCCTGGCTGTCATCGCTCATCCTCGTAATGGAGATGTTGTGTACAACGTCACGCAGCCTTTGATGTATGGAGAACTACAGATAATGACACCTAATGGAATGTACAAGCAGGTTACAACTTTCCATCAATCCGATTTAGATCAAGCCCGCCTTAGATATGTTAGCACAGACTCGGCTGACCAGGAAGATGTTGTGAGCGAGAGGATTCAGTTCGACGTCCACCTGGGGCAGTTCTCCCTCCACAACCAAAACTTCTTGGTCAAAATCATCCCTGCGCAAGTAAAAATTTCTAACCTGGTCCCACTTGAGATGGAGGCCGGTGAAGAGCAAACGATCAGTGTAACAGAGCTTCAAGCCGAAGTAAAAGGGAAAAACCCAGATCCACAAACTGTAAGATACATCCTCGTCAAGCCTCCAACACTCGGTAGTCTCAAGTTGTCAGACAGGGAGTTGGCTGAGGGGGACACCTTCACACAGAAGGACATTTTGGACAGCACTGTTAGCTACAAAGTACGTGTGCAAAGAGCTGTGGATAGTATAGACCAGTTCCAGTTCAGGGTCCTTGCTGACGATCAGTACTCCCCTCTGTACACCTTCCCAATTACCATCCTCGCAAATGCAGACACTCCTGTTCTGACTAATGAGAAGCTGGTTGTCTTGCAGGGTGGTGAGCATGCTCTGAACAAATACTATCTTTGGATGCACTCCCCAAGCTCTACAGATTTTGTGTACAGGGTCACACAGGGGCCAAAGTACGGGCGACTGATCAGGGACTCCCCACCTGGGCAGCCTAGATTTGAGGGGGCAATAAGAATATTCAGCAATGAAGACCTCAAGTTTGAAAGGCTTATTTACAAACACGATGGCTCCAAGACGAGCAGTGATGAGTTCCGCTTTTCAGCATTTGATCAAGGAGGAGAAAGTTCAGGCACTGAGGAAGCAGTGAGCGGAGTTTTCCAAATAGCAATCCAATCTAAGAATGAGCATGCTCCTGTGAGGGTTGTGGATAAAGTCTTCAATGTAGTCCGCCATGGTCAGCGTCTGCTTACAACTGATGTCATTCAGTTTAAGGATGACGACTCCGGTTTCAATGACACCCAAATTGTCTACGCTCGTGAGGGAATCCTCTCAGGCAACATCGTCTCAACAGCTAATCCCTCACAGGCCCTTTTCCGTTTCACACAAGCCGACCTGCGAGATAAGAAAATCCTCTTCATCCACCACGGAGCGGACCGGGAGCGCTTCTCACTGCAGGTGTCAGATGGCTTCCACAAGACCACCGCGCTGCTTGACATCCAGGCAAGTGAGCCCTACCTGCGAGTCGTGAACAACACGATCATTGTCATCGACCATGGAAGCACCAAGACCCTCAACACCACCCTGCTGAGCGCTGACACCAACATGGACATCAGAGACGATAGTGGGATCAAGTTTCAGGTCACGTCGCCACCGAGCGATGGCAGGATTATTGTCAGTGGGATCGAGGCTTTAGAGTTCACCCAGGAGGATCTGAAAAAAGGCGTTGTGTCATATGAGCATAATTATGAGAGTCTGAGGTCCAAGGACTCCTTCAGCTTCACCGTCCAAGCAAGAGGACATTCAGAAGAGGGAACGTTCAGGATTAAGATATTCAAGCAAGGTTATTACTCTGAGCCGGAGGTGATCACCAATGAGGTCATCATTTCCTATGAGGGAGAGCACACCATAATCAACCAGGATAATCTCAAGGTAAGGTTTACTGAGTCATTACAGTATGTTGAGCAAAATCGATTTCATTTAATAACGAGATGAGTTATGTATGTGACATATAGAGTACTGGTTCCCAACATGGGGGTCCTGGCCCCCACTAGGAGTCACCAAAGCCTCACACAGGGTCCAGAGGCCTTCTTGATCTCAGGCAGCCCTGTCTCATAGAAATTATGTTGATACACAACTGATTTGAAACAGGGGAAATCTTAATGCTAAGTTAACTGCATTATCTTTTAACATAATGAGGAAATGCTGCGAATTACCGTATCGGGCAAGCCGCAAAAATGTTGATACTAAATGAAATGTTCATTGGCGAAATATTCTATTTGTTCTCAGCCAAAATAGGCAATCTTGCAAAACACTCTCTACTCGTAGTGACCACAGCATTATTGATTGATCATTAATGATTAACGAGACTGATAGAAAATATTTTGGCACACTTACAGCGACGCAGTGTTTCACTTTATTGTTGAGCTTTCAGTCTAGTGGACTGCATGTATGCTCTGATGAAGGTGGAGTATACTTATTGATAATACTTATTGATGTTTCCAGCACTTTGCCAAGACCAAGCTGGGTGGAGCCGTGGTTGTTCTGCATTAATTAATGATTAAACAAAATCACAATCTTTCCCTTACCTCAACCAAAGTGTTTCTTTTGAATAACATAACCAGAGACAGATGTCTGGATGCAAACTCAGGGTTCTGGTGTCACAGTCCTGTATTTCGTATGTCCACCATTCACGACGTGGTACATTCAATTAGTTAATGTAGTATTTCAGTAACTCAAAGAAACGTTGTCTCTTAAAGGTACTATGCAGAATTGTTGGTTACTGTTTGTGAACATGCTCGCCAGCAAAAGTGTAATTAAAGTCAGCTCTGGTTTGGAGTATAGCCCAAAGGCTGAAAAATGAAGCCAATGTTGAAGTAACAAAAACTGCAGTTCATCGAATGACCACTTGAGTCTGGCTCCAAAACAGCTTCAAACCCTATAGACCACCATGATAAAATGCCCAAATTTACAGCAGAAATAAACTTATTTACAGCCTCGTACAAAACACAGTTTTGGTCTCTATACCTAATTACAATATTCATGACAACTGTACAGAGAGGGGAGTTTTTCATTTACTATTTACTATTTACTATTCATTTACTATTTTTAAGGGCCAAAGTTTTGCATATTTAAAGGCTGCTCTACCCTCTCAAATATGGTCACTTCTGTGTCTAAAAAAACATGATGGCGACGGTTGAAATGCCTAACTTAAGGCTCCAAAACAGCTGTCCACAAACCAATGGGTGACATCATGGTAGCTACATCCATTATTATCTACAGTCTACAGCCTTGGTGCTGTCTCTTGGATGCCTGCTGCTTACAGTCTAGCATCTGGTCGCTACCTTTTAATGAAGCCCTAGCCTCACTGTAGTGCAGTAGCCGTAGACGTCAATAAACATCCTGAACACAGAAAATAATAAGAAAATACAGGCAGAGAGCAGAGTCTTTGCAGAAAAATACACTGCCACACACTTCTAGTCGGTCATAGGCGATGATTGAGAGGGATTACTTCAGTATGAGTCTATTCATTGTTTTCAGGAAAATCTTGCTTAGTATATCTTTAACATAATCCAGGCAGCAAAAGTAATTATTAAAACAGTTTAGTAATTTACAAATACAATTTCTAGGAGACAGGGTTGTTTTAAGGGTGTAAAAAAAACGTATATGTTCATATACAGTAGACCTATATCTCAGCATTTCCTTAATTTATGTGAGGAAAACTAAATTAAATTCTTATTTTCAATGTTTAGATTATTATTCAAGATATTAAAATAAAAAAAATGTCACCGGATAAGGGCACATTGAGAACCTGAACAAAAAACTAAACTGCCTCACTATGCATTAGAAAAGTACCCAGTTAAAACAACCACAGAGCTAATAGAAGAATGGCCAAGCATCAGGGAGGAGAACAAAAATGAAGCCTATTTAGTGTGTATGATTATTTAAAAAAAAAAAAATAAAAAACATAATATAGACAGAATTGTATAGAAAGTTACTAAAAATATCAGAAAAACGTACCTGTGATGCAAAATTCAATCAATACAATCTACTCAAAATCGTCCAAATTGCTATTTTTACACAAACTTCCTGCAGTTATTGTTTTCACTGTTGGGGTCAGTTGCAGTGTTTCAGTACTGTTATTTTTAAACATTGAATATAAAATGAAATATCCATAAAATCTGTCGTCAGTTTACTTGATAATAAAAAATGGGGTCCCTTAAGGATAAAGTCTGGGAACCACTCATTCAGAGTTACAGTTCACAAATCTACAAATCTAAATCTGCTTTGCAGCAGACCCTTAATTTATAAAGCACACATTTGTTTTTACTCATCAAGACAGTATTTAGAATTTAAGCATCTTGGCGGGGATTATGTGACAGAATATTGTCTTTGTCTTTTTCAAGTTTATTTTCACTTTGTGAAATTGATCTTTCTCGTGACCCATTCGAGCATACTGCCCCGTTTTATAACCCCGTCTTTAATCTACATTATAACCACATGAAAGCAGGGCTAAATATGACTGTGCAGTTGCTGCTTTTAATCTAGTTTATGTACTAAATTACAGTCTATTAAGTGTGGAAAACAGAGCACTAAGTATCCCCCGAGGAGCTTCCTGAAGCCCACTGTAATTTATAAGATGAGCCTGCCTGCACTTCATCTTGAATGCAATTAATGAGGTTTAAATTGTCGGCCCATTCATAACACATTCTCTGTATATATATCTTGACTTGTAGAATAATGAGGGACAGTTCTGGAAATTAAATGTTCTTTCTTTTAAACTTTCATTTCACCATAGTATAGCAATATTGACTGGAGCAGAACCCAGACATCCAGTTCACATACTACTGAAATATGTATTGAACAAAGCCTTGGCAGAATGGCCTTTACAACAGGTAAAATATTGACTCAGCTTCTGGGAGCTTTTCCAATGTGTGTCCTTACTATGAAATGAAAAGTAGTACGATCTTCTGAAATATTCTCAAATGCAAGCTCGACTGCTAAACACTCCACGGCTTCAGGCTCCAGAGAGTTTATTAAATCTTCTCAGTGGGATGACCATAAATCTGCCTGTGTGTAAATCTGCAGCATGACTTTAAATGTTGCCAAATGTCACAAATGTCTTTTTCAAGTTTTTCTCCACCATACAGACACACTGTTCCAATTAGGTACTATATGCTTTACTCGTACCATTAGATATAAACTGTACTAAAGTTGAAGTGCCCTATTTTAGCAGTTAATACATAACAAATTAATGTAGTGTACTGACATTAACTCACAATACTGTTTCTGTGCTAAAATGAAATAAGAAAAGGAATCCAGTTCCAGATGTCTAATATAACTCCAACTCTGAAACACTGCTGCCAATTTCACATGAATGCTTTTTTCTTAAAGTTTTATTAGTTTATTTGATTTGTTTTGCCAACTGTCATTGGGGCAGTTGCACAACCTTCTGCTATTTTTGTCAGCTGTGAGTGGTTCCTTTATTTCCATGGTTGAGGACAACAGCATCTATCATCACCACATTTTAAAAGTCATGCCATTTTTCTGTGTGTGCTGCCTTTTGAGGTTTAATAAGTTACAAGGTGAAGTAATTTAACACAGCCCAGTCGTCAGAAGAAAATGCTGGCATTGTACTCTTGTGCAAAGCATGAATATTTGTTTATGTTTATTTGTTTATTTGTTTCGTACATAACATATCAACTTTTCTGCACTGACATAGTTCAGTTACATGTATATGAGCTGACTTTGTCATCATAGGGTGGAGGGGATGGCATGAAACTGAGATGGCTGCCAAGCAGCAGCCCACTGACCAACAAACTGCACTAGGTGTTTTAGACTAGGTGTTTTTGGTGAGAGATTTTGGCATTTCCAGCTGCGATTGTGGCACCAAACCCAGGTGTTTTTTAGTGAGACATCGGCTGCATTTTTAGTGATTGTGGCACCAAAGCCGCATGTTTTCCAGCTGCACATTGTGGCATTTTCTGCTGCTATCATAGCAAAAACACAAACAAAAAATGGGTGTTTTTGGTAAGACATTGTTGGAGATTTCTGTTTTAGAGCCAACCTCAAATACCAGGTGTTCTTTAGCGAGACATTGCCTGCATTTTTTGTGGTAATTGTGGCACTAACACCAACTGTTTTAAGCTAGACATTATGGCATTTCCAGCTGCAATTGTGACACTAAAACTGGGTGGGTTTTTTAGCAGGATATTAGCTGCATTTTCAGTAGTAATTGTGGCACTACAATGTGTGTTTTTTAAGTAAGACATTGGCTGCATTGTTAGTGATAATTGTGGCACCAAATTCAGGTGATTCATGGCATTTTCAGCTGCCATTTTGGAAAAAAAACAGACAAATTAGTGGGGGTTTTTTGGTAAGACATTGGTGGCATTTCCAGCTACAGTTGTGGCACTAAAACCGAGACATTAGTAGCATTTTCAGTAGTGATTGTGGCACTAACATGCGTGTTTTTTTAGCAAACCATTGGCTGCATTTCCAGCTTTAATTGTGGTACCAAAGCCAGGTGTTTTCATCATGACATGCTCAGCTGCTATTTTGGCAAAACAATGGGTGTTTTTTTGGTAAGATAATGGTAGCATTTCCAGCTGCAACTGTGGCACTAAAACCAAGACATTAGCGGCATTTTCAGTGGTGATTGTGGCACTAAAATCAGGTGTTTTTCAGCAAGACATTGTCGACTTTTTTAGTGGTGACTGTTGCACTAAAACCGGGTGTTTTTTAGCGAGATACTGGCAGAATTTTTAGTGATGATTATGGCACCAAAACCAGGGGTTTTCCAGCTAGACATCATGGCATGTTCAGCTGCTATTTTGGCAAGACAATGGGTGTTTTTTCTTTGGTAAGACAATTGTGGCATTTCCAGCAGTGGTTGTGGCAACAAAGCAGGGTATTGTAAGCTAAAATACAATCTTTTTCTTAAACGTATCTGCTACATCTGAACCATACAAATGTTACATATCTGTGGTTTGCAGAATGTGCAATGCCAACGTTTATTGTGGCAATAAGGTTGTTTCACTACACACACAAAACACATTAAAATGATCATTCTACAAAAACAACATAATAAAGGCATTAAGATGTTGAATCATAAATTTAAAGTGTGTATCTTTGCCTTTCAGGTGGACCAAGCTGATATTGTGCCTACAGAAATGGTGTTCACCATTAAAGCACCTCCTCGTCTCGGTCATGTGGTCAAGCTGACAAACAGCTCGGACAGCACGGCCTCTCCTGTCCTCGACTACATTCACTCCTTCACTCAAGAGGACATTGATCAGGGGCGCATTCTCTACGTGTCTGCATCCATCCAGGTTCAGTGTTCATTTATTTTGTTGTAGTAAATCAGATGTGGCAGCTCTTTCATATTCATGCCGAAAGTAAAATCAGACAAAAGACAACCTCAGCCTCTGATGAGTCCGAGGTACAAGGTCTATTTTTATTATTTAAATAACATATTTGAACATCCATCTCTTTCAGGGCAATGACGCCTTCACAGTGGATGTCAGTAATGGTTTCACTACAGTGGAGGACCTGCACGTCTCTGTGAACATCGTGCCCCGCCTCATCCCCCTCCAGACCTTTAATTTCACAGTGAAGGAAGGCCTCAGCAAGGCGATTAACGCAGAGATCGTTAACATCACACATCCCTTCTACAGCTCAGCAAACATTGACTTTGTTGTGGAGGAGCCGCCGCAGCATGGGGACCTCCGTTACCTAGATGGAGACGAGGTCACCTACTTTACATGGGAAGAGGTACGTAATTATATGATGACAGAAATATTGAATAAAATGTCTTAAGATCTCGTCAGCTATGTTCGTCATACATCTACGGCCTGGCGCATTTTCCTAAGATTTGCCGAATCTCAATAGCAATGGTTAGTCTTGAATCTGCCTCATGAGGCCAGCTATTGATTCCAAATCCAAAAAAGAAAATGTCTCAGAGGAAATTAGAGAATTTCATAGTTAGTGGACATATTTGTTTGCGTTCACTACTAACGCTGCAAAGTTTAAGTATCAAATAATCATTAGTAGCCCACTGCAGAGTGGCTGCTTTGTTGTAAAACATATTAATGAATGCTCAGTTAGACCTATTAGGAATGTTTATAGGCTGATTCAGATTAAATAGGCTGTGCTGCCGTCACTATAAGGCACAAATATTTATTGTGGCTCCAATTTTTTGGGCAAAAAATGGCTCTTTTGAAAGTAAAGGTTGCTGACTCCTGTTCTAAGTTAATGAAAGCACAACAATTCCTTAAACAGCAAAGAAATACAACCATACAATTATACAACACTCTTTCAAGGAGAAATGAGAAGAATAAATATATATATCAATATTTAATAAAGTAATAAAAATACATATTAAGAATATTAAAACATATATGTTTAGTTATGAATATTATATACAATTTCTGACCATAGATGCCTCTAAATCCTGCACACTGGACCTTTAAAACCTTAATAATTGTGTTTTACCATTTGGTTTCTCTTGCTGTTTTCAAAATTCTGACATTTGTTTTGCCTTCTTTATTGGGAGAATATTGTAAAATAAAACTTGCCTACTTTTTATTCACCATGTGGCTGGTTTCACTAAATTGTTAGCATATGTGTACCGCATGTGTTTCCAAACCCACCAAAACCCTGCATCCTCTAACTAACATCTGAGAGATTTAGTAGATTGGATTAATCATTTCTTCAAAGCACCTGAATTTCATGTGGACAGAAATTATATTTATATTTTTGTCAGTCCCAGACCAAAAACTTCCCAGAAGACCCCGCAAAAAAATCCAATAATCCATATTTCATCCAGTTTTAATAACTCCAGGGAGTTTAACATCTTCCTCTCACGAGTAGATCACAGTGGCTGTTCATGAGGATTACCACAGTGAGGCATCGCCATGAAACTTTCCCCGGTTACTTCTCAGCGCTGTTTTGGATTTGTTGTGTTGTACCAGAGAGAGAGGGGAGGGAGAGTCTGCGAGCTGCTGGTGCTGCAGCACAGTTATCTGGTCTCTCTCCATGCGGTTCAGAGGCCTCAGCTTTAGGAAAATATTAAAAATGCATGAGTAGTTACTGGTGAAAAAAAAGCAAACCTCATGCATTCTGAATGGACCACATAGTTTACTGGAGCAAGTTAGACACATATCTTATAGCTCCTACATCTAGCCCCAGTCTGCCTCTGCTCCTCTTGACTTTGCTGAAGCATTGTGGAAAAACTGACGATGCCTTTGGACCGCCTGGAGCCAAAATAAACTGGCCCAGTATATTCCTATAATAATGTGTGAGTGCACACAAGCGTCCCGCGCTTTGCTACTGCCAGACTCACTCATACTGCTTCTGAAAGATCCCAATGTGAGACTCCAATGGGTCTGCTGCGTAGCAACGATTACGTTGGTAGCGAGGAGTCAAAAATGAACATGGATATCATCATGTGCCGCCATGGAAATGTCACAGAGAAGCTTTTCTTTTTACTGCTTTTTTATGTGAGCTGTGTGTGTGCACGTTTTCTGTTTTCTTTTACTGTAAGAGAATGAAACAGAGTCCTAAATGAGGACCACATTGAAGAATGTCCAAGCCTCAGTTGACGCAGCATTTAAACCAGACTGTAATTGTTTTAAAATTAAAGTGGGTTGTGTGTGTACTCCTCTTTTTTTCCCCTAATGCTGTTTTAAGCTTGGGAATGGACACTGGGCTTCCTGGTGTGTCGTAATTTGGCGCTAAAGCCATCACTGGAGGTGGTTCTTTGGGGTTATGTAAGTGCACAGTGACACCGGGGGCGTGCAGTGAGAAAAACTGAGAGTGTGCACATGAACACCAGGAGATCTACATGAACACCAACCACAAGAATGTAAAGTTACTTTATGTGCCATGTGGCCCAGATGTGTCACATATAAGCAAAGAATCTGTGTCATACAACATAAGGCTTTTTTGTTAACCACAGCGCTGACTGATTTACTCCGGCTTTGAACACAGTAGTCATGAACACATTCAGTAACATGTGAGATGCTGAGCAGGATCCAGCTTGAGTAAACGGAAATCTGAAACACTTTGCTCCGATACACCTTTGCTTTAATCAGGTTCAGTTCCTCCATCGGGTCCCAATTAGGTCCTCCATCTGTGGAAACCTATTAAAGTCCACACTGGCATCTTTATTTTTTTTACACAGTACAAAATGTTTTCGGAACAAAGCGAGCAAGCTTCTACAGTTTATACTACTAATTTTCCAAAATACAGCAGGCGCACAGAACCTGAGGTTTCACATCAATCAAATCTGAAAATAAAATAAATTAGTATCAAACACTGACGCTCGGTCTTTAAGGTAAATCTGAAAGCCACGTTTCCAACAACCACCCGGTGTTTATTGTCCCAGCGAGCAGACTGATTGTCTCGCTGACTTTCCCTGATCAGTAATGATGATGGGGGTTGTTATTCCAGAAGGATGCCCGTCATATGGGATCCATTTGGCACTTCCTGCTCTCTGAAGCAGGTCCACTCCTCACAGCTGCTTGTGGCTTTCGTCAAGACGAAGTTCCAACACTTGTTTCTGAAGAAAAGGATCCTAAGTCTTTGTCAATTCTAAGTATCAAAGTGAAATGTTGGGTAATAGGCAGATTATTTGATCCAGATAGGACTACAGGACTGAGAAACGCTGGGTGCTGAGATCCCTCCTCTGAATGCAGAAAGTCAACAGAGTTGGCTTGGCTCGGCCGCAGGTGCTGTTTTTTCACTTGACACTGGATGACTGATTCCTTTGTTCATCTGGTTTCCCTCAAGGTTTCGTCCCACAGGGGAGATTCTCCTTGTTCATGTGCTGCTGCCAGACTTTAAGACCTGATTATAGCCTTTATCTCAAACCATTGAAAACATATATTATCTGTTTACAACAACAAAAGATATACAGTACAGAAATCTCCTAAAACAAAATAAAGGCTTACAGGCATAGTTCAGATCCTCAGAAGGTATTTACCCATAGTAAATGTATTACAAACAGTAGACATTGGTCGGCATGCCCCAGTTTGGAGAAGCAGACAGGTGTACTGCCACAGAAGCTCAGCAGTGTACAGCTGTGGACGTGGGCAGCAACAAAACATATTTCAGCCACCGAGACAAAATCAATATCGGTTTAAGTGTATGCTATGTTTAAAGCATTTCCACCTCTATATGATGACACAGACAGCGGGAAAGGCTTAATTGGCTTCAGTTCCCTATCTATGCTTTCGTCAAAGCCACCAGACTGCATGAAGAAAAACAGTAATTTTAGCTGATTGAACACAGGAGCTGCTGGTCTACAGCCGCCACAATCAGTTTGTTTGTTTGTGTTATAGTGTGACTTTGGAAAATCTGAATGAACCCTTTTAAATGCCAAAGTCACACAATAACAAACACAACATAACTGATCAAGGCAGCAGGAGAGCAACAGCTCCTTTGTTTAGCTGTGTTAAATCAGCGTTTTTCTCATGGAGTCTGGCTTGAAGAGAGCAATATAACGGTAACAGTTCCCAGATGAGAATTGCTGTCTGACAGTGAAAATATTGTAAATATAGTGTATATATACATATACATACATATATATATATATATATATATATATATATATATATAAGGTCTTTTGATAATCGTAGTGACATTATACCAGCTTTCATCACAGTTTCATTGTCCAGATCACTCAAACTGTAATATAAGGAGAGAGATAAGAAATATAAATACTTGTTTTACTCAAGCTTTTCTGCCTCTGTTTCAAAATAAAAGCACTCTGACAATGTTTCCGAGGACAGAATCCCTTCATTTGTTAATACAAGGTTTTTTATCATAAAATATTTACATGACTGTGTTGTTGACTATGTTTCAGCTTGCATGGCTCCATTAATGAATGGCGTGTCGGCTTTTAACTGTGGAAATACAGTAGATACAGCAGCAACACTGTCTGTGTGAACATGGCAAGTGTGTAGGCTGCAGCAGTTTAGTGAGGCAGACGTCACATGCTATGAATAAGCACCTCATACAACCCCACTTTAAAAACATCCTAACAATCCCTTTAAAGCAATAGTTTGACAGTTTGGGAGATACACTTATTCGCTTTATCTCCAAAGATGAGAGGATTAATATCATGCTTTAATTTTTTGTTGAATATGAGGCTATAGACCATTAAGCTGGGCTTAACACAAAGACCAGAAGGTGGGTGAAACAACTGACCTGACTCTGTCCACAAACATCCGAAACGAAAGTACCAGCAGCTCTAAACACGTTATATCTTGTTTGTTTAATCCATACAAGAAACTTTGCAACAAAAGAGCGGTAAATATGCTAAGCTTAGCTAACTTTCATTTAAACTAAGGAAAGAAAACAAAAAAGCATGTTTTTTTTAAAATGTCAAACAATAAAACCCAATGTATACCCTCCTTTTAAAACCAAAGTTTTGAGTGTGCATTGTAAAAAACTTTGTATTGTCTCCTGCAAACTTGCACTCACTATAGATACATGCTCGCATTATTTATGATTATATTCTGTAATGCTGTGTTTACTCTAGATCAAATTTATGTTTAGAACAACTAATGAGACACGATCCATCCTACTGTATTCTTAGAAAAAAGGTATAGTGCAATAAATAAATAAATAAATAAAAAGTATATAAAAGTCCTGGGTTTGTTCTCCAGCTCTAGTTATTGCACACTGAGGGAGGGGGATAAAAGCAGTATTATTTGATTGCACCACAGCCCAGAGGAGGAAACTGTTTTTCATCGTCCAAACTGCAGAGTTCCTGCATCTCCTTCCAGACAACAAGAGGTTGAACAAGTGGTGCTGGGGTGGGATGGATCTGTAATGATGTTGTGAGCCCGCCGCAGGCATCATGAGTTGCAGATTGAGTCTAAGTCCTGTAGATGGGCCTCACTGATGTCCTGTGCTGTGTTCACTGTTGGCTGGAGAGCTTTTAGTCGGCCTGACAGTTGGCATAACATGCTGTTATGCAGTGCTTCCGAATGCTCTTAATAGTTCTGCAATTTCTCAAGCAGTTTTGGGGGTGGACTAGTTGTCGATATTATCCTCAGATAGTAGAGGTGCTGAAGTGAGAGTGGTCCAGCTGAGCTCCTCTCTCTGTTATGGGCACTCCCAAAAACTCGAAACGTGACCAGTTCCGCTGCATCTCCATTTATTAGGCATGGGGCATGCTCAGTATTATTTGATTTCCTGTAGTTACACAACAGTTTCCTGATGTTACACAACAAAGGAAAACAGCCTCTGCTGTCAGTGAATATCATCTTATTTGCAAATAGGCTGATGGCAGTCAACAAAGCGTGTTGAGCCGATAGATCAGTGCACGCCTACTAAAATTCAATTACAGGTGTGCACATAAAGCCCCAGGAGGTGTAGTTTGGTAACCTCCTTATTTAGAAGTAGGCCTACTGTGTTCAAGGCTGTACTATAGTCAATAAACAGCATCCTAGCATGTCTCACTGTTTAAAAGTCTTTCCTATAAAGATCAAGCAAGTTAGCAGTTTGAGTGAACCAACTTTTGTTCTAAAGAGAAATACTTATGTGCTGTGTAAGGAGATGATAGGTGGTAGAAAGGAATATAAATTGGTACTTGAGTGACTCACTGCTTTCCATAAAGTTGATGGGCTCACAGGAGACAGATTTATAAAACATTGGTGGAAGCTGAAGCAGCCGAGGCCAAGATCTTCTGACTTTTAGTCCCCAATGTGGGTTGAGATCCAAACTCTTGATCCTAGGGTTCCCAACAGCATATTTTTGTTCGATACATCCCATCTAGTAAATACCCACATGTTTGAACACCACTTTGCCAAGTGGCCAAAGCTGAGATAATTAGATCCCCCAGAGCCACAGAAATCATTATACATTACACCCCAAATGATTAGCAAGCTGACTATTATGAGTAAAATTATTGGTGTTCCAAGTATCACGGGAGGCAAAGCCATCTAAAAAGATCATATGCACCAAAATGTTTGATTCAAATTAAAGTCCCCCTCCACTCAAAAATGTGTTTTTCTTCTGTTCTGACTATACTGACTTGTGTCTGTGTAAAGGTTGTCACTAGAGAGGTGTTTTCACATTCTTCTATAAAAGCGGTGATGTCTGTGCACTCCTGTAAAATCTGAGATATAAATGTACGCTGGGAAGCTAGATTAGGTACGTCACTTAAAGGATAACTTCGGTATTTTTCATCCTGGGCCCTATCTCCCCATGTGTATGTGTACGTACGATTCATATGTACAACTCGTTCTAAAACTGGTTCAGTATTGAGGGAGGCGGATGCAGCCGGGAGCCGAGAAACGAGCTAAAACGGTAACGGGGGCAAATGCGTCCCGTATAAGTTTGCACATTACAAGTGCTTTTTTTCACCACTGACCGGTTCAGATCAGCAGTGCTATCTCTGTAAATAGCATACTAAGCGTTTCCCTTACCTCTGGGCTGTGTGACGTCATCTCGCAAGAGCTTTGCTCCACTGTGTCTGTAGCTCTCTCTACTCGTGGGGCAGCCATTTTCTTGAGGAAGAGGTGTTTCAGGATTGTCTTCTCTTCTTTGGCTGGCAGTAGTCATCTTGGGAGAAGTGAGCACTGCAGACCCGATGGTCTGCAAGGTGCAGTGTCTGGACAGGAGTGTTAGCATCCATTTGTAGCACAACTAGCCACAACTTCAGCATCTCGCCGTCCGACAAAAGCAGCCTATGAAAGCTGTACGGGGTGTTGCGCAACATCCTGTTCTTACAATTCGGATAAGCACAAACACGAACCATTGTTTTCAATCAGTGCAGTAAAACTCTCGACTGTACTCCGGGACAACCAGAGCCACTCTGAGCGGCGCTCAGCATGGCTCCTCTGTTTTCTTCCGGCAACAAGCAAAGCTCTCACGAGATGACGTCACACAGCCCAGAGGTAAGGGAAACGCTTAGTATGCTATCTACAGAGACAGCACTGGCGATCTGAACCGGTCAGTGGCGAAAAAAAGCACTTTTAATGTGCAAACTTATACAGGACGCATTTGCCCCCGTTACCGTTTTAGCTCGTTTCGCGGCTCCCGGCTGCATCCCTCCCTCAGTGAATGAACCAATTTTAGAACGATTTGTACCTATGAATCATACACACACATACACATGAGGAAATAGGGCCCAGGTTGAAAAATACTGAAGTTAAACCCCACTGTAGCAGATAGTGCATGTTCCACAAACACTAACACTTGTGTCAGCAAATGCAAGTTAGCATACAAGCTAACAAGTTAACAAATAGAAGATGCTAACTACACTTAGCATTTTGATACGTCTGCTAGTCGTTAAATTTGGTGCACACACACAGCAGATTCCTCAACTGGTTCTGCGTCTGACCGAGGCTCAAACATGTATGACTGACGCTCTCTGATGTTTCCTCTAATGCTAACATTAGTCATCTTGATACGCACTGCTCTTCGACCGGTCACCCTAGTGCAAGAAGTGCTGGAGAAGGCAGAAGGTGAAACTTATGCAAGCAAATTTCTCATTGACGGTGTAAGATTAGATCTGCTTCCAACCCATTTTCAGAGTCTTTTTTTTTAAACTATAATGGTGGACAAAACATGTTAAACACAATATCTGTAACAATACAAGTATCTTTATATAATTGAAAACATGCCTGAAGAGGGACTTAAAGAATGTGAGATGGAAACAGTGTCAGTTCTCAGTGGAGTTTGTCCAGGTTAACCAGGATATGATGTCTTTGTGTTGTGTTAAAAGCAGTGTTCTTTGGATATGGGCGTTCAGAGACACAGTCACATTGTAAAATTTTATTCCACCTTTCAGACCCACCCAGGCTCTGACTATTTTATGATGTTTCCTACCATTCACGTTTGATTCAGAATTGAGTGACAACTGGATCCTTTTTGTCTTCCCCAGATGAAACTTGGACACATCTACTACATGCATGACAGCACCGAGAGCACAGAGGACAGTTTTACACTCTCTGCCTCGGCTTATGAGATTGAGCGCCGGAGCCTCCCTGTCACTATCTCAGTGACTGTCATACCAGTCAACGATGAGCCGCCAAAACTGACACGTAACACGGGACTGGAGGTAATGTTTTGCTCTTTGAAAGTGCTTTTGCTGTTACTTTGAGCTTTCCCTCCGACACACTCGACGGTGAACTGCTGTTGCTGTAGGAAAATCTTTTTATACCTGTAAAAAGTAAACTTTCGGTTTTGTTGGATACTTTTTTCCTTTAGCACATTTCAGCTGATGAGAATTCAGGCTGACCACAAGCGTCACTGTGTGTGAAAGAGGAAAGAACACATTTTTTATTGCAACCTTTCAAAACAAGGGAGTATTTTATGCTAAAAAAGACGCAACTGTGGAGAAAATAACTCACTCCCCTCCAGGTTTATGTCAGTTTCAAGGTTCATTTGATTTCATGTTACTTTTGTGGATATATTTGCTTTCCTGCAGCGTGCTGGAATAACAACCAGTCCAACTTGTGTGTGATTGACAGACTGTTGGTATTCCCACCTGCACCAGACTTTGCATGATTGGTCTGATGCTAGAGCCACACCAAATATGAAAGAGCGTCAGATAAATGGCTTTATAATGGTTGATGAGATTCTGACATGTTGAAAAGGGTTCATTTTTCATAAAAACTATCTTGTAGTGCTTTACGCTTTACTGCGTTACGCTTCATCTTGGTTTTGATTGATTCTCAGACAGAATAGTGTGTGAATTTAGTGTTTAACTGCTAATTTAGCAGTCCCGAGACATACTCAAAAGGCCTTGTGTTGTAAGAAAGATTTTCCATTAGCGGTTCAAGCTGATATAAAATCTCAGTTTTAAGAATTAATAAACTCTGAACTCTGAGTGAACTTTCTCACATCTATACTGTATAGCTTCGGCTGCAGATACGGTCCTCCGTCATGAATCCTATATGAAGTGAGAATTAAATTCACTTCACGCTGTAAGTACAATAAATGCAGTGAATTTTTACTGAGCCACTGAAGGATACTGACCTTACAGGCGATGACGCACGCTGCAACAGTACAGCAGTGGCCTCCGCAGCATATTTGTTTTCATAAAGAGCTATAAAATGGAAGGGAATTAGCATATTCTCAGCTTGACTTCTCCAAAAATTTTGCAAATGAATCATGTAAGCTGAATGAGTATAAGAGGGCGGTGATTCACTTACTGTGTGCACTCAACGCAGTGTCAAGCAGAATACCAGTTACTGTATGTACAGTATCTGTATGCATTTTAATGCACTCGCAAATTTGCTGATATTTCAGTTTCCACAGAGGGAACATGGGAACATGCTATTATTATCTCAGTGTCTATAATAATCCCTGTTTCTTAAAGATATCCGCTGCAGTATATGCAAAATTCCACATTAAATAGTTAACTTTTATAAAATGATGATGGTTTAAAACACAAAATACATTTAATTTGGTCTCTAATAGACTTTAGTTCATATTTTCTGATTCATATACAATAGAACAATTCATCATTCAAAGATGAGATTATTAAAGATTATAAAAGAGATTTAAAGATTATTTTTTGGCCATTTTCCCTTTTTTTATTGATAGTACAGCTTAAGATAGACTGTGCAGCTGTAAAGGCCTCAGCCCATATGGGGCGCACACTACCTGGTGAGCTTGAGGTCACCCCAACTGTTGCCCATCTCTGGCTATTATAATCATGTAAAACACATTTATTCATTTAAACAGCTTTTAACTGTTTACATTCTGTGCCATCAGACTAATGAAGGTTAGGCTGTGATCAGGTGCCAAGGAAAATCAAACTGGACCCTATTTCCCCATGTTATGTGACTTGGTGACCAATGGGAACCACCATCTTTCAGTATGGTCTAGTTTTGAGCGCAAGCGCTGTAGACAGTAGCAGCGATAAAGGCTGCAATGTAAACACCCGTTTGTGCAGTTTATGTCCCTACAGAAACAGACCTTTTTGGTAAAGAGTAAGATCCTTTTAGTTTAACCAGAAACAGCCTAGAAATCACTTTCGCCAAACTCACCAGACTCCATTTAAATAAACATTAATTTTATCACAGTAAAACATGCTTCATTCAGAGTCAACAGAACCAAAATAAAACTCACAAAAAACGTCTTTGTTTGTCTTTCCACTGTTCCACTGCACAATCACCAACTCTAGTTTGGTTAAATAAACCCTTAATTCACCCAGTTAGGTGTGAAAATATGCTGCCTCTATACATGCTAAAATTGCTGTTTATTTTAATGGAGTCTGGTGGGTTTGGCGATGGCAATTTCAAGGCTGTTTCTGGTTAAAGAAAAAGGATGTTACTCTGTTCTCCTTTCCATAATTTTGCCAGACACATAATAATCTGAGGGGCCGTACACATGCCGTGTTTTTAACTGCCTGCAAAATGCAAGTTTGTGCACTGGGTGCTACTCTTGTGCCTTTTCTGTGCCAGATTTCAAAATCGTGGCAGGTTGCGTCTGAGGTCGCTAAGCAACCTCAAAAGCTCTGGCAGCTCTGCACTAACATGATCAACTTCCTCTCCATATTTATCACAGACTGATATTTACGGAAGAACGGAAAGATACCTGTCGGCTGTGATTGGTTGGTCGTCGTGACATGATATGCGGTGCGCGGTGCTGTGTTTCAAGAGTTGAACTCAGTTTATCACAGGGCGCAGCCGTTGAAAAATAGGCACTCGGGAATCCGCAGCGACATCACTCTGGTGTTTGAGTGTGTGTGCCTTGCATCTACATTAAAAACAATGAATTCGAGGGTGCAAAAATTGCAGCATGTCTACAGGGCCTGAGCCTGTTGGTGGTAAAAACATGCACTTAGATGTGAATTGACAGTGTGAACACTCAATATTGGACCAGTTTCCAAAATGGTTGTTCCTATTAGTCACGTAGATACAAAAACCCCATTAACAAGAAGATACACCCACAGACATGATGTAAACATAGCTGCACTCTCTCTAATGTGTAGTGTCTTTCTGGTGAGTCCCACTGCACTGTTACTATATTGTGGATAAACCTCACTCTATCACCAAATAACTTCATCACAGTAATTACTGTTTGGTGTAAAGAAGAGACGTGTTTATTCAACAGTATATTTATTTAATTGAATCTGCAGTAGGTTCAGAGAGTGTTTGCGACATGCTGATTTACATCAGCCATGAAAGAAAAGTTTTGGGGGATCAATGAAGTAGAGAGTACTGTAAGAGCAGGCAGGCAGTTGGAAAAAGCCAGCAGTAATCAGCTCACAGAACTGGAAACCAACTGTGTCATTCAGCCCTCCCTGCTCTGCCTGCGGCTCCGCGTCTCCCTGGCAACCCGTATTTTTGGAAAACCAAGATGGTCGACGAGACCACGGCTTTCTGGCAGAGTGAGGGCGGCATCCAGTCCCTGTGCCTCCTCTGCTGCGGCTGCAGAATGTAACATAATGATATGTGGACGTCTCCCCGCACTGAGCCAGGGCTGGCCCGGCAGCGGCACTTGGATTGATTTAAAGTAGGAAGTGTGTGTGTGTGAGTGTGTGTGAGAGTGGAGTGACCTCTGCAGCAGATGATCAGACATGATGATGAACACGGCAGCGATCACGCTCTGTTCAGGCTCACCATTGATCCCAGTTGGCCCAGTGTATAGGACACAGCTGGTCTCGATTAGGGTTTACACTCGTCTGTCTGGTTCTACTTGACTTTGCTATAACTCAGAATAGTTTTCCCTCTGGGTCAGTCTCAATTTTTGACAGTCTAGCATATTATTTTTCTGTTTATTCATTCATCTATCCAGTTATCTATCAGTCTGACTGTCTAGCTGCTATTTCCTTCGGAGGCGTCTGAGTTGTTCTTGTTTTTGCAGCATTATATACAGTAACTATCCAAACACTTCTGCTTTGCATGCCAGCCTAATCCCCGCCTTGCTATTTGTGCACATGAGCAGTGAGTGATAGATGAAGTGCAGTATTTTTGTTTTATCCCTCATCAAAACACAGAGCAGGGGAGACGTTACACCAGGTATTTGGGTAGTTCATCCGTGCCTCCGAGAGAAATAACACAGCTGCAGATGGGGAGCCGAAATCAAAATGGAAACTGCCTTCTTTTTCTTCACGGCCGCAGTTTAGGCACTGACAATAAACTATCATCTGTCTTGTTGTTGCCTTTACTTCTCCACTCCCCAATTTAGAGTTAGAAACACACTGGTGTCCCTTAAATCATCCCAATACTTCAGATGCCCGGGCAGTCTGGAGATCCAGCCTCAGACATCTGGCACCCCTCAGAGTCTTAAACATTTAAGAAGATGGTGATATCCTGTTGAGTCATCAGCAAACTAAGTCATTTGCCTATGGCAGCTCCTTCATTACTGCCTTCAAATGAAATATAAGCCATTGTGTCCGATCAAATTGAATTTGCAGCCCATCCTCTTAGGTGCTAAATGCATTGATTGTTATATAAACCATCAATTTGCAGGGCCATTTCCAGATTACCTGCCCTAGATTGCCTGGTGCAGTCACTGGGGTGGAGGGTGGACTGATGGGCCCATCTAGTGGTGAGGGTTGGGTTTTGCACTTTATAAAAAATCAGAACTAGTACTGACAAAACCCTGAATCCACTGATATGACCTCATTTTAAATATTGACACCTATTTTTAACAATCAAGACGACTGTTTTGCAATGTAAATTTTGGAAATATTTTACTCCAATCAAAGTTGCATTTCAGCACAACAGGTAATCAGTGTTGCAAACAGGTGATTATCATGACAATCATCAGCACAAGTCAGTATAATCATAGTGTCAAACTGAACTACAAGACAGCACGGTCTCACATCAGCTGCTCTGAGATATTCATCACATTTTCTACTGTAAAATACACAAATTCAAAGTTATTTATTTCAGCAGCAGGCTAGAAAAACAGCCGCAGGCGTTTTACTGTAACTCTGCAGGCGTTTTATCGTGTCTATTCCACAGGGAATCAAACCTCCTGTTGACCTAAGTGGGAGTTACAGTCTGTAATTAGTGTTGTTTTATAGACTTCTTTGCCTTTAGCTTGTGTGTAAATTATTCTTAACAAACTATTTGTATTCAAAATGGAAAACAATGTCATTTACCACATGCTCCAAACAGAAGGCTCTAAAATAGGTCTGTCTGATTTAAGCTGTCATGCAGTCATGGGCAGATTATCATTAATTGATGGTTTATATAAATCTATAATTTATATTAAAATGTCTGTTCCTTCATATCAAGATAGAACCACCCTGCACTGAACTGAATTACTGTGATTTTTTTAAGAGAGTGAACAATGTGCTTCTTCAGGTTCGCTCAACAGAATCACATGAGCACTCACAGGTGTGCTAAATATACATGGGTCACATGGCTAATTATCTTTTCTTTTTCAATAGTTTTTCTTTCACATTCTTCAAAAACACTTTTTCAAAAGATAAGTCACAATTCATCCAAAAAGCATAATAAATTTACACAAAAGAACATCGATCAAAAAACAAAGCGAGATTCATAAAGAGTACAAGAGCTACAAGAATAATGTGATTTAACCTCATCCCATTACAGAGCTGACTAAGACGAAGATTTTCTGAAGAAAGAAAGACGGCAGGTCCTGCAAAATAGTGCTGATTCATATTTTTTTTCATGCAGGAAATACTTCACCCCCAAATGACCATTTTTATATCAGTTACTCACCCTGTGTTACACTGAATTTGTGAAGAAAACTTTCAACTTTCACTGTGAATGGCGAATCCACAAATGAAGAAATAGGAGTTAACTTTTTAAAACACCACAGCCACACAGTAACACAAACTAACTACTTGATCGTGGCAGTTGTAGCCCAGCAGCTCTCGCGTTCAGCAAGGTAAAGTTACAGTTTTTGTCAGTGGAGTTTAGCTTTGAAGAGAGCATTGGATTCTTTGTTCACTAAAGAAAACATCATGAATTCATCTTAACACAAGGAGAATAACTGATATACAAATGGTGATTTGGGGAGTTGAAGTATTAATTTAAGAGCTCCTTCAAAACTACTTTTATTTTAATCTCACCTTTCTAACCACATAAAGGGTTGGAGTTGCTCATGTACTGTTTGTACATGCTCAGAAGTTGTTGGTGCAGATTGGCGCTGACCTGCAAAATGCTGCTTTTTGACTTTGTGCTCCATTTATCTGGAACAAATTGCAGTATACCCTCAAGACCCCAGTAAATCTTGTTTTTGCTGACCTCCAGTGGTTTAACTTCCCACCCTCACCTTCCAGTGACATACAGGTGGTTCAACAGGACCACATGGTGTCACTTTTGGAAGTGGTTACAGGTGCACACATTTGACCACACCCAATCACTCCCATCAAGGATGCAGTATGTGGTCAAAAAATGCTCCAGTTGGGAGTAAACGGTGATACCTTTTAATAAAGTTACTGTAAACAATCTGCGCAGTGGCCAGAAAAAGATGTTGGCACTACACATTTTAGCAAACCACAGGCCGTTAAATTTATACGTTTTAAATCAACGGTTCTAAAGTGACATAGTTCTGAGCTGGTGTTATCATCAGGATGTGGAGGGGATGGTGGATGACACGACACTTAGGCGAGATGGCTGCCGAGCTGCGGACCATTGTTCAAGACCAAAGATGAACAGGGTGTTTTTCAATGAGACATCAGTGTCATTTCGATTGAATTTGTTTATCGCAACAAAACCGGTTATTTTCAACCAAAACACAATCTCTGAAACACAGCCACACATTAACCATGGCATTGTTGAAACACAATGTAAAATTACAACATATCTACCACATAATAATGTACAAATGTTAAACACCTGTGGTTTGTAGAAGCATACAATGCTGACATTTACTCTGGCAATTGGGTTGACAAATGAAACCATGACTGAGATGATGAGATGCTTTTGTCTCAAGGCTGTAGTATTGTCAGAGCAAATGTTTCTCAAAATTAAGGCCATATTTTTTGTTTGTTCTCATAAGGAGATCGTTCCCACCCTCCTCTGAAATAACTCTTCGACAGCATCAGCTCTGTTAGTGGTGGTGGAAGAACGATGGTGAGGTATCGTAACACTAGTATTTGTCTGCAATAATACTCCTTAATGCTGAGAAATTGGCCAGGTGGGTGGCGCTATTATCAGCTAAGTCATCTCTGCATATCATATCAGCCTCTCATGTCTCTCTCGATAAGCAGAGGGATAAAACAGAGGGATAGCAGAGAGCATCTGTCTTGTTTATGGTGCAGTGGTGGGTGTCCTGCCTTAAGGCAAACAGATCCACTTCCTCCCTCCCTAACAGAGTCCAGATTTGGCTCAGAAATGTTTGGGTTCAGTCCTTACTCCTCCAACAGTGTGCTCCTGGACACGCTCTGCTTTCTGCAGCCTTGAGATGTAAACTGCCCAGAGGAAGCAGAGACTCTTTAAGGCCTCATATCACAGGTTCTCTGCAGGCTTCAACAGCAGAGTGGATAAAATGCTACCCTGTTGGTTGATGTAGGCTGGTGTGATGCTGCTCTCAGCTCTACCCACAGTCTGTGAAAAAGAAGTTGGCATACGGACTGTGATTTCACCCATTGGTTTGTGGACTGCCATTTTAAAGCCATAAGTTTGGCATTTTGGCTGTTGCCATCTTTGTTTTTGGAGCCACAGAAGCTGAGGAGAATCAAGGAATGGATCTGACCTAGAACCATACTTTCCAACTCTCCTGTTTTCCATCGCCCTCTGCTGGTTTCACACTGGGGTCACAATTCTCTTGTATTTCTCCCGATTTATGACAGATTTTAACACCTTTATTTTCTTTTTCATTATCACAACCTGTTTCTGGCACTGTACAGGGTGTTTTCACCCTACAACGGCTTCCTTCACACTTCCCCTTCTCACCCTCCTTCTCTGATTCTCTGGCCGGTGGACACCACGACTCAGTGCTTACCGCGTTACACGTGCATAGGTCCGACGGGATGTTCTAGCTGGGGGGTTTGCAGGGGTGCCTTGGGGGTTGAAGGGACCTGGCTTGCCCTCCTCTGCTGTGGCGAGGCTCCCAGCTGTCTTAAAGAGAACATGAGCCTCCTGTTCCGCCTGCTTAAGCATCCAGGACCCAGGAGTGTGTGGGCCAAAGAGGACAGCAGGCTGTGGATCCCTGGCACGGGCCAAGCCTACAGCCTGGCCTCCCTCCCTCCTCCTGGTACTCTACTGAAGTGTCGGGTCATGAACCAAAAACTAATTCAAATTTAATGCACCTAACATAAAAATGCTGATGTAGTGCACTTATTATTTTATTAAGTCACCAGAATGCAGTTTCTGGGGGGAAGACCCCTGGACCCCACTTCTATAAGTAGGGCTGCCCCCAACTGAGAATTTTCCTAGTTGACCAATAGTCGTAATTTAGGGCCATTAGTCGACTAGTCGCCCGCATGTTTATGATGTTACTTTAATTATTAAATGAAATATTTTGGGCGGGGCAACACAATGGTTTGAGTTGAAGGTGTGAGAAAGAATAGTATCAGTAACATTGTTAACACTGTGCTACATTACAGAGAAATACAAAAGCATACTAATGAACCTTCATTAATATAGGCCTATATTTTATCTACAAGTGCACGTCACACACTGAGCGAGCCGCCTGTTAATGACGCTGTGGGCTAATGGGCATGTAGCTACTTCCATGTTTCAGATGATATGTCATGTTTGTAGTCGACCAGTGAAGATGAGTTTACATATCACCTTGGGTTATTGAGGTTATTGAGGTCTCAAGGTTGGCAAGTATGCCAGGAACCTGAGGACACTATTGACAGGTTGCCATGGTAGTGACTTGTCAGTGCCTTAAAGCATACCCTGCTTTATTATGTTTTTTTTGCCCTAAATGGGACCAGTATTTACAAAATGAACCTCGTGTTGTATTGAGGAAGACCAACCAGTTGAGACCATAAATTCAGTAGGAAAATGTTTACTGAGGTATTAAATCAAGTGAGAAGTAGGGTCATTTTCTTAAAGATGTATACAGTCCGACTTCCTTTTGCAGCCAGTGGAGTCGCCCCCTGCTGGCCATTAGAATGAAAGCCTGGTTTAATTCAGACGCCCTTGGTTCTATCTGAAATACCCCTGCAGCCTGTCAGTGGCTTGCAGTGATGCAAAACCACCATTTCCTGTAGGATGATGTGACTTTCTTCCTCTGAAGGTGACACGCCACCTACCGAGCTCATGCAGGCAGGCTACCCCCATTCTGTCACGGAAGTGTCTGACACATGAAAAGTTATTATCCCCAGGAGTGAACAGTCTCTGGAGGTATCTTATGTGCAGCACTGCTGGTGGAACCACAGGGTGGGCTGCTGACTTCTGAGCAAATTCCAGCTGAACTGTTTAGATGCACTTTAGAGGTTGTTGCTGGGGTCCCCGCTGTCTGCACGTGCAAGCAGCAGGCTTCAATCCCCTCCCAAACTGATGGGCCAGGGATTATCCCAAATTTAGCCACCTGCTTACTTCCAAACATCAGCACCTCTGCTCTCCACCCTGGCAGCTGAGGCGGCTCAGTAAGCATTTAAATCACTTGTATTCAGTGTGACACAGGCTAAATACACAGTTGATCAAAGTTATTTCAGTGCTGATGAAACAACTGTTGTATGTAACTGAAGCGCCAAAAATTGTTTAATTTTTTAACCACATTTAGACGAGTTACCTTGGATGTCTAGACATATTTTGACCTGTGAATCAGTGCCCATCCTGCATTAAAAGGTTTGTGCACATTAGTCGCATTAGAAGATCCTTGTCCTGTTTTTGGTGTAAAGCAAAACAGCAGATTTAAAATCACATCCAACCTGAGGCCACAAAGTGTAGAATGAAGTCTTCTTCAACAAGCATGCCAGTTATTTTTAATGATATAATACTACTTGTCATGCTAAATGTTTTCTGAATATTTTAAATGGTTTGCATATTGTTCATGTCATATGTTTCTGTAGCTCCTTAGCTTAGCCCAGCACATGCACATAAAATCCAGAATAAAGACTTTCAGGCTGGACACCAGAGCCTACTGTCAGTTACCTCTGCAGTCGCTTTACAGGACTGTTTGAATAAAATCTGCAGAAGCAGAAATTGTGCAATGGACATCAACCTCTATTCAAATCCTACCTGTCATCACCCATTGTAAAAGTTATCATTTCAGAGGAACAAAGACGCAGGGAAAAAAAAGGCACAAAGTGTGTTATGGTGGATTTTTTGGCTTTGAACCGTTGATGGTGTCTCATGGTGATAGATCTGTGATGGGGTGTCAGACTGAATGGGATGTTGTGAAAAGGGGACTGCAAGGCAACCAAATTACACACGTCACAACACATCTGTTGTATTGAAATGCATCTGGATAGATTACTCTAGGAAAAAAAAAATCACACAGCAGAGTGAAAGAGACAACAGTTTTGTTTGTTTTTACAACAATTCCCTGACATACAGAATAAAGTCTCCGATTATTTTACTCACTTTGAAAGTCTGAAAAAAAAAGAAATGAAGCGTATGTAGCCACATTAGAAGTGACGCTGTAGGGATGTTGGTACCTCAGCAGCTATCCCCTGACTTTTCCATTAGCACATGAGATCAACATTTTTTAAGTAGATAACTCAACAAATATTTGCTGGGTTGCCAATAAATTTGGTACACACATCTCATGCATGTCCCTGTCAGATGCATGCTAACATGGCAGCATGGTGGTGCAGTGGTTAGCATTGTTGCGTCACAGCAAGAGGGTTTCCTGTGTGAACCTTGGGGGGGGGGGGGGGTGTCAGCCCTGTGATAGTCTGGTGACCTGTTCAACGTGTACCCTGCCTCTCACCCAGTGTCAGCTGGGATAGGCTCCTGCCCCCCGCAACTCCCAACAGGATAAGCAGTTTCAGAAAATGAATGCTAACACAGCATGCTAACACAGTAAACTAAGGTATAAACAGTATACCTGCTAAAACATGCTAAAAATCATCATGTTAGCATTGTCATTGTGAGCATGTTAGCATGCTGACATTAGCATTTAGCTTGAAGCACTGCTGTGCAAATGTAGCCTCCAGCTTCTCAGAGCTGCTAGCGTAGCTGTGAGCTCTTCATCTTGTTCTGATTAAATCTGAGTGATGAGGCACGTGCTGCCTTGGTGTTATATTGTTTTTAACTTAATTGTTTCTAGATCTATGTTTGGATTATATTGCCTTCACGTGAACTTAAATACTAAATTAAGTTTTTTGGCAGGTGCTGCAGAGAATTAAAAAGAAAGCTAACCTTGGAGCACTTAATTACTTTTGAAAACAGCTGTAGTTAATGTACTATGTGCCTCTCTGGCTCATTATTCCATAGTGTAAATTCCCATGGAAAATGTGCCTGTGTAGACAATGTTGTAACACGCATATGTTTGTGTAGCACAGCTATGATAACAGCAGATATAGCAGTAATGTTTTCTGTAATTTAAAGGGACAGTCCACCCCAAAATCAAAAAATATATATTTGTCCTCTTACCTGTAGTGCTGTTTATTAATCTAGATTGTTTTGGTGTGAGTTGCAGAGTGTTAGAGATATCGGCCGTAGAGTTGTCTGCCTTCTCTCCAATATAATGGAACTAGATGGCACTCAGCTTGTGGTGCTCAAAGTGCCAAAATATAGATTTTAGATAGATACATTTTAAAAATTCAACAGCAATGTCTCTTTCCAGAAATCATGACCCAGTTACTCAAGATAATCCACAGACCTTGTTGTGAGCAGTTTCACGTAGTAAACTATTTTCTTTCTACCACACACCCTTATCACCGCACAGCTAACTAACGTTAGAGCTCAGCCGAGGAGGACAACATTAATGTTTTTATATCTCATACTGTCAGGAGCACGAGCCTCTCGTCCATGCCTCTTTCTGCACAGTGATACAGTTGGCACGTGTTGTTTGATAGAGAGAAAATAGTTCCTCTATGAAACTGCTCACAACAAGGTCTGTGGATTATCTTGAGTAACCGGGTCATGATTTCTGGAAAGAGACATTGCTCTTGAGTTTTTAAAATGTTTTTCTTTCTTCCTTTTTTTGCCCTTTGAGCACCACAAGCCAAGTGCTATTTAAACTTGTTATATCTTTATGTTGTTGTTATTGAGAAATTCATCTCTGTTTCCTGCCCAGGGACTACAGATGAAAATTAGCTTAAAGCTAACTCTGGTGCAGCTAAATAGCCGTGCACTGTCCCCGTTAAATAAATAAACTGGCAACTCACATCAAAATGATCTAGACTGATTTATAGCACTACAGTTAAGAGGAAAAGTATGTGCTTTTGATTCTGTCCCGTTAACATCGGGTTTTTCAAAAGCAGCTCAGCTCTTGCTGTGGCATTAATCTGTAAAGAAATGCTCCATAGGAGAGGTAGAGATATGTCTTTTAATACCCTCAGTAGACCAGAATGCATCACAACTATTAGACAGGTTGAATTGTAAGTTTTGATTGCAGTTTCACAGCTGGGAAAACCTCTTGGCTCTTGTTCTCTGTCTGTGTTATTTCTCTCTCTGTTCACTGTTTACTTACACATACAGCCCACAGGTGAATGCCACCAGTTCATGCCCACTCTCTGAAGTCACTGAAAGTCATTTAATTTAGCTGAGGGAATTAGTAACAGCCGTGAAGGTAGATAAAGCCGGCTGAGAGGAACTGGACCGCAAAAAAAAGTAAATTCTCCCACCCCACCTTCAGGCCTGCAGCTCCTGACATATGTGTTATACATGGATGATGTGAGCTTATAGGTGCCATATAGTGTAAATTAACTTCTAAATATAAACGACTGTCAGTGATTGGCACCTGAAGCTTTAATACCCACAACTGAGGCTTCTTCCTGCCGGAGGTCTTCTCGCTCCTCATCCCAAGTGTGGAGACAGAGGCAGCGAGAGAGGTATCAGAGGCCGAATGGCTTTGGAGATCGATACGTGCCTCTTACTGCAGGGCACCCTCAGCTCACTCTCCCAGCTGATTCCAGCTATTTAAGAATGTCTTTCTGGGGATCTGGCCCATTTCTTTCAATTAATGCTCCTTTCAGCCAGCCGACCATTAGAAGTCCATTAAAGCCCCTCCACCCTGGGAGAGTCATTCAGTCCGCACCGCTGTGCTCCATCTTCTGATAACAGGAGCGTCTAGACTGCCACGGAGAAATAATTAACCTTTTAAATTGTTTCTGTGGAGGTGGCTGTTTGTAGGTCGGCTTTTGTACTTATTTTCTTTTATTTTCCTCATTTGTTTATCGTCTTTCCTCCTTTGGGTCGGTGTCTTTCTGTTTGTTTCCTTATACTTTATTAATGTACAGCATCATATTGTCTTTATTACACTCTAATCATTTTTAAATGAACTCCTGACCCCGTGAATTACCTTGAGTTACCTTCCTCCAAACAGACTGGCTAATCTGTGGTGTCTTTTCATCCCCCTTCTCTCCCACTGCCTTTGATATTTCACAGGTTCTTGCTGGAGAGGAAGCCGATATCACCTCCAGCATGCTGAACACAGAGGACGCCGATACCCCCGCAGAGGAACTGGTTTACCACGTTGATGTGCCGTCCAATGGGATGGTGGCGTTGAAAGAGGCGCCCGAGGAGGGCATCTCTAATTTCACACAGGCTCACATAAACAAAGGGGAGGTCATCTTCATTCATGAGGGTGAGACCACTGAAATGATTTTCCTTGCATCAGTGTATCAATCTATGACCTCTGTCGCCCTCTGTCTTAGACTGCTGGTGTTACAACAGCAGTGTTAAAACTCATCAAGTCCTACACAAGTGTCTAAGTGCTCGTTTTTGCTCAACGTTGGATACGGAGCCTTCTGTCTGTACTCTACGTTCAATTCATCCGTATTTGTGCGTTTTCTAAAACCTTACAGAGTTACAAATTGCATAAATGTGTATAAAAACTGAGGAAATAAAAGACAGTCTAAATGAACCTAAAACTGGTGTAAAATCAGAAAGGACTCTCTAATACAAGTATGTTTTAAGAAGGGACTTAAAAGAGATCGCTGACTCGGCCGACCTGATTTCCTCGGGCAGACTGTTCCAGAGCCTCAGGGCCCTGACAACAAACACTCTGTCCCCTTTAGCTTTCAGCCAGACCTCTGGAACAGACAAAAGACCTCTGCCTGATGACCTTAAAGAGCCTTGAAAGTGAAGTCATCAGTAAAATCTTAAAATCTATTTTAAAACATACTGGGAGTCAGTGTGAAGAGGCTGAAACTGGAGTGATGTGAGTGGTTAAAGAGTCCTGTACAGTCTGTGTGGCGTAGCTCAAGGAAGATAGGATTTTAGAAGAAAAGGAAATAATTAAATAATGGTAGAACGAAACAAATTGGTAATATAGTGAAAATAATTCTCCGTCCTCACATACCAATGTATTTAATGGCCTCACAGGCGGCCATCTGAAACACTGCCTCCCTTAAAGGTACATTATTACGACCTCCTCCACTGTCGCCATGTTTGTTGTTGTGTGTAACTTTTGACTCCACCCTCTAGCACCATCTTTAGACTGTTAAATATGCCAACATGAAGGACATATGGAAGTATGAGGGCAGTCACATTTACAATGTTTAAAACGGACGTATCTATTTTCATGCATAAAGGGAAAGCTGACTACCTGGGAATGTAATCAGTCACTGGTATTGATCGTCAAAGTCCCAGAGACCTTTTGTGTGATGAGACAGAAAAAATAGTATTTGAGAGTATTTATTTGAGAGTATTTATTTGCCCATTAGTTGTGCCAAATAAAAGTGTGATTTTCATCCACACTCAAAGAAAGTATTTTGGGTTATTTTTAAGTTTTACATATTTTAATTACATATAAAATTTCCAAGTGAGTTAAGTAGAATAGAATAGAAAAGAAATAGAAAGAACTTTATTCACCCCCAAAGGGAAATTCAACTGTCCAGCAGCTTATAAAAAACAACCACATTTCCCCTCATCAACAACAACACAGTGATATTGAAATAGACATAAAATAAAATACGTTAAAATAGGTGCATAAAAAGAAATTAGAAATCAAATTGAAATCAGATTGAAATAGAAATTAAAATTAAATAAGTATAAATTAAATATTCTTATATAAACCACAACAGTGCAATCTAGGCAATGCAGCTTTATTTATATTGCATTCTTCTTTTACAGAGCAATAAAATACAAAACTATAATAAAGGATACAGGTTTATAATAAAAGACTAAAGAGAAAAAAAAGATAGAAATGGTAAAATTAGTTACTAAACGATTTACAATTAAAAAAAATCACCATTAAAAATAGTGCAGAGTGCAGACAAGAGGTGCAAAGATAGAAAGATTATTTAAAATGTTTTAAAATTGAGTTTAAAAAGTAACTTATTTTATTCATTACAGGGTGGAATAGGGAGTGTAAAAAAGGATTGTTTGTATGTAATTATTAAAATAAATCTGAGATGGATAGACAATGAAAATTGATGTAACAATAGCTCGTACAATTTACATAATTAGCCTAATTTAATGTTCATTAACATATTTGAAATACATGGAATTTATTAACAGTTATTACAAATTCTGTGCGATATAGTTACATTGATTCTCACTGTCTATTAATCTCATATTTATCTGATTTAATAACATAAATAGTACTATGTTAGAATTATAGACCAAATACATTATTTGAGTGCAGACTAGGAAGGAATCACAACTGCTAAATTACGTTCTTCATGTATAATTAGTAATATAAGTTGCAGATATAAGTAAGTATTATTATAATATGAGTTGAAATATAATAGCAAAGACCAGTTTGACCAGCGAGTCACATCTGAACTCTTCTCTTCCTGCAGGTGAGGAGTCCGGCGGTTTCAGTTTCACAGTGACAGACGGCGAGCACACATCTCCCCTCTACCAATTTGTTGTCACAGCGAGGCCTCTCACCATCACCATGGTAACGCAGGAGGAGCTCATGGTATTTCCAGGTAAGATGCCAAAATCCTTCAGACTTTAAAGCGTGAAGTCGGCAGTGATGGAAGGATTACCACAGCGATGGGTGTGTGGTCACTCGCTTGACCCGGTCACTGCGGCAATATGACGACAGGTCTTTTTATTAACCTTTGTACTGTTGAGTTCTGTATCTGTGTCAGACACACAGAATAAGGTTAAAACAGAAACTGAGAGTGAGGTACAGTTTGTCCAATGTGTTTACTGGATTTTTTCCAAAACATAGCTGCTGTTTTTTATTATTATTTATTTTTATTTAACCTTATTTTAACCAGAATCTCATTTCAATAGAGACCTGGCCAACACAAGCAGTAGCACAAATAAAGTAGTTACAGACAGAAAACACAAAAAGAGTCTATGAAGGGAGTAAAAATCAAACTTAAGGAGCTCACAACTCAAAAAATAAATTCGAAAGAGTTAGTTTTGTTACCAGATACATTTTAAACATTGACATCATAAGGAATCTGTCTCTAATTCTTTATTTATGTATTTAAAATCATTTAACCAGATGAAGGCTCATATTCTACATATTCCATAGCGAGGGTGCAAAGTGCACAAAAGCCCTCCTCCCAGTTTCCATGCAGGCATTTGGAACAAAAGGCATAAGGAAGTCCAGAGGACACAAGGAGTATTCTCCGACACGTTTCTGCGTGATAAATAAATAAAATAAAATGTATTTCTGGTGTGCAGGTAACTTCTCACTCCTTGAGTTACAGACTTTTGGAAATATAGTCAGTAAATGTAGCCTGTTTAGGACATACAAGAAGATCATATTCAAACACAAAACTGTCCCCCAAATACCTGAGCAGTGATATAGTGTCCCTCTAACTTTCTTACATTTAAGGCAGAGCTGTTCTGGGATGTTTGTTTTGAGCTTATTATAAATGTACATGCAGTAATGGGCCTACATTATCATCAGCCACTTATATTGTCAGTGTTCAAATAATACATATTGTTAAAAGAATTTTCATGTTTCACTGTTATATCAGAAAAGTCTGTAGACAGATGTAGTGTTACTTTTGTGACAGACTGAATGTGTACTTACTTGTAAGATTGAAGATGTAGAAATATATATATTTATATAATCAGGGTGTCTGCAGGTCCTTAGAAAGCCTTACAGTGTCTTAAATTCAGTGTTACAACAATAAGGCCTTAAAAGTCATTAAGGTCTGAACGATTCAGACATTTTATCTAATTTCATTTGTGAATTTCTTCATTTTCTTTTTGTCAAAATAAGTGATGTCTTTCTATGTAAAAGTCCACTTTTTTTTTTTTAAGATTATGTTTTTGGGCTTTTGTACGGAAGCGTATGGCATTCACTTGACAAATAAAAAAAAGCCCTGTTTTTCTGAGTATTTTTTTTTTGTTTTTCGTGGTAATTTTTTTTGGATCAGTAAGGGTAAGGCACATAATTAGTTACACATAGGATATGATAATCTAGCTATGTTTTCAACTGCATCCTTCTTGTGTAGGCCTATCGCTCAATGTAACAGGTTGTAACAATGTTAGCTGACAAACGTGTATGGGCATGATACAACCTGTCTCCTCGTTCAGGAAAAAAAATTACCACAAAAAAAAAAACAGGAAAAAAATACCACGAAAAACAGGGAAAAAATTACTCAGAAAAACAGAAAAAATTACACAAAAAAAACAGAAAAAAATTACTCAGAAAAACAGGGCTTTTTTTTAATTTGTCAAGTGAATGCCATACGCTTCCGTACTTTTGCCTTTAATGGACAGAACAGTGTGAAATGGGGAGAGAGAGAGAGTGGGGGGATGACATGCAGCAGAGGGATGCCAGCCAGAGTTGAACTCGCGACCACTGCAGCGAGGCATCACCTCTATACATGGGGCACAGGCACTATCCACTAAGCTACTGATGCCCCAAAAGTCCACATTTTTAATGTAACACATCTTTAAAAAACTATAACACTGTCTTTTTACTACAGACTTGCATCTGTTTGCAAAATGAAGATTGACTTAAATTACTCTAATAACCATATTCTTACATAACACCTACTTTTGCACAAGACCACATAAATACTACTTAAATAAGTAGAACATGATTTGTCCAAAAATCTGTCCTAAATTTGGGTTAAAACATGTCTTGAACAGGTCTTAAAAGCATTAATTTTTTAACTAATACCTGTAGACACCCTGATAAATGTTGCTGAGCAGCGGCCTCTGAGGCCAGACGTTGTAATTACAAGGCAGTAGTTCAATGACGTTGCTCTTTTCTCAAGGTTCTCTTGAGTCAGTTGTTTTTAAGACATTTATTATGTTGATCTGAAACTGAAACTATCCGATAAAATATTGTGAAGCAGGAGCACAAGTATAGAAAAATCATAAGAAGGGTTGCAGCGGTATGAGATTTTCACAGTATGAGGATTTTTTTTTAACGGACGTATGTGTAAAAGGTCTGACAGACAGTTGAGGATGGAAGGAGATGTGCACTTAGGTGCGATTCTACATCCGTTATATGGTTTTACGGTGTACCACTGCTAACTTAGCTACACCGTATCTATGCTAACATTAGCCACTACGAGCTACTGGTCACACCAGACCGAGGACACTTGCGGCTACAAAACCCCTGTAGTGAAAAGAATTTAACAAGGGTGCATTTTATCACATAAATTCAGCTTTTCAAGTTACATGAACTCACGTTACTCTTACTTTGACAGTCCAGCCTTGATTTAGTTTTGTTTGAAATATGTTTAAATACTTTGAAAAACAATATCACTTTATTTTTAGTGTTTTTAACGTATCACAACTTCTCCATATCATGAGCACAGGTGTGAGCACGGTCAAAAACCTCAGCTCATAATGAACTTTACTTTCATGCATGACGCAGGAAATGAGTTGTCAAATTTTTTTTAAAGCTTGGATAAGCTTTTGGAACGAAATTCTCTCCATCAGGAAACTCTCGTGCACAGTTACGTGCATGAGTTACTGTAACCACTGACGTTGTAGGCAAGTCTAGACTCTGTTTAGTTTTACAAGCTCAACTACACATCACACAAGAGGCCGTTTTCCACAGAGTCATCACAGCACTCAAGTGTGTGTGTGTGTGTGTGTGTGTGTGTGTGTGTGTTTTCTCACAGGAACAAGGCAGTCTATCACAAGTGCCAATCTGGGGGCTGTAACCAGTGAGGATGGAAACGAGATAAGCTACTCTCTCGTCCGCCCACCTCGTTTGGGAAGACTCATCCTGGCCAATGACATGAACCAGTATGAGGAAATTACCAGCTTCTCACAAACACAGGTAATTACCTTCTGTGTGTGTGTGTGTGTGTGTGTGTGTGTGTGTGTGTGTGATGCTAAATGTGTGTGTTGCTGCAAAGTGTTTCTTTTGGGAGACATTTAACTTATTTCCCTTGTTCCCTTCTTAAAATTAATACCCTGCATTAACATTAAATGATAGTAATGAATTATTTGTAACAGTAAAAAGTAAATATCTTAAACAGTAAAATACATCAAAGGAAGAAAAATAATGAAAAAGTTTGTGGATTAAAAAAACTGTCAGGAAAGCCAAAATCAAAAGCATCTTTTGATGACATTTTCTTTATCAGTCGCATTAAGGGGCACTGTGAGTTCAACGTTTATTCTTTGTCGTCTTTTCAAATAAATCCGCTCTACTTTCAGGTCACACGTTCCTATTAATAGCAGGTTTGTGTTACAACAGCAGTCGTGGCTGTTAAAGGCACTGCAGCTGTCGGCTGCACAGACCATCAGACAGACGTATGAGGAGACATAATGCTGCTTTAATGCATAAAAACACAACTAATCCTTCTCTCAACACAAACTGGTGCTGCAGCTCTGCAAGAGGTGGAAATTTGAATAATTTAAAGGCTTGCGGTTGCAGCTTTGTGCTCGTCTGATAGCTTTTAATCATGTTTTTCAGATTAACCACGATTGTGAAGCTCACTCAATCTAGATTAATACAACAGTGTTGACATGGGTGACTTGTTATAACTTTAAGATGGATTGAGGAGGACATGTTTGTGACACAGGCTCACAGGATTTATTTATATCAACCAGTATGGACTTAAGACGTCATATAAATCATCGCAGTGGCGAAAGCGCATAGACATTGATTTTGGGTTAGAACATGAGCATTTGTCCCCCCTCTCCCTGAATAAAAACCGAAAAGTGCCAAGGGACTTTTACTGTGTCAAACTAAAAGACATTTTGCCAAAAACTGACAAACCGGTGCACAGTCTGATGTTCAAAATGTTCTGGTGGGGACCCCAGCTGTGAAGTGAAAGCTGCAACGTCTCAAGGCTGCTGTAAAAAAGTTTGTCTTGGGTGCATCGGTACAATAGACGAGGGTCATAAGGACAGAGGGATGTCGTATGCTGTAAAGCCCTGTGAGGCAAATTGTGATTTGTGATATTGGGCTTTATAAATAAAATTGAATTGAATTGAATCAACAAAGGATGGCAGAGGAGAAACCTGCACACCAATGCAAACTGGGCTGGACGAAGTGAAAGCTACGTCTTAGCTCTGCTCTGTTTTTCTGAATTATCAAGATCATTATTTCAGAATTCTGAGAAAAGATTTCATGGAAAAAAATCTGATTTTGAAGATGACGTAACTAAACGTCAGGTGTGCAGGATTTGGAGAAAAATATTGGCAGAAGTAGTATATAATATCCAGATGTTTTCATTAGTTTGCAATCACTTGAAAATTAGAATCCTTGTGTTTTTGTTACCATAGAATAAATAAACCATTTATATCTACAGAACACTGATTTACACTGGCCACATGTAGCAGACACAGAGGGGAATATTCTGTTCAAGACAAAACTAAAAATCAATTTTTTATGTACAATGCAATACAATGCAACAAACATCTAGTCATCCCATGTAGCCTTAAAGCTCATTTAAATCCTGTACCAGACAAAGTATTTTCCCCTTTAGGAAACCATTAAATGTTACTCTCTCTACAGTTTTACCTTCTGCTTCACATAAACTGAAACAGTGTGCTCCTAATTTAAGTTTAAATATCAACAGACCATCTATGTGTGCAATATGAGGCATCAACATGTTCCTGTTCTTCACCAGCAGGGGGTGTCATTGATATGACTTTGTGTCATTCTGATATTTTGGGTCCCCATAAACATGAGCATCCATGCTAATAAGCTTTTAACGTTATCAGATTTTACCTCTGATCATTTAATATGTATGTTAAGACTGGATGAATGCAGTCTTGCAGTCTCTGTCACAGCTGCTGTGTGTCATGGACAGGGATGGAGAGGATGTAAATAGACACAGTTAAAGAGTGATACCCAACAAATGAGGAGATTTAAAGGAATTTATTACAGCTGTTTTATCTTTACTGTACAATTGGCAAAGTAGCCTCAGTGCCAGAAGAAATATTCAGATTACATGCAAACAAGAAACACAAATTTCAAGAGTCTTGAATAAAATATAATCAGGTTTTTAAGGGCGCACACCTACGTGTTTTAAACCAAACTCGTCATCAGGGTGTGGCCCCTGATTACAAAGAGCCTCTTTGTTCACTGAGTGTGATTTTTTTATTTCTTACTTACTGTCTGCGAAGCAAAAAGGCACTTCTATTTTCAGTTTACTCAGATTACATAACCAAATATCCTCGTAGCATTTGTAGCATTTACTGGATTTGGTTTAGGATTATAGGGCAAACAACTTGATCATGTAGCAGCACGTCACATGTACTGTAGGCCCAGTGTTTGTCTGCCAGGGTGCCAGCGTGCTCTCACTCTCGTCTGATTTCCATTCCTGACATCTGACCGTGCTTGGATGAGCATGAGAACAAATTCTTTCCCAGCAAACTGCTGTGTTTAGAGTGTGACAGAAAATCTAACACGATGTCGAGCTGGAAACACGATTTGATTATTTGAGTTGTTCAGCTGTGTGTGTGTGTGTGTGTGTGTGTGAGGAGGAGAGAGGCAGAGACAGAATAGTTGAGTTGAGGTCACGGTGACCTCAGGGAGCGAACGCAGGCCGTCACATTCCAGTTCTTAAACCCGGATCCCAGTTCAGCTGAGCCAAACCACTGCTACAGCCATTTGAGCTCCCATTTTACTGCCTTGCTCACAAACGTCAGCGGGAAAGAGAGCAGTGAAATATATTTTAGCAAACTAAATGTAGGTTCCCCGTGTAGGTATAAATCTACTGTGGCTAAACCACAGTTTCTCTCTGACCATTGACAACTCCAAAGTCCGTCTGTCCCCTCAGGTTAAGAGTCTGCGTGTCATCCTGGACAGTACCTTGTCCTTTAAGGTCCACATCAATAATGTTACTCAGTCTGCATACTTTCATTTATGAAATATTAATCGTCTTTGCCCGTCACTTACACCTCACAGCACTGCTATCCTTGTTCAGTCTTTGGTTATATTGAAAGATAAAATCCTACAGATGATAAAGTAGTAGATGCTTCAGCAGCATACTCAAGTACTGTGTCCTACGAGGTATTTTAACATAATTACTGATATTATATTTTTCTCCAGTAGACCCTTGTGTCACGATTTAATAACGTTAACTTGGCTGTTTTTATACTTCAACTGTTTACCCACTCCAGTATTGATTTTGAAAGTGTTTAACAGCTCATCATGTTCTGATTTTGTTTCCCTTGTCACACAGCTGGAGTCAGGACGGGTCTACTATGAGCACCAGATACCTGAGGAGCCTTTCTGGGTGGTGAGGGACTCCGTAGAGCTCACTCTGGCATCCCAACCAGCCCCTGATGTCCGTCACATCCTGCCCATCACCGTCTCTTACTACGCTGCACACAGCAACATCTCCTCCCAGCTGTGGAAGAACAAAGGTACAATCTAATATTTGACATCAAAATTTAAATAAATCACCAATCCGTCACTACTAAAAACTGAATTGTAGTTTTTGTGTAAAGATTCTTGCAGATGTTGAGATGAAGAGATGTGTGGTAAAGCCCCATTAGAGGGCTCCGCCTAACATAAGGGCACCAGAGTCACAATGTGGACGTATTGTTTTCACCAGCTGCAGCTTTGTTTTATTTAAACAAACACGTCAGATGTGTATTTATTTAACCTTTAGTCATACAGGGTGGACCTGGTGAGCATACATGCTCTCTTACAGCAGCCTGTTAACAGTTAAATAAAACAACAAAAACAAATAAATGAGACAGTCATTAATAAAACAGAAATCAAACAATAGTGTTTGTAGGTTGCCTTAAAGCTGGAGCTAAAGAATTTTAATATTGCGTAATGTAATAAAAACACTCCCTCTGTGGTCTTTACAGGTCATTGAATAATGGTTATCATCCTGCACAGCTTATTTTAAGTGTTTCATACTTAGGAGATACAACATAGTATGGGTAGAGTATCACTTTGATTCTGAATAGTTTTATGTAGAAGTATTCTAATCCCAAAACTCTTTTGTATCTCAGAGGATACATTCATTTGCAAGGCTGTAAGTGGAACTCTAGATTGAGGGGCCTCAGTTTAAGTGGGAAACATTCAGTGGTGGACAGTCAGGGCCTGCTAGCCTCTCTGCATGCGTAACAATTTTTGAAATAACTAAATAATAATACGGACAGACAGTAACAAACAGTAAGGAGAGAGAAATTACCTTGCTAGGAACAGTAAAGTTGCTTAAACCTTGTGTTTCCTCTGTCCTTTTTAGTCTCCAAATGCAAAGTGGGTGTTTAAACATGTTAACTGTGATTATTTTTTTACTCACACAGAACAAACGTCATTCAGCATTCAAACATTGATTGACTGGCTCAAGTACTGTAGTAGTAAAGTAAAGTAATCAAGTTTATTTTTATAGCGCTTTTCGCAGACTAAGGTCACAAAGTGCTTCATAAGGTCATTATACAACAAAGAAAACATTAGGACTACTTTGGTAAAAGCACACAACTAGCAAACTATTTGCACACAGGAAAAAAGGACCAAAAAAAAAAACCCACAACAACAATACACACAGTAATAAACTTTGTTCACAGATAAAAAAAAACAAAACGCCTGAATTCACCCAACAGTCACAGTGCAGTCACTATTCAATCATATCAAATATCTGCGAATAATTTTGTGGTGAAACATGTTCATTCTGGTCAAATTTACATTGTTGTACATTTCTGATTAATCTGCCATTATGCAGGGAAATTCCAGCTTGTTCTTCAACTCAGTTTTCATAGAGTTTTAGAATAACTTCTATATTATGTTCTATAATTCTTTATTGCCTGGATAGTCCAAAGTCATAAAGGGATGTATCACTACTGCCAAAAAACACAACCCCCCTGCTCCATCTGTGTTTACTAATGAGATATCAGCGTCAATGTACTTTGCTGCATAATTAAATGTCAATAGAAGACAGCCAAGACTGGATAAAAAGTGTCTTTGAAAACTAATTTTGACATTTGTTTTTATTGTCTCGTCTCAGGTTTGGATGTTGTTCAAGGCCAGAGGAAAGTCATTGATGATTCCGTTCTTGACGCCTCCAACCTCCTAGCTAGCCTACCTGAAGCTCAGCGAGACGATGCATATGTGGTTTTTGAGATGAAGCGTTTCCCTGACCACGGTCGTATCACCCTGGGTGGTCAGGACCTGCCCCGTAACGCCCCAACCTTCACGCAGGAAGATGTAACTCAAGGAAAGCTGGAGTTTCTCCATGATGACTCAGGGGCTTCCTTGGACAGCTTCGCTTTCAGAGCCCGACTCAAGTCCGAGGGTCAGGGTTTGCCCTCACCTGCAGAATCCGTGGTCCTGGAGGAAGTATTTAACATCTCAATCAAACGGCGGGGCTCTGACGCCCCCAAGCTTGTCACCACAGATATGCTCTTGGAGGTTCTTCAAGGCTCCATGACCATTTTGACCCAGAAGCATCTTAACACTCAAGACGAGGACAGTCCACCAGACGAGGTGCACTTCAAAGTGACCAAAGCCCCCAGCAATGGTCGCCTGGTTGATTCATTCACCACGGACCCCATCTCTGAGTTCACCCAAGAGATGGTCAATCGTGGGCAGGTGGGCTTCGTCAGCTACGGCAGCCTCACCGATGACTTTATGGAGTTCATTGTGTCAGATGGAGAACACCAAACAGAGCCACACACTCTCCACATCGGCATCCTAGCTCGCACCCTGATTCTTGACAAAGCCCCTGAGATCAAGGTGAAGCAAGGCGATGATGAGACCCTGGTGACTGAGGAGATGCTGAAGGCCACAACTGGCGGCCCTGTTGAGGAGGACATCCTTTACAAGATCACAAGTGTTCCCAAGTATGCAGCTGTCATGGTAGACCGGCAGCCTACATCGGCATTCACCCAGAAGCAGATCAAAGAAGGTCGAGTCAGTGTCCGCTTTGTTAAATCCACTTCCCCTCGAGACAGCGTTGCATTTGTGGCCCGTAGCAGGGCTGCTAATGTCTCCTCTGTCCTCAACATCACAGTCCAGCCTCTGGCCAACATCGCTCAGGATCCTCTCTTACCCCAAGGTGCTCTCGTTCAACTGGACAGGAAGCTTCTGGATGCAACTCCCCTGGCAAACAAGACCAGAACCTCCCCCACATTCACCGTCATCCAACAGCCACAGGGGGCTCGTTTTGTGAGGGCTGGAGGTCCTGGTGCAGGTCAGCCAGTGGACACATTCAGCCAGAAGGAGCTGGATGAGGGACGGGTAGCTATGGAAATCCTAAATGGCAACTCTGGATCCAAAGGTAGTGTCAGTCAGGATGAGGCGCGCTTCCTGCTCAAAGCCCACGGGGTTCCTCCTGCAGAGTGTGTGCTTTCCTTCCAGACGGGCCCCTACAATGCCTCCGGGGTCTACCCTGCTACACTGTTGAGGGTTCCCTCAGATGCCCCATCGAAGGACAGTAATGACCTCCCTGGTGTAGCTGCGGCCCCTCGTCCCACTCCAGCTAGCCCTCGCTGGAGGGGCAACATGGACTGGCCCCACGGAGATGCCCCCACCACAGCATCCTCTGGCTCTAGCGCCCATGGGAAACCACATGTCACCCGGCGCAGCAACTTCTGGTCTATTCTCATCCCGATCCTGGTGATCCTTCTCCTCTTGCTGCTGGCGGCCATCTTGGCCTACTACCTGATCCGTAAAAACAAGACGGGCAAGCACGACGTCCAGACGGCAGCATCCAAGCCCAAAAACGGAGAGGTGGCCAGCGCAGAAACCTTTCGCAAAACTGACCCAGCCAATAACATCCCCATGTCCAACATGGACTCCAAAGACGCAGATCCAGAGTTGTTGCAGAGTTGTCGGACAACGAACCCGGCCTTGAAAAAGAACCAGTACTGGGTCTGAGACACTTTGAGATAAGACACAGAGGGAGGTGGATCCTCAAGTGTTTGGAAGTCTCCTCAAATCATTCCTCTCAGTATTAAAGACCTCTTGCCGCACCAGTTTAAAAGAAAATTATTTTCTAACACCATTGGTTATTTACTTATCTCAACGTAACTGTGGATAAATTCTCAGGCAACGAAACACTGAATACTTATTGGCAAAGAAAGAGGCAGTTTGTTATCTAAGGAGGCTCAGGTCATGTATATTTATTTTAGTTTTATCATTCCTCTATGTCGAAGGGCACAAATGAAGACATAAACATGCCATGTGTTTGCAAAAAGTTATCTTGGGTGTGCTCTGTCATTGTATTCCATATGATATCATAGGCCAATATTATTCGTTGGGGTGGGTAGGTGATTTAAAGTCTTTGTGATGGTTTGATTTTAGTTTTTGGTTCATCAGGAAAGTTGATAAGGATTGTACATAGATGATGAGGTAAATATATGCTGTATTATCGAGAAGATGGAAAAGTGCCGCTTTGTGTTTTCTCTTTTATTTTTTAATGTTTTTAAGGTACCGTTGTGTTTCTCAGGGCTAAATTCAGTTTAAAGGAGTAGTAAAAGATTTTGGAAAATATACTTATTCACTTGTTTTCCTCAGAGTTAAATGAGAAGATTGATGCCACTGTAATCTGTTATACAGCAAACTACAGCAAGGAGATGCGTCATGTGACTTAGCTAAACCCAATGAAAAGGGGGAAACAACTCGGGAGGTCACCCGTGAAGCCCACTTATCAACATTATATCAAAAACGACAAAGTAAAAACAAGAAGTTGTGGTGTCATTGCGGGGGATTATTTCTTGGCTGGACACAGCGAGTTCTTGAACCTGGTTTGCTCAAACAAGCTAGCTGTTTCTGGTGCAGTGCTGTTGATTAGACAACCCAAATTATGAAGCCCCATTAGTCCCCAAATTATCGCAATGGACAGACAGGTGTCCCAAAAACAAAGACCTATTGCTTTCAAGTCTCGTGTCTCCAAAAATGTACGCTCCCTGCAGGTAGTTTCAGTTTCCCAGCTGCATTTGAGCCACTTACGATGGGTGTTTTTACCAGCCCTTCAAAGTGTTTCTCAGTAGCGTCTGAGCCATCAATCCCAGGTATTTTTAACAACCCTTCGCAACATTTCCCAGTGGTTTTTGAGCCACAGATCCTGGGTGTTTTTGACAACCCTTTGTGGTGTTTCCTAGCTGCTCTTAAGCCATCGGTCCGAGGTGTTTTACCAATCCTTCATGGCATTTCTGAGCAACAGATCCCAGGTGTTTTTACTGACCCTTTGCAGCGTTTTCTCATCTGCATTTGAGCAACTTGCCTCAGATGTTTTTACTTATCCTTCACAGCTTTTTCAGCGACATTTGAGCCACCAATCCCTGGTGTTTTTACCAACACTTCACGGCGTTTCCCAGTGGTGTTTGAGCCACCGATCCCAGGTGTTTTTTCCTATCCTTTACGGCTCACCCAGCAGCATTCGAGCCACTGATCCTCTGTGTTTCTTTTATGACCCTTTGTGACGTGACCCAATGACATTTGAGCCACCAATCCCTGGTGTTTTTTGCCAACCCTGCGTAGTGTTTCCTACCTGTGTATGAGCCACTGATCCCGGGTATTTTTACTGACCGTTCGCAGCATTTTCTCAGTGGCGTTTGAGCAACTTATCCCAGGTGTTTTTACTGACACTTTGCTTTTGTGCCACCAAACATGGATGTTGTAAGCCAAAATCTGGTCTTTTCTTAACCATTACCAAGTGTATTTTTGTGCCTAAACCTCACCACACCTTTATCACAGCTTCGTTGACAAATCTAAAATGGTTTACAGAAACGCACAATGCAAACATTTCCTCTGGCAATCGGGTTGTCTACTGCAGGAAGTGTGTGTTTTTAGAGAAACCAGACTTTGAAGCAGTGGGTGTTTGTTTTTGGGTTAATGGGCCATGTGAGAAATGGGCTTAGTGGGACATTTTTTGGACTACTGGGGCTTAGGAAATTTGTGCTGTTGAAACAATGGGCCGTTTCCCCTGTCTCCAGTCTTTATGCTAAGCTAAGCCAACAGCCCTCTAGCTGTGGCTTCATATTTAGAGAGTATGCGAGTGGTATCTATCTTGTCATCTAATTCTCTGTAAGAGAGTGAATAACCTTTGTCTCAAAATATCTAACTATTACTTTAATGTCATCACATGATAGCATTTCAGTAGTTTTACTTTTGTGTGGAAAAAGGAGACAGTTTGCGACTGTTTAGAATTAAAAAGTTTGTGCAACAACTTTCGCAGGTTTGATTGAATTTAGCTCGGAGTTATGTCATCATCTTTCACATGATATTATTTCTGCATGCTTCCAAAGTGCTTGTAAATATTCACTGGACTGGCACAGCACTGACCGCAGAACTACACAGTACACAGTTAGCAGACCACAGGCAGGAGGTTATTTCAGTAGTACTGGTCTTTAACACATCCGTACTGGCTGACATGCAGGGGTGAGGTCATCTCAAACTGGGATGTTTCCAGTTTCCAAGTCTGCAATTAAGAATTCATAAAATACCGGTTGGTGCTGGGGACTTGGATAATGAAACAAATGCTCCACTGGTTAGGGTACATTGATGAAGAAAATGAAGACAGTTTGTTTTTACGTCTTCACAGCTAGTTTTTGATTTTAAGCATTCCATATCTAAGCTAAATATACAGACTGTCATATAATGAATTTTTTTTTTTTACTCTTCAGTCTTGTTTTGTATGTTGAAACTAGGAAGAGCGTTACTGTAAATCAGACTCCTTTTGTTCCTCTTTAGACGTCTTTATTGTCACTCTGACCTGTGATGGTTATCTGTGTATTGAATGTTGAATGAAGTACTTAACGTGAAGCACAGCAAGGAAATCAGATAACTGTTTTTGATCCACTAAAGAAAAGAAAGACTTAACTATTTCTTCTGAGAACTATTTGCTGTACATTTCTTTTCTCACGCTGTATGACGCCTTATCCTTTGTTAGTCATATTCTGAATATACGATAATTTCTTTGCAGTATTCAGCGTTTATTGAGCTTATATTTTTGTAGTGTTTCGAGAGCAGGAAATAGAGATTTTACAGACAGCACAGAGCTCAGGAAGTGATGTGTTTCAGGAGACTGTGTATTTCCAGTGACGTCTCTTACAGATAGCTGAAATAAAAGTACTGGTTTTTCCTTCAGGATATCACATCCACATCTTCCCAGTGTTATGTGTAAATATTTGGTTTCTGAGTATGATTTTTGGGCTTGATTAGCAACTCGAAGTATATATATATCATGTTTTGCATCGATATGTACATGTAACTACATTTAATTAGGCTCATCTTCAAGGTATGCCTGAATGTGTCTCTGTGTGTATCTCGTTGTTTGTGTGTATCTGTGTGTGTGTGTGTGTGTGTGTGTGTGTGTGTGTGTGTTTGTGCAGGTGCCCATCACTTCTCTGTTTTCTGCTTCCCGAGGTCATTGCAGAGTTTCATCATCACCATTCCTCATTTTTCATTATTTATTATTTCTGTCACCCCCCATACATCAAGTCATACTCTCATCATGTGCTTTGTCAGAGACTAAACTGTAATCTGTAAATTGCAGGTGCCTTCATGATAATATGAAGCAGTGTTTAGATTTTGGAACAAGAAGAATTGTCTATTGCTGCAGAATGCCTCTGAGCTTGTTCTCGGCACTAATGGAAATAAAAACGTTCATGCAACAAAACTTGCGTTAATTGTTTTCAGTCGGTTTATTGTTCTAGTTTTCAAAGCTTGTTTGAGTCTTTAAACATTTTTAATTGCAGGGCTCCCACATATTTTTACCAGTGAATTTTCAAAACTTTCCATAACTTTACCACAGTATTTTACCCCATTCCCATGACTAGGGAGTTTAAAATAGACTGCCTGGTAACCTCTGTGACAACCAGTGATTTAAAGTAGGGTGCATTTCCTAATGTGGAGCAGTACACACACTTTGTTTCTCTGCAATAAAATTTGGCCGCTGGCGTTTTGGTGCAGAGCCTCCATCCAGCGTGGCGAGTGTCCGCCTCTCTCTTGTGCCATGAATTATATTTGTCCTTTGAAACACATTATGAAACACGCACTTCTTGACCGTTTGTGGGTAAGCAAACTGCTAGCGTTTGCTAACTTCACTTGCACTTTAGATACTCCCGCCAACTACCGCTATACACCAATGTGTATCATGTGATAATAGTGATGTTTCAACAGTTATGCAGCACAGCACGAGTTTAAATTTAATAATCCAACATATTTCATGTAATGTCAGACATGTTTTAGGATTTTAATGAACATATTTTCAACAACAGGCAAAGCACTTTGCACTATTTATGGTTCAGGCTGCTGGTGGTGGTGGTGGTGGTGGTGTAATGGTGTGGGGATATTTTCTTGGCACACTTTGGGCCCCTTAGTACCAACTGAGCATGGTTTAAACACCACAGCCTACCTGAGTATTGTTGCTGACCGTGTCCATCCCTTTATGACCACAGTGTACCCATCTTCTGATGGCTACTTCCAGCAGGATAACGCACCATGTCACAAAGCTCAAATCATCTCAAACTGGTTTCTTGAACATGACAATGAGGTCACTGTACTCCAATGGCCTCCACAGTCACCAGATCTCAATCCAATAGAGCACCTTTGGGATGTGGTGGAACGGGAGATTCACTTCATGGATGTGCAGCCGACAAATCTGCAGCCACTGTGTGATGCTATCATGTCAACATGGACCAAAATCTCTGAGGAATGTTTCCAGCACCTTGTTGAATCTGTGACACCAAGAATTAAGGTAGTTCTGAAGGCAAAAGGGGTTCAACCTGGTACTAGCAAGGTGTACCTAATAAAATATAGGTACATTCGGTATATTCAAAACTTTCAGAACATGCTGTTTTAAACCATTCCCAGCCCATTCCCAGTTTTTCTAATGTCCTAACTTTTACACGAATTCCATGACCTTGGGAAGCCTGTGATTGGCCTTTTTGTCTAATTAAGAAATTTTATTCATGTTTATTCACTTGTAAATGCTGAGAAATGAATCCATGTTTTGTGCCTGCATCCCAAGATTTCTGTAATTCATTATACTCTGGAGCTGCAGTTCATCTTTGGGTTCAAATGCAGGAGGCCATCTTCTAACACGACAAACTGCAGGGAGCACATTACTCCAGCTGTGTTTTCATTGCCTGCAAGTTAGATTTTAAATTAAATCAAATTTTAGTTATTACTAAGGCGAATTTCTGAATTGTTCTGCCCATATAGGAATTTAAAGTTTGCCACGTTGGTTAACCAGTGTCACTGGATGTTTCCAGAGCTTGATTTCAAATGAAGGGTGACAGTGCATTTTACTGTCTTCACCGCTAAGCTTTGGAACAATTAACCTTTCACTGTTATATCTTCCATATGCTCGTTCTTTTCTAAACAGATGTTTTTCCTCTTAAGTTTTATTTCACTTCTTTTTTTTTCTTCTTTTTTTGCTCCTGTGCCTGTCCCTTCCAAGCAAAATACTTTCATTGTGAAACATGCTTTAACTTTTGTTTTGAAAAATGCCATATCAAAGAGCTTTACTCAGACAATTTTAAACAAAAAAAACTGTAACAATAGAAAAGGCTGCCCATCTTTATTAAAAAAAGAGTAGTTTATTAGTTGCTGCCTATGCAGTGATTAATATTATAGCACGTTTAGAGTCGCACTATGTAATTTATTTACTTTCAGAACAAGTTCATTCAGAGGAGAACTCGGTGTTGGAAGCAGTAGGCCATTTAATGGGGGGATGTTATTCCACATTTTAGCAAAATAACCAGAATGCCCCTTATTAACTGCAATCCCTCTTCTGCATATATTTTATTTTATTTTATTTTACTTTATTTAATTTGATCTAATTTTATTTCATTTTACTTTACTTTACCTACTTTTTTTTAATTTTATTTTATGTTATTTTACTTCACTTGAATTGTTATTTTATATTATTTTATGTCATTTTACTTTAGTTTTTATTTTATTTATATTATTTTATTTTAAGTTACTTTACTTTACTTCACTTTTTATTTTATTTAATATTATTTTATTTTATTTTATTGTAGTTCAACTATAAACTAAATTACATCACACTGCATGACAGTTACCCGTGCATGTTCTGTCTGCAGTACGGTGGCCAGTAAGGTACATAACACAGGGGTATTTGCAGTTGTAAACCATAGGCGCTTGCTGTACTGCAGGGGCTGTCCCGGAGTAAAGTCTACACTGAATAGCTGCGGTACTGTTTCATCGTGTAGACAACCAGGTAACGAAAACAAGCGTACCCAACAACCGGCGCAGGAAGACGCCGGAGACAATATGGCGGAAGAAGAAAGGAGATTAGCATACACAGTTAGCAATGGACTTCTTAAGACAATATTCACAACTCGGATTAATTTTTAACAAGAGAAACTTTTGATTCAGTTATCGGTGGACCTGCACAGACTAAGGGAATATAACTAACTGAGGATTAGACACATATGGGACTTTAGGACCACTTCGAAGGTAGGAAAGCAGCATTGTTTTCTTGTCTCTCTTGTTTACCATGAAGGTAAATGTGAATAAATTCAAAGCTGGTGCTCATGGTTTCAGTAAAATGAACTGAACGGAAGAATAGTGTAGAATATAACCGAGCTAATGATCAGAAGCATGTCCATATTGACAACAGTTTAAACGTTTCAGGTTATATTTTGATGTTTGATGCTAAGCCTCTCAGAACTAACGTTAGCTTAGAGTGCAGTTGACAGGTGTTAGCTGCTAGCTTGTCATCTTGCTTTTATGAGCTTAAAATTGTATTTGTTGTGTGAATTTGGTGATAGGTGTTTCACATTCTGAAAACCAAGACTTTATTTATTAAAAATGATACAAAAGCCCCCAAATAACCCAGTTTTCTCCTTAAGTATGACACTTAAGGCTTCATTTGTCCCAAGCTGAGGGATATACTCAGTCGCACAGAATCCCTTAAAAGGCTTCCTTAGTTAAGGAAAGATGTTAACGCATTTACTGAGTTGAAAGAGATTTTACAGTGGAAAAAGTTTTCATGGAGATTGTTTGTTTTGCTTGGACTTAGGCTTGTGATGTCTGTTATCGTCTCACAAAGTTGACTTATTGGATAGTGAAAAATGTAAGAAGAAAACGAGACAAGAAAAACATGTTGGTCAGAGGAGGGAAGGATAATACTTATGGAGGAACACAATCACAGAAAGCACATCCTACAAAGTAAACTTGATCCCCAAATACCAGATAACAGAAAACGATAATAGAGAAAGAAAATTGTAATGAAAATTAATTTAGTCAAATCTAAAGTGTTAAATCAAAAGTGCATCCATTGGGTTCCCCTGGGTGCAGAACACTGTTCTCAGGGTTGGTTAGTGTTTGTCATTTATCACCATAAACTCAGACATTTTGCAGTTAAGATAGAGTCTAAAGTGTTTTTGGTTGCTAAGGTCTTTTGTGCAACAGTCTAGGGATTTCTTAAATATAAGACCAAGACAAATAGAAAACCTAAAGTGACCATTTTGAGGAAACTTTAAGGAAAATCTTAATTGAAGGTGCTTTGTGCAACCCGCCCCAGATATTCACAAAAATCCACAGTAGGATTGCAACAGTATGAAATTTTCACAGTGCGATAGCCGTCTCAGAAAATACTGCGGTGTCAGGGTGTCACAGTATTACAGAATTTATATTATCAGTCGGAATCATCCTGTAAGGGATGAAAACAGAAGGGTTATTGTTGGTTGAACATTTGTTTTATTACTATAATTGAAACTTGAAACCATTTTGTTGATGGGAATATGTGTAAAAAAATCTCCCCTTAGAAAATATCTAAAATAAGGGAGAGATTCTCCGTCCAGTTGCATTTACAATATTGTAGATAAACAGGGTATGATAACCATCATCTTTTAAAACCGGTATATCGCTGCAACCCTAGTCCTCATTTTTCCAGAAATGGGCTGAAGAAGGAAACGCCTAGTATCACAAAACTGTGTTGTCTTCCAGCACAGCATAGTTACACTATACATGCTGTTGATTAATTTTGTATTCTTAATTTATTTTCTTCAATAACAGTCAAGGCTGTTATTTAAAGTGATGGCCTGGGGTAAATTTAGGCAAAGAGAGGAAGTTATAGACAAGAGACTGTTCCTTTTACAAGAAGAGATGTATTAAAATGCAGTGTCCAAGAGAAAGACAAAGCATTGTTGATATTTTAGTTGTATTTATTATGACGCTGCATTTTTCCCAGGGAAACATCTTTTTGTCGACCTTTTGTTGTCTGCTCTTTATAGCTGCTTTAAGGTCTTTTGGCCACCAGGTGGTGTTAGGGTGCAAACAGGCACATGAAGAAACCAGAACAGATCTTGCAGCCATTCGTCAGCATTTAACAAGGTTGTCTCCATCCGTCATTCTTTCCAGTGAATGGCCTTTGCTTTCAGTGTTTCTCTCAGCTTTGTACATTTTCCTGCTCTCCTGTCTTCTGCCGGTGTCGCTGGCCTGTTGTCAGTTTGCCTCAGCTCTTGTCAGAGCCGCTCATCCTGCAGGTTTCATAAGCTGCTGCTTGGCACAACTGTTGCTCCACATGTGTCTGCTTATGTCACAGACTCTGAGCAGTCACTGTGCTGTGGATGTCAAGTCTCAGGTTCGCTGGGTTTTGAAATGAATACAAGGACATCTTAACACTAAACATAATTTTTAAATATGTGACAAAATAGAATATGAATTGTTCCAAAGAGTGAAAATGAAACTCTCACTGACAGTAATGCCGATTTAAAACTGAAAATAAACTAAAGCTGAACATTAACAGAGTAAACGATTTTATTAAAAAAGCAAACAATAACTGACAGTATTTTTAAAGTGTACCAAACATAATAGGTGTATGCAGCTCAGATATTAAGTAGATTTTAGTTCAGTTGGGGGCACTACGAGTAAGTCAGAGCCTAAATGCAACTTTATTTTCTTTGACTAAATAAAGATAATGTACAAGTATGAGTCATAAGCTGCCTGATCTGGAGATCAAACATTAACCAAGTACTAAAGATAGCATTTATTTTGATGTCATGCCTTATAAAAGCATGTAATAATAGGAGTTAAAGAGGAACAACATCTAAATAAAGAATACCAGTATATTATATCCATGGCCCAGGAAAGTTCAATCAATATTTGTGAACCCGAGCTACTCTCTCTTAAAGCCAGAAACCAGAGAAGCAAGTCTCAAACTGGTGATGTCATCCAGTATAAAGTATGGAGCTGCTCTATAGACAGTGAATGGGAGCCTAATTTTGTGGACCCACAGACTGTTTGTTTTCTTTATACCCAAATGAGCTTAATTCTGTTGTAGTGTACTCAGTTCTGAAACAGAAATGTGCCCATATACACAGAATCACCTTGACGTTGCACTTATTATTGCTTCCAGGCAGACAACTGGCAATTGACCTTTCAGTAAGTCCTGCCCTCGGACGCAGGCTGGCCAATCATAATGTAGCATCTGGCCAGCTCAGACCAGGGTCCGACAACAACACAGCTGTGCTCCATTGACTCTAATGCAGTCGTTTCAGTTTTCCTTCATTTTCAGGCTGGTTTTGTGGATTTGGAGCTAAATGTTGTGCCTGGGGCACGTCGTGTATTAATGATACTCGTTACCTGGAGAGGTTGGAAAAAGATATATGTTTCTTCCCTGTTCCAAAACCAAAATCAAACCCTGAAAAGTGTAGGGTTAGCTAGCTAGCTACTGAAGATATAGCCTACTGAATGTATACACATGCTGCTTTTGGTTTTTGATGATTATAACAGTGAAACAAAGACTGACCCTGCTGTACAGGAACCAGTGAAGGGAAGCAGGGAAACTTTGCTGATATTCAACCAGCTGTGTGTCATCGCATGAACGTTGTTTGACCTCCCCCGGAGATCTCTGACCGTCGAGCAGCTGAGGTTTGGGTGCTGGCAGTGGCACAGAGTCGAAGCCAAACACCGTTCATCTGCACACACTGTGATGCCACACAGCTGGTTCAATATCAGCAAAGTTTCCCTTTATATTCATTGTCTTGTGTGGTGATCAGCAGTGATGTAGTGGTTCACTTTTACACTGTGATCTGTAGCCTATAGTTTGGCTTTAACTTCTAACTATCTTTGTCTTTTTAACCTGTTGTTGCTGCTGACATATTTTAGCCGTAACTAGCATTTAAAGATACATAGTTAAGTTTGATGGTCCAAACTATCTGACATTTCTGCTGTTTGTTTTATGTACTGTGTTACTTTGCTAGCATCTTTAATGAACCAAAACCTCTGGCACGAGAAGAGACCCACATAAAAAATCTCTATTGGTTTAGTATACTCTATATTTGGAATATTTTCTCTGCTTTGCTGTACTCACTAATCTATCAAGGCGGCGGTGGACCAGCAACTCTTTGAAGTAATGCTTACGTTCCTCATTGGAAAGGGCTGTCTGACAGATAAGCTATGAAAATATTCTAAATATAGTGTACACTTAAAGGGATAGTGCACCCAAAAAATGAAAATTCAGCCATTATCTACTCACCCATATGCCGAGGGAGGCTCAGGAGAAGTTTAGAGTCCTCACATCCCTTGTGGAGATCCCAGGGGAGAGGAGGTAGCAACAAAACTCCACCTAATTCAGGCTTACGGCGCCCCAGATTCAAACGTCCAAAATCACATAATTGAAAGCACAAAATATCTCCATACTGCTCGTCCGTAGTGATCCAAGTGTCCTGAAGCCCCGACATAAAAAGTTGTTTGGAAAAACATCATTTTAAGTCTGTTTTTAGCCTCATTGTAGCCTGTAGCTCTAACTGCCTCTCTGTACATGCACACACGTGATGTTTTGTGGTTTCAATTATGTGTTTTTTGGACGTTTTAATCTGGGGCGCCGTCAGCCTGCATTAGGTGGAGTTGTGTTGCTATCCCCTCTCCCCTGGGATCTCCGCAAGCGATGTGAGGACTCTAAAACTTCGCCTGAGCCTCCCTCGGCATATGGGTGAGTAAATAATGGCTGAATTTTCATTTTTGGGTGCACTATCCCTTTAAACTGATATTGATTTTTTTTTTTTTTTTTTTTTAAAGTGGACCTTTTTTTAGGTGGCTAAAAACAATGCTGTTTCATTATATGTACATGACGCAGGGGGTTTTCTATAAGGAAATTATTGGAAACAAACATGATTTGGTTTATACATTAACGAAAACACACTTATCTTGTTTAATTTCTGTCAGTATATTCCCCTAAATCCTACACACTGGACCTTTAAGTAGGGTTATAAACAAGCTGGAGAAGGACTTCATGTTCTGGTACTGAACTGAGTGTTTGTGGAGCTGTAAATCTTAACTCCATGTAGAAACACAGTCTGAGTGTTTGAGGAGGAAATCATTTCCTTGTCCTGATACTGAATGGACACCTCCCTCTGTCCACTCCCACAGATGTGCGTGCATATTGGAGTTGGATGTTTCTTTGTAACCACAGGCCTCTTACTGGATCCACGATTCCTCAGAATCTTCTTTTGGACTGAAATGTGTTTCTTATTGCAGGACACCTCCTCTGTGTGTTCAGCCTGGTTACAGAGTACGAGCTGCTGATTGGCGGATTTTATCCAGCGTTAGTTTGGAACATAATGACTCCTCCTTGTTCCCTGAAGACCAACAGGAATGAAAACACACAGGGCAGGGAGGAGGAAGCACTCTTAAGATGCCACTGAGATAAATGCTTGAACTCTTAAACTGTGAAATCAGGGACTAGACAAAGGGTCACGTGATTGTTTTGGCTTGGATTAAACTGCTTTTCAAGTTTGCTGCCGATCCCAACATGTCAGTGGAGAAATATGTTGTTGTCCAGATGTATTTGAGGAGTACATATTTCTTGTTGACGATATAGAGCCAGCAAAGAGTGTCAGAAGTGCAAAAGATGCTGTAATTGTTTGGCATTTGGAATAAAACTAGTAAAAAGACACCAACTCTGACAGATGTTTGACCTCATCTGTCGCACACTTCACAAGCAATTAAGTCAGCATTATTTTCAGCCTCTTTGAGTTTCAGAACATCAGTTTGCTTGTTAACCTTCAATATAAGTCTGAGCTGGGTTGTGTTGACATTGGCTTTAGCTCTTACAGACAGGCTCCGAGTCAGGCTCAGTGAAAGAGAAATGCCTGTTTGCTTTGGACTTTACTCTGCTACATTATCTACTGACTCCATCAGCTCTCGACATGCAGTAAGTGGCACACACAAAGAGGACAAACCTCCAAACCTGGATGGGTTTCGGTGCTTGCTGTTCCCACCTTCCCCTCACATCTTTCACGTCAGCGAAAAAGTCACGACCCAAAAATAAAACTGCCTGATTGGTGAATCGCTGCGGTCAAAGTTAATCCTCCATAGAGTGAACTTCTCCCTAATTGATGTGGTCATCCGCAAGTTCCTGTTTGTGCTCGTCTTGGCAACATAGTTAGTGTTAAACTGTGGAGTTGCTGTGCTGCAATTCTCAGGGATCACTTGTCAGTCTGACTGTGTCATGTCTCATTATTTACATTTCCAGCTGATGAATTTGTCTGAGTGGCATTTTTCTATTTATTCCAATAAAACAGCTGTTTCTGCTGTAAAATGAGTCACTTTGGTTTGAGCCAGAAGATTTTTCCTTGAGCTGCAAATGTTAAAACTTTCATTTGTTTAGGCACTCACTGAGTGACCTGGCTTTACCTGAGTTTTAGTGTAATTTAGTCTTATTGCCTATTCCTGAAAAAGACAGTTTAGAGGCTATTCCTGTCCAATTGTGGAATCCCAACTACAATTTTGAACATTTTGAAAACATAAAAGTTTGCATGTCTGCAATCAAATCGCTCTCTCCTGAGATATATACATTATGTATACATTATAGGCAATGTGTCCGTAAAAATTAACTTGACCTGGAGTCTCAGTTTGAGCAAATAGAGTGCCCTCAGGATGATATCTGTAGGCAGCAGGCATCGCCCTGGTTCCCTCAAAAAGCCTACGAGATTTTTCCATTGGATTTTGGCCCATTGCAGTAAAAAAGCTTGATGGCAAACAAACGTTTATGATACTTACACGTTTTGTTCAGCAAGATAATCTTCACAAATGAACATCACTTTTGGGATTATTTAGGCCCCACATGCAACTGCCAGGAGTAAAAAGCTAATGTTGTGTGTTCATGTTCGGCGCGGCTTGGCACAATGACACTCTGTAGTCTTATTTAGCTAACTGTTAGCAACTGCCTTTTTAAGACACATAAAACCTTCAAAGTTCATCAGTATTTATTGACGTATTTTATGTAGAACAAAATCTGAAAGTCTCTTTAGCTTGTGTGAACCACAGACCTTATTTCAACCATCAGGGAGTGGAAAATGCTAATTCATTTCCACGTTTTAGGACTCATTCCTGGGGCACTCTGAGCTACCCAGGAGCTAGTCCTAAAACCTGGAAATGAGTTAGTATATCAGCATTTCTGGTTTCCTTGTCCTTAAGTCAATGGGTTTTTGGGATGTCAACAGTTAACTGTAATCGGTTAACCCCGAAAAATATTTTTGACCAGTTACGTGTGTCATTCTGTAGGTTAGATTTGCTATTGTTACTCTTCAGTCTACTGCACAGTGCCCCACCCGGTTCTCGTGGGAGCTGGCTAGCAGCACGGCTCATACAGTGTTTACTGCTCTTAACGCTGTGCCCACCCAAAAGCGTTGAAAAAATTGTGCTCATCCTCTGGTCACCTCAGTGAGTAAGCAGCTCGCATTCGAGCCGCAAATCTCCCTTAGCATTGTTATCACTGTTAGCTCTTTTAGCACTGTTAGCAGTTTCTGCACAGCCAGTGGTGCGAACATATGCTAGTTGAATATGATTTAAGGGTTTTGCAGCTCAATTAAAGCGGCCCAGTCACCTGGGCCACCTGAGGGGATATTAAAAGGTGGCCACCATGTTTCCACAGCAACACCAATGCACCACTGGGACAGCGTTACCAGCGGTAACTTAATTGCGAATGAGAGGTGCTGCTAACTGGCTCCCATTCGACCCAGGTGATGAACAGGGCAGAGCAGCCAAGGCTAGCATAAGCTAATCAATGGAGACCAGAGGGTGGGAAGTGAACATTATATTTCTGCATGTTAACACAATCTGTCAGCTTAGCAAATATAAAACAAAATATTAAAATTTCATCACTTCTTAAAGCGTGTTGAAATGCCGTGCTAAGGCTCACTAAGTCAATGGAGTGTTGGACTTACATGAAAGGCCTCTTGTATTTCATGTCATTTTGCATTTTTCTTTGAAAAATGAACCGGTAAGTTACCACTTAATGATTGTCAGGTTATCGAAAATAAATAAATAAATGAAACTGACATACCTCCATACAGCAGTAACAAACAACACATTTTGTTACCATCAGGTTACTGGAATTTAGTTTGAATTTATTGCCACATTCAAAACAAACTCAAACAAATTTGGGGAAAAAAATGCACCAAACTAAAAACAGGTTTCTCCATTACAGAAACTAGGTTTTTAAAAAAAAAAAAAAAAAAAAAAAGATACTTTTTGCACGTGCTGTAAAAGTATCCTCTGAGATTCATCTGGACCACATGCAACATTCAGCCTGTGGTCACACGCAGCTGTCAGAGAGGATTGGAGGTGGGTCCCCGGGGCCATATGTTGGGGTCAGAGGGAGAGTCAAACACAGCCCTGACGCTGCAGTCGGTCCTGGAGAGAGAAAGACCTTTCAGTCAGAAGGACACACACAGACAGCTGGAAGAGGGATAAGTGTTTTGCTGCGTGAACAGCTTGCTGACCACTGTACTGTGCCTGTGTGTGCTGCCTGTGGTTTGCTTATGATATGTGCACACCAACATCCATTTAAATTTTGACAAATATTTTGATTCTTTTTACGCCGTGAAAACTTGTCATGATCAGGACAAAAGTCTCACAGCCATCTGTCAAGTCTGCAGAGGCTGAGAATTTAATACTCAAAACATAGATTTTTAGTGGGAATATTATTTTAATGTCAGTGTTGTAAAAAGTATAGGAGAATCTGCATTATGTCACTCCCTGAGGCCGCCATCTGGCTGCACCCTGTTGCATATATCAGGAAATAGTATCACCAGTGAGCTAGATAATTATCCTGAGGACTGACTTGAGCCTGGAGATTAGCGTGTTGTTTCATAAAGTACCGATTGTTGTTCATACAAATACGTTCCTGTAACCTAATTAAAGCCTTTAAATTAATTTAATTAAAGCCTTTAAAAACATCCCACTGTTATTTTATTAGCTGTAGATATATTATCTTTTTGGGGACTTTGCTAAGTATTGAATAACAGAAAAAAGAAGACAGGATGTAGAGGGAGGGTGACGTAGCCCATATGACAAAGCTCATGAGACCTTTAAGGCTCTGTGTTACTGTATGTTGTTTATGTAGATACTGTCGTTACCTCCCCTCGAATCATTAGCCATCATTAGTCTCCATGCTACATTCCACTCACAGTAGGCTGCTTATACCATGTAATTAGATTTACATTAACTCTTTATAGGAAGGTTCTTACACACCAACTTGACCGTCAAGGAAACATGTTTAGAGGCTGTTGGAAAAAGAGGAACAGCACTTCATGATGTCATAACTCAACTAAGGATAATTTCTCTCATATTTAGAGTTATCTTAGTTTTTTCAGAGGTTTGTCAGTTAACTTTCATACTTCCTTTAATTAAGTGGTTATTTTGGAGTCTTTAAAGACGGTGTTCCCAACCCTATGCAGCTTAAGGCCCACTGCTGATTGTTAAAATGTTTCCAGGGACCACCTTGATTGATACCACTCTCATTTCCCCGCACTAAATATTAATCAAGAGGCAACAGTGAGTTATGTTTTTTTCCAAGAGTGCTTTGTCGTGTTCCGCCTTATTGTGCTGTAATTGGCTAGTACTAATGTGCTCTAATTAGGGATGTGTGTGATTAGTCAACTAGCTGATTAAACGTTGCTACTATCTCTAGTCTGCAGCAGAAATACTAGTAGGGGTGTAGATCACCAGCTTCATCACGATACGATATTATATCCATTTGTTTGGATGACGATACGATGTTTGCCGATATCACAAAGTCTGTCACGATACGATTTCGATTCGATTCGATTCAGGAGCCTGCTATCGATATGATGCAATAGCATATGCCCATCTAACACAATCATTTACATCAACTCACAAAAACAACTAAAATATGATTTGACCATTTTATTTCTGAGCTCTGTTTGTTGTTTGAGTGGAGGCACGCTTGCCCAGAAATGGTGACACAGACATGCTATGTCAATTTCAAAATAAATGTGTATCTTTAAGATGACAATATGGATCGATGTTTTCATTTTGCATCGATATAATCGGATCGTTAATCAATGAATCGATGTATCGATGTGGATCGATGTATCGTTACACCCCTAAATACTAGTAGTTTAAACTTATTATTAGAATTACTATTGTATTGATATATTCATGTCTTCCTCGTCAAATGTTAGGCCCTGTCCAAATACCCACACTTGCGCCCTGAGGTCTTCCCTGAGGTGCACTTGCCAGAAGTGCAGTTGGGGGCGTAAGTGCGCAAGGGACCGACGCTGTTTAAAAAGGAGAATTGGGACAGTTGTGTACACATCACTTCCGTTTGGGTCCAGCTGGTCCGTCTCCTAGGAGACGAAACATGGCGTTAGGGGAAATAACGTTGTTCGCAGCACTGCTGCTGCAAATGATAAATAGATACAATCAGCGAATGATGAGGAGGATTAGGAGCCACAGGAGAAGGCGGCATCTACATCAGATCCAAGTATTGATGCTGATGCCCAACCAACAGGTAAATTAAATTAAATTTTACTCTTGAATTCACCTGTTAATAATGTGTATATTAGCTGTAACGTCTTTTTTTTACTCTACCGTTAACATAGCCTAGATTACCGTTATTCCTATTAAAACGTTTTTTGCTTGGATAAATTGTGATATAAAATAAACTATAAAGACATACGGTAATAAAATAATAATAATTAAAGACACAATCAAAACTGTAAAGTGATGTGGACTGTCATTCAAACCTCCAGTCAACTGTAAACTGTATATTATTTCATTATTAACGCCCTGTCATGTATTATTAAGTCCACACAGCATGTTGTTTGACGTTATGTTCCTCTAACGGTTGTTGTCAATCGGAGTTAACGGCTCGCAGACTCGTCAGTTACCGTTTGAAGATGGTGAGTTGTACCGGCCAGCTGTGTAGTGTAGGGCGTCACGACACTACGGAGGATTCTGGGTAAAATCCTTCAGCGAAGTGAGGTCTGATGCGCACTTTTGGAAGGGGTGCATAAAGGGCGCAGGTTTTCACCCCTTGATAACAACAGAAGACAATTGGGACACCCTACGCACTTGTGCCCCTTAGCGGGAGCGCACAATTAAGGGGCACAAGGGCGCAAGTGTGGGTATTTGGACAGGGCCTTAGTTTATATAAGATGAGTATCTATTAGCATATAATAAAAAGAACACATGGATCTGGTCACTGGCTCCACAAGTAGCAAGGTTGGACAAAGATGCGTCTTGTAGAACCGGCGCAGTTTGGCAGTATTTTGATTTTATATAGTGAGGTGATGTCATGTTTTGTAGGATCACGTGCAAAGTTCACAAAGCACATTGCAAAGTACCATACATTTCAGCAGCTTTTGAAATATGATCTGGTCCTTGAGCAGTTTTTAGAAGTGGGTCTGAAGTTACAAAAGATTGGGAAACTCTAAAAGAATCCAGAAAGTATGAAAGTAAATTAGCAGAATTCTGAGGAAACTAATTTTACTCTAAACCTAAGATAAATTATCCTTAATTAAGTTATGACATCATTGTTTTTATTTTCCAACAGCCACTAAACATGCTTCCTTTATGGTCAGGTTGGTGTGTAAGAGCTTTCCTACAAAGAGTTAATGTAAATCTAATTCAGTGATATAAGCAGCCTGCTGTGGGTGGACTGCAGCTTCAAGACGTGGCTAATGATTCAAAGGGAGGCAGACAAACTACAGTGTCTGCGGTTGTCACAGTACAGAGTAAAACAACATGACCAAGAGCCTCTCATTTGCTTTGTCATAAAAAGCAGGATATTAGCTTAGCTTAGCAAAGACTGGAAACACAGGGACACAGAAGAGCAGTGGAACAGCACCACACAGGACCCTCGCTCCTTTAACATCTGTTCATTTGCAGAAAAGGTCAAGCTCAGAAAACCCGAGAAAATACCAGGACCTTGTATCTCAATTTATACCCAAACTGAAATATAAAAACAACAAGTAATGGTATTAGACAGTGCACAAACTATTTCTTGGCCAGGTGCAGTGACTTCTTGGAGACTGACGACAAGATTCCAGGGAAGCATGTTTCCAGTGATCCCGTCATGGCACAGCGAGTCAAAGTTGAACCAGAAGGTCTGTAGAGTGTGATGAATGTTTTCAGTGGACAGCTTGGGTAATTATTTTACCACTTTGTTGTTTTCTCTACCCAAAAACTTTGGCTGCTTGTGTTTCTTCCCCCAAATGACTTGTTAGCGATGTAGCCGACATCCCAGCTTGATGATGCCAGTATTATGGTGAGGAGCGATGGCCAAAAATAAGATTGAAGTTGTAATAACCTGGAATTATCCTTTAAGGGTTCATATGGGTTAAAATATGGGTTCCCAACCTTTATGAAACCAAATATATCCAGAGTGATATTAATAAGTCAAAGCCGGTCTATTCTAGTTTGCTCTGGTTGATGGTTTCGACCACGGTTATGTAACTGTAGCACAGTTTCTCAGCCTTTTTACCATTAAGACCCAACGCCACAGCAACCAGTGATTTCTGATGAATTGGAGTTAATTAACAATTCATTCCTCGGCCCACCACAGACCCCCTCTACTGAGCCACCTCCCCTAATCGCTGCTTAGACGCCAGCTTGCCTCTGGAGTCACCACATGGCTTATTTGGTTTTGTGGCCTGACCAGCAGAGCAGATGATTCCTCGGGTCCAGCGCCGAGTGAGACTTTCACCCTCTCCTCCTCTGTGAGAAATGCACTGCGGTCATGATGCTTTGTTACTCCCGCCGGCTGGAACACTATTGTCATGGAAATCTCTGTTGTGTTTTCCTTGTGTGTGTGTGTGTGTGTGTGTGTGTGTGTACCCTGCAGTGGGGTGGGACTGACTAAAGACAGAGCCAAGAACAACATAGCACTGGTCTAATTTCGCTCCCACCCTTCTTTCATCCCTCCGTCCATTGCACCTCATCCTTCTCCCCTCCTTCACCAATCAACCTCCATCCTCGCCATCCCCTCATCCCGCCTAATGCCCTCCACACACTACGAGGAGAGGCCAAGAGTCTGGACTAGGCAGGAAATCAAAAGGGTGGACCCCATCACCCGTTCTTGAAAGCTGGGGGGAGTCATGCCCTCAGATCTGGGTTGTGTCGCTGCTCCGTCCAGCTGATAGGGTGGAGCTCTCCCTCCAGGGTTTATTGTGTCACTGCATGAAGCAGGGAAACAAATTGCATTAGTTCAAAAGCACACATGCATGAAAAATGCAAAACAGGTTTTGGTGTCTTTCCCAAAAAACAAAAAAGCTCCACACAGTGATGATGTTCTCCAAATTGGCAGGCAGCTGTTTTTACAATTTTTAAGGAGTTTGACTCTTTGTTATTCTTTGAAGGCGGGTTTGTGATTAAAGTTGTGCAAGTTCTCCATGTTGATTTTGGAGAATGAAGGCACCAAAACTGTAACCCGACCAGAGAAAGTGTGGCCCTGAGGTGGTCCTGAAGGTGTATGAGCAGGATGAGGCGGTGGTCAGATCGGGTCAGGCCGTGGTTCGGCACACACGGAGACGTGGTATGCAGGACCTGACTGGGAAGTTATTTTAAGAGAGAGCCCTTCTGGAAATTCACTCAGAGCTGTCTGCCTCCACTGCTTTTCATCACCAACGTTGCTATACAGGCCACCACATAACAATTTCAGGTCATACAGCAGATGGAAAAAAAATTGTATTCCTCAAAAAATGTTAAATTGAACTTAAAAATGTGCACAACATGACAATTTACCAAACAAAAAACTATTTTAGTTTGCAGCCAGTACTGAATATACAACAATAAATGGACAGTAAAGAGACTCCCACCTAATTTTACATGTCAAAGTCAGTTTACTAGTCAAGGGGAGTTCTGCACAGCCTGTGAAAACTGTTGTATAATGTCTTCCTGTGGCTCTGGAGGAGCTTTGTGATGACTTGTGTAGTCTTAGCTTGGGCTTGGAAACTATTTTAAAGGATTTCATCACCCCCCCCCCCCCAAATGACCAGTATATCAATTACTCACCCTGTGTTATGTTGCATTTGGAAAGAAAATGTTTGTCTTACATGCCTTCAATGTCATTGAAGAATCCAAAGGGGTGTTTAAAGCGAGAGAAAAGAGTTTAAAGGTACATGATGCAGGATTGTCGGTTACTGTTCATAAACATGCTCCCCAGAGAAAAATAAAAGTCAAAGCCAATCCCAGATTCACACTCGTTCGGCATTTGGCCAACCCAGTCTTCATCTGAAGTCATCGAAATCTGGGGCTTGGTCAGTGATTTCTAACGTCACACACGGACAAAAAAAGCTGTCCTTTCATGCCGGCATGATACATGCACCCAGCGCCGTCAGGGGGAAACATGGCGGGAAAGCAACGGAAGTTAAAGCGTCAGAAGTCCAAGTAGGGTGGGCAGGAGGGGTGGTGGATGTGTCCAACAACCACGGACTTTCACCCAGGAAGCCAGTGTTTGCTTCCCATAAGACTGTAAAGCCAAACCCTGTTCTTTTTTCCTAAACCTAACTACGTGCATGTTGGCTAAATGTAACCACGTGCGTAACATCTATTGGCGATGCTGTACCAACGTAGTGTGTTTATTTCTAAACAGACTGTATGTAAACGTAAAATTTCCTGTGTATTTTGAAAACAGACAATGCATGTAACAGGCAGAACTTGACACGGCGTCCCTGAACGTCAACAACCACACACCCAGGGTACCTTGCAGTTCATGTCTCAACATGGAAAGTCCATGACCAAATGTCAATATGTGACAAGGTCGGAGTGAGAATGTGTTGTATTTGGCATCGCTATATTTGCGTGTTTTCGGTGCTGTGTCTCCACGATGCCTGCTGATTACAGTCTGGCACCTGGTTGCTGCTTTTTTATAAAGCCCCTACCTCACTTGAGTCTCATTTATCCAGTCGTATGATCAGTCAAACTGAACTGAACTGAACTAAAAGTGAAACTTATCAATGCTCTCTTCAAAGCCAGACTCCATTGACAAAAACAGTAATTTTACCTTGCTGAACACAGGAGCTGCTGCTCTACTGCTGCCTTGATCACTTAGTTCTTTGTGATATTCTTTAAACTAAGGTGTTTTAGAGCTCAGATTCACAGAAGTCAAGTCACACAATAACACCAACAAACTAACTGATTTAGGCAGCAGTAGAGCAGCAGCTTCTGTGTTCACAGCGGTAAAATTACTGTTTTTGTCAATTGAGTCTGGCTTTGAAGAGAGCATCGATAAGTTTCAATTTAGTTCGCTGTCGGAAAAGGCTGTCTGTTTGGGAAGTACTGAGCGTACGACTGGATAAATGAGACATGGATTATACTGAAAGAGTTGTGACAGAGTTTGTATACAAATGTGTTGATATAGTTTTGCTCTAATTCATCAAGTTTCTTCCGTTTTGGGATTCTCCATTCACTGTATGGATATGCATGTAAAACAGTGTTAACTTCAGGAATTCAGTGTAACACAGGATGAGAAACTGATATACAAATGGTCATTTGGGAATCAAATATTCTTTGAACAAACTTTTTTACACAACTGGCATAAAGTTTGAAAGATAATCTTTTAGTTTTTTACCCTTAATGCACTTTAAAGTACCGTGGTGGCAGCAAATGAAGCTGTAAACACAACATTGACATGTCACCTTAAAAAAAAAAAAAAAGCAAGAAAAAGTATAAATATCAGCACAACATGAGACATCATTTAATACATTAATGAAATGTCACCAATGTTAAAAGCTTTTAAGAAATGAATGACCATTTTCTTGCACAAGTGGATAAACGAATCAAGGCCACAAGCTTCTTTGGTTTAACTTTTAAACAGCCGTGTCCGTCTCTCACAAGACGTAATCGCAGCAACTGTTTTACCTCATTAGTGCTTCAAGGGAAACACTGTGTTCACAAGTATATCCATGAACACTTCTACTGTAAGAGCTCTCTGGACGTAACAAACACCAGCAATGTCACTTGTTTACAAAGTGGGTGGATGTTTTCCCTGCTGGCGTGGAAGCCTCACTGGGATCTGTCTAATTGCTGGTGATATCTGTTCACAGTTTAGTCTCCAACCATCCTGGAATGCTTAAAACCACATTCAGAGGGAGTGTGGGGAAGAAGAAAAAAAGTCACAGAGCTGCAGACAGGAGGGGAAAAATGTTGGCACGCCTCCACAGCCGAACAACCAAAGCAGAACGCTTTTTTTTTTTTTTTTTTACCCTTATCTCTTTCCCCTTGCTTGTTTGAGCTCTGACATTTGCACAGGGCGTGATGTGAGCCGATTAACCACGTCAGCCTCCTGCGTTGTATGTGGCGTTCTTGTTTGATAATCCTATCTGGGAGTTGTATTTTCCTACTTTATATTTCACCTTTGAAGTGACTCGTTGGCTTCACAGAAATGACAAAGCAGTATTAGAGAGTTTTGGGCTGGGCTGCTGGACAACAGTTTGTAATTACTTTTGTTTTTGTTTTTTGGCATTCCTCTCATCAAGCAATGTTTTAAAAGTCAGCGTCTGGGTGTAAATCCTATCTGGTGAAGTAATACCATTCACTAATGGAATATATGACTTATTGTAATTTTTCCATCTTTTGAGAAGATGACCTCAAAGTGAGTGCATCGCCTGACAAAAACGATTATCTCTCAGATGCTAACAATCAGGGCTCTGCATTTCTCTCTTTCATCATCAATAATAAAGTAAATAAGCCAAAATGTCTCACACAACGTCCCTGCCAAACGCTTCCTTCTCATGCACTTTGACCAAGTTGCTGCCTGGAGGAAGCTGACTGGCACTCTCAGACTAAAAGTTCAGTGATGAATGATTTGTCTACGAGAGGATATGCAGAATTTCCTTCCAACTTTTAAAAGTCCACCATTTCAAACCTGAGTCACCCTCTTACCAAAACACTGCGGGCAAAGAAAGTAAAACACTCTGAACACGAGCGATGTTTTGCTGCATGAAATCATCTCTTTTGGAAATATGAAGCAGCACACACTGTACATCAGGGAGCGTTGAATCACCAAGGATGGATGTCTGTGTTGTTGGAATAAAACCTTTTAATCACGCTTGGCTGTATATGTTTCTACAGTCTGATGTTAGTTTTTCAGCGTTTCAGTTTGCTCTGTCCATTTCACGGACAGATTAGAGCGTCCCAGCGGTGGTGAGATGGGAGTGGGGGCAGTTTGTTATGAGACACATGATGGTCGTTCCCATGTTAGCTTAATAAATGCATTTTTCCTCCTAAACTGAACACGAAAGTAGAATTTTTATTGGCCTGTGCAACTATAACATATCTGCAGGGCTGTGTTGATTAATATCAGTGAACTGATGATTTTTTTGGAGCCAGTTTCTGTTTTTTGGATTTCAAAACTATTTTTTTTGGCCCGTACTCTATTTGAAAGCAAAACATCCTTCCCACTTATAGGACTTGAAGTTGCAGGACACAGTGTAACAAGCAGGCAACATGATGCATACTGTTCCAGTTATAAAGACATAGGCAGTCCAAAAAAAGCACGGTTTTTATTATTAGCATTATTTAGCATTGCGATTTGATACTGTCAGAACGACAGCTTTATTCAAACATTTCTGCGTTTTTTTCTGTAGATTTCCTGTCATTTCTGAATCTGTCATTTCTGTCCCATTGTAGTCATGGCCCAGTTCCAATATAGGCTACTCCCTCTCAAAATCTCAAGGCACACCTGTATTTATATCTGTGCACAATAGCTTCTATGACGTGTTATCACTTTTATTACTACATAAGACAATAAAGATTTTGTGATACTGTGTTTTGTTTTGTTTTTTCTTTTGGTGGTAGGTCGTCTTCACTGGTGCTTTGTTGTAAATTGCTCTGTACAATAAAGCGACCCATTGTCCCACTCAAGGCTTTCTCCTTTAAATGTTATCACCCCTCACACTTGCTGCCAATCAGCACTTTTGATGTGTCACACACTTATGATTCCCACATGCGAACGGCAACAAATACGTTCGTTGTGAAGGTTATTTTTATTTAAATTTAATCAAATTACATTTTTTTGCTAGAGTTTGCATCTTTATTAGGAAATGGGTGCACACAGCATACTGATACAGTCAATCAAAAGTTCATTAATAACTTTTTGTACAGGCCCAGTTGAATATTGCAATAATAGGCTAATGTGTGGTTATCACAAAATCCCACACCTGGGTTGCCATCGCAGTACACCAGTGTGCCACGGCAAACCATTTGAGAACCACTCTCCAAACCATGAGCACTGAACAGACACAGAGTTTAATCAGTGTCTCCTGTCACAGGAGAAGTGTCTGAGGAATGGGACAGTGCATTGTGAAATCATTTTAACTGGACAGAGACATTTCTATGCCAAGTTAAGTATGTCTGACAGCGCTCGACAGTGCGAGCGTTTCACTCGCATTTGCGACTAAAAATAGGTATGTGCGAACTGTAAAAAATATTTAGGGCCACATGCGCGCATAAAAAATCAGCCGAAGCAGCCTATATTTTTGTCAATAAAAAAAAAAAAAAATCTAACCCAGGGACGGTTTTTGCTATGGGCAATGTGGGCGACCGCCCAGGACGCAATCTATGTGAGGGCGCCCTCCAAAAAAAAAAAAAACAACAAAAAAAACCAAAACTCGCCAGTTTTCTAGACTACCGCTCATTTCCACGTCAAGTTAGTGGAGTGGGCACTGGGGCGCTCCTATTATCACATTTCAACCAGCAGTAGAAAGGAAAGGCAAATCCTGGCGGTTGTGGGTTGAACGGGGGTCACAGACAGGAATACAGCTGAGGCTCATAGTGCTCTGCGGTGCAAGATAACGGCTTACCGGCGACAGAGAAGTCCGACTCCAGGTCCAGTAATTTCCTCTTTCGTTGGTGTCATGACTGCCCAGTAGTACCTGGACAAGCGAGCCGTGGCGGCACACAGGTATGTGGCGTGTCAGAGGCGCCGTTCAGACATGGGTAATTTTGAAAACAGGATTTTTTTTTGCATTCTCAAAAAAAAAAAAAAAAATTCCTGTCCACACAAGTGTTGGCCAATCAGAAACTGATATTCCTGGAAGGCCACCTGGAGCAGTGACCTCTGAAGTGTATTCTGACACCTCTGTTCTTCAATATAGTGGAAGAGTGACTGTACATTTATGTGTTAACATGCAAAAAGTCCTGTTAAACCCCTGTCCCACTGCACAAAAACCCACTAACACCCACTAACATCTGTCTTTTTTATGTAATGGGAAAGGTTTTAATCGGCATTCACACCAGGATCAAATGATTCTGCAGGAGACACAGGTATTTATCAGCTCCAGCTTTGATCGGCATTGATAGGAACACCTGCATGAACATGCTAATTTTAGCTCCTTTATTGGTAAGATGCAATGATGCACCACCACAAATACAGTCCGTCTAGGCCCAAGCTCAAACATCGATCCAAATTAGTCTGTACAAAGTTTGAAAGAAACTCTGAATATGTAAGAGATATACTCAAAGATGTGAAGTTTTCACAGGCCTCTATGCTGCTACTGTTAACCGACCTGTTCTCTGTCTGGCAGAGATGTCAGATGTGACACACCAAAATACTTTCACATACACAGAAAGGCATACTCGTCTGCTGCAGATCCGTGTTCGCAGCTCTGGTTCATTGGCAATGGGAAAGGAGTCTATCGTCTGTTTTTAGCAGGCTTTCCCATTTTCAGAAAACCCACATACATGCACTAGTTTTGGTGGAAAAGGGGTATTAGTAAAGTTAGAACCAGCACTATTTTTGGTCATGTCCACCATTGCACAAGATGTCACCTCATTTGAGACACCTCACAAAGGAGATAACGGCACACACTGATTGAACATTGAAAAAGGAGTTTCTGAAAATCTAAAATCTGAATTGAGTTTTACAAAATCAATTTTCAATTTTCAGCAACCTGAAAAGCAATTTATGTGTGAGTGCTGTGTTTTCAAATTTACCCGTGTATGTGTGGAGATGGCCTAAGGGGAGACACTGGCACTTGGCCCATCAGTTAATTCTCACACCTTTTTTCATGGAAGACATTTTGATGGCACAGGTGTAACTAATAACATTAATAATGGCTGCATTTTATTTTGGTGTTAAGTTTTACAGGCCCTGGTGTTTGGCATGCTGGCTTTGCTTACTGTGACACTTACATGGAACAAAGGCATCATTAATGTTACGAGTTACACCTGTGCTGGTCCTGCTGTTACAAGGCAGAATGTGTGTTGTGTAAATGGCCACTTCAACTTTGTGCTGCTTCGGGCCAGTTTGGTTTCATATGTAATCACACTGCATCCAGAATTCAGTTTATATTCAGTGTCAACACACCCGAGGTTGTGGCTCACTTTCCATTTAGCTTGTGTGAATGCTAGATAGGGAACATTCTTCATATCTGCAAGTTTCAGAATTGGAAAATTGAAATGCCAAGACACACAGTGCTGTTTTCATCAGCTGCTACTGTGTGATAAACACAGACTGCAGCTGTGTCATTCATGACTTTCATTGTTGTGAAGCATTTTGTAAAGTCAGTTTCAACATCAATGCAATGAATGAATCATTGATCATCCTTCTGACATTTAATAATAATAATAATGATTGAGATTTAAATATGATGATGGTTTGTGATGATTTAGTGCGTAATGACAGCTGCTCTGGCGCTGTTGGAGAACTTGTTGATGATACACAGTCAGTGAAATTGCACTTTCTTTGCCGTATTTCTCATTGACAGGTCTAATGAAAAGTGGAGGATTACAAGTATCGATATGCAAACAGATGTTTAAGGGTGTTTCTACATCTATGACAAACTGTGTGTGGAAATGAGTCTGGTGCATGTTCACCCAGCCCTACAGTTAAAGAGATTTATAAAACAGAATTACGCGTACACACGGCTTTATAAATTTGACAGAAAGAATGCATATGCATATATCTGCCTTTATGTGTACAGTTTAAGTAGTGAATTTAAGTAGTGAATTTACAGTTTTATGCATGTGGCCCCAGGAGAAAGAGAATGAACATCACTCATTAGTGCAAAACCGTTTTCTCATTTCTCAAATGAACTCCAGACAACAGCCGGAGAAGCAGGTTGGACCTGTCTGGAGTTGCCCTTTCACACATGTAGCACACAACAGGAGATTGTGGCGTCAAATGTTTTCTCACTTGATGGAAGTTCTCTATTTGGTTTCGGCAATGGTTGGTGCCCTTGTAGAGCGTGCAGGACACAGGAGGACATAACGCAAAAAGTACTGAGTCTCACGCCCTTCTTTGAATTTGTCTGACAATTTCAACATCAGCCCTCACCGAAAGAAGTTCCCGAATCTCGTTGTACCAGCTTTCTCTCAACTTTATGTTTACTGGGCAGAATTAAACAAACACACATATCCATTATTACATCTTTTATTTTTATTTATTTAATTTTTTTTTTTTTTTTTCCTGAACAAGACACCAAGACTAGTCTGTAAAGATCTCCTGTACTTCCCTGTCCTTTCAAGCTCCCAGAATCAAGCTCCGCACCATGGGTGGCCGGGCCTTTTCCTCTGCTGCTCTGAGGCTGTGGAACGCCCTCCCTGACCACCTCGGGGCCCCACAGACTACTGATGTTTTTAAACGAGACCTAAAAACCTATCTTTTTACAAAAGCATTCTGCTAAATGTCTTTTATAGGTTCTCCTTTTAACTATTTATTGTCTCTAATCATTTTTAATAATTCTTAAATTGTATTAATTCTAATGTTTTATTTTTTTTTTATCCTGCTCTGTAGCACTTTGAGATTGCTAAAATGTAAAGTGCAATACAAATAAAATTTATTATTATTGTTATTATTATTTACATGCCAGCTTCACCTCGACTTTCATCCACACTTATATTCAAACCCACACCTGCTCATACGTGTCTTCATCCACCTCCTCCATCCATTGCCCGCCACCCCTTCATCAACTTGCTGCAGTTATCCAAGGAACAGAACCATCCGGAAACAGTGAGCTTATACAACCATTGGTTTCCCCAATAAAAATAAGACCAAAACATTTAATATATAAATTGAACATTATCGAACAGAATTGAACAAACAGGAGGAATGGCAGCATTCAAAATATGCACAGAAGTCTCAAAGTCTGGTCTTTGGGGTTTTATTAAGTCAAGCCACCTTGACCAAGTTCAGTTTCTCCATGGTATATATTTGGTGGACTATATCTATCCAGTCTTCATTCGAGGGAGCCTTGGGCTTCAACCACTTGCAAGTTATGACTTTCTTACATGCAGCCAGCAGAGTTGTCAAGAGTGTTCTACCTTTGGAGTTTATCTCTTGTGGAATATTGCATAGATATAAAACATAAAATCTGAAAGAGATATTGGTTCCCAGTTAGACATTTTTGTTGGTGTCTTTGTGTAAATGGCGTCTTCACCCTTAGATGTTTTTATTCTTTCAGCTTTGCACTGGTTGCATGGTGTATAGAAATGCATCAACACGCCCACCTGCTCATTAACTGACTTTGTATATTATGTCGCACTTTGTCTGGTCAAACTGATTCAAACATTTGTGTTCTCACATACAGCTTCTCTGAGTAAAGTTCAGTTCTGGGTTGCAAAGGAGTTTAAGAGAGAAGAGAGAGAGGTGGCAGAGAGGAGGCTTTTGGATCGGACAGTGAGATAATGGTTTTTTGTGGCTTTTGTTTCCCAAAGTAGGAATGTTGTTTACAAGGATTGGACAGCGTCTCAGGAATGTAGACTGTGTTCTAAAGGAAATGGTTGTTGTCTCCAGAGGGAGCTTCTACAGCTCTGGCTGCAGACCCAGAGGGGAGAGGTTGACAGGGACTTAATGTGTAGCACAGGGAGTGTGATGAACTGTTTCTTTCCCATTAACAGACAATGTGATCATATGACATACCTGTTTACAGCCTCACACGACCAGAGTTTTCATTGTGATATTTATGTGTGGGAGCTCCGTCTGACACAAACCAGATCCGCTAACAATGGATATTTCATCACTTTCAATAACAACATGACTTGTTTTCTCGTGGAAACGTCATACACAGCTTTTTCAGGCAACGTATAAAATGGGCAAAATGAGCATGCGACTTTATGGCCTGAATGTTGGATTTATTGAGAAACTAATTTTTGGTATAGCTTAAAAGAATTCCCAGTCACATGTTTTTACAACTTGAAAACTGGAAGCAGTGACAGCCCAGCAGCTGGTGTGACCCTCCAGTTGTAGGAAGTGAAGGAAGGGTTCGTGTTTAATTGTAAGTGAAGAAGAAAACTGTCGATCATGTGTCGTTCAGCCTACTTGACGCGACGTCACAATCATCCGCGATGAGTTTAGGGTTGGAAACGAGTGCTTCTCATTCTAGTAGTGCTCAGCCTCTTGTTGAGGATCCTTCTGAAGCAGTTGGTGGATAGACGAGAGCGGCGCTGGTTAACGGTTTTGCTGTTTAGTATCATTCTTGTAGATCACAGAGAAAAATAGGTGGTTAGAAGTCGCTGTGAATGAGCAGTTAATGAGTGATGACTGTGAGGGTGCGTCCGTTTTACTAATCTGAATTCTCTGTAGCTCAGCGGGTACAGAGGAGTACCAACACAGCCCAAAACTCCTAACGCTTTATGGCTCAGTGCCTTTTATTGAGGTCTATTTTAAACAGGATGCTTTAATTTCTTCCAGATTTAATGTAGGGTTGGTTTTATTGTGCTTTTTGTATCTCAGTTGCCACTGAAACATACAATCTTGAAATGATCTTTTTTTTTTCCTGCACTGTGACTTTTGCATCTTGACTTCATTTGCTAAACTGCACAATCAAGCATATTTATTAGACACATACTACCCCAGCATTAAAAAAACAGTATATCATAATGGTTTAATGATATCCACTTGGCTTACAAACAGTGAAATGACCCTTCATCTCCAGCAAAGATTAATAATAGTCACTCCCTACTGTATTTTTCATCTTTGCAAGAGGCTAATTGCATCATTCGCCCTCATCCTCTATCCAGTATTTTCCTCTTGACACTGCTCTTTGCTCTTCACAAAACACACTTAATATCTTTTGTTTGTGTGTTTTCCATCATTTCTTTCATACATGATCAACCAGGGTCAAAGGTGTTTTTACGGCCACCTTTCATGCTGACAGGATGTGACTATTAATATCCAAAACACAAATCGTGGAGGTTGGCAGTTATATTAGATCCTGCACACTTCATCACCTCAACAGCTCATTAGATGAGCATTCTCTGGCAGATGCTCAGACGCCTTCAGGTTGCAGGATGTGATCTGGAATTTCCACGACTTCCAAGTCTTTACTGTTGCCAGCAATCCCAAAAATGTTAGAATCACTTTTTATGCTCATATTTGCTGAAATACATGGACCATGGCAACCCAACATGCATGTGCTCTTATATACGTGCACCAAATGAAGCTCTCTGTGGAGGAATTTGGTTCAGTAGAAAACAACAGAAATATTCCAGCCCATTCTTATTTGCAGGGTGTGAGATATGGCAGCTTGGTCAGTGGCCATTAGCGTCTGATTCTGACAAATAGCAAAGAGTGGGAAAGTCTGTCAGGCGGGTAGGGAGGAAGAGGTGGTGGATGGCTCAAACAATCACAGGCCTTTCACTGAGGAGACCAGTGTTTGTGTCCTGTGTGAAACCAAAAGTCAATGTTCACATTCACATCACATGACATACGTGTCACATACCATCGCGCATGAAACTTGACAAACTAGTTAACTTACTTTACATTAATTCACAAACTTACTTATTCTAACACAAACCACGATCTCTGTTCTAAACTTGACCAAGTAGTTTTGTTATCTTAACCTTAAGTAGTTTTTGTGAAGAAACCTACATTTTTATTTTGAAAAGACACTATGCATGTAACAAGTAGAAATTGAACCGCCATCTCTGAACGTCCAAAACTGATGCTAGAGGGGTAGCGTCATAGTTTGAAATGTTGGACCGCTGACCAAGCATTTGTATTTGGCGAGTTGGGAATATTTTTATTCAATTTAAGATCCAAGATCAAGTCAACAACAAGACCAAAGATGCAAAACAGTGGCCTTTACATATTCTTCATGTTGCAATCTTATGGCTCGGACTTATTTTCTGTGGACAGCTGCAGTCACGCATTCTATTCATAGCGCAATAGGGTAGTCCATGTCAGCCCCAAGCAACAACGAGAGGGCTGGCAGGTGTGCTTATCGTCCTCCTGCTGAGATCAGGTGACAGTGAAACTAAGAAAACACTGCTTGGTCTGGAGTGAATGTCTGTCAATTATACAACTTAAAACTGACTTTGCCATGGTGAGATGACAGCGGCTGGCTCGACAGCAGTGTTTTGGGCTGGATTTGACTTTGGAACGAGATTTGTGAGCATGGGCAGTCGTCACTCTTGCCACAGTCCACGAGGTTACAAAAAATGGGCTGCACGCAGATGTTCGCATAGGGACCTTCCCAGACATGGGTGGATGATGACGTTTATGTCACGTGGACTAAAGCGGACCCTCATGGGTTGTGAATTAACTGAAATGAATTGGCCCTTACTGTTGTAATGTTTCGTACCCAAGTACACTTGTGTCATCATATGCGTTGCATTTTTGTTGTGCTACAGTGTAGAAAAGGGCACCACAGATGGGCACCATTGTCCCAGGGACCGTCATCAGCAGAGACCAGCAGAACAGTGAGGCAAAGCTCTGCTCTGTCTGTCGGGTGCAGAGCTAAATGCAGGTTGAAGTCAGCAGCTAAGCCAGGTCTGGGTCTGTGCTGCCGTCTGATATAGAGGCATCAGTAGTAAACTGAGACCATTTAATAGCCGCTTAAAAACTCCTTGTAATTGCGTTAAATAGTAGTCAGCTTTCATATTTTGGTACCGTTGGTGTTCACATCTGATGCGTACGGTACTGGAGTACACATGAACCATACTTGAGACAATCTTTTCAAATGGACTTGTTCACAGATCGACCTAATGTGTCCACACTAATCCAACTGGACTTAAGGCTCAAATGTACCAGAATCTAGGCCCAGGTTCTTGATGTGAAAACCCCTTTAGTCTTATAAATTACAGCTATAGATTTTTTTAATGAGCATATAATGCTGGAAAAATACAAATACCTCTACTGTTGCCACTGCTTGTAAACTAATTTATGTGAATTTTACCAATGGAGACATTGTTGTGACAATTCATTTCTTAATCCAGCAAACAAATGTGTCTGGAATAGAAATGTAGTTTAAAAAAGCAAAGGTGAAGGAACTTGATGAAGCTTTATAAAGATACAGAAGTGCTCAGATTAGAATTCCCACCACTGCAGTTTCCATGTGATGACACAGCAGTACTTTTGTCTTACTCAATTAGAGACTGTGGTGCGGATGTATCAGCAGCGTTTTGTGTCCTGGCATAATAGTTTACAGGCCTTGTATTTGTCTGATGTAAGCCTGAACTGTTCTCTTTATTTTCCCAGCAGCCCCTGCAATTTCCACAGCTACTTCATGTCTGACTCGCTTGCTATCTAAAGATCTTTGGATTTCACAATCTGTTCACTTCTGCAGAAACAAGTCTTTACCATGTGACCTCCTGAAAACGCTCAGCAGAGAAACTATTCAGGCTCACACATGAATTACCTGTCCGGGCCTGTGGCAAGGAAAAGATTTCATCACACACACTCACACACACACATACACACACACACACACACATATATACATTCACAGCCCAATTAGACATCTGCAAAGTACCAGAATTAATGTACTGCATGCTTTCCTCCCAGCTACAAATCGTGTAAGAGCAAACAAAAGCACAGAGATCACAGGGTGTGTGAATGTTCTCAGCATTTAAAATGCACTCTGATGTGACCACACTAAGGCAAATGAGTTAATGAGTATTTACTATTGCTTTTCACAGTCAAAAACCAGTCAGAGGAGTTTGTCACACCCTGTGTTCTGATGTCAGCAGTGGTGGACAAAGCACTTTTTTCAGAGTAGAAATACACTGTTACAAGTATGAGTCAAAAAAAGTAAAAGAAGAAAAGTATTGGCGTCCAAATATAGGCTGCTATTTGCATCAAAAGTAAAAGTTCTCATCATGCAGAATGGCCCATTTCAGATTTGGGGATCCATAAAGTCTCATCTTCTGTTAATAAATAAATGTTGTGTAAAGTAAAAAGATCATATTTGTCTCTGAATTGTAGTGGAGTAGAAGAAAAAGTACCTTAAAATTGTAGTTTTTAAGATAAAGATAGTCTTTTAATGATACTGGCTGTAGGGCTGCCAACAACTAAGAATTTTCGTAGTTGACCAGTAGTCATCATTTAGGGTCATTAGTCGACTAGTCGCCCGCATGTTTACGATATTAATTATTCAATTATTAAATGATATATTTTGGGCGGGGCAACACAATGGTTTGAGCTGAAGGTGTGAGAAAGAATAGTATCAGTAACATTGTTAATACTGTGCTACATTACAGAGAAATACAATGAAGATGAGTTTACATATCACCTTGGGTTCGTCCTTCACCTTCTCAAAATGATCCCACACTTTGGATTTCCTGCCCGACATGTTATTAACTAGCCTGTGGAATAACCGCAGGTACCAGCCCTGGAAATCAGGGGCCGTACACATGCCGCGTCTTAACCACCTGGAAAACACAAGGTCGGACTCTGTGCACTGCTCTTGTGCTTTTTTTGTGCCAGCTTTCAAGAGCGCAGCGGCAGGTTGCGTCTGAGGTTGCCAAGCATCGTACAGCCTATTTACTTGAAATCCTGCGTGCAGAGCTGATCTTCTTCCAGGTGCTGTTTACAAGTGTGTAGGCCTATCAGATGTAAAGCTTTGGGTAGCCCTGCACTAACATGGTCAACTTTTCAGCATTTATCACAGACTGATATTTACATAAGAAGGGAAAGATATGAAATCTTGCCAACTATTGACCTTTCTGGTCAACTAACGTTTGGTCAACTATTAGGGGGAAGCCCTAACTGGCTGCCTGTGCAGTAGAGAAACGCAAATATGAAATTGTTGCTATATCACTAGAGAAAACAGAGGAAAGGGACTGTGGCATTTGCCTTTCCTCAAGAAGTAGAAAACCTACAAGTACCAGACTGCACTGGGCCACACTGGACTAATAAATGCTTCCACTGGTGTGTGACGTGATGCAAGCTTGGCCATTTTTCCACAGGGAACAATATGGCAGCTGGATGGTAACAAACAATCTCAAATTACAGCTAAACAGTACACTAAAATATGTTCCTGAAAACATTTCAGGCAAGAAAGCAGTAACAGAATCTTGGTTTATGTATTTGATCAGTACTGCTTTTTTTTTACGGTTTGATCTCAGTTTTTTCCGCCTCCATTTTCATAATACAGGAAACAGTTTGGCACCCACATCCTGTTCACAAGCTCTTGTATTACAGCCAAACAGTGCACTAAAAAATGTTTCTGAAGACATTTCCAGTGAGAAATGGGCAGTACAGTGGTTTAAATTTAATGAGCACCGCCTAGTTGTACAATTTGATCTGAGTTTGAGAGAAATTTGATTAACATCTCTCTCCCTGGATTTGCTTCTTTACTCTTTGTGTCCATGTTGACAGGCATATGAAAATGCGGAAGTAGAGAAACGGCCCTAGAGCCGGCAAAAGTCTGCTGGAGATGAGCAGGGATCTGGGTGCTGGTAAGATGAAGGAAAGTTCATCACAGTTCATTTAAACACACTTCTCACATTATTATGATACAAACTTGATTGAAAATTAGCAAAGTATCCCTTTAAGTTCATACTTGATTAAATGCACTTTTTTTCCCCCACCACTGGGTGTCACATTAACATACGGCCTCACAGGGAGTGATCAGTGGTTTAGGACTATTTTCCCAAGTAAAATATGATGCTGGCTCATGAATTTGGTAAATTAGGCCATAAAAACAGTTTCCTATCTATTATCTGTGGAGCCGCTCCAGGCTGTACATCAGCCTGACTTCTTGGCTCTCTGGTTTTTCATTTTGCCAAAGAATTGTTCATGTTGATAAATGCTGAGTGGACCATCCTGAGAGCAAATCAATGAGTCAGGATTTAAATGTCTGTTTTTATTGTGCAGCAGAGAGAACAGAAAATGGGTATTTCATGATACACCCTGTCCTCTGTGGTCAGCACTGATGTCACTGCTGGGTGACAACCATGTTGAGGCTGTTGTGACATGATCAAGTTGTCAAGAGACCTTCAGAAAATGAAAGTCCACCAGAAAAACATTTTATTGGGACTTTCCGGAAGAATGTGGAAGCATTTCGGGTCCAACCCACTGGAATGTCCTCACTCATAGCCAGGCAACGTGTTTGAGACCAGCCTTGCTTTGGATTAGTAAATAAGGTGTTTTTGGCAACTGTATTAGGTGTGTTTAAGAAAAACAAGTGTTAATATGAACCTGAGATGGATACTTGCATCCACAGTGCCCTCCAGGATTATCAGATCAAACATTCAGTGTAACAGTAAAGCCAGTGCAGACGTGACCTTTAACCTCAGAGTGCAGCTTTGATCTACACAGAGCAAATTCTGGGTGGTAGTGTGTGTGAACTTGAGTTTTGATTATACAAAGCCAAACACACACTAAGTGGGACTGTCAATGCCAAGCTGAAAAGCCATATTGACCATTCAGTGGCTTTAATCTGGAATCTGGGTAAAATAAAGCACTTGAAATGCACTTTTCTGATCTGTCTGGACAATCAGATGCATCTGGAACCAGTCAGTCTGATGTCTGGGTCACCCCTCCCCCTCAACAATGTGTGGGTGGAGGGCAGTGAGACAGAGAGGTGAAGGAGGGTAGACAGAAAGACAGGCTCAGACTTAAATACAAAGACAGTGATGTAAGAAAAGTGTAGCCTAGTTAGCTCACAATGAAAATTACATAATGTCAAATGGGAGACAATGGACAATGCTTACATGGAGAATGACTGGAAAGAAGCATTGGATTGTGTTAGAATAATTTTCCCGGGCAAAAGATTGCGAGAAATTCAATATAAAATTTTTCATCCGCTAAACATAACCCCAGTCATCCAAAATTAAATGGATTTTAAGCTTCAGTGGAGTTTCAGTGTTTGCATTTGGAACGGCAGCAAAGAACCATTCGCTATGTAAAATATAGTGGAATAATGGCATCATGAGCAGAGAATGAAGTCAAAATCCCTCCATTTGGGTTGTAATCCGAGCGTCTCTTTTCTTTGTTTTGGTAGTTGGGCCGCTCGCACTTACATGTTAGTACATGGGGTGTGCCGCCATTTGCTAATGACATGCTAATTACTGTCATTCTGCACTGTACTCATAAGGCAAGTACTGCCACTGTGGGTCAGGAAAGGTAACACTGTTAGCTCTGTGAACATAGTTGCTGTTGTTAGCACTGCTAGCCGCCACCATTTTAGCTCAGCTACTGCCATGTGTGCTTGTGAAGTCAGAGGGGAGATTGGTGTGCAGGGAATCCCGGCTCAGACTCTAGTCCCCTGCATGCTGCCTCTACAAGGGGGGAATTTCATGCCATTATGCCACTTCATTGTTCTGTATAAAAGGCACAATGGTGGAATGGATGGACAAGTGTGACATTTTGAGGATGTGTTATGTGTGTGACTCACCACGGTACATTTAAAAAGTAGGTGGTAGCAGTTAGCAGCTATCTCAAAAAAGAAAAGCAGTAGCCAAAAAGGTCTGCAAAAATTGTTGTGACAATGAGGTTTGGGAGCCCCTTACCCTCGGAGCAGAGGACAAGATTAGCTGCTATATAATTGGTATAGTAAATTATTGTTGTGTTATTGTTTATACAGTGCTGCTGATGCGTTTGTTATATTTCACAGTAGGGGCCGATGCTGTTGTGTCACACGTCATGTCTGTCACTCCTCTTTTGCTTCTGGGATGCCAGTATGCTGTGTAAAATCACACACTGGAGCAGCATGATGCCGCCAATGTTTGTTTTTTTATAAAAATGCAAAGGTGGCATAAAGAAGGGACTTCGTTGCCGCCCCATAGCGCAACATCTGTGTAAAAAACAGCTTCTGAATGTCATATATAGCACTTTTAAGAAGAACTGGATTAGTCAATGCTCGTGCAAAAAAATGTAATTACAGCATATGGGTGACTGGTAATGACTCTGAATTCTCTACAGGTGTTTCAGAAATTATTAAAAACACATCTCAACTCGGCAGTGGCCATGTTTTCATCCGTTAAAAATCCCCTTAACCATGTTGTTGTCATCTGTTAATCAAACTATTAGCTGACGCTGACTGTATTTAAACAACATGAGTTACACTGGCTACATCTGTATACTGTGTACTGTTTATTCTCTAAGGGCTTTGATTCAGGATGAAGAATGAATGTTCAAGTTAAGAAGAAACATGACTCATTTGCTGAGAGACTTACTTCCCCACACGTGTCAGTTTATAACAGTTTATAAATAGATGTTCGTATTTTCTGGATCTGTTTCAAATTAGTTTCACAAGCGACAGGTCAGCGTTCTATAAAAGTTTCTTATGTCAAACAGGCTGAAAAATTGAAGCATTCCTATTGCAGAAAATCACACTTTATCAGAGTTTTTTTCTTGTGAAATATTTCTGCCTCTTCAGGGCTAAAAAAAATGTTTCAAATTAAACTGAGAGGCTAAAAAGTTTGGAACCTCTGCAGTAAGAAGGTGTCTGGATAATCCCATGTGTCTCTGCATAAAACCGAATTAGAAAAACTCTTACCATGACCTCTCTGGAAGGTCCAAATTAGGCTTTTACATGATTATAGATTATTGCCTATATCTGTACTTCAGTGAAGGGACAGAAATTACCAACAAAGAGTTGCAAAGTCAGGATTCGTCTTCCCCAAACTAACTCACAAATCTGGTTTGAATGTTGGCTTTTGGCCCTGCTGTGACGCTGGCCCCAGCAGCAGGCAGCAGGCAGCAGGGAGGAGGAGGGATTACCAAACCCACCATGTGTGCTGATTCGACCATCTGTTGCCTTTGTTTCCTTCACATGCTTGAGGAGGAGGACGCTGTAATCCTCTGCACCGTAGAGGTCAAGTCCATGTCAGTCCAGCCAGTCCACGAGTGAGATAACAGTCCTGTCTGATTCATGAAAGTGATAGCAATGACATATCCCTTTTACTACTGTACATACATATCACATACTTCAGGGGAGTTTATACAAGAGAGTGGGGGAAATTTGAGGTTTAAAAAAGTCTTGTGTGATTCATGTCTGCAGACAGCTGTACTGCTGCTGGGACCTAAATGCTTCTGTGCTCTGGAGCTCAGACTGATTTTTCATTAAGGGAAACAAATGAGCACTCTGGGTACGTTGTGTCCTCTGAGGTATCCTGCCGAGGGGCTGGAGGCGCACTTTTTCTCCCCAGGCTATGCTGACATGCTCCTTTCCTTCACTCACCATCTTGTTTTTTTTTTCTTTTATAGACATCTGCTGGCACTTTGGGCCGTAACACTTTTACCATGTGCCCCTGCAGCAGCAGCACTGCAGACCTGAGAGAAGAAATCCTTTCCCCTTAGACGAGCCAGGTGAGTTGCTTTGGGAGTTTTGGGCACGAGGAGAAGTTAAGAATGTGCTAAGTAATGTTAATGTGACTTGCAACATGACGCTCAAGCATGACGGGACCAGTAGCAACAGGACATTTTGAGTTTTTTTTTAAACAATTTTCACACCACGCTGGACCTGTTTCAACAACTGTTCCCTTCTCCTGGAAAAGAGGTAGTTAGCTCATCCAGGCTTCAGCTGTGTCTGATGGAAAAAGCCTAAAAGGAGGCAAAGTTGACCGGTTTTCATCTCCCCCACTTCCTCACTCACACAATTTGGGTTGCTGCGGAGAAGTGCACTGTTAGCATTACTTTGGCAAGGCCTCAAGGTTTTGGAACTTTTTTCCAAGGTGTCATTTTACTGCCATTGAGGCCTTTTTGCTTCACTAATATCCTCTCATAGAAGTGTGTGGCAGACAAACTTAATTAGTCTGAAAATCTGCTTTCACCACTCTCATTAGTGCGGTGATTTATGCTTCAAATTTAGATTTTCATGCCTCTGTCAGTCTTGGGTTTCTGACTGAACTTGCTGACGTTTCCGTCTGGCACATATCATTTAGGTGACATCACCTCGCCGCTCCAGTTGCATACCAAAACCTGAGAGAGTCTGAAACATACCATCAGACGCAGGCTTTGGGTTCAAAAAGAAACATCTGGATCTTTTTTCTTCTTTAAGTTGAAAAGGTTGGAAGTCATCAAGTGCATCTGTAACTGACACTAATACTCCTGACATACAGTGGAGCAGCTGCAGACGCAGCTTAGACGACTGAGAGGAAGTTTGACTATAAAGGTACAAAACAGTACGAAGGCACCTGTCGTAAGGGTTAAAACAGAAGAAGGAGCTACGTATAATGAGATCTATGCCAGCACCTCATTCACTTTAACAACAGCTGTTGATTCGAGCTGTCCAAATGAAATGTTTGCTTCCGAAACATCTGGAACAGATTAAAGGGAAAATCCAGGGTTTCACTTTAACGTATTGTGCTAGGCTACAGTTTGGCATCCATCAGCTGTCTCCAAGAATTAACGCAGCAGGAGGGCCTCACTCATATAAGGAAACTTTCAATAAAAATTTCCTTAAGCTAAAAGTTAATATCAGAATGGGTGTTAACTGTTTCTTGGAGGGTTTTCCTCAAGATCCTCCAGATTTCCTCAAAACAACAGATACTGTGGCTTTTAGACAATAGTGACTAACACATGCTGTCTGATGAGTTACAATAACTGAGCAAGAAAATATAGGAAACAAGCCTAAGGGCCCGATCTTACACAGCAGCGCCCCTCACAGCCCAACTGTCATCGTTAGTTTCACACCGATGAAGTTGTTATTTTTGGGGCTAGTGCCCACTTTGTGTAAGTAACAAACGTACTTACACTCCTCATTTGCATAAAGATGTCCGCTAGGAGAGATGCTATGCGCATTTATGCACGAGAAGCAGCATAACTTCAGTGATTATTTCAGAAGCTAAAAGTTTAGTTCTGTTTCCTCTGTCAACTGTATAACTAGTTTGTAGTTTTGCTGCTTAAATGTCCAACGATATTTGCTGCAGTGACATCACTGTTCTTACTCTCAACAGAAAACCACCCACTTTGCAGAATCCACCATGTAAATTGCGGTGCGTCAGATGCAGACGTACTTGGCTTTCAACGGAAGTGGGAGATGACCCTCTGATTTGTTGAATCTATGTAACATTCAAAACACACCTATGCATTTTGACTAAATACAACTCTTCCTGTGCCTTACTTTGTGCCCTGATAATGCACTGTTGAACGAGCAAAAGTGGAGCTGGACACAGCCTACATGCACTGCACCATGCACTATAAACTACTCTCACTGGCCACTTCATTAGGTACACCTTGCTAGGACCAGGTTGGCCCCTTTTGCCTTCAGAACCACCTTAATTCTTGGTGTCATAGATTCAACAAGGTGCTGGAAACATTCCTCAGAGATGTTGGTCCATATTGACATGACAGCATCACACAGTTGCTGCAGATTTGTCAGCTGCACATCCATGATGAGAATCTCCACCACATCCCAAAGGTGCTCTACTGGATTGAGATCTGGTGACTGTGGAGGCCATTGGAGTACAGTGACCTCATTGCCATGTTCAAGAAACCAGTTTCCATGCAGACATATGACTTGTGGACTATAATCAGACTACCATCTGAATGTGGCAGCAGAAATCCAGACTCATCAGACCAGGCAACGTTTTTCCAATCTTCTATTGTCCAGTTTTGGTGAGCCTGTGTGAACTGTAGCCTCAGTTTCCTGTTGTTAGCTGACAGGAGTGGCACCTGGTGTGGTCTTCTGCTGCTGTAGCCCATCTGCTTTAAGGTTGGACGTGTTGTTGGTTCAGAGATGGTCTTCTGCAGACCTTGGTTGTAACCAGTGGTTATTTGAGTTACTGTTGCCTTTCTATCATCTTGAACCAGTCTGGCCATTCTCCTCTGACCTCTGGCATCAACAAGGCATTTTGGCTCACTGGATATTTTCTCTTTCTGGAACCATCCTCTGTAAACCCTAGAGACGGTTGTGTGTGAAAACCCCAGTAGATCAGCCCATCTGGCACCAACAACCATGCCACGTTCAAAGTCACTTAAATCACCTTTCTTCCCCATTCTGATGCTCGGTTTTAACTTCAGCAGGTCATCTTCACCATGTCTACATGCCTAAATGCATTGAGCTGCTGCCACATGATTGGCTGTTTAGCTATTTGCGTTAACAAGCAGTTGAACAGGTGTACCTAATAAAGTGGCCAGTGAGTGTATGTGCTATAGATGGTTTGAATAGGTCCTTTTTAAGAGTCTACAGCCATGCTAGCAGCTCTGTGAGGGTCTACTTACTGTAAGTAAGTTAGTAGAATTCATTGTTTAGGGAACATGAATATCTGCAGCAAATTTCACAATAATCCATTCAGTAGTTGTTTTGATATTTCACTCAAAACCCAGTCAGCCTCTCTGGTGGCACTGCAGGAACAGTCCGGATCACAAACCTCTGTAGGCTTCAGCTTGTGGCAATCATAAATGTCTGTACAAAATTTCATGGCAATCCATCCAGTAATTGTTGAGATATTTCAGTCTGAACCGACCGTCTGACAGAGCGATGCCAGCCGCAGCATTACCATGGCTACAAACACAGTGAAAAATGCTCTCTGGTCAAAACATACAGATAATAGACCTAACAGACTGCCTCCTCCAACCCGACCTTGGATCTGATGTGAAGAATGCTGCTCTACTCAGACTTGTAGCAAGACGTGTGTACAAATCCGTGTGTGTGTGTCATTTATTTTGGTGTAACGTCACCGTGTCAGTATGTTTACGTGTACACAGAAATTTGGATAACAGCTCCTGGCTGTCCTTGTTTTGGTTATGTTCAGGACAAACTGTTTGTGTGTGTCATCACATCCTGCTAATAAATATCCTGATGCGTTAAGTGTGGATAGAAAAAATACGCCATTGGTGCTCTGACTGAAAACAACGGCTCATGGAAAGCATCAGTGTTGCTTTCAGTTGCTTTTTTTATACCTTCAATGGGAGTTATGTGGGTTATTGTAAATAAAATATGACGCTCACATGTTCCAGATATAAAACAGAATACTTGAGTGGTCCAGATTTGTCTGCCTGGAAAGTAACTCAGAGTATTGCTGCACAAATCCACAAAGAAGAGACAGACAGTAGGCAATCACCATCATTACTTTTATTACAATTTTTAGGTCCCCTTCCCTTAAATCAAGTGACAAATTACTTACTGGAAAATCACCATCTGTTATTTCAGAGACTGAAACTAAAGCATAGAGCTCCTGCAACTCACCCAGTCACACATCCATGTTGAGAAACAGTCACCTGTGTGAAATGCCTGGCATTTAACTTATCATGCAGCTTTGGAACATGAGAGGAGAGTGTCATTAGGAAACCAGACGGGGGCTGCAAACGCTTCTTTGAAGGGGTTCTCACTCTTTCTGTTGCACCTTGCACACCTTTCTTCTGCCCAAAATCTGTCGTTGTCTTTGGTTTCCTTTATAGTTTCTTTGTGGAATGTTGGGGGTTTTTTTTGTTTTGTTTTGTTTTTTTTGGTTTTTCCAAATGCTCTCTTCACATTTTCCTCAGAGTAGAACAGATTCAATTACAAAACCAGAGAGCACATTCAATTTCACTTCAACCAAAACAGAGTAAAAAAGGAAGCCCGGTAGAAAATGTCTGACTTCTTTGGTCTTAGAGAAACTGTGATGAGTGCAAATGCTGACAGAACTTTAAACAAAAACAATGCTGAAATATGAAAAGCAAAGGTTTGTTCAAAAAAATAAACATAAACAACACCACATTCAGACTGCAAAGAGTTAAAGGCTGCAGATGTGGACTGAACAGTACCAGTAACTGAGACACTCATAAGTGAGTCATGCACACACGCGCACGCACACACACACACACACACAGGGACCATTTGTTTGCTGAGAAACCTGCAGTCTGAATCAGCACTTTCTTTTGTTATGAGAGAACCATAATACGCCTCTAATCTTTAATTCTGAAACTCACCAACACCAGGCAGAAATATCACAAAATAAATTTTCTCACCCGCACCTAAACACACCACTGAGCGATCAAACCCTCTTCCATCAACACTGGAAATTGCTTCAGGAGAAAGTCACAAAACGTTTCCTACACTTCTTGAGGTAATGCATATAACTGCAATGCAGACTCCACATAAACCTCTAAAGTTAACACGATGCTAAAGATAGTCTTGTCAGACCGCAAGTTGCCATGAAATCTTCCTCTTGTTAAACAGGATGAGTAATGTTACTGGAACAACTCTTATTTGGTAATAAACACTCACTCAAGCCGTGAAGAATGGGACTCGAATCCTCAGAGTCACTAAAATCTTATTCAGTGTGGAAAATTAGTGCACTCACAGGCGAATTCACAAAAGGATGGCGCAGCTTTTGTGGCCGCAAATAAGACTAAATGAAACCGTGAAATTCTAAAAGGGTGACATGCAGCTCTAACTGTGCCAAGCAAATAGCATGTTGGTGCTCCTGTGCTGTTGGCATGGATGTAAATTACGTAACATGCATAGAAATTTAGCCACCTAGTATTTCCTGTTCCTCTGTGATGGGGCACAGGCAGATCTATGACGTATCCCTGCTAGGACCTTAGCAGGTCCTTGACTGGAATGAGATCCCCTGACATGATAGACAAGTTGTAATGGTGTATCTGTCCACCAGGCAGTGCAGTGATTATGGAAGCTGAAGTGGTTTATTGCAGCTGCAATCAGCTGATGAATCAGCTGTCCTGTACATTCCACCAAGGCAAGAGTTTCAGTGCACTGGTTTTTGTTTTTGTCAAGGAAGTGCCATCTCATGGTGACACCCTGAGAATGAATGGGTGTGTTTACAGTGGAATCTAGTCACGAGATGTCAGGCAACAGAAAGAGCTGGGGAAATTCTCAGTGGATGTGAGGTGACTGGCAGCCGGCTGGCAGCCACAAGGCCTTCAGTTAGGAGGGGCAATTCTAGGCGGCTACATCTGTACATTTGATGCAAAATTTGCCCCTTTTTACACAAATTAGCCTCCCTGCCAATTCACAAAGATCTGTGCTAGTTACAGTGAAAATATTAGCATCTTCAGAAAGTTGGTGATAACTGAAGCTCATTTAGCAACACATTTACTCATTCAATTCATTCGACCGTGTCACATATTGACGCTTGGTCGTGGACTTTCCACATCAAGATATGATGTTCAAGGCACCCTGGTACATGTCATGTCAACTTCTGCCTGTCCCATGCTTTGTCTGTTTTCAAAGTATACGTTTGTTTTCACGGGAAATGTACAGTTTGCATAAAGTCTCTTTCAAAATAAATGAGCTAAGTTGGTACAACATCGTGAATTGACGTTTTTTTCCTTTTACAACAAACACACATGGTTACATTTAGCCAACGCACGCAGGAGGTTGGGATTAGGCAACAAAAGCACATGGCTGGGTTTAGAAAAAAGAACAGGGTTTGGCTTTACAATCCTACAGGAAGCGAAAACCGGCCTCCTGGGTGAATGTCAGTGGCTGTTGGACCCATCAATCTCCCAAACGCCCAACTCAGACTTTTCGCCCTCTTCACTTGCGTTGTTGTTCTGCCATGTTTCCCAGTAATAATGATAATAAGGGATAATAGTAATGGCAACAGGTCGAGTATCATGCCGAGAAGAAAGGACAACTTTTGTCGTCGGTGTCTGATGCCGGAAGTCATTGCCCAAGCACCAATATTCGATGACTTCAGAGCGATACCGGGTTGCATTTAAAAGGGGTGTCATGCCCAGCACTCACCCAAATACACTTTCTCTCTGTCATATCTATATTCCTTGCCTGAGGTTTAGAGGAATGCCTCCTCACCTTGCCAGTCAGGACCTGTCACTTACATTTTGAAAATTTCAGTTTTCTTTTTCTCTCTGCCTACTGTGTTCTTGGTGCAAAGGCAACATTTATACTCTACTCTACTATACTTAAAAATCAGATGCAAAAAAGGGCAAATTGCACTCACTTGTAACTCAACTTTATGGGAGTGTTTGTGCTGTATCTTATACTGTATCTTTTGAGAATCAGACGTTGAGACAGGACAGATAGCAAGTGATGCGTGGTTCATGGTGCCATCAGCGGCTGCAATCCATTCTTTGTGCATTCGCCCATAAATCCGAAAAAGTAAATATAAAATGTGATACATCACTGTGATCACAGCTGAAGGAAGAGCAAAAAGATGTAAGCTATGTATTATTATTTAAGGAAATCTTCAACATCTTTAGGAAATATGCATATTTGCTTTCTTGCTGAGAGTTCGATGAGAAGATTGATGCCACCTCCATGTCTGCAGGATAAATTTAAGGCACAAAGCCAGTCACAATATCTTAGCATAAAAGCTGGAAACAAAGGGAAACAAAGCTACCCTGACTCTGTCCACATGACTAAATCTGCCTCCCAGGACATTTAAAACTCACTGATTAACACGTCATACTTCGTTAGTTTAATCCAAACAAAAAGTCAAGTGTAAGTTGTGGTTTTACAGGAGGTGACGTACTGTAATATTGTCATGAGTCATAGCCCCAGGAAGAACCACAAATTGACATTTTTGCTCAGATTAAACAAATGAAATATAACATTTTTAATTGGTGAGTAATACAAGCTTTGAGCAGAGCCAGGTTTGCTGTGCCTGTCTCCAGGCTTCATGCTGAGCTCAGCTAACTATCTGCTAGCTGCAGTTTAATACTCAAGAAAGCAAATAAGAGTATTTCCCAAAATGTAAGAACAATTTCTTTAAGTTATTATGGGTACAGTGCAGAGATAATCTGAATGATATAATGTGGCTTTATATGTTGTGTTGTTTTAAAATACTTGATATGAACATTAATTCATACTGTGTTTTGACCCAGACTACATTTAACACGTAACTCTAACAAGAGGAAGAATTTGGTCTTGTGTCAACTAAAAGATTTAATACAAACACTGAAATGCCAAGTTGACATTCTGCCTCTACAACCAGTCAATCCACTTCAACTATGCAACTACGTTTCATACTGGCTGACTAGATAAACCTGTTGCTACATAAAAAGATATCATTTTTTATTTTCCGCCGTGGAAAAGGGAACTGATCAGCACAGTAGTCGACTCATTTCACTTGCTCACCCACACATAAACACGCCCCCACACAATATGACCCACTAGTGTATATAAACATGTGCAAACTTGTTTCTAAATGCAACTCATTCGAAATAGTTTCCCCCATAAGACACAAGCCATGCTACAGACAAATGGTCCATTTAAAATACTCCATCAGAATGCCTCAGATCCTTAAAGGCACTTACTGCGTGAAAACCATAAAAAAGAGACATCACTGAACTGAATTACATGGTATCAGTAAGTCTTCCACGTGGTGCAAAGTTAAGAGAGACATTTGTGACTTGCACTGAGAGATACCAGAGGAACTGATGTGAATTTCAAAGCAGTGAACACCTGAGCGAGATGAGCACTCAACAAGATGATGGTGAAACTAAGTATGCAGTGCATACTTTCTTTTCATGGTCTGAAGAGTAAAATCAATGACATCAGTAAATCCTAAAATGCTGCATTACAAAAAAAATGGAATGTTAAATGGATGTTGGTAAATTCACCAAAATATTGTGTTTGTTTTCTAGAAATGTAGACATTAAAGGAGCAGTGTGTAGGATTTAATGGCAAGTAACGGTGAGGATTGCAGACTGCAATCAGCTGAAATTTATCCTGTATGCCAAGCATGAACTCCAGGTTAGGGGTCGTACACGTTTTCAATGTAGACGCACAACAGGCGCTCAAACAGTAGCTGACTTCTGAAATAAACTGAGTTCAACTTTGAAATGCAGTACTGCGCACCGCATGTCATGTGATGAGGAACAACCAATCACAGCCGACAGATATCTTTCCTGTCTTACGTAAATATCAGTCTGCGATAAATATGGAAAAGTTGATCATGTTAGTGCAGAGCTACCAGAGCTTTACATCTGTCCCATCGACAACAGACTTACATACTTATAAAGAGCACCTGGAAGAAGATCAGCTCTGCACTCAGGATCTTTAGGTAAACGGGCTGTGACATGGTGCTTGCTAAGGTTGCCTAGCAACCTCAGATGCAACCTGCCGCCGTGCTCTTGAAAGCTGGCTCCCAAAAAGGCACAAAAGTAGCACCCAGCGCCCAACCTCGCGTTTTCCAGGGGGTTAAAGACGTGGCATGTGTACAGCCTCTTAGGATCACTTGTTGTTTGTTGTTCAGGAGGTTTTTACCGGGAGCTGAAATATCCGCAAAGGCCTCTCCAAAACAAATGGACGCAGTGATTTGAACTGGTAAAAACAGAGTAAAGCAGTTTTGGCTCATCGCAGAGAGGCTGCTTACTACGGTGACCACCACAAAAACGTGGATGGCCCTATCTGGAGTCACTGTTTGGTTTCTCTGGGCTATTGTAGAAACATGGCGCACTCCGTGGACAAGAACCCGCTCCCTGTGTAGATATAAATGGCTCTTTCTATGGTAACAAAAACACAACGATTCTTATTTTCAGGTGATTATACACTCAAGAAAACATACTTGTTATATTATATTCCGTTTTTGCCAACATATCCCCCTAAATCCTACACACTGGACCTTTAAAGGTAACTTGAATCAGTCCCAGGAGAAGCCAAAGTGCATGATGTTATAGAGAAGGGGACAATTTCAGAACAGAACCCGTTTCATGGTGTCACACTAAAGAACAATCAACTATAGATTCGCTATGAATCTGAAACCTATATTCTTATTTTAATGTTACAAACACCTTAAATTATGTAAAATAAACAATATGCTGTGACACTGCCTATGTGATGTGTATTTCAGAAATAATAGGTACAGTAGGTTTTTAAAAAAAAACAAAAAAGGAAACTTTGAATCCATCAAAGTGAAAGACTGACCGGCTTTGCACGTCTTTCCAGTAACTACTGTTTCATTTATTTAAGTCTTTTCAAACTGAACCAAACAAAACGCCTTGATAAGAGTCAAGACTTCGATTACTCCTTTTCCGTCTGTCCTGTGTTTTTTGGCATCTTGAACTGGGCAGCAGTTCAGCGTCCTTACAGACAGTCATACATGCGCAGGGTGCGCTCCAGTTGCTGGACAACACGCTGGTAAAAGGCTATTTGCTCGGTGAGGTAGGCCTGCATCATGTCTTTGAAGTCCACCTCTCGCTGCTGATGGAAGTGGGTCATCTCTGCCTGGAGGGCAAACCCAACCGTCCGGCAGCGTTTCCTAATGCCGTCTGCCTCGTCTTGGTCCATCTTCCCTTCGTCACTCATCCGCTGGCTCTCCTTCACCTTGGCAAAGGCACCTGAGTCAAGATGAAAAGATGTATTATTTTAAAAACTGTAATATTTTAAACACATTGGTGTCATTTTTACCTCCATCAAGAAAGTTATGTTGTCGGTTTGGTTTCTTTGTCTGTCAGCAGGATTACAGAGAATCTACTGGCCTAATTTTCATGAAACTTGGTGGAGGGCTGTAGCATGGGCCAAGGAAGAACTCATTAAATTTGGAGCGGATCTGAACAACCTGGTCCCGCAGAAATATGTGAAATGACCACAACCTCTTAAAACCACATTTTAACTGAAAACACAATCTTTTTCCAAATCTTACCAAGTAGTGTTGGTGCCTAAACCCAACCGTGTTGCCACCGCGTAATTTCAACACAATAAATGCCAACACCATGCAATGTAGTGCTCAGAGGTCAGGGTCACATTGGATCGAATCATAGGGCAGACACATACTGTAAAACTTCAATTAATAGCCTGGGCTATTCTTTGCTGAAATCACTGAAATCAACGGGCCTGTATTTGGGACAAGCTTCTATATGGGACAGGCCTTTAGTTCGATTTACACGCTGTTGCTGAGCAAAGATCGCGAAGTACAATGAAATTGTTTATTTACACCAGTATGAATATTACTTGTGTAAAAATTAGGCTTCAGATAATAAATCAGTTATGAATCATTCATTTGATCTCGCTCCAACAGACAGCACATCAGAGAGAGACTGAGTTTTGCCGCTCAAGGATTAGTACACCCAGCATACTGACACAACACACTCTATCCTGGTAAAACAATACTCACAACTTGGATTAATTTTTTAGTAAAAACCCTTGTGATTCTTTTGATCTGAGGACCCTCATGGACTAAAGGAATGTTAATAACTTACAGGGTAATCAAGGAATAGACACATAATTTGAGACAGCCAACAACCCGGTTTTGTACATCCGAAGAACTTCTATTAAAAAAATGATTATATTATTATATTCTATTAAAAAAAACAGAAAAAAAGAACTGCTTGGTAACCAGACCAGGCATCTAATTGAGACTGAGAAATCTGTAGCTACACCGGGCTAGTAAGAGGGACCTGGCGTTTAATTGGGACTAGGCTTTTAACTGAAGTTTTACGGCCACTTTTCGTCAACATTGCAAAGAGGGCATTTGGCTCTGTCGCAGGTCTGCGCTTTATAAGCGCCTTTCTAGTTAGTATACTGTTATGGCACAAACAGTCAGCTGGTTTAAGGCCATCAAAATGACAAGGTTCACCTAAAGTGGTATGTGGTGATGCAGATAGTTTCGGGTTTACTTCCTAAATTTTTTCTGATGTTTCTGCGTCCATCCAAATACAACAAAAACATATTTTGTCATTTACACCTAGTTGGTAGCCATGTAAGAAGTTTTTGTTTCATTTTTTACTTCTTAAGATTTCTGCCTCCATCCTAGTTGTTTGTTTGTCTGTGCCACTGACAACATCGTGTCTTTACAGAAACATTATGTACTGGTTGTTCTGTATAATCCACTGAACACAACCGTTTTTACATAGGGACCACTTTCTACCAAAATATAGTCTTTCAGAGAGCTGCTGAAAGTGCAGCTGCTGACTGTTGTTAAATTTAACTTTTTATACAGTTAGCACCACAAACATTTCTATAAATCTGATTTCATAGATATTAAAGCGACAAATAAACTGGGCAAATATAACCGAAACCACTTGATCTAAGTTAGAAAATATGTTTGTTTTTTGCATCTGGTTGAACAGACATGTTAATGTCACCATCAACTAAAAACTCACTATTTTCAGGCAATGTAAAACTTATATAGCACGTCCCCGTAAGATGTTCGCAATGATAAGCTCATGTATGGAGTCACTAAAAAACTGTAAAATGTGAAAATAAGGATAAAAATAAAAACCCTATAACAAATGTTGTAATAAAATTTAAGTATAGTTAAAAACAGTCTCAGATTTTTATTGCTCTTTGGGCTTTGGGTGGGTCTGTGTCCATGTATGTTCTGCTATATGAAAAAAGCAAACTGCCACAGTAAAGTTATACCAATACCTCCGCCGTGGTTCTCAGCAGTAAAGACCAACATCTTAACTTTTCCCCCCACTGTAAAGCTTAACGCTTTATAGGTAGAGCACGGACCACAAAATTACTTTTTGTTTCAGTGCATACCAAACGTCTAGTTTCAGTATGATGTTGTAACCACATTCATCCAGACTGAACATGACGTCACTTTCCAAGGAAGAACATGGCAGCCTAATGGCATGTGGCCGCACTGCATTTCCCATAAGATTAGTGAGTCTCAATCTCACACAAGCTAAGCTCGATACCAGTAAGAAGACATGCACATAAGCTAACTAGCAGGACGAGTTTGCACAAGCTTGTTGTTATTTCTTTAATGTATCTGCTGCAGCGTTCAGGTTTTATCCATTAACTGTATCTGTGAGTTCATGCCGCCCTGGATTTTTCATGGAATTCCTGGCAGAAGTCTGGGAAAGCATGAACAGCACTTCCAGTCTGTTCCAGCAAGGAGGCGTGTGGACTACGGTCTGTGGCAGTGACCTACATTCATGTATTCTGTTTTCCACATGAGAGGAGAATGTGCATCACCAGATAGCATGTCTGTGGGACATAAAGAAAGGCTCTCATGGTTGTGTGTATGTGTGCGCGGCAGGGGAATAATAGAGGGGGTTGAATCAACATTTTTGGATCTGCTATTGAAAAATCTCATCACAAAGAAAACTTGACGTGTTCTCCCTCCCAGCTAAATCTGCTCTCTAAATTCATGCAAAACTATACTATTACAGCCACAACATACACGCCACAAAAAGACTCACTGTGGTTAAATATAAAGCAAGGCTGTTTAGGTTTCCTCCTATTCTAAAACCCACTTCTTCTTTCAACATGTTCGGCCCAGCTAATGCAAAATCTCATCACAAAGAGATCCTGATGTGCTCGTCCGTGAAGCTAAATCTGCTCTCTAATGGATGCAAAACTATACAATTAAAACCGCCTAATACAAGCTGCAAAAAGAAAAGCTGTGTAAGTTTCCTACAATTCTGAAAACCTATCCCTCTGTCTCACTGTAGGCTCTCTGTGTCTTTTCACCGAGTTAACAAATGCTCTATGATACATGGCCAGTGGTCTGGAAAATCACCAGATTTGTTTATCTTGCCCAACCAGACTGGCTACCGCATGTTTTATGGCTGTGGCCAGAGAGAGATTTGAACTATTTCACATGTGACAGCTTCATGGGTCTGTGCTGGGAAGATATTAGCACTCTGTGGGGGATTAGGAAGGAGTGAGAGGAGAGGAGAGAAAAGGACAACAGTGTGCAGGGGAGCTGAAAACAGAAATAAGGTTTCTTTAGCAGGGTTTCTGCAGAGTTCACCAAGTTAAATTTAAGACCTTTTCAAAACCACACAGAATGCATACTTAATACCTGTTTCATGATCGTACCTGCCAAAGTGTGAAAGACTGATGGAAAACCAGAGGGGAAAATATGGCTGAGAATGATTTATTATTACATCACTTTTTTTCAGTAGTTCCCAGCAGTAAAATAGTTCCTAATTATATAATTAATCCAATCAATGAAACCTGGACTTGTTTCAGAGGAATGGATGGATCAACCAATTTAAAATGATTAATGTCTTTATGTTCATCAAGGGGACAGTTCAGATTTTTTTGATGTAGGGTTGTATATTATCTACATTAGACTGCAGTTGGCACGCCCCAACAGGCAGTAGTAGCAACACAGAAGCTGAGCAATGTACAGCTTATGATATTAATGTAATTATTAAATTATATATTTTGGGTGGGGCAACACAATGGTTTGAGTTGAAGGTGTGAGTAGTAGTAGTAGTAGTGTCAGATGCTGTGGGCTAATGGGCATGTAGCTACTTCCATGTTTCAGATGATACGTCATGTTTGTAGTCGACCAATGAAGATGAGTTTACATATCACCTTGGGTTCGTCCTTCACCTTCTCAAAATGATCCCACACTTTGGATTTCCTGCCCGACGTGTTATTAACTAGCCTGTGGAATAACCGCAGGTACCAGCTCTGGAAATTAACCTGACTCCTGTCTGACTGCTGAGCGTGGACACTTCCTGTGTCTGTCCTTTCAACTTAAATTCCCACATGGTCCAGTCATATCGGTTTTGATTTATTTTGACAAAGCGCAGCTCCTAATAGAGTTTCACGTTTGTTTGTTTGTTTGTTTGTTTGTTTGTTTGCTTAGTCGCAGAAAAAACCAAAACGAAATGATATCTTGCAGGCTAATGACCTTTCTGGTCGGCTGATGTTTGGTCACCTATAAGGGGGCAGCCCTATGTCAGACAGCCCTTTGCGACAGGGAACTGAAGCCGCTATAGTGCTCTCTTCAATGCCACCAGACTTCAATGACAATAAACAGTAATTTTACCTCACTGAACACAGGAGCTGCTAGTCTACCACGACCTGGATTGTTTAGATTGTTTGTGTTATTGTATGACTTTGGTGACTCTAAACTAACCCTTTTAAACTCCAAAGTTAGACAATAACACAAACAAACAACTGATTGAGGCAGTGGCAGACCAGCAGCTCCTGTGTTCAGTGAGGTAAAATTACTGTATTTGTCAATGAAGTCTAGCTTTGAAGAGAACATAGATAAGTTTCATTTTCAGTTCAGTTCCCCGTCAGAAAGGCTTGTCTGACAGCAAGATAGAGTGGTGAAAAAATTATAAAAAGAGCCTACACTTAAACTCATATTCATTTTTTAGGTGACTAAAATACTTTTTGTTACTGTCCCCGTCCATAGCAGCACATTGTTCAGCTTCCATGATGGGACTCCTGTCTACTTCTACAAACTGGGGTTGTGCCAACCACTTTAGGTAATATACTGACGACGGTTAAGTGCCTCAAAAAAAAATCCGAGCTATGCTTTTGAGTTATTGCCAAAATCAACAATTGTGCATTATGACATGTTTGCTACAGATCTGATGTTGCTGACTGAAACTTCCCACTTTCAGTTTAAGTATGTACATTAAATTAGGCACATTTCTGCCTATGTCAAGCAAGAGAAAATATTTAAGACTTTTTCATACCTTCTGGGCCTTTTTGGAGGAAAGTGAATTCAATGCTTTCAGTCTTTTTAGCCCTGCAGACACCCTGACTAGTTTAATAAGTCACACAGTATGTGTCTGTATGAGACAGGGAGAATAAGAATGAGGACGGTCGAGAGTCATTATGGCCACAACCCTCTGGGGAACTGAACTCAGGCATCTGCTAAATTTCCCATTACCACAGCCCGAGGTCACTGTGGGATGAGTTCAGGAAGTGCATAACTTCTTCTGTACGTCTTCATCTATCTCCTATCCGTCTGACACAAACATGAAATTGAGAACGTAAGTCCTTCTTTAAGATGTGTGTGTATGTGTTTACAGCATGTGTGCTTGTAGTTAGTGTCGATGACATGACAGCCAGCATTATTTTTCTCCACAGATTGCAGATTCCTCTCAGATCCAAACTTTAGCACACAGCAGTTTTAAGACGAGTGGGTCTAATTTTAAGTCATTCTCATCTGGGACTGTTTCCAGTCACTGCCAATTAAATCATTCTTCCTGTTTAATTCTTAAGTGGAGGTGTCATTAAACTGGAGAGGAGCCTCTTTAGTTGAGGATAGTTTGTATAAATCAGCTGACCCCTGTTATGTCTATGTAAACAGGTCACAGAACATACCATGGGCTGATAGGTGGTGTGCTAGTATCAACTTTAGACATGAGACTTTGGTGTAGTGGGTATGTTTAGGAAGTTACATGTAACGTGACTTGGGCCCAATCCCAGTACACCCCTTGCCCCTACTATTTTTTTGCCCCTCTGTTTTGTACATTAAAGAAGGAATGTGTCTCAAATCACATACTTCCATTAGTACACTTTAATGTGGCGCACTAATTTCAACAGGGTAGTGTCACACAGCCATTTTGCATTTACCAGAAGTGACAATGGCTTATTTTTCACTGCCTCTTCTTCTTCGTCGTCTTCTTCTTAAATGGTGAATTGCAAACAGACGGTGGAGCATTATCGCCAACACTGTCTCCACCCACACATAAACCAAACTTATGCTACAACGTCAATGCTCGTAGCTAAGAGCAAGTTAGCTAGCTAGCAAACATAACTGATGGCTTCTATTTAACAACAGCATTGGTACTTAGTGCAAAACTGTTGTCCCAAGCCGCCATGTCAAAAGTTGATAAGTTTGCTACATCACAAAATGGCCACCGTTGAGTGTGAGAAGTGTCCATCACAGGGTTGCCAACTCTTACGCATCTGGCGTGTGACACACACATTCACCTTCCATCTCACGGTCTCACTCTGCCCAACCAATTCTCACGCCAGCGACGAACGCTGGAAAAAAGGCTGGCAGCTGAGTATTTTAAATTAATTTCAAACAGCCGTCGCGCCTGGTGGGCGGAGTTGAAGTTTGCAGCCAGACTTCAGAGAGAGGAGAGGGGTAGACCAGCATACCGATTGAGTGAAATGGAGTGCAGCCAAATGTTTCTGTGGAAAACAACTCTCTGATTGCCCACCTTCCTTCTCCCTCCAGGTCACCTTGGTGAGTAAGTGGCTTCATTTTGAACCGCAAACCCCTTTTGACAAAGTTCACTGCTAACAGTGATAACATAGTCAACAATGCTAAAGGGATTTTACATCTCAATACTGAGCCACTGACTCACCGGGGCAAGCTGGTGTTACTAGCGATAATGGCTAACGCTTGCTAGCTCCGACCAGACCCAGGTGGTGCACAGTGCAGTAAACTGTCGAGTAGTAACCTACAGATCAGCATGTGTGACCGATGAAAAATAACCTCAGTGGTCAACTGATTAACCGTTAACTGCTGACATCCTAGTCCGGACAATTGCAAAAGAAGGCATGTAGCCCTCTAAAGAGAAATCACCACTGAAGAAGACACAAGTGTCTGGCAACACCTTGTTACATTGTTTGTGTAAATGCCAGCATACCAATGACAAATCAGGGTCTTAAAGGGTTGTCCCATTTCATAGGGTAAGTTTTCAACAACCACCCATTGTAACTCTGTTCAGAGAGGCAAGGTGGCACTCGATAACGAGGGGTAGAGGTAAAATCTGAAATGATTAGGCCCTGATTTGTCTAAATTGTCAACCAGATGAATAAAATACTTTTTAAAATAAATCTCCAGCTTGGTTCTTGCAGTATAATAGCTCATGTCAGTGCTGGAAATAGTTAAGTCTGTTTTCCTGCAAAGTAATTAGCCCTTTTAATCTCTTCCTGTAAAAATGATTATATTTCCAAAACAAAGCCATTAGGAAACTGTTATCCAGGATGACCTTAAATTACCCCATCCTGACAAATTAAGATATGCTCCTTCAAAAGTTGTACTTTCTCTTTAGAGGTTTAGTTGAGTACAATATCTAATTTTCCAAATCATTACTTATTGCTTCACAGTCCCCTCAAGGTGTGTGAGTCTGACAGTGAAACAGTACAGCACAGCCACCAGTGTGTAATGACTTCATTGCTGCAATGCAAACCGCAAAACAAACAACACCCTTATTTTCCCTTCAAGACTTGGAACTGGGCTAAATTTCTCTCTTAAAAAGTAAAAAGTAAAAATATTTGGCAGGTAAATTGCATGGCGCTTTTAAATATAAGATATGGTTTGGTAAACCAAGTGACTGAAAGAGACATTACTCATGTACATTGTAACACTAGAATACAGTCAAGTTTAAATACTGCAAGTCTGAAACCCTTAAACTGCTTTATTGTCCAAATACTGACGAGAGTGTGGCGTCGCCTGGTATTCCATTTCCAGTTTGCGTAATCACAGTGAGTCAGTATACTGTAAAACAAACTAAAGACTTCAAACACAGGAAGGACTAACGTGACGGGGAAAGATTAGTGGATGTTTTCTGCATCGGACAGACGAGTAAACAGAAACATTTCTCAACTGAGGACAAATGAGGCTTGTCACCACAAAACACTGACCATTAGTAAAGGGCTGTGAGTGTGTGTGTGAGTGTGTGCGTGACGTCTGAGTCAAGCACCACAGTGAACTGATGAGACTTTTGTTCTCTGTTGACCTCTCAGAAAAAAAAGTCAGTGAAAATAGCAACAACAACAAAAAAGGCTTCTTTCTTAAACATATTGACCTGGTCATCTCTATATTCCCAGGGTCCTGTGTTCTTGAAATAAATCATATAAGATTGGTAATTGCAAATGAATGAAGGGGAGATGGACATTTCAAATGAGAATTAAATGCTAAATATCTGTTCAGCCACTGAACTTTCTAAAGAAAGAAAAATGGTGTAGATTTCAAGATAACATCAGTAGCCTATAGCGTATAGGTGGGTGATTTCAACATACTGACCCAGGGAAATACACATTGTTGAGAACATAAAACCTTTTGAAAGGTTTTATTAATGCATCAGTTTAGGAGGATATAAAACTAGGGAACGTAGGGACCCAAGGAACATAGATAAACCCCCATATTGGCAATACAAAATGTTCCCTTAGCTGAGGTCAAAGCAGAAAGTGGCAAAAAAAAATGCATCTGTGAATCTATGTGGAATGGGTGCTAGAGGCTTGCTGACGTAAGTCGGGTTTCCATCCAAATGTAGCTCAATTTTTAACCAAATTTTCAGAAAATTAAAAGAAAAAAAAAGAAGAAGCAAATTTGTGCACTTTTGCAACCACTACCGTTATGCTAGTATTCAGAGGTGGTTCATTAAAATGAGCAGTAAGTGGTGCTAATTTTCCAGTTGAATGCCGTTATACCACTGCAAAAAAAAGAGGACACAGCAAAACTGTATTGTAACTTCAATGTAGCACTAATGACTCTACATTCAGTGAATGTAGAGTCTGTAGGCAAACCCCAGAGATCTTGCCTCTGGAAGAAGAGCAGAAGAGCCCTGGTTTCCGGTTGTAGGCTGTTTGTAGTCCGCGTGATATTGACCAATCACGTTTGAGCCAGCTGCAGTTGTTGCCAGGTTAAACGGTCCATGCGGTGAACTAACGAGGCAGAACATAATTGGCATCACTGCAAACTCTGAATCCATCGCAATGGTTCAGCATATTTACTTACATATAAACGGAAGTTGGAAACGGAAATTCGCCTCCTCCGCCCAAATCAAACCAGAATGCCAAAAAATCGGGGGTCTGCCCCCAGAGGCTGTATCACCGTCTGCCAGAAGTCAGACGCCGAATACAGCCGAAGGGTTCCAAGAATGGTCAAAGGTGTACCCAATCAGAAGCAACGTGTTTACAAACCAAACTCTGGTAGATCGCTTCTTACTATACATACTTTTTACAACATTTTGTCGGGGCTGAACGCAGCCCTGGAAGACCTGGAAATGCTAACCAATCAGAGCATACTGGGCTTTTTCAGGAAGAGGGCTTAAAGAGACAAGCACTAAAACAGAGCGTTTAAGACAGAAGGTGAATCTTATGTTCCAGCAGAGACAGTATGAGGAAAAAGTGTTTTTGAAGCTTAAAGTAAATAAATATATTCTACTAGAAACCCAAATACAGGTATGAAGCTAAAAATGAGCATCATAGGTCCCCTTTAAAAGTGGAAATGACTGGGCCTTCAGTCTATAAAGACAAGAAAGATCAAAGTAAAGAGGCCACTGACATAAAATCTTGATGGAGGAGAGGAATGGAGAAAAAGCAATGAGGGGAAAAAAACAGGACGAGATGTGCAGAAAAGCTGAAAATCTGAAAATAACAGAAAGGGGAGGCTTGAGAAGAGAGGAGAGGAAAAAGAAAAACTGAGACACAGCCTCAAGAATGCATGACAGGGTCAAAAGGACTCTGCGATATCTACCAGTGTTTAATGTGGGCCTTAAAAGCCCAGAGGATCCACAAACATGACAAAAACCACTGCTGAGTAAGCTAACAGTAATATTGTTTACACCAGCCAATCAGATACACAGATAAAAACAGAGCTGGAGTTTGTGTCCTGAGCTGGAATGTGCTCCCAGCCGATTTTTGCCATCTCAAATATCCTTTGGCCATTTATCTTCGGGGCTAATTGGCTACGGGACACTGAAACAAATATTTCCAATACTTTGATTTTTTTATATTACTTCAGGGTTGAGGAATGTTCAAAACAGCACCACCCTCTCAAGCCTGCACGGAGAATTAGTTACCAGAAATGCTTAATCTCAGTGATCGGGCAACTGTCTCTGCACGCTCGATAATTTTCTGCGCACATCTACGACTCTTTTGACTGTGACTGTAACTGTTACACTCACAGAAATAAGACGTGAAGCTTCCAAGAGCTCCAATTGAAGATCCTAATTAAAGCCATGCAAAGAGATGTTCAACAGATGTTCTTTCTTTTTTAAATGTGTACAGTGAATCTGATATAAAACTATTATATACTTAAGTTTCGCACAGATGGTGTTGTAAATCCACGCTCCTGTCAGACATGTTCCTATCAAGATGCATTTGTTTATGCTCAGCTCTGATCTTGAAGGGAAGTGTTATTAATCACCCCTAATACCCCCGCATTTATCTCAGCATTCCTCTGCAAAGGGATTTATTTCATCCCTCTTAAGCTCAAGTTTCATACATTTGTAAAAAAAGAGGGTGTTGTCACTGAAATCAAAACTTGGACTCGATTCCGATAAAGAATATTTGGGATTTCCAGCTGCCATATGAAACAAAATGAGCTTCATTATGTTGGCTTTTTCAAACTCAGCCAGCCTCACCAAGATCGGATATTTAAAAAAATCTGTCATCACACATCACGTAAAAGAAATAATCATGTCAGCATTAACAGTGACATCATAATCCATTTGTATAACTTATCTTTATTACTCTAAGCTTTGTGAGACAAGAGTTGTGATGTCCTACAATCCCTCCAGGTCTTAAGGCTTTCCGTTCTGTTTCTGATTTGGACGTTCAATTAATTTCAGTTTAGACTCTTTTGTTATGAAGCAGATGTATCATTTCCTCTGTGTGTTTGCCCTGTAACTTACGTCTAACTGAGGAGTGTTGCAAGAACTTGAGAGAGACAGTAAAATAAAGAAAAATGCAAGATGTCCCTCTGATGAAAGATGTCTGGCTGATCAGACTGTCAGCTGTAATTGGTGACACAGTGCGATGTGGATATCCAACCTCAACTGACACGTCCTAACAAATTAAAGACTCGGTCAAATGACAAGGGCTTTCCATTGTCCTAACTTTTACGATGGTGTTTTTCATGACACAAGACCAGAGAATGCAACAGCTAACAATGCTCTCCTCTGAAGGATGGCGTCTCCATGCCAACCACAAGCATCGTGTCAGCGCTACCATGACTACAGCTATGTTGGCAGACACCCAGACCCTCTCTGACAGTTTAAGCTTCATTCCTGTCAAGGGAGGGAAAAGATTAGCAGACTGGTGGCGACAAAGAAGAAGAAGTTTTAGTTTAGGGTTATTTTAGCTGCAATGGAGTTCAATGGACAGAGCCAGAAAAACAATTAATGTGTGAGCTAACTGGTGACAAGATGCCAAAAAATGGATTGATCAAAACATGAACAAATACAGATGCCAATGACTTCTATTTTCCATTTATTCATAACAATCCAAGCACTCGGAGACTTCCAAAAACCACTTTCCTGTTGGCGGGTCGACGGGGAGTGGAGCCTATCCCAGCATGCAGTGAGCACTGCGTAAGAGGCTGGGTACACCCTGGGCAGGTTGCCAGTCTATCACAAACATATAGACTGGAAAAAACCCATTCACATCTGCAAAGCATCTTCAGGTTTTCCAATTAGCCTAACCTGCATTTCTTTGGGCCTGAGGACATCTGTTCAGACAGACAGAAATAATAACAACATAGTACTGACCTCTAATGTCTCATTTCCACTACATGGTTTATCTTGACTTGACTCAACTCACTTGTAGTACAGGGCTCGGGCATTATCAGAGTATTACGGTATGGCAGGGTATTCAGAACTTCTGTTGGTATGAATTTCAACAACTGAAAAATACAGACACTCCACTTTCTATTAAACTGATATGGAAATGCTGTATTGTAGTGCACAGCACGCACCACCAGAGGTCAGTCTCTGGAACAAGCAGCTGAGCTGAGATGGATGGCGAGTGCAAGTGGTGAGGATAACGTTAGAAAGCCTGGTACCCCCTCAGTGTTTGTGAAAGTCTCAGCTTATTGCTATAGAGATGCTGCATGAAACTGCCTTCATCTTCAATGTGACACTGATTGCTTTCATCAGCAACCAGAGATCAGCAACATCTGCATTTCGTCACATGAACAGCTTAGTGTACGTAGTGTATAGTGTCGTTTTGTGGGGTGCCATTTTTTGAAGTCTGGGTCGAGTGAATAAAAAAATTGCAGCTGCTATTGAAGATAGCTTGGCTGTTTAAAAATGACAGGTTTGTGAGGGATGTCCCGTGTCGGTACGGTTCTCTCTGACCAATCAGGAGTCTGCAGTGTTTTAACTCAACCCTCTATTATTGGCTAAGTTCACTTGGAACCTCGACCAAGATGGTACCAAAAAAAAAAATAAACAGGTACTGTACACAGCTTTTGTTAATGGAATACCAAGAAAGAGCGAGCCGAGTCGAGCCGTGCTGTACCATGCGGTGGAAATGGACCATAAGCGTACTTGGCAGGCTTTCAGACTGAAAATAGTTCTGCCTTTAAGCTGTATTAATTAACGTTTTGGCCACTGGACAAAACACCTGAGGTATATCTATTCACACATCAGACACAGAGCAACAATAGCATCCATTATCTCTGTTGGGATGTCAATGGTAAACTGTTAATCAGTTCACTGCCTAGATTACTTTTGACCAATTATGTATGTAAGTCTTTAAGGTAATTCTGCTACTCTTCAGTTTACTGCACTGCGAGTCACCGGGATTTATGGGAGACAGACAGACAGCTGCATTAACCGCCCACCCTCCAGTCTCCACTGGTTAGCTAGCCTTGGCCATTCTGCACTGCACACCAGCTAGGTTGGATGGGAGCTAACCAGCAGCACCACTGATTTGGTGATTACCACTGGTAATGCTAACCCAACAACGTTACTGTATAAACATTGTGCCCACCCTCTGGTTTCCCACAAGGTCGCTCTAATGAGTAAGCTGTTCAGTTTCAAACTGCAAGCCCCTTTTTAGCATCACTGTTAGCTCCATTAGCAGTGTCAGCACAGCTAGTGGTGCTAACATAATTAACAATGCTTAAGGGGTTTTGCAGCTCAAAGTTAAGTCACTCACTCACCATGGCTACTTGGGGGAAGACTGGAGGGTGGGTTTTGAAGCACAAAGCATTAAAATTTCACCTCCTAAAAATGGATAGCGCTTTGAATTGTGGTGATAAAGCTCACTAAGTCAATTGAGCGCTAGCCCAAAAGGAAAAGCCTCTTGTATTTCAAGTCATGTTGCTTTTTTTTTTTTTTTTTTAAAGATGTGTTTTTGGGCATTTTGCCTTTAATTGATAGGACAGCGTGTGAAAAGGGGAGAGAGAGAGAGAGAGAGAGGATGGTATGCAGCAAAGGACCACAGCCTTGTTCATGGGGCGCCTGCTCTATCCACTAAGCCACTGACGCCCCAGTTTGCATTTTTTTTTCCTTAAAATTTAACAGCATAGTGGGGCACCCAGTGGCTCACTTGGTAGAATAGGTGTCACACGTACAAAGGCTAAGTCCTTGCTGCAGCAGCTGCAGGCTCAATGCCAACCCATGGCCCTTTGCTGCATGCCATCCCCTCTCTCTCCCCCCTCACGCTACCAGCTCTCAAAATATCTACTATCAAATAAATATGAAATAAAGACAAAAATGCCCCCCAAAAAAAGAAAGGAACAGATTAGTTGATGGTTAATGGGTGTCTGGCTATCAGAAGCAAAATAAATTGAAACTCACATCTCTACTCTCCACCAGCTTGTTCAGAAAAATATCTGTCTCTTTAACTTTTAAATGCTCCACTGTTTTCTCTAGCTAGTGGCTAACCGTCTGTTCACCATTAGATGCTGGGCAGGTAGCCGGCTGAATGACACTGAAATGCCCTCGGTCCTACCAGGAATGGGTGCATACATGGACTTTATTGGCTAATTCAGTCCATGCCAAATTACGTTTCATTGTGTTGATGTAAAAGCTGAACATTACCCAACTTGACACGGCTCAGGCACCAATGTAGTTGTCTCATTGAAATAAACAAGGAGGCTGCATTTGTAACCCAGGGCTGTTCTTTGTTCGGATGTGGCCTTGATAGCTACAGACTAATAGGTTCGGCTGTGTTGTAATTGAGGTCATAGCTTGTGGTGATGTTGCATCGTACACTGGGAGGTAAAAGGAAAAATGGTTTTGTCCAATTTAAGTTCATGAGCAGGACAGAACATATATATATATATATATATATATATATATATATAGCTATTAGTCTTTTCAAATATAAGCTAACTCCTCTCTTACCTCATGCCTCTTTCAGTCTAATGACACTGTACCACACAATCTGTGGTTCTTTGAGAGGAGGAGGGGGGTGGCGGTGGTAAAGACCGAGTTCTTGGAGACATCTGTAATCTCCTTCAGTGTGAAACAGCAGTGCACTGGGGCCAACACAGACAGGAATGCAGAAGCATGTGGATACACAGTGTGTGTGAAGAAGAGGGCCTAGCCTTTGTCGAGATTTATGAGTACGCAAACAGGAGAGAGAAAACATTTGCTCTCCATAGTCACCACAGGCAGAGACGGGGACTGCAGCCAACAAAATAACATACAATCAATGTTCAAAAGGTGCCATAACTGGGCCACTGCACGCTCCTGAAACCCTCGACTGGTTTCACAGCCTTCCTGCTGACAGTGCTGTATTTTCCTGTATGTTGTAACCAGTGTATGGAATGTTAATCTGTAGCATGTTTATCAGACAATATAAATACAGCAGCACTTTGAAATATTAAAAAATACTGAGAGCTGTTCAGACAAAACACACTGAGACACTGCACAATCCCAAAACATAAAGTAAGACAAGCCTCTGTTGCAAATCAAGGAGACATTCGACACATACATTTCCTCAGAGCTGGCGACAGAAAATCTTTTCCTTCGAACTGATAGAGCCTGCATGTGTGCTGCAATGTGTTGCCATATGGAGGACAACTAACCTCTTGTCCAGATTAAAAGTCTGGCTGGTGTGCTGGAGGCATCCCAGGGGAGCTAGCTCATTCTCAAACTGAATAATGCTCTGCTCTGGATCTCAGAAGGTTTTATCCCACTATCAGCAATAGCTGAAGTGAGAAAGACCACACTGTCTATACTGAAGAACAATCTAAATGCCAAAAAAATGAGTCAAGATAAAAGGAAAGCAGCTAAAGTTTGGTACATTTTATTTTGAAAAAATGCACTGCAGATTACCACAGCACATTTGTCACGACTTTTGTTTTGGTTTTATGTCACTTATGACCTTTTACTTCAGGATTCTAAACTGCAATTACTCCAGTGTGGCCTTCTCTAGCTAAGCCACCACTTGAAGTTCAAATTTAATCATCTTGTTTTGAGTTATCCACAACAAGTTAACTGTAATTGTTGCCGTACTTTCTTTTTTTTTTTAAAGATTATTTTTATTGGCTTTTTGCCTTTATTGACAGGACAGAGGGTGAAATGAGGAGACAGAGAGAGAGCGGGGACTGACATGCAGCAAAGGGCCGCGAGCCGGATTCGAACCCGCAGCCGCTGCGGCGAGGCAATGCCTCTATACATGGGGCGCCGGCATTATCCTCTACGCTACTGACACCCCTGTTGCCGTACTTTCTTAAAGTGAACTCCAAGACTCAACATGTCATTCTGGGGACACAGGTGATGCAGATCCAGGTCTCCTACAGAGCAAACGCCTCAGATTTCATCTTACACAACGTGTGATTAGATCAGATCAGACTGATACCCACACTGCAGGGCGGGTTGGTTTCACTCTATTGTGGAGCCTTTTGTGTTAATTCAATGCTTCATGAGGTGGTTTTGTCTCAGATTTGTGCCTCAGATGTTGCCAGATACAAAAACTACGGAACATGATATCTGCCTCACTCTCTCGATTAGTTGACACGTTAAAATTGCTGTCAACATAACCTTACTTCAAGAGAATACACATTTAATATTTAAGGCTAGATTGATTCCAGACAATGGATATGTTACATTTGCAAGATATTATGTAGCAGAGACATTAAAATGTATGGTTAGGGTTAAGCACAATAAGCACGTGATTATGGCGAGGAAAAAATCATGTTTTGGCTCAAAGCCCAGACACACCAAACCCACATCAAAGAACTGGTGGGGACAAATGCTGACTGTTGGCTTATGTCACCAGTGTCTTGGTCAAAAAGTTGCAACTGAACACGTCACAAAGACTACAGCCAACTAGCACCTATGTTCTGCGACTGACTCTAGATAGCAGCAGGCCATGGTAGATGGTATTCAGTGTTGGGAAGATTACTTTTAAAATGTAATAGGTGACAGATTATTAGTTAACCTGTTGTTACAACTAATGTAGTAAGTAATTTAACTGTTTTAAACACTTCATCAAAGTAATGTAACTTATTATGTTTGATTAGTTTTTGATTAGTTTTTTAACAAATGTTGAAAGCTGAAAAGTCCTATAAATATAAATTTAAACCAGTCAGTGTGACCCTCACAACAGTGCTCAGCACTGTCAAACTTTTATTACTGATCAATGTAAAAACAAGATGGCAGCCATCTCTATCAAGTCTGCAGCCAATCTCGACACAAAAGTACCCTGGAAATCCAGAGTTCTCGCGAGAGCACAATTTGAATTTGCTCAGCGAGTCACTCTGGCAATCAGTAATGATGCTCATTACCCATGCCGTTGGAGCCGAGCTGCACCAATCACATCGGTGTATCTGATATAGGCGGGCCAGAGGCAAGCTAAACAGATGACAACAGCACTGCGACAACAAAGTCCGGAATCAGTCAGTTTTTTGAAACGGCTTTGGCCGCTACAATGAACGAGTTAGACTTGGCTTTTTCTCTAAAAGAGGAACAGAAGACGGTGCTCGAGTCTTTCCTTTGCAAGACGGACGTTTTTGCTGTTTTGCCGACCGGATCCGGCAAGAGTCTAATTTACCAGTTAGCTCCGCTGGTAGCTAAGCGCTAAGTATTGTTCTGATTGGTCGTAGTGTTATCCAATTGCGTGCAGTATGCATGCTTGGTGCCACCCCTCGAGTTGGGCCATTTGCATTACTCATAGCCAGACCCTAAATCTTTCTAGATTTGGGTCTGGATTTCCAGGCTAACACAAAAGTGGACAAGGTCCAAAACCTGATCACACTGTATGGTTGAAACTTGTTGATTTTACTGTTATCCCATTTGAGGACATTTGGACTTCATCACCATCTTATTTGTGGACAATGAGACTTAATTATCGTTGACAATGTTTAGTGTTTTGTACTTATCAGGTCCTACTGATAACAAATTCGCTGGGAAAAATTAAAAATGCAAACCAAACAAAAGTTCAGGTCTCAGGAGGATATAATGAAGAATATAGAATGTTATATTCTACATATAAGCTTTTTACCCTAAGAAATATATTGGGGTGAAACCCTTGTATAATCGCCAACATTTTGATTAGTAAATGTAATTTAATTACACAGTTTTTCTCAGTAACTGAAACAGATTACACTCACATTTATTTTGTAATGTAATTACATAACTCCATTACACTTACTGTAAGTAGTAACTCCCCAACTCTGTTTGTATTCATCATTCAAAAAGGGAAACCGGAAGACTGACAGGATGGATTCAAGATGCTAGTTAGCCAGTTAGCAAATTAATACCACAACCCCATGTTGAAAGAACAAATGATATTTTCCGTGTGCTAGTGAACAATAACACAAATAGTTACAAACTGCTTCTGCTTGAGGGCTTTAAAAATAATCTTACCCAGTATAATGAGTTTGTTTTGATCTGACGCCCTTTTGACTTTAGCTGCTTGTTTACGCTCCTCTTCTCTGTTTCTTTTCTCATGCACTGAGCTGGGCTGCCAATCAGAGTGATTTCATTAACCAATGGGCTCCGTCGTGCCTGATGCAGACTCAAAATGCTGAATTGGCCAAAGAAAAGCTTTCAAGGGTTGACTTCTTTCTTTGTTTGTTTTTTTTTGTTTGTTTTTTTTATATATACTTTATTAATCCCCCTGAGGGGAAATTCAATTTTTTCACTCTGTCATTCACACACAGGTCCGAAAGACACACACATGCACAAACAGGACCTAAGCATGCACAAAGTGGAGGGATGTCAGGGTGAGGGGGCTGCCTTGGTCAGGCATCCCGAGCAGTTGGGGGGTTCGGTGCCTTGCTCAGGGGCAAAAGGAGGTGAACTGGCACCTCTCCAGCCACCAGTCCATGCTCCATATTTGGTCCGGACGGGGACTCGAGCAGGCGACCCTCCGGTTCCCAACCCAAGTCCCTATGGACTGAGCTACTGCTGCCCCCAATGGTAAAGGACACACTGCAAAACTAGGACGACAGTTGACCATCAGCGGCCCAACACTTGGTCCTTTTCAGCCCTCTAAACAGACTCAGAGCAATGACTAGGCATATTTTTTGCGCATACGTGCACACTCCAAGAAAACTCTTTGCTTTAGAGACCCCTCTGAAGCAAACCAAACTCAGACCACCTCCCGAAGCGTGGTGTAACGCTTGCAAGGATGCAGGACAAGAAGTAGTTTTAGTTTGGTCCACAGAAGATACTGCACGTCTCCAAGTGTGGAATGTAGAATACCTCAAACAACAACAGTCTACAGCACAGAAACACTAAGGTTTTCCTCTAAGAGCAAGAGGCTTCATAACTGCACTGCATCAAAGTATAAACAAAACTACATCAATATATATTATATATAGTGTGAGTAGAAAGAGGGCTGAGGCCCATCAGACCTGAAGTGGAGTCTCTTTTCTGTTTGTTCACTTTTTGGTCCATTTTAAGAGGACTGTGTTTGGTTTGCTTAAAAAGGGTTATATGCGAAAACACCCTTAGTGTGTCAGGGCCCTAAAAATACTCAGTTTTGGTGGCACAATCGTGGCAGGAAACACAGCCATGTCAGTAAAGTACAACTGCTTTCCATGGCACTATACCCACTGGAACAACAGCTACACATCATTTAAAAACACTCATGTTTGGTGGCTAAAAAGCCAGTGAATATGCAGCAATGTCTCGCTAACAAACAACTGCTTTTGTTGTTTGTTGGTCTTGGACAGTAGTCTGCAGCCTGGTAGACGTCTCACCTAGGTGTCACGTCATCCACCATCCTCTCCACCTCAAGATGACAGTCCGCTCATGTACTGCATCACTTCAGAAACACTGATATGATGCGTATAATACATACACATGTAATGTATTTGTAGTTTGCAGAAACAACAATGCATATGAGTCAGCACAATAAATTTCAGAGAACAGGATTACCAAGGAGTAATTGTAACAGGCAGTGCAAGTGTAGCCAGCAGTGCTCACATCTGCTCACACTAAAGCATCAGAGGCCCTTTTTTGAATAACAATGCTATGTAATGAACCCTATAGCTCAAGACTCTCAATTGTATTCAAATGAGATCAAGGTCTATGGGATTAAGTCTGGCAGAGGTTCAGAGTACAGCAGAGCACAGCTAAGAGTCCACGCCTTTGGACCAAACTAGATTTACTTTCTCCATTATTGAAACCAGGGTGCTGCCCAGACAGACAGTTCTGATGTGGATGTCTTAAGGGGGAAACATGAGGGGGAAAGATGAAAAGAAGAAGGACGTGAAGAGGATAACAAAACAGACAGACCAGTAGATTGAGCAACAGTAGAAACCAAAAGAGAAGAAACTCAAAGATCTGCGGAGTAAAAAGCTAAAGTAGGACAAAGAGAACGAGATAAAGAGATGTATGAAGCACACCCTGACATTTTTCTGACATCACCCCAAACCCTTCTCCTCCCTAGATCCATTTTATCAAGGCCACATGCAGCCCCTGCCCAGCACCACAGCTCAGAGACAGTTAACATTCCTGCAGTTCACATGCTCATCAGGATCACTGTTAACAAAAAAAAATCAGCTCCTATAGAACTCAGTGAAGGGAAAAATCAGGCAGGAAAGAAGCAATGAGGACATGAAGAGGAGGAGGAGTGCACCGGAAAAGGCTGACCTCAGTTCTGTGTGTTCTGAGTGTTGCCACAGCTGTATCTGGTTCAGCAGAACACAAGTCACATCAAGGGGAGTTATCTGGACCGGCAGGGAAGACTCAGCAGAGGGAAAAGGTCTCTGACTGCACAAAAACACTGCTGCACAACCTCCTCGGGCACTGTATTTGTTGTCTCTTTGCTAAGGTTGGGTGCCGTTTTACAATTTTTTATGCTGTTTCCAATAGCTTCAGCACAGGTATGAAAATTATACTTTTCTTAAATACATTGCTTTGAGGAATATATACATTTTATACAGTCACTTTTTTCATTTAACAAGTTGAGCTTTGAAAACAGCCAGTTGCACAAGGTATCGCCTACCTTAAATAGTCCAAACTTGGCAAAATTAGGATTTAAGATAGGGACTATTTGATTAAAGAGTAAGTAAACAACACCACTAGGTATTTGTTGTTGACTTTTAGTATCAATATAACGACCAAATGAATGAATGAATGCCAACTCTTTGAAGTATCAAGGTTCAATACACAGCCTTACTCTTGGCAAGCATATGGAAAGGCTAGAATAAAGTACTGGCCAGCTAAGTTGCAAAAACAAAAATGCATGAAAAAAAGCAATACATGACAGTATGTTAACAGCATTTGCCACAAGATTACCTCGTTTATTAAACTAAAGTTCAGTTGACTGTTCCCAATTGGTCCAGCCACAGGTCCAGATTTCTCATAGTCATTAGTTTAAGGTCCACACAGTTTATTATATGAAGCATCATACTTGCATTTGGCCATGTCGTCAAGCTAATTTGCTGTCACTGGTAAGTAGCTATCCCTTGGTTACTCACCACTCACTCTACAGCAGAAAATGGCACTTCAAAATAAAAGCTCTGTGCCGGAAATTCACTGTACTTCATAATACATTTATTTATTTATTTTTTACATATGACACATTCGTGAGTCACTTGCTGTCCACTCAGAATGAACCCACGACCCACTTTTGGCCACGACCCACTAGTTGGGAACCACTGTATTAGATGTTGCAAACAATACCTTTGTTTTATTGGCATGATGCACACAATTGACCTGTACACACGATATATAACCCAATCTTGCAGCAGAAATGTTTGGATGTACAGATCCGTTGAAACTTTGCATTTAAACAATACTGTGGTTAATGCGTGGCTAAGTTTAGGCACAAAAAAATCCTGAGGTGGAAAAGCCCTTCTGTGCGGAGTTTGCATGTTCTCCCCGTGGGTTTTCTCCGGGTACTCCAGCTTCCTCCCACAGTCCAAAGACATGCAGGTTAATTGGTGACTCTAAATTGTCCGTAGGTGTGAATGTGAGTGTGAATGTTGTCTGTCTCTATGTGTCAGCCCTGTGAAAGTCTGGTGACCTGTCCAGGGTGTGCCCCACCTCCTGCCCAGTGTCAGCCCCGCAACCCCCAACAGGATAAGCAGTTACAGAGAATGAATGAATGATATGATGTATATGAAATGTACAAATGTAATGTATTTGTGATGAGCAAAGACGTACAATGCCAACATTTTCTTCTAGAAACTGGGCTGCAATATCTCTGATCATCTCCTTTAAAACACTTCTGTTCATCATCTTTTATGGATTAAAAAAATCCCTTAGTGTTAATATAAATGCCCAACATGTTTGCAAAAACAACAATGAAATACCTAATTATACTTTATCTCTTTTCTCTTCCTCCTAGTTTTAATAATGTTCCCTTCTGCGATGCCAAGTGACTTTTGATGAACAGTGTGGCTACAATTGACTAAGTGAATGGTAAAACAGGCTCAGTAGTGTCAGTAACACAGCAAATTCCGACTAAAGTTTGCCAAAATTAGCCACCACAGGCTTGATTTGAATTGAGCAGACATTATTGCTTATGAGCTGAACTTTTCATTTGAAGCAGAAAGAACATGTTGTTTCTTCTTTAAAAAGTTAGTGTTGTTTCAAAGTGTCAGTTTGCCAAAATTAAGGAGAGACATATTTTTCTACTTAACCCAGTGGTGCACCGCCAAGCAGATATTTTTGGGATATCCACCTTTGTCATCCCAATATAACGAGAACGAATGGAATTTCCTGTGTGGTGTTCCAAGCATTTAGAAATTAAATTTCAGAGCCAGATATCTCAAATCTTTGGCACGTCACAGCCTGACACCACCAAGGTTGAATAATAACATTCACTTTTTTTGTGATTTGGGCAGACTGAGCCTTTAATATCATTCAGATGGCTTTGTTTTGCTCATTTATCGGTGGTGGGAGTAACTGAATGTAACTAGCTGAACTGTATCCCAGATGACCTCTGTGATAATGTTTGCCAGCTGTTTGAAGGAAGATAACATTTACCAGTGGTAGCAGCCCTTTCCTTCCTCTGTAACTAACTCCAATCAGCTGATACTGTTATTTGTCTGAGAGCTGACACAGAACGCTGATATGCCACTGCTCTCATGGGCCAATCTAAAAAGGCTGAGAGGAGGAAAAGGCCTGAGTTGCAGTGCAGACCTTGGCAGAGCTAATATTCCACCATGAGGTTAATGAAAATCAGCCGTCACAAACGCAGTCGTCACAAAGTATTCAAATCAGGAATGTACAGTTACAGGGAAATGCTGTGCTTTATGATTCTGATTACTGATTAAACATCAATATGCTTTTGAGAGTAAAATAAGCCACTGGCTCCAGTGAAGGAGTGACACTTTGCAACAGACATAACAAGTGAATTTCCAACATTAGCTGCTTATAGCATCTCTTGTCACTGTGGGCATTAATGCTATGATTCACAGATGTAAGTACTGATAATGCTCAAAAGAAGCATCACCTTGCTAAATTTTGCCACATTTATATGTGAGAGGTATGTGTGATCTTTAAAGTAGGTTTGCAGGAAGTGTTGGAGACTCCAGTGTGAACTGTATCATCCTATAAAAATAGTGATAACAGAACTCTTTCTCGGTTCGTAGAAACCTTTGCATCTGCCCAAAACTATGTTTGGAGTTAAAGATAAAATGGGCATTTGGCATACAGTATGTCTTGATGTTAAGACCACAAGGAGAAGGACAGAGATGTCAAGACAGTTGCCTCTGAGAACCCCAAATTAAAAGACCACAGGAATGACAACTGAACACCAAGGATTTAAAAACAAGCTATCTTAAAGACAACTACTAGGCTTGGGCAGTATCAAGGTATTATGGTATAGCAGGGTATTTAGAATTCCTAAAGGTATGATTTTCACTACCATCAAAAATACAGACACTCCTCTTCCTATTAAACTGATACGGAGATGCTGTATTGAGATGATGTATTGTAGCGCACCGCACATGCCATGACAGGTCAGTCTCTCGTGATGGAAAAGGCTGCCGAGCTGAGAACAAGGGTGACTGAGATTGGTGAGGATCTTAGTGTTAAGAACTCCCCTTTTTATTGTGTCTAGGAGGAACTAGGAATAGTCGTAGTTCTTAGGCCTTTTTTAGTTTTTCTTTTAGTGTAGGTACTGTCCCAGCACAAGAGGGATCATGAGTGATGGAAGTGTAGGGTGACTGTCAAAAAAACTAGCGAATGTAGCACCAGCAACCGCCATTTTAAATGCTATTAAAAACCTGTTGGTCATGTAAACCAGTGGTTCCCAACTGGTTCAGCCACGGGTCAAGATTTTATCTTAAGTCATCACCTCAAGGTCCACACAGTTTAACACATTCAGAGTCATACTTGAATTGGGCCATGTCGTCGAGCTAGTTAAGGAGCTGTCCGTTATTCACTCACTCTACAGCAGGAAACTGCACTTCAGAATAAAAGCTCTGTGCTGGAAATTCACTGTAAATGAAGTGTGTTTTTTACAAAATTGACATGTTCACGAGTCACTTGCTGTCCATTCAGAATGGACCCGTGACCTACCCTGGAAATCCAGAGTTCTTGCGAGAGCACAATTTGAATTTGCTCAGTGAGTCACTCTGGCAATCAGTAATGATGCTCATTACCTATGCCCTTGGAATCGAGCTGCTCCAGTCACATCGGTGTATCTGATATAGGCGGGCCAAAGGCGAGCTAAACAGATGACGACAGCACTGCGACAACAAAGTCCGGAATCAGTCAGTTTTTTGAAGTGGCTTTGGCCGCTACAATGAATGAGTTAGACTTGGCTTTTTCTCTAAAAGAGGAACAGAAGACGGCGCTCGAATCTTTCCTTTGCAAGAAGGACGTTTTTGCTGTTTTGCCGACTGGATCCGGCAAGAGTCTAATCTACCAGTTAGCTCCGCTGGTAGCGCTCTGGATACGTCACCCTGTGTATTGTTCTGATTGGTCATAATGTTATCCAATTGCGTGCAGTGATATTTACAAATGCATGCTTGGTGCCGTCCCTCAAGTTGGACCATTTGCATTACTCATGGCCAGACCCTAAATCTTTCTAGATTTGGGTCTGGATTTCCATGCTACCCGTGACCCACTTTTGGACTGCAGTCCACCAGTTGGGATCCACTGGTATAAACAGACAACAGAAAACACAAACAGCAGCTCTTAGTAGGGAAGAAAAGGGGTAGAAAACAAGGACAATTGAACTGAAAGTAAAGTATAGGCTTTAAATATACGTGGCGGGGGAAATACAACCTGATTTGGACTTGCAATACCATCAGTCAGCTTACATCACTTCAGCGTTCTTATTAGTGGTGCAAATGCAAACAGAAAAAAAAACCTTTGAAGGTATGTAGTTCTCAGGGAAGCTTCATTGTGAGCGGTTCCTCTCAGGAAGTCCCTAGAACTATTTGGTCAGACAGCGCCTAATGTCACACATCCAACAATGACTTCTGTCTCCAGCAGCTCAGCTTTTAGGCCACATCTTTTCTCCTAACAAATCCTGTCATATACTGTATATCCCCAAGAAGTATCAGGAGGCTCTATCTTATTCAGTTACATTTTGAACCTTAAGATCTAACAGCAATTTTGAGGAACACCAGCATCAGAGTGGCTAAGATAAGCTGATAACATATCTCTTACACATAAGCCACTCCCTGTCCGTGTTACTCAGGTGTCCTTGTCACATCATGGTTGTTGGTTGTTATATTGCACTACAACAAAGCGCCTGCCTATTGGTCTCATCAAAGTTTGAGCAGAACGTAGAGCTATTTAAGGTGAACCCACTAAAAAACACACACCCAGTTTTAAACAGAATATCAATGGTAGTTTTGCAGCATCGCTAATTCCGTAAATAGTTGAACTGAAGGAGGTGGAGCAGGTGACCTCAGATGCTGTAGGAAAACACTCTGACCTAATATTAAACTCTACACACACCATGTCTGTGTGTGTGTGTGTGTGTGTGTGTGTGTGTGTGTGAGATGCTGGAGGCAAAACCTGACCTAATCTGTCATCCATAACAAAATAAATCGCACAGATTGAGAAGCAAAACGTGATCACGGGCCGTCAGCTCGGTTTGTTCCCAATGGCAGACACTTTGTATATTATTATTATTAGTAACTACTATTGAAGCTTTTGCAACACCAGTGCAGCTGCTGCTTGTCTCGACTGTAGGACGCTACAGCACTTGGTTGTGTCTGGGTTCATTGATAACCTGCTTGCCCCTCTGATAACTCCTATTTGCTGTGTCATGAAGAGCTCGTTATGTGGCCTGATGGCTAGAAAAAGGAATGAAAATCAGATGGGAGGCTGCGGATACATCCAAACATCTGTGTTGATTATGGATGTAATTATTAGTATGATTTTTTTTATAATTTCCCTGTAATGGTGTTTGCATGCACGATGACATCAATGACATCTCACACATTTAATCTACTGGTGGATGATTTTACCTTTCTGTAGATGAATAATGTCGGGGAAGTTGCCCAGCAGGCCTTGGTAGAGTGACAGCTTGTCCAGCATATGGAAGAGGTCATACTTAGGTTGCTCTGCGAACATCTCTCCAATGTTCTCGTAGGTGCGGCCTGTATGGGAGATGGCGTTGTTGAGGGCCTCGGAGCTGTGGGGAGGGTCCAGCATGAACGACTGGCTGATGGACTGGAATGCATTCCCCAGCCGCTGGAACTCCTTCCTGAACCCACCCAGGTGTTTACGCACCAGCTCCGAGGCGACGTGCGTGAGCTGCATCACGCTGTCGTCCATCTTCTTAGCGAAGGCCTTGAAGGTGTCAACGCGCTCCTCTACATCCTGAAGGTCCTGGTGTTCATTGGGGATCTGGAGGGTCAGCATGAAATGGGCACCCACCATCTCATCTTTCTCCGCTCGTCTCTTGCCCAGTTTCCACTGCTTGTCATCAGCGCACATCAGAAAGTGTTCAAAGCCTTCGTACTGGGAGAGGACTGGGTGACTGGTCATGTGGTTCATCCACAGTATCAGCCGTCTCTTACGTTTCTCGATGAAGTCTTCCTCGAATCGCCCCGTGGCCTGCTTCTCGGGCAGGTGAGGCACAGAGATCACAGTGAACTTGTGCAGCAAGCGGTTGTACAGCCAGTCAAAGTGTTTGTAGCGTCTGTAGACAGGACGCCCAGTGTGGCTCGGCGTGACCCTGTACGAAATGTACGTCTTGATGCCCTTGAACTTTGTCTGTTTTGTGGGGTCTTCAATGGAGCAGGAGAAAGGCTGTGGGTTGTCCTTCCACACGGGCCCCACGGGACCCATCTCGATGGTGTACGACTCAGCTATCTTTGCCATCATGGGCACGTCCCCCAACACGAACGCTTCGACCCCTGAGCGCACAAAGCTGGAAAATCTGTTCAAGTTCCTGCCCACCATGCTGCCTTTCCTCGAGCTGGAGATGCTGTCCTGTCTTTCCATGTGCGGCTTGGCCCGGTAGTGCACATTGGGGTTGTTGGACAGCGGGCTCTGATGGGCATGTCCATTGGCTCCTGGGCTCCTAGTGTGGTCACCATCGTCCACCACCGTTGACCTGTCGTCCCAGTCGTCCCAGTCATCATCGTCGTCGTCATAGTAACTCTGCTGCAAATGCAGAGTGGTGTTTGGGGTTGAAGGGAAGTAGGAGGAGTCATTTCCTAAAGATCCCGCCGGGCTTATGGAGCAGTCAGTCACATTAGAGTTGGAGCGAGTGCGAATAATCTCCACATAGGACGCAGGGAAGAGACCCCTCTCCCCTCGGCTGTTCTCCCCCTGAAACCAGCCGTCCACCGACTTCTCGTCGAAGATAACCAGTTCCTCATTCTCCTGGATGCTGATCTCCTCTTTGTTTTCACTCAGGAAAGTGTAGATCGCTTTGGCTTTCACTGACATCTTGATACTCCAGCGGGTCCAAAAGCAAGAAAACTTCTACATGCACATAGTGCCTAGATGATGCTGCTGCTGTCCTGATGCATGCTGTGTTGGAAACACTAGCTCACTGTAATATTTAAACTCATCTCAAATTACATGGCAGCTGTCAGATCAGGTGTGCAACAGCAGAGTATGACTGATGTAAATTTAATGATCTGACGCTTGGTAAACACAGGAGAAGTCAACAGTTACGTAAAACTATTACACCAACAAAAGAGTCTAAAACAAACCTCCTGTGCCCACGAGCATCCTCAGCCCATTGAGATTATCACTCTATTGTCTTACTATCTAATATGTGTAAAAGTCTAACAGTAACTTCAGGCTATAAACGCTCTATAACACACAAACTTCCTCATAACACAAGGACGCTTCCTCCTTTCCTAACACAACAGGTTCAAAAACAAAACTGGTTTCACAACAGAGCTCCTCCAAAAGCACCGACGGTGGCTTTAATCCTCAAAAACCGGACAGCAGCTTCGCCTTGTTCCTTTACCGGACACTTGTTTCTCATCCCGGAGCCTAGAAATGATCCTCGGTGCAAATATCTTGAAGACAAAGTGGTCCGGTGTGGTGAAAAACAGAGGGATGAGTAATGGTATCCCTGTGCATTGTGAGCCCGCTCCGCATTCCCTCACACTGAAACTTGCTGCGTTTTCCTTGTAAACAGGTTCCTGCGCATCTTCAGTCGATCCTTGAAAGTGGAGGAACAAAAGCAGAGTCAGCACCCAGACAGTGTCCTCCTGCAGAGGATCAACACACAGCACAGCTCTGTATTGTTTCTTTGGGTTTATTCCTGAGCGCGCTGCAACAAAGTGACTCTTTCCATGACGTGACGCTTCAACAATTGGAGGCAAGTTCGCCTTTTTTTCATCAGCTCCTTTATACTCTTTGTGGAGCAGAAACTGGCTCAACACCGCCCCCAACAGGACAAACACGTTATTACAACCTGCAGCACAGATTATCCAACAGATACTCAGGCTGCAGATGATGATCATGACTGCTGTATCAATCAGTCAAACTTTATTTATATAGCACTTTTCATAGAAGAAGAATGCAACACAAAGTGCTTCACACAACAAAAACAATAATATTTTTCACCTCTTGAATGTATATATTTATAACTGTTACTCTTATTCTATTCTTGTTTTATTCTATTGATGTATATATTGTAGTTAAACTATAACACTTACAGTCTCAGCACAGTGACGATATATATTTTATTTTTTATATTTTAATATCTTAAGTACGAGGGTTAACACTGTGGCATAATACACCTTTTATTTATATTTAATGCATATTTTCATTTTTCATTTCTATTTTATTTTATTTTATTGCTTTATATTTAAATATTACTATTTCATACTCTTATTCTTACTTCTCATAATTCTCTATTCTTTACATTGGAGCGACTGTAACAAATCGTAATTTCCCCTCAGGGATCAATAAAGTATTTCTGAGTCTGATTATGAATCAAATTGACTTCTTTAGTGAAATCCACCAGTATAATTTATATATATATAACTTTGTTCATATTCCAAACAGAACATGTTTAAATTCAACTTTAAATTTGTGTGTATATTGCACTATTTCATATTCGTAATCAAAGTGCTTCTGAGGACAATTAAACTAAGAACATCCCTCAAGTACAGTTTTGAGGTACTTGTACTTAAGTATTTTTGTTTTATTTACATTTCAGAGGCAAACATTGTACTTTTTACTCCATTACATTAATTTAACAGTTCCCCTCAAAGTTTGAGGTTTTACAAATCATCTGATCAGTTTATAATAAGTATTATCACAATTAATAATGTATGTCTTGTTCTTGATTAAACCAGTGGTTCCCAAATGGTGGGTCATGGTCCAAAAGTGGGTCACAGATCCATTCTGAATGCACCGCAAGTGACTCACAAACATGTCAAGTTTGTATAAAACACACTCCATTTTGAAGTCCAGTGAATTCCTGGCACAGAGCTTTTATTCTGAGGTGCCATCTCCTGCTGTAGAGTGAGTGACTAACAGACAGCTACTTGACAGAGACAACAAACAAACTCGACGACATGTCCAAACCCAAGCATGATGCTGAATATATTAAACTGTGTGGACCTTGAACTAATGATCAAGGAGAAATCTGGACCCTGTGGCTGCACCATTTGGGAACCACTGGATTAAAATGTCCAAATGTAGATTATATAAAAGAGTTCAAATTAATTTTACTTTGACCAACCATGTTGAAGTAGACCCACTGCTTATAACTTAAAACTTACATGACCATTTTGCACAATGAGTAATTTTACTTTTAATACTTCAGTGATAACAATTATGTATTTTAAAGGCAGTGTTTATTATGTGGTACTGCTACTTTTACTTAATGATCTGAGTAGTTCTTACTTACATACCCGCACAAACACAGTGGTGGAATGTAACTGACGCAACATGTGCTCAACTACTGTACATCAGTACATTTTTGAAGTACTTGTACTTCGGTAATTCCATTTTACTTATTGGCCCACCTGCTTTTTGTACTCCTACTCCACTACATTTTGAGGGCAAATATAGTGCTTTTTGCTCCACTGCATTTATGTGATAGCTTTAGTCAGAAGCTACTTTGCAAAATATGAATAAACTAACAAATTATGATATATTATTATGGGTCAAACTACAGTGTTTAAAGTAATTAAAAATGAGTCCCAGTTTAATGCAGCTGCAACATCACTGTCATTCTAATGTCCAATATATAATATGCATTGTTCTGAAAAAAGTAATTCTCCAATACTTTTGGTACTTTGCGCATATTTTATTTCACACCAGACCACAGCAACCAGACAGAACAAACTACAGACACCAACATACCAATACAGTGACAGAAAACAACAACGCCTGGCCTGAAAAGGGGATGGACGAAGCATAGCTTTTAAATTTCCATCCCCCATTTACATACATACATAAAGACACATAAAGACACCATCAAGACATACATAACAACAAATAAATAAATAAAAAAAAAACAAGCAAGCAAACAAACAAACAAACAAACAAACAAAAACATTACAAACTCCTTCAACAGTCCTACATTTGTCCTATATTTATCTATTTATTTTATTTAATTTAACCACCCCCATCTTCCCTACTGTACAAATCAAACATCTGTTGTTTAAACTTTCTTTTAAACTCACTTAGGCTTTTACTATTTCTAATGCTTTCGGCCAAACTATTCCACATAATTACTCCACAAACTGAGACACTCATAGATTTAAGGGTTGTTCTTGTGAGCTGCTGTGCCAGTTTATGTTTACCCCGAAGGTCATATCTCTTGGCACTTTCCCTTTCACAGAAAAGTCCTTGGATGATAACAGGTAGTTGATTATGTTTTGCCCAATAGGCAATTTGTACAGTTTTTAATTTAATCAAATCTAGAAATTTCAATGCAGCTGCCCTCAAGAACAAGTCATTAGTATGTTCATTGTACTTTACATTGCAAACGATACGGATTGCTCTTTTCTGTAGGATAATCAATGGATGCAAATTGGTGTTGTATGTGTTGCCCCAGACCTCCACACAGTAATTCAAATAAGGAAAAACAAAAGCATAATATAGTGCAAGTAAAGACCGATAATTTAGTATATGCTTGACTCTTCACATGACACCAACACTCCTTGCAACTTTGGAACAAACATTTTTTATCTGAGGTTTCCAGCACATTTTTTCATGGATTATCACTCCAAGGAATGTAGTTTCTTCTACTTTTTCAATTATTACATTGTCAATTTTAATTTGAACCAGGACATCAGTTTTGTGTTTATCAAATAACATAATCTTTGTTTTATCCAAATTTAGAAATAGTTTGTTCAAAGTGAACCAGTTTTTCAACTTGTTAATTTCATATGTGGTCGTTTCCAGGAGTTGCTGTAAATTTTCGCTGGAGCAAATAATGTTGGTGTCATCAGCAAAGAGTACAAATTTCATCACAGTTGATATCAAACAAATATCATTAATATACAGTATAAATAAGATGGGGCCTAATACCGACCCTTGAGGTACACCACAAATTATATCCCTACAGGTTGAAACATGATTATCTATTTGTACAAATTGCTGTCTCTCATTCAGATAGCTTCTCAGCCATCCTAGAGCAATACCCCTAATACCATATCGCTCTAGCTTGCTTAACAAAATTTTATGATCTATGGTATCGAATGCCTTTTTAAGATCAATGAAAATACCGACTACAAATTTCCTTTTATCAATACAATTTGTTATTTCTTCAACCAAGTCTATTAACGCCAGAGCAGTTGATCTTTTTTTCCTAAATCCATATTGGCAGTCTGAAAATAAGTTATATTTCTCGACAAATACGTTCAACATATTAACAAAAAGCTTTTCTATAATTTTTGTAAACTGTGAGAGGAGTGAAATGGGCCTGTATTTTGTAAAAAAATAAAAATAAAAAAAAAAAAGTTTAAAAAGTTTATTTTGATGCTTAGAATGCAGGACTCTTACTTGTAACAGAGAATTTTTACATTGTTATATTGCTACTTTTGCTTTAGTAAAAGATCTGAATACTTCCTCCACAACTGCACACACATAGATGTAAGAAAATACAAAAATCACAAACCCTTAAATAGACCGCTAACTCAGTATCTCTGCAGAAGTTCGCTCTGGCCAAACTCCGGGATAGTTCGCTGCTGCAGTCGGCCAACTCAAAGTCGCCGCTGGTGGGAAAGATGACAGCGTGACGTTTCAGCAGCAGCCTCCCTGAATGTCCACGGTATCTATTTAACTAATGATGTTATTAATGCTTTTATCTGAACAAATCTGCCGTCTAATACGTGCTCTGGGCTTCATAATTATGTGTAGCTAGTTGGAAATTAAAGCGGTGACGCTAGTGTTGCTAACGACTAGCCGGCTAACTGTATGCTAGCAGGTTTAGCACGATGCTAGCTGCTAAGATGACTGGCTGACTAGGTGCAGCGGTAGCTAGCAGCCTGTCATACAAGGGTCACTTTTATTATATTTTATCACCTATTTTAAAAGACGTTTGTTGTCTTGGCGTTCTACGAGTGCGGAGATTACAGCGAGGTGGCTAAAACGTCCTGTAAAAGGGACATTACGTTAACAGTTACATGATGTAGTACTAGCTACGTTACACTAGCTTAGTGTAACGTTGGGATTAAAACTAACTAACCAGGTAAAGCCCCCTGCTTCTTCTGTGGTGCCTAAACTGTATCTAAGGAGTTACTGGTGGAGGGCACAGACATAATAAATGTTTCAAGTATATGAGCACATGATCCGATGTTGTCAAAAACTGAGAGATTATGCGATTACATGTTTACAGTAGCTCTGCTATCTGCTATATAGGCACACAGTGTATATTTTGATAATCAGTTCAGTTGCTATGAAGCTTTTATGGCTTCAGCTTCTCATGTCTGAGGATCTGCTGTTTTGTGTCGTTAATTGCATGTAAATGGGTTTTACACTGTTGGCAAAACAAGTAATTTGAAGACATCACCTTGAACTCTGGGAATTTGTCACTTTTTTCCTCTGACATTTTATAAACTAGACAAATATTAAAGATAATCAGTAAATATAATTTATTGCAGCACTGATTCATACATTAAAAGCAGTAAATGATATTCTGATATTCATGAACCTGTGTGCCATCATGCAAACGTCAAACAGACTGGCAAAGGGCTGAACTGCCTAAAGAAAATGACACCTTTGTCTCAGATTCATAAAAGGCTATAATGTAGTATTGGTGTTTCGACAGCATCACTATTATAGTGCAGTATCGTTCATCCCATCCCTCAAAGGAGTAGATTCCATCTTGTGAAGGATCATGAGTAAAATGGTCTCAGTAAAAATATAAAATACAAACCTCTTTCAAAAACCTGTTGGAGTTTGTGCAAAATTAAAATGCCTTTATTTTACATGGCAATATGTATTTAAAATGATCAGTGCTTTGCAACAGATATACAGTCAGGTCCATAATTATTTGGACAATGATACAGTTGTCATCATTTTGGCTCTGTACACCACCACAATGGGTTTTAAATGAAACAATGAATACCTGCTTAAAGTGCAGACTCTCAGCTTTCATTTAAGGCTTTTTTCAAAAATGTAGTATGAACTGTGTAGGAATGACAAGCATTTCTTCACACAGTCCCCCAACTTTAAGGGCTCATAAGTATTTGGACAAACTAACATAATCATCAATTAAACAGTCAGTTTTAATACTTGGTTGCAAATCCTTTACAGTCAATGACTGCCTGAAGTGTTGGACACATAGGCATCATCAGATGCTGGGTTTCTTCCCTGGTGATGCTCTGTCAGCCCTTTACTGCAGCCGTCTGCACTTCCTGCTTGTGTTTTGGGTGTTTTGCCCTCAGTTTTGGCTTCAGCAAGAGAAACGCATGCTCAGTTGGATTCAGGTCAGATGATATGACTTGGCCATTGCAGAACATTCCACTTCTTTGCCTTAAAAATGTCTTTGGCTGCTTTTGCAATATGCTTCAGGTCATTGTCCATCTGCACTGTGAAGCATCGTCCAATGAGTTTTGAAGCATTTGGTTGAATCTAAGCAGATAATGGTGCCCCAAACACTTCAGCTTTCATCCTGCTGCTCTTGTAAGCAAGACAAGACTTCACTAGAATAAATACAGAGGGTTTATCACAAGATGCAAACCATTGGTTAGCCTTAAAAATGGAAGGCCAGATTAGAGTTTGTCAAAAACCATCTAAAAAGCCTGTACAGTTGTGGACCAGCATACTATGGACAGATAAAACAAAGATCAACTACCAGAATGATGGGAAGACAAGAGAAGGAAGAAGGGAAGGAACTGCTCATGATCCAACGCACACCACCTCATCAGTGAAGCATGGTGGAGGTACTGTTATGTCATGGCCATGTATGGCTGCCAGTGGAACTGGTTCTCTTGTATTTATTGATGATGTGACTGCTGACAAGAGCAGCAGGATGAAAGCTGAAGTGTTTGGGGCACCATTATCTGCTCAGATTCAACCAAATGCTTCAAAACTCATTGGACGATGCTTCACAGTGCAGTTGGACATTCACCTGAAGCATACTGCAAAAGCAACCAAAGACATTTTAAGGCAAAGAAGTGGAATGTTCTGCAATGGCCAAGTCATATCATCTGACCTGAATCCAACTGAGCATGCGTTTCTCTTGCTGAAGCCAAAACTGAGGGCAAAACACCCAAAACACAAGCAGGAAGTGCAGACGGCTGCAGTAAAGGGCTGGCAGAGCATCACCAGGGAAGAAACCCAGCATCTGATGATGCCTATGTGTCCAACACTTCAGGCAGTCATTGACTGTAAAGGATTTGCAACCAAGTATTAAAACTGACTGTTTAATTGATGATTATGTTAGTTTGTCCAAATACTTATGAGCCCTTAAAGTTGGGGGACTGTGTGAAGAAATGCTTGTCATTACTACACGGTTCATACTACATTTTTGAAAAAAGCCTTAAATGAAAGCTGAGAGTCTGCACTTTAAGCAGGTATTCATTGTTTCATTTAAAACCCATTGTGGTGGTATCACTGTCCAAATAATTATGGACCTGACTGTAGGTCTTCTTCAGCAGGTCAACATCCTACAGATTAGATTAGAGTATTATTTATTTTGAACATGTAAACAGAAATGTCATAAGAAACAAAGCAAACAAAAGATTCTCAACACAATTTCGCAATTCGGTTTACATTTCCGTAAAGGAGTGGGAAGAAGTACATACCTACAGATGATAGTCTCCCCCTGCAATGAGCCCTTTACAAGATTGAATAAGCAAAGTAAAGTACACCTGAAGTATCCAAAGAGCACCTGTATGTGATCACACAAAGACCCAGCAGTGTTTCTGCCCCGTTGTCCTCTGGCATCAGTGCTGTTCCCAAAGATTATGAATAACTTTTGACACTAATAATGGCTCTGTTTTCCAATTCAGACTTGTGTGATACTTAATTGAATTCATCAACCACCTTTTCTCACAGTAGAAGCAGGGGCATTGGATTTACTGTCTCGATAAACTTACATGGTTGTATTGATTTTCCAGAGTCCCCATGGATGACCTGACCCAAGCCCTCTCGGCCAGCTTTGCTGTGTCCAAGGAGCCCAACAGCACAGCCGCCCCCCACCCTCGGCTGGCCCAGTACAAGAGCAAGTACAGCGTGCTGGAGCAGAGCGAGCGACGGCGGCGCTTCCTTGACCTGCAGAAAAGGTAAACATCCTCATATTTATATTTCAATATTTGACTGTGGAGTTTTCCATTGTTAGTTCACAGTATGAAGCCGGTTCCTTCTGGATTAGAATTTCTCCAACCTCAAATCACGACTCTAAATCTTATCTATCTAATCTAATCTTATTGTAATACATAATATAATGGTTTTCTGCCCTTCACACATCTGTACTGTGCCATGAACACAGTAGTGGTGTTTGAATGACCAACATACCTTGTGTACAGGTAAATCACACAGATGTTTACGTCTTTAAAATAATGCCATAGCGCATGTATCTGAATGAGCCTTTTTTTCCATCACTAATTTCAGTAAAAGGTTAAACTACGTCAACCATGCGCGGCGTCTGGCTGATGGGGACTGGACAGGGGCAGACAGCGATGGAGAGGAGGACATGGAGAAAAAAGAGCAGGGGGAAAAGGAGCAAGATGGCACCACAGAGGAAGAAGAGGGGATGGAGATTGAGAGGAGGAAGCTGCCAAAACATTATGCAAACCAGGTCAGTGTTTGATGTGTTATTACCCAGACATATTATTTGTATTCACGTGTGAAAAGCTGCTTCGACTCAGAGATTCCACGATAAAGCTGCAACAGCTTAGCTCTTTTTCATAGAGAATACAGAAAGCAAACAGTGGTGGCATAATGCCCCAACAGTGTGTGATTTTAGATTGTACACTGGAAGCAAAAGAACCGAGATGTGTAACACTGCAACGCCAGCCTCTAGTGTGGCATGCAATGCACGCCTCGGGCAGAGCTTTAAAACAGTAACAATAGAATATCATGACAGTAACAATCTTTTACTGTCACTCAGTACGTTTACATGACACTTGAAAAAAACGAATTATTGCCTTAATCCGACTATAGCTGGACAACTGAAGTGCATGTAAATGCGTTACTCCTATTAATACCGGAGTTCTCCAACTCCAATTGAGACACCCAGATAATGCGATTGGAATTCGATTTTCTCCGGCATGTGTACACCTTAATCGGAGTTAAACTAGACAATGCATGTGCACATGCTCCACACCCCCCGCGCTGGCGTATGACCCCGGAACAGACAAGACATGCTATTGTTGTAGCCCTCCAACAGCATACGGCGTTCTTGTCTGTCTCTCGAAATCACCATGACCACGAGGGATAGTGTGCACCTTATTTGCACAATCAGTAACGCCTACATTACGTACGAAGCTATGAACAAAACTGTACGATTATCCATCTTGCTGTTGTTCGAAAATGCTCGTCTGCCACCTGACTCCAGTTGTTTATTATTAAGTGACATAATAGGTCAACCAGAAAGGGGGCCGTATTAATCCGCTGAAACGACGCATATCGCCACCTAGTGTTGAGGAGGAGGACACGTTCCCGTCAGTAATTCGATTTTCTCAGTTGCATGTAAACTGGGACAAGGACAGAAGTCCGATTAGACGCCAAAATCGAATTTTGAGCATAGCTCGATTAAGCTGTGCATGTAAATGTACTGACTGTTATGTAGCAGCAGATCTCGTCTTCTGTTAGGAGGGTAAGGAGCCCCTGGACCTCATTTTCTTACCAGTATGCTAGCTGCTAACTGCTTCTAGCTGCTTTTTAAATCTCCTGGCAGTGAGTCACACACAAAGCGCATTTATACTTGTGTGTCAGCTCTCTGCAGAGCCTATGCACGTTGCCTGCGCCATTGTGTGTGGTGTGTCTGTGTCACTCTGCAGTTACATTAGTCGGCGATGGGGTTTCTGTGAAGTGCTTGAAAGTTAAGTTGATTCAACACACACATTAAACACACATTAAACATGGCTTAATGGAGACAATTTCAAACACAAGTACACAAATCAGCTTCACTGTAACTCACAGCATTCACAGACAAACACTTGTCTTTATCTGGACACATTTTCCCCACAAATACAACATGCTAACATTATTAGCACAAGCCTAAGGCATTTTACTTTGTAAAAATTAGCCTAGCAGCTAGTGGACATTTCCTCTACTCATGAAGCCAGGGACAACAGCAACATTTAACAAAGGTAACGTTACAAAATTCAGCTACATTACAACTCACAAGGTTCACTGACAAAACAGCTGTCTTATACTAAACACGTTTTCCAAACAAATACAACATGCTAACGTTATTAGCACAAGCCTTGTATAAATTAGCCTAGCGACAAGCGGAGATTTCCTCTGCTCATATGAAGCCAAAAATGCTATTTTTGTGGAGGCTTTATTGTCTTCACAATTTATTGTTTCTTATCTGTGAAATCAAAGTAAATTAAAGCTTTGTTTCCACTGAGGGAAATGGTTTCATCTTCTGCGTCGCCGCAACGTGTAGTTTCATCTCTGGGGAGGTGCATGTCAGGTTACAGCGGAGGGTATGGCGCAGAAGTATAAATTCCTCATAACACGTCAACAAAACCTCACACTCCTCCTGTCCTGCCGGCTGTCCCTTTTTACACAGATAGCAATTTTGAAGTGTTACTACCCCTTCTGTGTGCTTAAAGGCGAGACAACTCTGCCTCCCATTCCACAATTATACCTTTTATACATAACGGTAAGGCGGAATAACGTCACATTTCTTTTCTATTGCATTCTTCATCTTAGCCAGCAGAGGGAGCCAGAGTTTACAGAATGACCCCCCAACAAGCTTTTTGAATGCCAACAGATTGGACATTGTCATTTTTGGACTTTTTTTTTAATGCAGTGTTGATGAAGATGAAATTTAGATTTGCTTTTAACAAAGTTCCTCTTCCTCCTCAGCTCATGCTGTCAGAGTGGCTGGTGGATGTGCCATCAGAACTGGACACTGATTGGCTGATGGTGGTCTGTCCTGTGGGGAAAAGATCTCTCATTGTTGCCTCCAAGGTGAGAACCTGTCACTGCTTTTCTGTGATGTGTTACTGCAGCTCCTGAATTTCTGTATTCAGCGAGGAGTAACATGATTATTTTATGGCACCACATTGATAATTCACCACAGAGCTGTCAATCAGACACAAATGAGATTCTACAAGCTGCTTCTTACTGGCTTTTGAACTGGTTTCCATCTTGGCTGTTTTTTGATGTGTCATCTTCCAGCCCTGATGGAAAGTCTCACCACTTTCAAAAACTTGATTAACATAAACAACAGCCGTCAGGATATTTCGTAGTCTGGATGCACTGTCACGACTGCGCTGAATCAATATTATGAGAAGATTATTGTACTTTGCATTTATTGCTTGTAAATTCAGCACTGCATTCCTGGTATCGAGAGGAAGACAGGATGAGTTGTGCCTGTGAGTAAGATGAGCCAGCCTGTCTACGCAACATGAATAATGTGGGAAGAATTCTCCTGAACCTGTCGGAGAGAGCAGTGAAAAGGAAGTAATTTCATTATGAAACCATAAAGATGTGCTCTCATAGTATGGCATGAATCATAACATTATTATTTTTTAATGTATTTTGAGTCTGAGTTGTGATGTGAAGCAGTTTCATTAAAATAAATCAATGCAGCTGCACATATAGCAACAGGTTTAATTGTTTTTAACACTCAAGAACATCACTCTGCTACATGCCCACATGAATATAACTCAATAACAAAAACTGGTTGGCCGTGACTCTAAAGAAGTGTTGAGAAAATCGAAGAACAAGAAGTAGCCATAGTGCATTGTAGGGATGGGAATCGAGAACCGGTTCCTGTTAAGAACCGGCTCCAACTGGTCCAGTTCATCGACATCATTAGCCTTTATGCTTAATGATTCCTTATCAATTCTTTTCATTACGCCGAATCTATGCTCGTCAGTCAGCAGCCCGTTCAACAACAAAGAAGACGTAATGGCGGAGAGACAGAAGCGGTCAAAACCGTAGCTTCACTTCAGCTGTTGTTAGCCTCCCTGGAGCTGCTAGCTCACTGTGGAGCTTCGGCACATCCCCGCTCCAGGTGGACAGCGGGCAGGGCGCTGTTGTTGTTAGCCTCCCTGGAGCTGCTAGCCAACTGTAGAGCTTCGGTGCATCCCTGCTCCAGGTGGACGGCGGGCGGGGCGCTGTTGTTGTTAGCCTCCCTGGAGCTGCTAGCCCACTGTGGAGCTTCGGCGCATCCCCGCTCCTGTTGTCAGATTTCATGGGAACACCAAGGATGGTAAGATGAGGGCAGTTGAGTTGATTTGCACGCTATTTGTTGTTATAATATGCTGGGCTAGCTGCGTTAGCTGCCTCACCTGAGTTAGCTGCACTAGCTGCGTGGTGTTGACACACTCAGGCTGGGGATGCTTTTTTCCAAATCTTTCTCATCATCTTTCTAAACTAGACCATGGCTTTAAGGTTCATAATAAAACGTTCTGAAAGCAGATGTATTGGGTTACAAACAACAGGAGGTGATATCATTAATTCACAGGAGGAATCGATAAGGGAATCGATAAAGAATCGGATCGATAAGCAGAATCGATAAGGGCATTGATATCGATAAAATCCTATCAATTCCCATCCCTAGTGCATTGTGTCAGACCCAAAGCAACACAAATGTTGTAACACCTGTTGTATTTAGCCACAGTGTGTCTCGTCACTGATATGGAAATAAGAGAAGTTGTCATCATGCTGATGTAACGTGAATTATGTCATTAGATTGTAATATAGGAACAAAAAGAAAGATAATCAGAAAGGGAAGGATTTCTGCCTCCATGCTGGAAAGTTTTCACTTGTGTAATATTTTATATCCTGCTCCAGGTGCATTCAGCCCACAGACCAAAGGGTTTTTCTCATTTCTGAAAGTGTTGTATCTGTAGCCCCTTTTAAACAGGAATTGTGCAAATTTGCAGGAAAGCCCAATCAGTCTTCTTTCAGCATTGGCAGTATAAAAACAAAATCAGGGAGTATGGCAAAATGGCGCCTACCTACTTTTGTTGATACAGAATGTGCCTTTTTCAGGGCAATGGGGGGTGTGAGCAAGTAACAAAACGTGTAGCTCCGTGTGTGACGTAACCAGTGACATGGGAGGTAAGCAGCGGCTGGTCAGTCCTTCGGCGATTCTCTCGTAAGTTGGCCCGTCCATCATCATCCCCGTCATCTGACAGTTAATGGCCTCTTCGTTTGCGAGGGCAAGGAGGGCGCGCAATTCCTTGTCTCCCCAGTTGCTCATCTTTACAGTGTCTGTCAGGTTTGCGTTTCCCTCTTGCTACTAGCTGCTCACTAATTCCTGCTATCAGCCGTTTCCTGTTTATCCACCGCCAGTGGGTCGCACGTGCGGCGTCATCAACAGCTCCTCCCACAAGTCATCAACAGCCCCTCCCGTTGCGGAAGGCCGCCTTGGTCTGTTTAAACTAAAAGGGTTTCACCAATATGTCTACCCTACGAGGCGGAAAATTGGGCTTCTCGGATCAACTTGCCAATCCGGCTCTGTGTGTCTAAACACTTGCAGCGTGCCGGCCAAACGGCCCAACATTCGCAGAAAATCTGGCAGTGTAAAAGGGGCTTATAGCAGTGATTCCCAAACCCAGGGCTGTGGGCTTGCCCTGCACTGAGCTTCAGAGCACAACTGGTCTTTAAGGAAACAATATAATTTGGTATAAAGGCTGAATGATAATTATAAATTCTCTCAAAAAAAAGTTGTGCAGTCATTTCTTTGAATTTTGCACGCTCTGTCTGTTCTGCAGCTAACAATTATTTTCGATAAACCATTTCCCCACTACAAAGGCATATTATTCTTAATATCTTAAGTACTAGTGTTAAACATTTTAGCATATTGCACGTTTTTATTTCAGTTTTATTTTATTACATTATATTTACATACCTATATTTCATACTCTTATTCTTACTTCTTATAATTCTGTATTCTTTACATCAGAGCGACTGTAACGAATCACAATCTCCCCTCAGGGAACTATAATGTATTTCTGATTCTGATTACTGCAGTGGCTAAATTATAGTTACTGTACTCTGCCTTTTTATTACATTAAACAGCTTTATAGGTAATGCAAAGGTAGTAACAGAGAAAAAATTAAGCAGCCCCCAAGTATTATTCTGTAGTAATATTCATTTCATCAGGTTTGACCTAAGTTAAGAATATTAGACATGTTTATCACTGATCTTGCTCTGGTCATTGTCACATCAGTAGTTATTTTCATCATCCTCATGTTCACCATTAACTGTAATGAGCTTACTGGGATTTTCCTCGGTCTGATAGAATCCCAAATTTCCAGGAACCCGAGGCCCAAACACAGCAACAACATTTACTGACTTTTGCCCTGGGCTTTGTTGTTACTCCCATTTTTATGCCATATTTTCTCTTTAGGTGAGAGATTGAACCAGGGAATTCTGTCACAAGATGAAACAAATATCCAAAAGTTTAAATTGAATCAATTTTAATCAAAATTGTAGTCACTGTGCTTGTTCAGCAGTGCCCAAGAGGCAAACTGGCGCCTTTCCAGCTACCAGTCCAAGCTTCAAACTTGGTCCACACGGGGACTTGAAGCAGTGACCCTCCGGATTCTAGGCCAAGTCCCTGTGGACTGAGCTACTGCCGCCAATTAGCTACTCGGCCTTCTACAAACACTACATTATTATACAGAAACTTGCTAACATGAATGCAGAAAAAAACAAGATATTGAGGGTGTGAGAGGTTGTTTCAGAGTTCCCTCAAAACATTTAACTTTTATTATTTTCTTAGTAGCCCCCAAATAACATTGAATTTCTCCTCAGGGGGATTAATAAAGTAAATAAACTTAAACTTAACTTAAACCCCACCAAAAAAAGTTGTAAATTTAAAACGGCAGTTTGGATTTAATTTACGGAAGCGTATTGCATTCACTCGACAAATTTAAAAAAAAAAAAAAAAAAAAAAAAGTTTTATTGAGTAATTTTTTCTGTTTTTCAGAGGTTTTTTTTTTAATTTTCTGTTTTTCAGTGTGATTTTTTTGTGGTAATTTTTTTCTGTTTTTCGTGGTATTTTTTATTTGTTTGTTTTTCGGGGTAATTTTTTCTGAGTTAAGAGAGCAATAGAACAACAGACGCTTTCATTCCTTTCTTGAGAGCTTGATGTAATGGAAGCAAACATGACCCACTTGTTTAGTTTAATCCAGTTTTACTTTGTTTTGGGTTTGAGACACTGGAAGATACTCTTGTCTTTAAGTCATATAGATGGGTGTTATCATTAGTTTGTCAACTTTACGCAGGCACCTTAAGACTTTGCGGTTGTTCAGACGAAAAGCCCATCAGTTGGATCAGTTGGACACGTATGGCAAGCTCCATGGATACAAGATGATGCATCTGAAATGCATTCAGGATGGCTACATGGTGACTCAAGTAGGGTGCCTGCGTAAAGTCGACAAACTAATGATAACACCATCTATATGACTTAAAGACAAGAGTATCTCCCAGTGTCTCAAACCCAAAACAAAGTAAAACTGGATTAAACTAAACAAGTGGGTCATGTTTGCTTCCATTATATAGAGCTCTCCAGAAAGGAATGAAAGCGTCTGTTGTTCTATTGCTCTCTTAACTCAGAAAAAAATACTCAGAAAAACAGAAAAAAATTACCCCGAAAAACAAACAAAAATACCACGAAAAACAGAAAAAAATTACTCAATAAAACAGATTATTTTTAATTTGTCAAGTGAATGCAATATGCTTCCGTATTAATTCAATTCAATTCAATTTTATTCATAAAGCCCAATATCACAAATCACAATTTGCCTCAGAGGGCTTTACAGCATAAAAAAAGGAAAAATAAGAAAACAAATCTTTAACAGGGAAAAAAACAGTCTCCATCTTGTCAGTTGTTGAAAACAAAAAGAAAATGTAGATTTGGGAGAGAAGTCGGAGCCAGGGTGACACCGAGTACAGGCAATTTAGTGGCAGCCACTCAAGCTCTGTGTTGTAGGGATGGAAATAGATGAGGTTTTATTTATACCGGTACCATTATTGATTCTGTTCTATTTCCTTTATTCCTGATCAGTTTTCTGTGTGGAAAAAAATGTAGGTCTTTAAAAGTTTTTAGCATCAATGCAACTGTTTTATTCATCTTTTAAAATAGATGAAATGAGAGAATTTTTGTACAACATTCTTCTTCATGTAAGTTTTCTTAGTCAAAGAAAAAATCTGCCAAGCCTGCCTGTGACAGGATATTTACTCTTTTTAACAGACGTGCTGTTCAGTTGGGAAGCAGCAGCACTTGTGTGTAGTGTTAAATACAATTAAAGCCTGTGTTGTTGCATAGAAAGATGTGTCACCATATTGCTGGTGTTTCCACACTTACTTGATATGATAATTTTACATTTTGCATTACGAGCAGCACTGTTGTCATCGTTAGTCATGAAATTAAGCCACGGCTTGGACCGTCTCTTCCTCCATGTCTCTTCCTCCGTGACTCTTCCTCCGTGACTGTCTTGCTGCAGACGCATAAGATTGACGTCATTGTTTTGCAATGTGCTGCTGTCAGAAGAAAATGACACCATTGATAAAAAGGAATAGATAAGCTCATCGACATACAATTCTCGATGGATCTGACAATTTGTTTCTCAACTGGAACCAGTTCTTGTTTCTCATCCTGACTGTGTTGCATCGCGAGAAACCTGTCAGTCAAATTAGATGCACCTCCAAACACTCCCCTCTTTCAGCCTTCCTCTAGTTTAGTTTCAAAATCATCATCATGACATAGTTTATTAGAAATGAAATTCTCTGTCAGATACCTTCTTGTTAAGAAATAAACCTGAGGTTTTCCAGTTTACGTTCTTACAACTCTGCATGTGTCTTTCTGTGGTGGTGTAAATGTAAACCAGTCGCCTCATTTACCAGGTATTGTGACAGTTCTGTGGTTCATGAGTAATGAAAAGGGTTGAAAATGCTTATCAGCATTAGATTACTGGTAACTCTGGTACAACATGCCCGTCCAGTCATACTGGCCGTAGACTGCAGTTTTCCTCCGTGAGCACACAGGAACCTTTGTTGTAGCAGTGTCACTCCACACCCTGTGATGCAACCATCTGTATTATCATAATGACAGTCATCTGGTTTCTCATTTCATTGTTTTAGATCTTGACCTCATTGACGACAAATCTCTGGAACACCACAGCACAGCACTCGTTATTAAACAGAAGCAACAGATGGTTTCCGTTGCTCAAGGAAAAACTGAAAGAGACAGGTTTCATCCGCCTGTGAGCGCTCACATTTATTTGTCAGAGTTACCCAATGAGACACTGCGATCTTTGAAAGCTCCTGGGCAGCTCTGTGGGAAGTTAAGGCACTAATGCCAAGAGTTTGGGGTTTGACAAGTGTTCGGACCACCTACGCCTAAAAATCCCATTATTCTCATGACCTCAGCAGGTATAATCATCTAGTTGTCTTATGAACTTCAGTCACTCATTTCTATTTTTAAGTGCATCTAGGGAGCTCCAAATACAATATGCCATAAAATAGGATATGGACTGGGCTCAGTAGTATTGTCCTCATACTTTAAGTTAGAGCTCCACAATTAATCCATAAGTTGATAACTGTTAAACTAATCGCCAACTAGTTTGATAATCAATCTGTTTAAGTGATTTCTTTAAATTAAAACATTTCTCTAATTCCAGCTTCATGGTTTATGCTTAAATATTTATTGAGTTTTAGTTTGTATATACAACCGTGAGTGTCATTTATAACAACATTCTTTCCACAAACAGAATGGTAAAGGAAATAAATGAATACCCGTCATTATCAATTACTCAATCATTTGTATTTCCAAGTTACATAACTTTTAACAGAATTTCTTTAATTGTAAGAATCAAATATTTGGAGAATTTGTGTAGCTTGTGACTGATTCCAGCCTCTTAAATATGGATAGTTTCTGGAATCTCTGCTCCTCTATGACAGTAAACTGAATATCTTTGGGTTTTGGACAAAACAAGACACTCAAGGACTTCATGTTAGGCTTTGGGAAACGCTGTTTTTTTTACATTTTAATTGATAAAATAACCAATAAAAACAATCATTAGTTGCAGCTCTAGTTTCAGTGAGATCATGTTGTGATGATTAAATTCAGTTTAATTGCTTTTATGTCAATGAATACAATGAAATTCGATGCTCAGAATAAAACAGAACTCATTTTAAAGTAATAAATTATAAAGGATAAATCTTCATTCATTCATGCTCTATACACACACTCACACTGCCCACACATGCACACACATTCGCGCACACAAGCCAACATGTGTCGTGAACATAAATTAAGTTAAAATTATTCGCTTATAAATAAATAAATAAATAAATGCACATAAATAAATAAATAAATAAATAAGCATACGTGGCACTCAGTAACAAGTAAACTAGCAGAATATTTATTAAAGAGAGCCGCTTTACAGAGTACTGAGCTGCTGCATGTACACGCACCACCATGTATCCCCTAATCAAGTAATCGTTTCAGCTCTAGTAGTGACACTATCACACTGTTTTCATTTGACTAAATTCTGTTTTTCAAAGTAATGATTCGAAATCAATTGCAATTCAGAACTAAAGAAATGAGCGTGACGCAGTTTATAGAACATCACTTTCATAATGTTACATGATTTTTCCAGTGTTTGCCACATCATAAGTCATCAGCCCTAATTTTAAGTGTTTTGGTTTCTGTGAACATTTTTCCAAATCATCAGTTTATCATTATTATAAATCCCCCATGACTGTTGGAGTGTGTGTATTAGGTGACCTTTAGTTGGGCTCAGTTGGCAGCTTTCAGAAGCATGTGTCACGGTGGTGTAGTGGGTAGAGTAGGTGTCCCATATACGAAGGCGATTCTAGCCTTCGCTGCATGTCATCCTCACTCTCTCCTCCTTTCACGCTTGGTCTGTCCTGTCTGACGGGCAAAAAGCTGCCCAAAATAATCTAAAAATAAATTAAAGCATGTTCACGTAGTTTCACAGTGTTGTGAACAAATGCCTTTGTAAGTATGTGGAGCAGTAGCGTGTGTCCCAGGTGGCACTTTGGAGAACTGTAGTGGGTACAGGATATTTTTTGGGAATTTTAATTCATAAAGATATTAGTCATACATAATTCCTAAAATAATTTTAATTTATATTACTGTATGTTAGGGCTGCCACTAACGATTATTTTCATTGTCGACTAATCTGTCGGTTATTTCTTCGATTAGTCGAGTAATCATTTCATCGAAAAATGTGTTAAAATGTTGAAAAATGACGGTCTGTCTCGCCCAAACCCCAAAATTATGTCATCTAATGTCTTGTTTCATACTCACGGCAAAGGGTTTTAGTTCACTGACACGGGAGAGTATGAAAAATGACTCAAACCAATTTGTCGACTACTAAAATAGTCACTGATTATTTTAATAGTCGATTAGTCATTGATTAGTCGACTAATCGTGGCAGCCCTACTGTATGTGCAACTTATCGAAAAGATGCAGTTCAAGATACCTTCAGTGTTGTCTTAGTGTTACTGCATGATGACAAGAATTTATTGAAAGTTTCAAACATACCAAAAGTTGTGCTGGTCGAGGGGTACTTTTGGTAGGGGGGCGGATACGTTTGAAATAACCACCAGAAAAGTACCACTGATGAAGGAAATACGGTCAACTAGCAGAAGAAAACAAATCATCCAGTGTTCTGATCTCTTTGTCGCCTTTTTTAATATGACCGACACATGAACACCTCACACATGAAATGTCAAACTTGGTCAGATAGTTCAAATAACAGAGTGGCTGACGTGGCAGGAGTTGTTTCCGGAGTCATGTAGCGCCTCTGATTTTGACTTTTTGTTTTTTCTCTCTCTCAAGGGTTCCACTGCAGCTTATACCAAAAGCGGCTACTGTGTGAACCGTTTCCCCTCCCTGCTGCCTGGTGGGAACAGACACAACTCAGCCATGGGAAAAGGTAGGAGGGCCTGTTGTATTTGGAGTGCAGTGGTTCACTATGGTGGCCACTCAGGGTCATTTTAGCAACACAAGAACGTGTTCCACCAACTGTAGGTTCTCCCATCGACTCCCACTCATCAGTTACTTGGAGTTTATGCAGTCATGATTTTAGTGAAGAGATTTTTGCAATCTTGATGATGTTTAAGGCTACACTATGTCATTTTTTAGCAATTATGTAAAGTTATTTTTTTATGTACCTGTCACTATAGCCTCAAGGTGGTACATGAGGCAGATAATCTGTGCTCCTCTGCCTCCTCATAGAACTCCAAATGGCATTAGCAATAATAATGAAAACAACCAATCAGTGCTGGGGGATCTCTAATGCTGCTGTCAGTTATATCAGTCACTGCTTGTGAACTGTGGTCAGACTGTCAAACTGGGCAGTGCTGATCACATATGAAACAAGTAGGACTACCCACCAATAGTCGACCAAAGGTTAGTCAACTAGAAAGGTCTTTAGTTGGCGAGATTTCATTGGTCGCTTAGTTGCAGGGAAAAAAAACTGAAGAAAAGTTAAACTTTATTAGGAGCTGTGCCAGTCAAAATAAGTCAGATTAATTTCCAGGGCTGGTACCTGCGGTTATTCCACAGGCTAGTTAATAACATGTCGGGCAGGAAATCCAAAGTGTGGGATCATTTTGAGAAGGACCAACCCAAGGTGATATGTAAACTCATCTTCATTGGTCGACTACAAACATGACGTATCATCTGAAACATGGAAGTAGCTACATGCCCATTAGCCCACAGCGTCATCAACAGGCGGCTCGCTCAGTGTGTGACGTGCACTTGTAGATAAAATATAGGCTGGGTCACAAGCTTTCTCATTCTACAGCCAAACAGGACATAAAAATAAGTTTCTGAAAACATTTAAGGCAAGAAATAATTGATGTAGTAAAATAATCTTGATTCATATTTGATCAGTGCTGCCTAGTTTGAGATGACTGACGACTGCTAATTCTGAAAATGTTCTGTGCTTGGCCAGAGTCTCCCGTCTAAAGCCTGAAAACAGAGCCAAGCTGAAGTGCAGAAGTCCACTGTTCTCTCAGACCTCTTGAATTACAATGTGCTCAAAGTTTATTATGAGATTTCTACTGAAAGATGCCAAAATTAGACTGCTTGCCCGGGCTTTAAGGGGAATTAAAAGGAAAAAACTGAAAATTAATGGGGTCAATTAGAGCAGATCTGACTCAAACATCAAGCGGGGAGTTGATTTTGTTGCTATGATACACTTCAGTTTTTTTGCAGTTTCTTTTTAATCGTCTTCTGGTTAAACCGTTGTCTTATTGCCTTTTTATTTAGTAAATAATAGTTGAGATAATAAGGGATTTTAAGTTAGTTTTATAATAGTGTATTCTGTGTGTCCGTAAATGGCCCTTTGTGTTTGCCCCGTGCAGACTACACGATCCTGGACTGCATTTACAGCGAGGTGGACAGAACATACTACATCCTGGATGTCATGTGCTGGAGAGGCCACCCGGTCTACGACTGCCCGGTAAGACTGGCTTCTAATCCTCCAGCGATCCAGGAATGCTTGTCTAATTGCTTAAGTAGCAAAGTCTGGGCCACAGATGTGCTTTTTTTGCCACGTTGCCCATCTCATTGGCTCGGGATCCGAAAAGGAGGTTTTTGTTTACAGTACTTGTTTTCTCATCAACAGACTGAGTTCCGTTTCTTCTGGCTCCAGTCCAAAGTCCAGGAGACGGATGGCCTATCAGAAATCGCCAAGCGCAACCCCGTGAGTTATAGGAACAGAGCCTCTTCATGCCCCATTTTGTCCCTCCTAGTTTTCAGTACTCAGTATTGTTATTTGAGACGCTGCAACATGTTTATTCAATCTGAGGTTTTCTGCATTTTGTGTTTGTTGTGCTTAATGCCTTGCTGCACCTTATTTCCACATATGGTATAAATAAAGTCCCAAACATGAACTTCCTCAGGGGGAAATGAGACAAAGGAAAATTAAAGGCAAACTTCCATTACCGTCTTTGGTACTAATTGTGCACTAAAGTGATTATTACACACAAATCTTAAAGATTACGGTGCTTTGGGGGAAGCCTGGGTGAACTTTGAGTCCAAGTTCCACCTCTTAATCTTCAGTGTTTTTGTGCGGCGCAGGCCAGCAGGAGCTAAATCAGGCTTAGTCCTCGTAGAGTAAATTTGCCATTGGAAAGCAATTTCTCACATTTGACAAGAAGACAAATTGTGTTTGGAACTAACAAGGTGGTGCTCTGGTTTTGTTTGGTCCAACAGTTCCGGTTTGTGAGCCTCCAAAGTACAGAGTGCACAGCAGAGCTGATTCAGAAAGCCCTGGCAGCCGAGTACAACTTCAGCGTAAGAAATGTTCTCCTGTTCTGCAGCCATTTTCTGCTAACACATCACTGCTGCACCCTGCAAGTGGTGTTAAATGCTAAAAATGCTGTGATGACTTTTTTGGAAGATAATCTTTCAATGAAACGCACACAGAAAAACATTTAATTCTGAATTTTTGGCTGCAGGTGGATGGTCTCCTCTTCTACCACCGGCAGACTCATTACACCCCCGGCAGCACCCCTCTGGTGGGCTGGCTTCGCCCCTACATGGTCTCCGACATCCTGGGCATAGAGGTTCCCGTAGGAGCCCTCACAGCCAAGCCTGAGTACGCCAGCCACCAGCTGCAGCAGATCCTGGAACACAAGAAAACATCAAGTGAAGTCCGCCCAGCCAACAGAAGCGGAGGTTATGAGTTAGAGTACCTGTCCACCCCGACCCGGGACGGTGGGGACACTCTGAACTTTTTAAATCAAAAGCCAATCAGGGAAGCACACATGGAGATCTGAATGGGAGGCTTAAACGAGATGCAAATCACTAACTCCAAGTGGCGGCGGCCCACATATGGCTCTTTAGAATGTCTGCTGAATGGTGTTGCAGATCTGACCAATTGCAGAGCATGGCTAATTCTAATCCGGCACTGCACAGGACGCCCTCAGAGTGCAGATTAGTAGAGCTATGCCCTATATGTGTTTTTAAATGGCTAAAAACTCTGTCACCTACATCATGTACCTGTTGAACCCCGAAACAGATCAGTTTCTTTGAGAGTAATTGCCCAGTATTCAGCTGCTACAATAACTCAGTCACGGTGTGTTGCAGTCTGTTACATAACACCATGGGCAGGCACATATGATCAAAAAATAGGACGGGAGGTTTCACATGGGAGATACACTGCAAAGTGCAGCACGGTAAATGTTGTGGTGAAGTGTTGTTTTACTGCTCTGCACTTTTTGCACTTAAAACACATCTCACACACCAAACGTCCACGCTGCTATCAGCTGTTGGCAGGTTTTCTGCATCAATCATTGTTGCTTACTCAACAAAAAATACTGAATTTTGGAGCAAACTACGACTTAAAGCAACAGAAATGAGGGCTGCACACAGTGATGTGGAAGGTGAGGTGTTGCTGACTGGTCAGACCCTGTGAGCTGCGATCATTGAACAGCAGCAGTGACATGGACTTTTACAGTTTAATGTTAAATTTGAAATTGCTTTGAGGATGTTTTAAAGTGTATGTTTCTAAATAAATTGATTTTTTTTTATTCGCAGATACTCTGTTTACTGTTTTTTTCCACAATTAGTGAGTCCATCAGGGATCCTGCAGCTTAAAGCAAGATTTAAGACTTTTTTAATGCCACTTAGAATGAGATTTAAGACCAATTTTACAGTAACTAAAAAAAACATGGCCTGACATCAATTACATTTAGGGTTAGGATTAGGACGGTCTTACTCAAATGTTTACTGGAAAATAAAACATGAGGTTTGGGGGGAATTACCTGGCAGTTGTTGGCAAATTTCCCAGCCATTTTGTGTTTCTAACTCTGCATATGGGATTCCACTACCTTGCTTCCAGCGAGCGGAGTTCGGAAAAACTTACTGCATGAAAATAGTTAAAAGACTTCAAGAAAATTGTTAAAAAATTATAGCATGCTCATTTAATCGGACACCTGTTGGACCTCTTGGTTTTTGAGGGGATGCAGTTAAAAGTATTAAACCAATTACAAATATATACATTTAGGAAATGAACATTTAAATTTGGTCACTCAAGTCCATTACTAAATTATGATTATTTGATTTATTTTATTTTATTTAACCTTTATTCAACCAGGACGTCCCAGTGAGATTGCAAGACCTGGCCAAACAAAACACATTTGAAGTGCAACAAATACATCATATAATTAAAAAATCTACAATAAAACAACAACTATTCAAACATAGTGGCCTCTCAAGACAAACAAGCACATGTCTCTGTCACCACATTCTTTATGATGCCCTTCAGTTCATCAAAGGATATAAGAGTTTCTAATCGCTGATCTTTTTTAAGATTGTTCCATGTCTAAGGTGTCCATGGTGATAAAGCAAAGTTTGATCCATAAAATAAGGCAAGAAAAAACTAAGTTCCATATAATTTTTTTATACAGTAAAGTTAAGTGGAAATTAAGTTAAGAAAATCCTCTTCAAACATCTCAGACTTGACGGTACATGCTGATGTTCCAGTCTATGGTAAGATGTGACTCATACTGCTGATACCAGCGCTCATCAGCAGAATTCATGAGCACCTCTTCCCCTCTGCGCCGAGCTTACTGTGCCATTTGCGTAACTGAAGAGCTGGGCGGAAACAGGAAGAGACGTGAAAGTGTCTGGCAGGGTTGTGAACTTGTGAGGTTTCAGCGACCTGTGCTAACACGTCCTCTGAGAAAGAACACCTAAGACCATCGCCTCAGGTTATCAGATCTGGGCTGTATGAAGTAGTTTACAATCTCTGAGGAAGGGAGGCAACCTGGTTTTCTTTCTCCCTTTTGTTGCTCTGGTTTTAGTGAGAATAGTAAAGTACTCAAGAAGTTGTTTGTGGTTCTCATCAGAAGTGAAGTTTTTAAATTCAGTGAATCTGTCTCCACCTTCGACATGCTGAGGTCTATTTTTGTGCAATTAGTATTTTGCCTTAGCTGAAGAAGTAGTGGTTTCAAAGTAGCTGAGGAAGTAGTGGTAAATTTAAAGCAACTATCCACTCAAACTATTCTAATTTCTTTTTAGCAGCATGGCTCTACAGATGGTATCGTCAGTTGGTCAGTTCACTACTTTGGTCCAGACTGAAATATATCAACAACTATTAGATGGATTGCTGTGAAATCTTGTACAGACATTCATGGTCCACAGAGGATGAAGCCTTTGGACTTTGGTATTCCCTGACTTTTCTTCTTGAGCCAAGAGTGGATCAATGTTTTCACTTATTCTGTAAAATAATGCCAAATCAACTTGATGGGATTGGCACATTTTTTGTACCAATGTTTATGATCTATCCTCATGACTTCTTCGCCGTACGTGAAGAGCCTGGTTTCCATTCACTCTGAATTTTGTCTGGATTCTGGTTTCGGTCTAGAGAGCGGATCCGGAATTCACCAAATTCACCAAAGTAAAAGTGTTCACCAAAGCAAAACTTTAAATTCTGGTGCACCATCGATTTACAATAAAAGAGAAAGGTTAACTTAATGGCTTGGGGCTTTTCTTGTAAATTATATTCTTTAAATTAAAAAGTTTCACCGCATTTTTATTAGCTTGGTGCTTTTATTTAGACGGAAAGGCGCATCCACCGAATTCCGGATCCTGTCTCTCTCGCCCTGGTTCCGGTTCCTTAACAAAATGGCCACTAAACGGCCCCAGACTACCTTAAAGATATCAGCCGAAAAAAAACCATTACCAAGTAGTTTAAAAACATCTTTAGCCAAACGATACCTGCATTTGATTCTTTATACACCAGGGGTCTGATCCCAAACCATCCTGACTCCCCACCGGATAAGTAAACCTGCCCTTGCTGTAGTCTCTCAAGCAGCTCCCCTCCTAGTGAACATTAAGTTTAATGTCCGCCTGATAAACACGAGGTAACAAACAGCAGTAGCAGCTGACATCTGACTCCGAGCCCCTGAGCGGTCCCAACAAACTCGCACCCTAACTGAAACGAAACTGAAATTTATGATTATTTTCTTCACTTAATCAATATTTTTATTGTTTCTATTTGGCTGGTCATCACTTACTTGAATGTGCTGTCATCATGCAGTTTGTAGCTCAGTGAATGTGACGTATCATCTGCTGTGCAGAGGATTGTGGGGCAGAATAGCCAGAAGAGCATGCTGGCCTGCATACTGCAAAATCGGACCAGATGTAGTAGAACATCCTGGTATTTTTGGCAAACTGATTTTGACATACTATGTATTGAGGCATACTAAATATTTTCCTGGCATGTTATATATTATGGTAGTACGGGTATTGGAATGCACAGATATTGTTAAATGGGTGTACAATACGACCGAGAATGTGATCTAAGGGGTTAAAAAGGCCTTTGTGTCTTCATCTTGACTTCTGGGGTCCTAGTGTTGGTACCGGTGCAGTAGTTTTAAACGGTACCCAGCCCTACTTTACATTTTACAGTATGTAGCACCAGTTTTGGCCAATGAGGAAATACCTGCTGAACTGACACCCCCTTTCACCTCGGCTGTACTTTAAATTAAGGCCAAATGATAGCAACACTCAGATAGTAAACATTATATCTGCACATGACACCTGCTTACCATCAGCATCTTAGCATTGTCAGTGTGATCACGTAAGCATGCTGATGTTAGCATTAACTCAAACACAACCTCAGAGAGCTGCTTGGTCAGCTGTGGACTCTTTGTCATGTTAAAATACTAATAGTAGTACTTAAATCTTTTTTGAGCTTAGTTTGTCATCTGGAGATATATTTTTTGTCCTAAGTGCAGATAAGACACATGCACTTCAGGACACACTGCTATCAATGGAGCGGAATTTCTCTTCAGGGGGATTAATAAAGTAAATAAACTTAACTTAACTTAAACTTAACTTAAAGATTTATGCTGGCTGAACGGTACAGGATTTTGTGTTTGATCAAAGAGTATGCACCTCTTTCCAAAAACATCAACATAAATGTCCAAAAATCACACAGTAAAAAACTGATTGTAGAAAAGGCGTAGTTATTTTACCACTGGTACCTTCACTGAAACGCAGACACATGTTGTATCTTGTGTTCGTGCCACTACTCACATTTTCTGCCCTGGAAAGAAAAAAATCTTGTGTTCTTCTGTTCTTGCTCTCACGCTGGTATCACTTTTGCTCTCACCACCTACACGTCACATCGACAGGTGAAAATAACACGTTCACCCCCCCTCACCTCTGTGGGGGATTGTTGTAACTCATTCTGGGAAACGTAGGACTGAAGTAGAGGAAGGTGCACAATGCAACTGAAGGAAACTTTGCATACCACAATTACAATATCTGATCACGCGATAATTCCTGGAAAGCATCGACCATCACAGACTCATCTGTAACAGTAATAGTAGACAGTGTTTAGTAGTAACACGTTATTTGCTTTTTGGTGACATGTCAGTTCAGCCTAAATGTAGAGAAAGCATGTGGTTTGTGATAGATCAGATTAAAAGTAGTAGAATTTCCTCTGGATGATACTCTAGAAAACACAATATGAGCAATGTTTCCCTGTGGTTTTATAATCTCCCGTTGTTTCAGCGCATCTGTGGTCAAAACGTGCAAATACAAATTTCTTTAAAAAGCTCCAAAGTATTTTCCTCCTCCAGACTTACAGTGTTTGAGAACAAGATGTTTTACAAATGCATTTCATCGAGTACAGTCAGGTGTTTTTTTTTTTTCTTTCACATTCAGTCACAGCTAAACCGAGAAGCCTGTCAAAGAGAGCAGAGTCAGGCGTGTGGTTACTGCAAGAATTCAGCTATTAGTCAGCAGCAGCACAGATCACTTTCCAGGAACTGAGCACCTGCCAGTCCTCAGTTACACTCTTCAGAGAATGCTCTGTCTCCCACACAAGTGTGTGTATACATACACACACACACACACACACACACACACACACACACACGCACACGCATTTAATGTCTGCTACCACAGCCCTTTCACAAACCTTCTAAGGAGGCAGATTTGTGTTTCTCCTGTACAGACATATGATGTTTAGCTTACATGGTAAACACTCCTGGCATTAATGCTGCAGTCACATGTTCTTCACGTGGTCCCATTTCCCAAGTTGGAAAGTCATACTTCCAATTTTGGTGTGTTCATGAGCTTTAAGTCATGATGTGGAAACAAAATGGGCCCTGCGAAGATGTATTTTATTGCTCAGAGCATTTAAATCCATCCATCCATTTTCATCCGCTTATCCGGGGCTGGGTCAAAGGGACAGCAGGTCAAGCAAAGTACCTCAGACATCCCTCTCCCCAGCAACGCTTTCCAGCTCTTCCTGGAGGACCCCAAAGTGTTCCCAGGCCAGATGAGATATGTAGTCCCTCCAGCGTGTTCTGGGTCTGCCCCGTGGCCTCCTACCAGTGGGACGTGCCCGGAACACCTCTAATGGGAGGTGCCCACTTCTCAGAGAATCGCCACCTTAACATGGTGGAGGGGTTTGCAAGCCCCCAACATACCGAGAGCGGTGTTGTCTGGGGCTAATAGGCCCTGGTAGGGTCTTCTAAGGCAAAATGGTCCAAGGAAAGGAGCCAGACTAAGAGCGATTCAGGAAGACCTTGATGACACCGCAAATTGGGACACCAGGGCCCTCCCCTGGGGCCAGACCTTGGGTTGGAGCTCGCTAGCAAGCGTCTGGGGCCTTGGGCCACTGGGCAAGTTTGGGCTCAGCCCCAACACATACAGGGACAGGAATCAGGGTCTGGTGCGTTGTGTGGTGGGTGGCAGGCAGGGACAGTGCCCGGGCGTGCTGATCCCTGGCGTCACAGACTGGCTCTGGGGAGCATTTACATGACACATTGATAACGGTTTGAAACTTTCAGGCTTGTGGCTGCACCAGTACATCCCTAAAACGACAATAATATTGACCTGACTCATGCTAATATATAACTTTCTAACTAATCCGGGTCACTCTATGTGGACAGACACAATCTAATATTATATCACAAATAACGTGAGGAGCAAATTGACATGCAATAAGTGAATTAAAGAGGAACTTCACCCATTTTCAAAATTCATACATGTTATTCCTGTGGTCTGAGACAGTCCAAAAATATTAGTAAAAATTAACAACTTTCCCCCACATAGAAGAGCCAGAGTGCTAAAACTCAAATTTGTGATGTCATGAAGTATAAAATCTGGAGCTGCTCTATAGACAATGAATTTCGAAAGATGTTATAGACGACACTAGAAGCAGCCAGGGGGGATGTTCTGAGTATATGAGAACATTTTCTGTTTCAGAACTGAGAACACCATGACAGAATAAAGCTCATTTGGGTATAAAAAAGAAACACAAGACTTTCAACTTGAGGGGGTGCCCATGTGAATTTTCCCAGTCAACTCAGGAACTCCCAGGAACTCATTTACTGATTATCCTGACACCACATGGATGCAGGTAATGTCTAAAAACAGAAAATAGTATGATGTTGGTCTGTAGATTCACACAGGACTGTGAGGGTGGCAGGGTGGTGTAGTGGTTAGTATTGTCACTTCACAAGGGGGTTCCTGGTCCGAATCCAGGGTGGAGTTTGCATGTTCTCCCTGTGTCAGCGTGGGTTTTCTCCAGGTGCTCCAGCTTCCTCCCACAGTCCAAAGACATGCAGGTTAATTGGTGACTCTAAATTGTCCATAGGTGTGAATGTGAGTGTGAATGGTTGTCTGTCTCTTTGTGTCAGCCCTGTGATAGTCTGCTGACCTGTCCAGGGTGTACCCCGCCTCTCCAGCACCCCTGCGACTCTCATCAGGATAAGCGGTTACGGAAAATGAGTGGATGAATGAATAAAAACTGAGGCACCACCTCATGCTATAATACTGATTAAATAGTAATTAAGATTAAACCACTTTCGTGTCTGGCTAGCCATTTTCCCCATTTCCCAATCTTTGTGCTAAGCTAAGCTAACCAGCTGCTGACTGTAGCTTTAAATTTAAAGTGCAGACACAAGAGTGGTATTGATCTTTTCATCTAATTCTTGGCAAGAGAGCAAATACTTCCCAAAATGACGACCTTTAGTGTGTTCAGTTATATTTTCTGGCTAGGAGTCTGGTTCAAAGCCTTTTCACACTGCCACAATACAATTCTGGAGGGAGTAATACTTAATTTGTTTTTAACTTTCTGGTCGGAAACAATTAAATTTAAGCATCTGTAGTCTGAGGTCCTCTTTAAAACCTACATTCTCAGACACCATACTGAGGACATGACCTCTTCCTTGTCCTCTGGTAGCTACATGACCCTGAGTCCACAATGTTTTGCTAACGTTTCTTCTTAAAACCCAGTCAAATGTGATTTTCATGCAGCCTTAGCAGAAATATTTTTAGACTTATATGGTGCCTACAGTGGCTCTAGTAGACCCAGAGGCATCAACACACTGTACATTATTTGTGAAGCTATGAATAACTTGTCTTCCTTCTCAGCTTTCACTAACCAGCACAATGAGCTCCATCAGGCCTTCATCTCTGTACATGTTTGATCCACTCAAAGATTTTTTGTCAGGGCTGACATGACATAGGCAGGACTACAGCTTCACCAATCACATTTTCCCAAACGACATGATGTCAGAGAGTTTGACAGGAAGTCTATTGTTGTCCACTCCCTTTTCCCCTTCAGTTTTCAAGCCAGACTTTCTCACGCCTTAATATTTACAGTTCATCTATTGTGGGATCTTTTTCTGTGTGTGTGGAAAGAAAATATAAACAGCATGTGAATGTACCTATAACTTCCGTCCTTGTCTCAAAAGGCTTTTTCTCCTTTAGCTGCACGTATAAAAAGATATCTAATGTGAAGGTTAACACATCGTTTAGAAGGCTTACCAACTTCTCACACATTCTCTCTCTCCATGTTTTGCATCAGATTACTTTTACAACCTCATTAAAAACACATCAAGATATGAATTGAAGGCCATCAATAGTCTTGCAGGAAGTGCAGTCTCCTCACTGCACTTGAACTAACTTCCCTTCTGAAATATATCAGCAGCATATAATATTTCTCTTGAGACCTGCAGGGTGTCTGTGGGTCATATTACAGTGACTTTATCGTACTGTTGGGTATTTTCTGTTTCCTATGATGTCATGCAATTCCTGTAAAGTGTACTAGATTATGATGTAGCCTGGGGGGATGAATGACTCGAGAGTTTCACTAATTAAATTGCTATTCTTGCAACCAGCTATTGCGGAAGGGCCTGCTCCTATTATTAGTTATTTCCTCTCACTTTATTTCATGCATAAGTAATGTGCAGTGATAATTTGGAGAGTGCTGTTGTGATGTAGACTTATAGCTAATGCACAGATGTGCACACAAACAGTCTGTTTTAAATTTAGACTACAGTGGCCGATTACCAATATATCAAAGCTCCCTTCCTGACGTGTTTTAAGATGTAACATGCATTTGTTTAATATGTTTAGGCATACCTATTCTCTCTCAACAAACTGAATACGAAAAAATGTTTAGTTCCAAAAGTTTAAGTTCTATTTTCCTTACAGATCCGGTCTAATATGTGCACATGAGGCTTTACATGTCTGCACCACACTTGTGTAAGTTGCATATTTGACCACATTTTGCTTCCAAACTTGCAGTGATGTCACAAAGGCATGCTTGTAAATGCATTTCTTAAACTGAGACTTAAAGCAACAGTTACACATTTTTGGAAATAACCTTATTTGCTGTGGGTTAGATGGGAAATTGATACTTCTTTCATATTTGTTTATTGAAGGTCTAGTTTGTAGCCATGGATGGATTACTGAACTGGCCAACTGGGCACCAGCCGAGGGGCCTTTACCTGCAAAATATTAATTGAAGAAACCCGTACCAACCAAGAAGAGATTCAAAATGGTCACAAAGAGACACAAAATGACTACAAAAGAATGTAAACAACTACAAAGAGGCACAAAATTACAGAGAGATGCGCATCGAATATGAAGAGATGCGAAACAGCCACAAAAAGACAGGAAGTGTGCTGGGCTTTGAGACAATTTTCGTAGTGGCCATACAGTGGAATTACAACTCCCTTGTCACGTGATGCCACTGGGCCCAAAAAGACTTTTCCCCATAGACCTACAGTACAGGCCAAAAGTTTGGACACACCTTCTCATTCAATGCGTTTTCTTTATTTTCATGACTATTTACATTGTAGATTCTCACTGAAGGCATCAAAACTATGAATGAACACATGTGGAGTTATGTACTTAACAAAAAAAGGTGAAATAACTGAAAACATGTTTTATATTCTAGTTTCTTCAAAATAGCCACCCTTTGCTCTGATTACTGCTTTGCAGACTCTTGGCATTCTCTCCATGAGCTTCAAGAGGTAGTCACCTGAAATGGTTTCCACTTCACAGGTGTGCCTTATCAGGGTTAATTAGTGGAATTTCTTGCTTTATCAATGGGGTTGGGACCATCAGTTGTGTTGTGCAGAAGTCAGGTTAATACACAGCCACAGCCCTATTGGACAACTGTTAAAATTCATATTATGGCAAGAACCAATCAGCTAACTAAAGAAAAACGAGTGGCCATCATTACTTTAAGAAATGAAGGTCAGTCAGTCTGGAAAATTGCAAAAACTTTAAATGTGTCCCCAAGTGGAGTCGCAAAAACCATCAAGCGCTACAACGAAACTGGCACACATGAGGACCGACCCAGGAAAGGAAGACCAAGAGTCACCTCTGCTTCTGAGGATAAGTTCATCCGAGTCACCAGCCTCAGAAATCGCAAGTTAACAGCAGCTCAGATCAGAGACCAGATGAATGCCACACAGAGTTCTAGCAGCAGACCCATCTCTAGAACAACTGTTAAGAGGAGACTGCGCCAATCAGGCCTTCATGGTCAAATAGCTGCTAGGAAACCACTGCTAAGGAGAGGCAACAAGCAGAAGAGATTTGTTTGGGCCAAGAAACCCAAGGAATGGACATTAGACCAGTGGAAATCTGTGCTTTGGTCTGATGAGTTCAAATTTGAGATCTTTGGTTCCAACCGCCGTGTCTTTGTGAGACGCAGAAAAGGTGAACGGATGGATTCCACATGCCTGGTTCCCACTGTGAAGCATGGAGGAGGAGGTGTGATGATGTGGGGGTGTTTTGCTGGTGACACTGTTGGGGATTTATTCAAAATTGAAGGCACACTGAACCAGCATGGCTACCACAGCATCCTGCAGCGACATGCCATCCCATCCGGTTTGCGTTTAGTTGGACGATCATTTATTTTTCAACAGGACAATGACCCCAAACACACCTCCAGGCTGTGTAAGGGCTATTTGACCAAGAAGGAGAGTGATGGAGTGCTGCGGCAGATGACCTGGCCTCCACAGTCACCGGACCTGAACCCAGTCGAGATGGTTTGGGGTGAGCTGGACCGCAGAGTGAAGGCAAAGGGGCCAACAAGTGCTAAACACCTCTGGGAACTCCTTCAAGACTGTTGGAAAACCATTTCAGGTGACTACCTCTTGAAGCTCATGGAGAGAATGCCAAGAGTGTGCAAAGCAGTAATCAGAGCAAAGGGTGGCTATTTTGAAGAAACTAGAATATAAAACATGTTTTCAGTTATTTCACCTTTTTTTTGTAAGTACATAACTCCACATGTGTTCATTCATAGTTTTGATGCCTTCAGTGAGAATCTACAATGTAAATAGTCATGAAAATAAAGAAAACGCATTGAATGAGAAGGTGTGTCCATACTTTTGGCCTGTACTGTATATTAGAGAAGTAATGTCTGTAAATAAGCAGATACATTTTTTAGAGTCACAACCCCTGCGAAATGACTCGTTCCACTACAAGGATGAAATCAATTCTGTTTGATAACATTTAGAAAGTCTAGAAAAGCGGCATGATATTTTATCCCCACTACATTTAGCAAAGCACTAAACCCGAAGTAGGTGGCCTGGCCAGCAGAGGCCTCTGATGTACGTGCTCTATGGGCCCACTGATGCGTAAGCAGTGCTTATCATCCAGGTAATTTCATACTTTGGAAACAGAGCTTTTTTGGCTTCATGTGCCACTGAGCAACTTTCATAGGAATAAACGAGGTCCCGCCTCCAATGCTGTATCTAGGTGTCTCATTTATAAAACAGTGCATAGGATCCCCACTAAAATGTACATACGGACAAAGGCCAAAAATTTTAGACAGTTCCTACAATCAGGCTTCCACCTCACCATTTGCATCGCCAATTTCCTGTCTTCAAAATGTTTGTAAGCATGGGTCAAAGTTTCTCCCAGATCTCCTAGATCACAAATTTTCTGTGGAAAGTGGCATACGCCTCTTTCAGGCCTTGTTTTATGCTTACTCAGTGTTTATAAATGTGGACCCCTTAATTCATCCATGGTCTTTGCCCAGGGGCCCATTGTCTCCTAATCTGCCCATGGTGCGTCGGATTTAGTGGCATCTAGCTGAGAAGTTGTAGACTGCAACTAAGTGACACTTCTCCTGTAGATGAGCTACGGTGGCCAATGCAAAAACATGAATGTATCTCTAAATTGACTATCTAGAGCCAGTGTTTGGTTTGTCCGTTCTGGGCTACTGTAGAAACAAAATGGTGGACTGGTGGAGGAGGACTGGTTACATGTAGATATAAACGGCTCTTTCTAAGATAACGAAAACAAGATTCTTAGTTTCAGTTTACTATGCACGTATAAAAACAGAGTTATGACTATTATACACCACTGCTGCCAATATATCCTCCTAAATCCTACATACTGGACCTCGAATATAAAAATACAGCGGACTATTTCTTGGCTCTGAGCAGTTGCTAGGCGACCAAAGAAGACGACAGGAAGTTGCTAACGTAACTCCCAGCATAGAAGAAACAGTGACAATACACAGCCCAATAAAGTTGCGAATTGTTTTTTTATTTTATACCTCAGTTTTTTGACATTATTACGCAAACAAGATATATAATATTAGTAAGTGAGTTTTATAAGCGCTTGTTCGCGGGTTATTTTGCCTTTTGGCGGAGCCGGGCTAGCTGTTTCCGATCGACAAGCTAAGCTAACCTTCTGCTAGCTTTAGCAAAGTTAGCTTTGTATTTAACTGCCGTTAACAGACAAATATCTCATCTAACTCTTGTCAAGAAGGCGTCTAATTTTTAGTTAAAGGTAAGACTAAACTTTGTACATAAAATTACATTAGCCTACACATTTCTTCACAGTGACTATTAAACATTAAAGTGAAATAATGTTAGCTAACGTTATATGAGCAATTTATATTTATTTTATGTGTAGGAATTTTAGTGTTAACGTTACATTGCAGTTGGTGTCCGTTATTTTCGTTTTACTTTATGCATATGGCCTCCTGTATTTCACAGCCCCCTCATGCCTCCTCCAGTTGCAAACTGACACTCAAAATGGTGATTTTCCTGTTTGGTTTCCTATTTTTATGAATGAAGGCGGAGGTCGTGAGCTTTAGTCATTTTCTGGTGTTAGCCACCAGGGGGTAGAGCAACATGCAGAAAGAAAAGCCTTCAGTCTCTCTCGCTGTCCGGGGCTGTGCGTGTGTGTATGTGTCTCTCACAACATAAAGGCGACGTTCACGGCTTAAAACTTGCAATTCATGGCATGGAGGAGTCAGCGGGCAGCTGCAGCCCTCTGATCTGTGTAAGGTTAGGTGGTTTAGCAGCAGATCATGGTCTGAACCCAGTTATCATCGAGCCGAAGCAGAGCCTCGTCTAGCTGCTCGAGTGTTGTCCTCTTTTTTCTCTTCCCTGTCCTCTTTTTCTTCTCCTCGGTGAAATCCGATACAACATCAACGGGGTTTTATATCTAGTTTTGTCTGGCAGATTCAGGCTAATTGTCTTGCATGTTTCGCAGTCAAACAGCACCAAGAGAGAGGAAACATTCAGCTCGTACTGCAGCGATTCGGATGCCTTCAACTTTGAGCGAGAGGGACAACCCCTAAACCCCGTTTTTACACGAGGGACAGACACACAGACATCTCCGTCATCTTCCACTTCATGAGAAGGACGCGTCTCGGTAAAAGGTGATCAGAGAACCGACGGGGGACCATGGCAGCTACTTTATCAGTGGAGGAAGAACAGGTAGGCCCTGAACAGTCTTTATGCTTTACACTTCTTCCTTTCTGTGTCTCACAGCCCTGAGTGTTTCCAGCCTCGGCCCTATACCTGGAGGTATTTTGGCCCTGAGCATTGCGTGTGTGCGCACCGCAGCCAGTGGCGATGGCAGTGCGCAATGGATTTGTTGCGAAATGGTCCTGAATGCGGAGCGGAAATATTGGATCGATTTCTAGCGCTTTATTGCTCTCGTTACATCACTGTCAGTTCCTCTCCGGTGGCTGTTGAGCTCAAGTGTTGCGAAATAGGCCGAGCTCGCCTTTATCAGCCTCCACAGATGTAAAATAGTCATTCTGGGGTCTTAAGAGTTGTTCATTTGTGGGCACAGACCGTGATATTACACCGGGGAAGGGTTTTCGGGAGAGTTGGAAACGCTGTCTGGTTCCACATTTGGCTCCCCCGGGGAATGTATACAGTAGAAACTTGGTTTATACTGTCATGCCTGTAATGTGGCTTTGAAATACTGAGAGAAGTGACATATATTCACATATTTAATCCAATTCCAAGAATAGGAAACGCAAATTCCTTCTTTTTTTGGTCTTATCAAAGCCTACATGACTTTCACCCTACTTACTATAATGTGGGATGCTTTATGTAAGCCTAAAAAGCTGTAAACTTCATTTTGACAAGTTTACCTTTTTGTTACATCCCTCCATATAAAGATATTAGTATAAAAACTTAAAGTATACCATAGGCTTTTGATCTTACAGTTTTGTCAAGTCATCACATCACTTAGCTCTATGTTTTAAGTTGTATGTTTCATTTGTTTGCTATCAAAGTTAATTTAAAAGAAAACTAGGACTTTTTTTTTTTTTTGGACTTTTTTGTTAAAACTAAGAACGATACTTAAATGATTGCTCAAGTGTTGCAGACTAACTGATATCTGTTCATCAGTTGGGTGAATAATCATTTCAGCTCTATACGTGCTTTATGTCTCATGGATTCAGGCCCTGAAGACACACTTTCTTTTTGAATTAAAAGACGACATCTGAATCTTTCCAGTTAAACCCATATTGCTAAACTTGTATTAATTAGTGTACTTTAAATCCACAAAGTAGCAAGCACCTAGCTATGACTAATGCAGTCGAATACAACCTCAATGAAGGTTTTAATTGTTGAAACTGTTTGTGCTGATCGAACTTCATGGTCGTTTTGGAGGCTGTAGCTTTCTGTGCTGCTGCATTGTGTTGTGTCATACTGAGGAAGTGTCTATAATATTTTGTCCACCTCGTTTATATCAACGAGGGTAGATCACAAAGATGAATAAAAACCTCTCTAAAACAGTTTCTACAAAAACTGAACATTATAACCTTCATGAATGTAGGAGTCACTGCAGGACTGTTGTGTCTGAATCTTTCCAGCTAAACCAGGATTGCTAAACTTGTATTTATCAGTATACTCTAAATCTAGAAAGTAGCACGTCTATAACGTACATTTAGCTGTGACCAGTGAAGGTTTTAATTTTTTAAACTGTTGGTGCTGATCCAACTTTATGGTTATTTTGGAGGTTGTAGCTTTCTAATGTTTTGTCCAGCTCGTCTATATCAATGAGGATAGACCTTAAAGATGAATTAACACCTTTCTCAAACAAAAACTGAACATAATAACCTTCATGAATGTAGGATTCATTACAGGACTGTTGTAACAGACTTTATTAGTTAGGTGTCCCTAATATACTGGCAACTTAGTGGACACTATAGTATTAACCTTGGTTGTTTGACAAGCTGTACCAAACCATACAGAATCCAACACAAGCAAACAGACTGTAGTAACTGTTTCTGTGAGTTGTTCATTTTGCTCTTAACAGAAACAGGTACTGCAGGGAATTATAATCAAGTTTCTGTATCTAGATGTTGAATCTGTGTATGATTTTTTTCAACTCTTCTTCTGTGGTGCTTTGGTCATGTGCGTGCGTGCGTGCCTTCTCTTCCCACTGCCTCCTCTCATCATCTGGCCAGCAGAAAGCCTTATCTGGCTACTCCATTTCCTGTGTGAGCCAGGGCCCCCGCTAGGGTACCGGACGCCCTCATTACATCCACAGCCTTGTGGGGGGTGTTTGGGTGGATTGTGTGTGTGTGTATGTGTGTGTGTGTTTTGCAGGGTGGCTCTCTCGGGAACATACACGGGTGTAGTGGAACTTCATTCTAAAGGCAGCTGTTAAAAGCATTTCCACTAGACTCGGGGGGAAGGGGGGAGTTTATGAGTTACAGAGTGCGTTTCTGTGTGTCTGTCTTGTGCTTTAGAGAAAATGTGTGTGTTGTTGTGCTGCCTGTGTTTGTGTGTGTCGAGTCTACTCCCAGGAAGCAGCGGAGTGAGAGAAATTGGGGAATAGGGAGAGAGTGACGTCACTGACTTCCTGTTTTGGTATTGACTCGTGCCAAATGGGACTCGCTGAAGTGAAGCAAAGCCGCTTGGCAACAGCAGTGCTACATTTGTAAATAGATTAGCATGGCATCTGTAATCAGATAGATTCTGGAAAGACGATGTCAAGGGCAGCCATGAATCCTTTTAAAATATAATGATAAAGAAGTGCATTAGCCCTGTCTGCAGGATGGAGGTGTAATCATGACGCTGCAGTAACCCCCCCCCCACTTTCCATAACCTCTTAATAGAGTTTCTTTCTGCTGAGACATTAATACAGTCACCATGTACAGTATGACTCCTCCTGGCTGGAATGCGAATACAATAGACATTATGTCTATACTCAGACATTAATGACCAGTTCCTGTTACGTAGGATCATGATGGTGGTAAGTTAAACATAAAACAAATCCAGTTGTGTGCCAGTAAGCCAGTATGTACAGTACATTTCCCTGGTACTGATGCATTCAAATGAAATGTCGCTATTAATAAAAAAAAGATTTACGCTTGTAATCAACAACCAAAAATATACACCATCAGGATGGGCTATAGCAGTGGTTCTCAACCAGGGATCTGGGGACCTCCAGGGGTCCTTCAGGGAGTCCTAGGAGGTCCCCAGAAACATGGGAAATAGTTTTATTTTCACTATTTAAAGGTCCAGTGTGCAGGATTTAGTGGGATGTATTGTCAGAAGTGGAATATATTGTAATAAGTATGTTTTCTTTAGTGTATAATCACCCGAAAAATAAGAATCACCCGAAAATAAGAATCGGAGCGTTTTCGTTACTTAATGTTAGTTTTTTGAGTAAACATGCTAAAAATTAACTGGTCCTGGCATCTCAGATATAAATAATTTTGGTTTGTGATAGAAAATGGAGTATTTTGGGGTTTTATACTATTGGTCAGACAAAACAAACATTCTGCAGACTTCTCAGTATTTATTATAATGTACTGATCGGTAGTAAATTAGTTAACAAGAGAATGATTTCGGACACAGCTCTGTCTCCCTGTGGCAGCAATTTCTCTCTGACGTCATAGTCCTCTGGGTCATGGTCTCCAACCCTTTTGGACTTATGGACTTGTTTTCAGGGCTGTTTGGCAAAGAACCAACTACAACTTCATCCACCAACTCGCAGCACAGCATGTTCTTACCCCAGTGAACATAATCAATTAGCTATCGACAGTCATTGTCAACACCGCCAATGAACAGCCCCCGACAACAAACTGGATTATGTAACGTCAGCTGTTTATTGTTTAAAATGTCTCACTCAGCATTTGAGAGTGACAAACTGAGGACATAAAGACAGCTGAAGTGGTGTAGATTTAAAAAAAAAAAAAAAGACTAATTCTGTACTTGCTCTGGCTTCTCAGTCGGTTTAGATTCACGTCAGGCAGTTTTAGCCAGAATTAAGTGTTTCAAGAACTTCGAGGAAAATATCTCCTGCCATATCAGATCTGGAGCGAGTCAAGCAAATATTTATGCATCCTCCAGGAATTGAATAAGTCACTCCTCCGCAGCGAGTCGTCCAATGCAGTCTGGTGTGCTATCATGAAAACAAACTGGTTCATCCTCAAATTCCACTCTGGCGGATGTGGCCCCTAGTGCAGAAAAACCAAACAAGACCGGCTTCTCCAGGAACAGAGGGTCACTGCCTGGAGTTGGCAGGCTCTCCTTAAAAGGCTAAGAGAGAAAGAGCAGCTGTCAGACCATTGAAATCTTGGAAACCTGAGTGTACCTGACAGCAATCTGACAGGAAGTTGTCTTTGGCCAACAACGAAGGATTAACGCTTCACAGTGCAACAACAAAGAGCAGACGGCCCACATTTAGTGGAACTTGTGGACTTTGTGTTAAAGGGCGGTACTGCAAAATTTGATTACTCCTCTGATAAAACAGTCCAGAACTTTTTATTACCATAAACAACTTTAAAATAGCGACAAAAACTGGAACACTGACTTTTTAGATCAACAGAACTATAAGCATCCAAGCAAAACTGTTTTTCCGCAGAAGAAGACCTTGTTGACCTTTTCACCAAGAACATTTGTCTGAAGTAGCTCTGGGTTTTATGTCTTGTTGACACTATATATTAGTTTTACTGCAGGTTTTTCTGTAAATAATTCACAATGCACTGCAAAAAGAAACTGTTTTAACTTACAAAAAAATGTGTCCAGGCTGTCTTGAAATTTTAAGTTGACTGAATTTAAGAAGACAAAATGACCTCAACTTGTCTTTGCAAATTCAGTCAACTCAAAACTTTAAGGCTGCCTGAACACTAATCTTTTTATTTTAACTGGGTATTGGCATTTAATACTTTTTAAGGTATCGACCAAAATAACCCAGTACCAAGTAGTAATGAAATTTCTCCAAACGATACCCACATACGAACCTTTTTGTACCCAGATCTAGAATAAAATGGCTATTTCTGTGGTGTTGCTCGCAGCCAGTTACATTCTGATTGGCCCACTACAGCAGCAGCTACAACCCACACAGTCTGTGGTGTGGTGAAGTTGAGTGCAGTGTATTTGACTGAGTTGTTTTAACAGTTATTTTATCATTTAAAAAAAAATGTGTTAGTGTTAAAATCATTTGGATCTTAAGTAGTGGTGGTGGCATTTTGCACAACTCAATGCTTCCATTCACATGATGGGTGTTGGATGAAGTTTTGAAAAAAGCTTTCAAATGAAGCACTCTTAAGCACTTTTAAGGATATTGGTATTGGCTTGGGATGTTCCTGGCAACTAATTTCCCTGTTGGCTAAACAAAACTTTTAATTAAGACTAGTCTAAAAAAGAGAAAACACTCAGAAAACAGTCAAGATTTAGCACAATTTATTGTTAAGTATTTGAAACATTGTCCCAAAAATATTGCGTTTAATTCATTATACGGCTAATCATGCATATCCCTAGTATTGGCATCATGATATTAATTATACAATACCAAGCTCTTGTAATAAGACAAGTCACTGCTCCATACAGTATCTTTCTTTGTCAGCCTTTTTATATTTATTTTGTTTATTAAGTTAACTGAGCTTGATTTCGCACCAGTCCAGTTGAACCAGCTTGAGCCAAACCCACTTTTAGAGGACAGACGACTCCCGTCAGGAAGTCGGCAACTGTCTTCAATTGTCTGAAGCCCTGAGTCATCGTCTTCATGATTTCCACCAGATTAATGGCACCATCTAATTGCACGCTCACTAAACTCCCAGTGCCTCAATAAAAAATGTAATAAAAGGGAGAGATGTTTAAATACATTTTGTGAAAGATGTCTTTCACCTCTCAGGGGTCTTCTTCTTTAGTGAATGGAGCTGGCTAAGCTGGAGCACCAATGTTAAACACTTATTTTATTGTAGGTTTAAAGATGGTCTCTGGCAAGGGATTTGAATGACATCCTTGATTTTGACTTTGACCCTTTCACAGTCGGTGCTCTGACTAGTTGGTGTCACAAACACTCCATTGGCTAAGAAATACTTTTCTACACATGCTGTTCCCAAATGTCAAAAATGAACTCAGAGTTAGTGAAGTTATCTTGGACTGTGATGAGAAACCTGCTCACACAGTAAAGCATGGTAGAGTTTTCTCTCTATTCTGTCGTAGAAGTGCGGCCAGTTCTCTCAGTAAAATATGTTGTTATAGGACCGTAATGTGTAGTTCATTGTTTAATTGTGAGGTCTGAAACACGTACCAGTCAGTTCATGTTTAAATTGTCAGTGTTTAATGCCAGTATTGTAGGATCTGTTTGAAATGATCAGAGATGTTTCCTCTACTGCACTGAAGAGCTCAGGATTCAGAATAACACCCCTCCCCATGAGAATCGGATATGAAACGACCTCAGCCCTGTCAGGTGCAATCATCCCTCATCCCTTGCATGTTAAGGCATCTGAACAGAGCAGACGCTGCAGGCCCTCCTGTCTGTGAAAGCACTGGCTTTCCTGAGGAGAGACAGTGGCATCCTGTCTCGAGGCTCAGCGCTTGTCAGTGATCGTTTTGTATTCCTGAAGAGCCGTGGACTCCCAGAACTTGACTTCCTGTCTCCCATGCATGCCCCACCACTGCTGTGTTTTACCAGAGAAGCGGGACCCTGTGTTTTGAAAGTGTGAGCTTTCATTGCCTCCTGTGTCGCCTTTTGACGATTCACTGGGTGCTGACTCGCTAACTCTGCGGGTGCTGAGGGTGGTGGGGGTGTGTTCCTGAGGGAGGGTATAATAAGAGCAGAGGGGAGGACAGGAAGTCTCTGAAAGACTGCTGGCTAAAATGGATAAGTTATGTGCAAGATGGATGGAAGGCTTTTATAGTAAACGCACATTAAACACAAGTGCAGAGTATGAGATAAATTTGATTGGTTCTTTTTTAGATTTGAACCAGTGTCTGAACATTGTGTTTGATTAAAAAAGAGTAAAAATAATTTCCATGTTTTGTAAGCTTACTTTTCTCTAATTAAGTGCTGTTACTCTCAGGGCCCTGACACACTAAGGCAACAGTTGGCCTTATGTTGCCTGAATTTATGTGGTTGTGTCCTCCACCGTTGGCGCTAGTTGGCCCTTGTTGGTCCTTGTCAGCTGTCGGGCAGATTCAGCATGTTGAATTGAGGGCGGAACCCACTGGTGAATAAAATCACTCTGATCGAAAGTTCAGCTTAGTGCACACGTAGAGAAAAAAAGGAAGTGAGGAAAGCAAACAAATGGCTAGAGTCAAGAGAGCATAACGAACTTGTTCTGTTTAGTAAGATAATGTTCTTAGCCACTGTTTGCTTTAGCAGAAATGTACAGTAAACATTGTTTGTTCTTTTAACATTGGGTTGTGTTGGTTATGTGCTAACTAGCGTCTTGAATCCATGCTGTTGGTCTTCTGGTTTCCCTTCTTGAATGACGAATAAAGACTATTGCTGCGTATAAATTGGACTCATGAGCTCATATTTATGATGTGGGAAGTCGTGAACACGAACTAGTGAAATCGCAACTCTCCAAAAATTTCCATTTAAGAGGTTGTGAATACCACGAGGGGCCTTCATATGGACTCTTCTTATGAACACGATAAACACAACCCCATATGAATGTAGCATGGTGTGGAGAATTATTTCATCTCACAGAGGTGTAGAACATACATGCTCGTTGACCATTAGCTGTAGTCTTTGCGGTGCTTTCAAGTGCAGCTTTTTGGCCAAGATTACGTTTTGGTGAGCCTCCATCTTGAAGTGACTATAATAAATACTCTTTCGTTGCACATTTTCAGCCTCAGCAGGCCGCTGTTTTCAGGATACACCCTCTAAAAACTCACTGACGCTACCCTCTCAGCTTGAAATTGCAGACAGACACAAGCCCCTTTTACACTGCCAGATTTTCCGCGAATGTTGGGCCGTTTTGCCAGCAAGCTGTGAGCGTTTAGACACACAGAGTCGGATTGGCGAGTTGATCCGAGGAGCCCAATTTTCCGCCTCATAGGGTAGACATATTGGCGGAACCCTTTTAGTTTAAACAGACCGAGGCGGCCCTCTGCAACGGGAGGGGCTGTTGAAGACTTGTGGGAGGAGCTGTTCATGATGCCGCATGTGCGAGCCACTGGTGGTGGATAAACAAGAAACAGCTGATAGCAGGAATTAGCGAGCAGCTAGTAGCAAGAGGGAAATGGAAACCTGACAGACACTGTAAAGATGAGCAACTGGGGAGATAAGGAATTGTGCGCCCTCCTTGCCCTCGCAAACAAAGAGGCCATTAACCGTCAGATGACGAGAACAGTAAAGAACGGGCCAACTTACGAGAGAAACGCCAAAGGACTGACCAGCCGTGGTTTCCCTCCCACGTCACTGGTTACGTCACACACTGAGCTACACGTTTTGTTACTTGCTCACGCCCCCCATTGCCCTGAAAAAGGTACATTCTGTATCAACAAAAGTAGGTAGGCGCTAGGGATGGGTCACGATTTTCGAATTTCGAATAGTCGTTTTATTTTTGAAAAATCGATTTTTTTAATGCGACTATTACTATTCGCCGTTTTATTTCCCCCCTTTATTTGACATGCAATTCAGCTCCTAACCGCACGAGGGCAGTATAGGATTGCTACAGCGGTGTGAGATGGGCTACCAGCTAGTTTGATGCTCTTCTACAAACAGGAGAAACATGCAGAGACTGCTACTCTGCGAGGAATGTCCACAGTCATTCGGGCTTTCATAGTCGAGCGCACTTCCGCGTTGTAGTTTCCTGTAAAAATGTCCGAGCTTTGCGCGCACAGGGCTTGCGGATGTCCGCTTTGAGTCTGCACGGACCTCCGTGGAGTCCGTTCCGCGTACGTTCCGCCCGAGTATGTTTGGGCATTTAATGAATGAATCTCTATGTGCGTGGCTCCCAGGGGGTTAGCAACTAGCTGGAGAACATAGAGGGACATTACGTGGCTGAAGAGCCAGATTTGGTGAGTTGGTGGAGACCAAAACGGAGCGAAAAGAAGAGTCAGTGTTGGACTTGAATTCACCAGTTTGTGCCTATGTTGTTCCTTGTCTGTTTGATGTGTAAATAAGCAAATGTTTGCTAACATTGATACTTTATCAACCTAAAGGTGATACATCAGTTATGTTTCCTCAACGGGCTAAAACAAATCTGTCACTGCAGGTTTTATATACATTACACTTGATTTTGTGAATAGCTGATACAAGATTGAAAAAACTTCAAAAGAATATAATTCACTTTACTCTCAGTAAGACTTAATGTGGAACCAAGTACTTAAGAACAAACACTCAGTTGTCTCACTAAGTTTTTTAAATGTAATATGTGGGTCTGATTAGCGCCACATAATCACCAGTAATCCATCATAATGTCTGTCGTCATTTTTAGCTCTTTTCCACTCCGCTCCTCTGGGGTTCTTTTCTGTGGCTGCAGCCAGATTTCACAAGAAACTAATTAGCATCTGCATCCTGAAACATGTTAGATACACATGTGTAAGTTTTACCATCACAGAGTTTGATGGCCAATTAATCATGTTCTCCCTGCTGAAGGGGAAGAGAGAACCAGATTTGGGTTCGGGTGACAAATCAAACCTGAAAGCATCATAAGTTCATTGCCATTAGTTTCATTCTTTCACCAAACATCCTTTTGTTATCAATGAAGAACTGTTTTATTAGCTTTATCTCAGCACTCGACTACGACATGTGACTGGCTTTGCTGCCAAGTGCTATTAAAAGTCCGACAGTGTTGCCCTGTTATTATTGCAGCTTCATGACATAAACACCAGTTCAGCAGGATTCCAGCTTCTCCTCTCATGCTTTCACATTCACTTTATAAAAACTAAGTGAACATTGTAAGCTGGATGTTTTCTTTAACTTAACAAAATATCCTGTTCATCTACAGGCTACATGCATCACTCCTCAGTTTTACTTGTTCTTTTTAGCTCAACTGTGCACTGTATTTTTTTTTTATTTTTCTTTCCCTTCACAGCTTTTACAAAGTGCCAAAACTTGCCCCAAGATAGCTGCGGGTAACACACGAGATGAAACAGCAAAACTGAGGAATAACTTGTGTAAAACCAATGGTTTTGGTCGGCTGCACAAATTACAGTTCACACATTTAATTTTGTACCTCCCTGTGTATATACATTCTGTAAACACACCCGCACTGTGAAACACTACCATGGATGTCTTACAATTGCGTCAAATATTCTGTGAGGCTGTAGATAGCACTTCCTGTGAGGATGTATCAAATTTAAAGCCCAGTTTCACTTCCTCTCCGTTTGACCCTTCGATTGTGGGAGAACAAAGTTTGTGACCACATCTGTGTCTGTTTCAGGCTACCAGGCAATTTCTGGAGGAAATCAACAAATGGACCAGTCAGCATGGAGTGTCACCATTGTCCAGGGAATTGGCCGTCAAGTTCCTCATGGCTCGCAAGTTTGACGTCCTCCGAGCCATCGAGCTATTCCACAGCTACAGGGTAAGAAAAGAGAGGGGAATCATTTAGATTAAAAATAACTTGCAGCTGCTCATTTAAACGAAACAGTTCAGCAGTTGTGACGTAGATCTCTCTGGGGTAGCCATATTAAAAGTCCTCATCCCTTAAACAGTGATTATGTACAGCTGAAAGTCCATCTAAACACAATCCATCAAACAGGAAATTCCCCAAAGTCTGTGCTGGATTTTGCTCCTAGTATGTAATGTTTGAAGTCATCGTATTAATTGACTAACCAAGTGGGCAGCTCACACAGATGTTCACACTACTATCACTTCATTAACACATATGAACGGCTCATCAGGTCACAATTTAGTTGTGCTACTTATGGTAACACCAACTTTTAGGCTAGCTACAAGAGCGTTTTCTTTGTGAATTTTCCAGTTTTGTTTAAGTTTTTATGCCTGAAATTTGCAAATGACAATAGTAGTCTTAGTTGGTCATGTATAAACATTTTAACCCCTATTACATTTAATAAAATGTACCCAACTACGTAAGGCATCAGAGTGAAATGAAGAAATTTGCCTTGATACAAAGTGAGAAAAGATCCTGTTTAAGATCGAGATATCTGATCAAAGAATAAATAAACAAGCTTATCATTTCATGGCAGCTTGAAACACTGGAGACTTTTCAGTACCAGATGTTGCCAACACAATTTGGTTGTACTCATCAAGTATTTAAGATGACGTGTGTATGATTTAGGGGGATTTGGTGGCATCTAGAGGTGAGTTACAGATTGCAACCAGCTAAAACTTCACCCGGTTAGATTTCCTTCAATGTTCATTGTTCAAGTTTTTATTATGAGCTGAATTATCCACAGGGGTCTCTTCCTCTCCAAAACAAGCAGACCAGGCAACTAGAACAGCTAAAAACAGTATTTCATCAAACAAATCAGTGCATCATCTACACTGTTCAGCATTTCGAAAATTGAAGGCTCACAAAAACAGACAGTGCATCATGGAGATCTCCATGAATAAAGACATACTCCATATGTTGATAAAAACGGTTAATTCAGAGCTAATGAGAACACAGCAATTCTTATTTTCAGGTCATTATACACTAAAGAAAACATACTTACTACTTAATACTTATTTTTATTAGGTAGAGCGGGTCGTCCACCAATCGGAAGATCAGCGGTTCCATCCCCAGGGCCTCCAGTCTACATGTCGAAGTATTCTTGAGCAAAATACTGAACCCCAAATTGCTCCCGATGATGCTTCCATTGGTTTGTGAGTGTGTTAGAAACTGAGTAGCAGGTGGCACCTTGTATGGTAGCCTCAACCGCCAGTGTGTGAATGGTTGAATGTGACTCGTAGGGTAAAAGTGCTTTGAGTGGTCAGATAACTAGAAAGGCACTATACAAGTGCAGTCCATTTACCATTTGCCATTCTGCAAATATATCCCCCTAATTCTGCACACTGGACCTTTTAAGTTCCCCTGTCATACTAAAGTTATGAATGTTATACACTGTGCAAACATGTGCAAACATTTTCCTTTCTGGGCCTCAAATAATATCACAATATTGTAGGGTATTTTTCCAATATCAGTATTCTTGATGATATGAAAAAATACTGACTCATTATAAATGTAATAGTTTTCTTAAGATATTTGGTAAAAACTGAAAAATATCTCTCATTTCTTTAGTTTGTAAACAATAACGATAACTCTGAGTGAAATTCAGATTTTGTATAAAGTATAAATAGTGCAAAAAAAGTAAATATCTAAACAGATGTCAAATACAAAAAATATACCCTTGTATCTATATACTATAGACAGACTATAGACAGAGACTTTCTTACCTTTCCCTCTCTATTTCTAAAATTCCAATTTTTTTTCTCGCCTGGGCCTGTACGCCTTGTTATTTCTAATCCACTCCTAACTTGTGTCACTCAGCGCTGACAATCAGACCCGCTGCACACACACCTGCATTTATTTTTGACATACTGTTACTCTACGAAGACTATCGCACATTCACACCTTTTTAAGTTCTTTGTCAAGCTTCCCATAGACTTACAATACAACAGGCTAAAGTTAAAAACTCCTCCACCACGGGGCCTGAAGCAGTTTTGCTGTAAGCCATGCTGGTTGTTGCTGTTGTCATTATGTCAACAAGTCGGAGTATTGCCACGATAACAATATGTTTTTTTTTTGTTTGTTTGTTTGTTTTGTTTTGTTTTGTTTTTAATGAGAAGAAAAAATTAAATTCAGCTGTTTTTCAAAAAACATGGCTGCTTACATTAAAGCACCGACAAGTTTTGATCCTGAGGTCTTTATGAGGGTGCTAAAGGGTGGATGGGAGTCATTTATTCTTCCCATCTGTCTTCAAGAGCACCTGCATTTTTTTCTTGAGTCTCATATGATAAAGACAGTCCTCGAGCACACCAATACCTTGTTCTCCAAAGTAGGATTTTTTTTTTTTAATCTTATTAAAAATGATACCCCTGTTATCGTGAACAATATGATATGGCACACCCCTGTTATCGTGAACAATATGATATGGCACACCCCTGTTTCTCAGCTCAGCTTAAGGTCATGAGGGGAGCCCTCTGTGACAGTGATGTTAACGACATAACCTTTCAACAGGTTCCACCAAAGTTACCAAACACCCAAAGCTGCTTGCTTTAACATCATTGGCCAGTTAGAAAAGCTACAACAGAGCCAGAGGAGTCAAATGTCATTATGTGGAGATAATAGTTTTAGATGAGATGCTGACTCATCTCAAACTGTGTGTTTATTGGAACTCAGGTTATTTTGGTGAAAATATTTTCCACCTTACTGTGGAACCTTTAATTTAAGAATCTTTCTATCTCGTCAGTCTGAACACTTTTTCTGTTTCAACGTTATCGTAAGAATATACACCCACATTGGAACAATCTTATCTCATTATACTGATCATCAGCCATTATTTCCACAGAATCAGTCCTTTTACAGTTTATTAACCTCTATTTGGATGATTATGACACAACGCAGGGTCTGAAACGAGTCGCGTTTGACACATAACTGCAATTTATCACCTTTGTCATTACTTCAGATGGAAAGAAATAACTGATGACATGTTTTAAAGGACAGTGAATAAAATCAGAACAACATGCAGAAGTATTAAAAAGGCCCAGAGGTAGAAAGGTGGAGGTCATGTAGAGCTTCTTCACCACACCCACAGAGCAGCGCAGTAACACAAGGCCCTTTTTTCATTGAACAAATGTCTTCAGAAGCCCAAGCCAAGGGAGAGATCGCCTAAACAGATGCACCAAAAACCTGGGGCCAAACACACACACACACACACTGAATTATATACTGGGGGGATATTTCAAGACGCAGCATGCAGGCTTACTCAGCTTTCCAGAGAGCTTTGAGCTTATCACGAAATAAGTGTTGCGTTGTCGTCAGAAAAGCTTATTTAGTTGGTACAGCTGAGGTTATGAGTTATGAGGTTAGATTAAATGAGGACCATAAAGTTTTACAGGGAAGGGTGTGTTGCATGCAAACAGTGTTAAACACAGTGACAGAATATGTCTAATGTATGTGTGATAAGTCAGACAAAAAGTTGGAATTCTAGTGCTTGTTTTTTGGGATATTTTGAGCTTTCTGTGAAGCTAAAGAGGTGAACAGCAGCTCTCTATTGACCAAAGTTCCTACTTTGTTTGCTCTTAACCAGGAAGAACAGTAAACTGAAAGTGGACCAAGTTTAAAACAGGCACTACCTATAGCTGCCAGCTGTGTATCTATAAGTATCAGCTATAGGCGACGTTAAGAGGCTGCCTGACTGTGTGCCACAGCGCAGCAGAGAAAATGTGTCTCTTCACTACATATCACTGAAATAGCAGTTGGTGACCTTGGTGATATTATTACCATCAAACCGGAAAATGATGATCAAGATGAAACCTCCAGGGCAGCGCCGGCGGATCAGACTGCAGGTCTCATTTACTTTATGACCTGAAAATAACATCTAGATAATAACATAATCAAGGCCTTCTCCTCCGAGCCACGTAATAACTACCAGGGAGTCGAGGATAATGTCTTATTTTCTCCCCTAAATGGTCTATACTGTTGTAAATTTCATCTCGGCCAAATCTGAACATGCAAAATGGGGTTTATCTGCTCAAATCTGCTCTGGTTTATCCACCGCAGCAAACGGAAAGTTCACAGACGTCTCTCGCAGACTCTAATTACCTGAATAGCTCCAAGACGTGGCAGGATTTTTACCACCTACCTTTTAGTAACGACGCTTCAATCACCAAGGTGGGTTTTTTATTTCTGCAACGAATAGTTGGCCCGCATGAACACGACTCATTTGTGAATGCCTCGACTGTGACTTTGAGAGGGATTAGTCTCCCCCCTGCCACGCCACAGTTCATTTAACTCGGTTTAATGCTGCGTCAGCGCCAGGACAGAGGCTGGGGACAAGTAATTTGTCAGAACAAACTAAGAGGGAAAGTTTCCAGTGAAGTGTTTGTTTGGTCGAGGGGGGATGTACAAACAGGCCGGGCTGGCATTCAGACTAATGTGGCTGGTTGTGTGAGTCGGACCTGGCATAAAAAAAGAGTGTTTTTTGTATTTCACCATGTATTGAAACTGCTGCACGAGTAGTTTTAGCCCAGACCTGCTGTATTTTAATGAATCAAAGCACTCAGATTAAGTGGAACATTTCCAAAAAAGTAACTTGTCATTTGAGTGAAGTTTCAGTGATGCAGTAACTTGTCGTCATCGTCAGGTTGACAGGTAGAGATTCCAGAGAGGCAGTCTAGCACATAATCCACCATAACACCACAATATGTCATTTTTTAGCTGCAACCAGCAACCCTTGAGCTCACTCTGATGGTCCGGTGGTTGGTTTGTTGTTTGCGCGGCCACAGTCAGTTGGCAAAAAGGGGCAATGTGTTGATGCATGCGTGTACTTGATCGCAGCAATTGCGAATTCTTGCTTGTTACACTTTAGTTTTTGTACAGGTGAAACAAGCAACGTATAACATGTTGATTAATGTACTTTAGAGGGGCTGGTCGGTAGATTTCCTTGGTTCTAGGTCCCATTTTTAACTTGTCTACTTGTCAAACATTTGCCTTTGTTTCAGTGTCATCAATCATTCTCTAGACATGTCAGGTACACATCTTACAGTCAGGTCTTCCTGAAGAGCTTACATTACTCAGAATATGGCTGCCCTCCAGCGTAATATATCCATTATGTTTTTTAAACTGCTGATATCTTCACATGGTAGTCTTTCTTTCATATTTGTCTCCAATTACCAATAACACATGATTGATTTAAAAAAAACAACAACTTTAAAAACATGGAATAAGACAGCCACAGTTTCCATCATGTCCTCTCTATCAAATAAAAAAGCCTTCATGAAAATCAAACTCTCTATTAAAGAGACAGTTCACCCCAAAACAAAAAAAATACAAATTGTTCCTCTTACCTGTAGTGCTATTCATCAGTTTAGATTATTTTGGTGTGAGTTGCTGAGTGTTGGTGATATCAGCTGTAGAGATGTCTGCCTTCTCTCCAATTTAATGGAGCTAGATGGCACTCAGCTTGTGGTGCTGCAAGTGCCAATACATTTGAAAAACTCAACAGCAATGTCTCTTTCCAGAAATCATGACCTGGTTACTCAAGATAATCAAGAGACCTTGTTGTGAGCAGTTTCATGTAGGAACTATTTTCTTTCTTCCACACTGCATCCACCAACCACATCCCTGTGCAGAAGGAAGCATGTACTAGCTTATGTAGCACCTCTGAGCTAGCTAACATCACAGCTCAGCCCAGGAGGACACCATTAATGTTTACATCTCGCACTGACAGGAGCACAAGCCTCTTGTCCTTGAGTATATGCACTCTGTCGTGGTGATGCAATCAGTGGGTGTAGTTCGATAGAAAGAGTCATGAATTCTGGAAAGAGACATTGCTGTTGAGTTTTTCAAATGTGTTTGTTTTTTTGGCGCTTTGAGCACCACAAGCCGAGTGCCATCTAGTTCTATTATATTGGAGAGAAGGCAGACATCTCTACAGCTGATATCGACAACACTTGGCTACTCACACTAAAACAATCTAGACTGATAAACAGCACTACAGGTAAGAGGAGAAATATGTATATTTTATTTTGAGGTGAGTCAGTCCTTTAAAATTAGTGTTAGTGAAACTATGGGGAAATTATTTTGGGTTTTATGACTTCTCTTTCAGGTAGATCATCCTTTATTTATTACTAGTTATTGCTGAGGTTTATTTGTATGCTCCGTCATCATAGTTCAGGGCCCGCATTATTTAAAAGCCAGAAACGGTAAATACAACGGTAAATGGAAATGACACCTCCCATGCTCGGCCCTCAGAATGAATTCAAGAAACTCCCACACACCCTACTCAGGGGGTGGAAAAAGGAATGGAAACTTTGCCGAGAGGGATCCTCCTGGCAGGAAAGTCAGGCGGGTACTTCTCCATTGTTCACAAAGAGCAGTTCACCTCAAAGTGACGGCCTGTTATAGTTCCTCCGCAGCCTGACTTCACCTGCTGTGATCTGTTCTCTTCAGGAAACACGTCTGAAAGAAGGAATCGTCAGACTTCAGCCTCAGGAAGAACCTCTGCGCTCGGAGCTGCTCAGTGGAAAATTCACTGTGTTGGTAAGAGTCATTTAAATCTCCTCTAGAGTTGGCATTTCTTAGATGGAAAAATCCAGCGTGATGTCATATAGAGAACAATTAAAGGATAAGGCAGGAGATATTCTGTAAATTCTTTATTATAAACAAGTCAAATGAAAAGACCAAAACCAGCCCTGAATCAATCCTGCGTACAAGTACTGTCTGTGTATTCAAAGCTTATTCTTCTGTCCCATAGTCCTCCATTTCACACAGGAACACACTTTTGAGGACGGGTTAGTCTGCATTAGTAAGATGCCCAGTATACATAATGCCGGACCCTCAATGAGGTCTGTTTTCAGTATAATGATAGTACATTTCACACCGTTTCACAATCATGAAACATATGGACCAATGAGCTCTTTTCTTTGCATCTCCAACAGCTATCATCCCCTAAGTCCCAGCCTTGACATTTTCTATTATCATTATTCTTTTAAAAAATGGGGAGACAATAACAATAATGACACTAATTCCTAAAACAAATACAACAAAAGACAAAAGACAGTTGGCTTTTAAAAGAGAATACTGTTGTAGTAGGTCGTAGTTAATGTGGAAGAGAATTCCAGACAGTAAGAGCATAGTGACTAAAAGCACCGTGAGCTGATTGAGAGTTGATTTTAGGTGCAATGAGTCGACCCTTATTTGATGATCTCAGGGATTGTGAGCAAGAGGCCGTGTGTCGCAAACTGCGGTTAAAAACCCCAACTGAGTTGCACATTCTGAATGTGCAGTATACATGACCAAAGAATGCCTCCAAATCATGAAACATATTGGCATTTCCCTCATGTCTTAATCGGGAAAAAGCCTATTTCAGAATAGCTAAATGGAAATATGCTGTTTACGTGAGCCGTATTAAATTTGGAAAATTAGTGTGCATGTAAACCTAGTCGCTGTCTTGGTGTCATGTATGCTTACTAGAGCAACTGGTGCAGTCACAGGCTCCAGAATTTTCCGTAGTTATCGCCTCAAGGTCCACACAGCTTCATCTATTCAATGTTATACTTGTGTTTGGTCATGTCGTCCAGTTCGTTTGCTGTCTCTGTCAAGTAGCTGTCTGTTAGTCAGTCACTCCACAGCAGGAAACAGCACTTCAAAATAAAAGCGCTGTGCCAGAAATTTGCTGTACTTCAAAGTAAAGTGTGTTTTTTTACAAAGTTAACACGTTTGCATGTCACTTGTGGTCCATTCAGAATGAGTCCATGACCCACTTATGGACCGTGACCCACCAGTTGGGAACCACTGCACTAAAGCACCAAATGTGTATTAATTCGCAGTTTGAAATAGTCCCCAACAGACGCACTTTTAACTGTTTTGAGTAATGTTTGCTCAAAGCTATAGCACCCAGCTGTTTTAGGAAATTATATGATTACATATAATAATAAAATTGAAGCTGTGTACTCATGACCTGTTTTTATAGGTTTACATCCTCAGTAGAAAGCAGTGGGCCTGTGTCAAAGGTGGGGGAATCAGAAAGTATCGAGACAGGCAGTGTTGGTTTTGGTGTTTTCTAGTGCTGTACCCAGATATTCGGATATTCGAATATTCGTTTCTATGGGTAGGTATTCGTTATGAAAATTTGGTATTCGAGATTCGTTTTTTTATTTACTTTTTTTTTTTTTTTTTTTTGGTGCTAAATGTAGCCTTTTTGTTGTTGGTAAATGTAGGTTATCAATAAAAATCAAAACTTTTAAATTCCATTGTTAAAAATGTGAAAATATAGTATCGCCTACCAACTGAGCTTCTGCGCACGGCAGGCTTGAGCGCATCCGTCTGAGGCTGTGGATCAATGCCAAGTTTTACCACTTTATCACTATTCCCTCTAACTTGTAGCTGTTTTTTCATTATCTTTTGAATTTAATATGAATTATGGAACTGTTTTTGTCAACGTTTGTTTCCCCCATTTTGTACAATAAATGATTGTTTAAAGTTTCAACAAGTTTCTTTTGGAGTGCGTGACACAAGTGTGTTTTGAAAATGACCGCGGACTGTCACCTGCTCAACGCATCAGTACCTTCGGATGCCATGACAGTAATAGATTATAGATTAATAGACTCTAATAATAATGTCAAAATATCATTTACAGACCGATTTAACAGACGATCACTGCTGCACGACCCGCAGGTCCATTTGCGGGTCCCGCGGGTTACGGGTCGACCCGCGCATCACTACTCAGCTCAGTCTATAAAGGCTGTACACAACAGTAAGGCTATAGACATTATATTCTATTCAGGCCGGCAGAACCAGCAGCGCATCGGCTCTACAGTGCACAGCACTGCTGATTAACCATTTTATTGCAGCACAGAGTATCTGCCAGCAACCAGTTACTTGCAGAGGCTTCCTACAACTTGTTTCAATGGTTCCGATTTAATCAGAAGACAAATTAAACAGGGTGACTAGCCAACGTGAAAATCAAAAGAAAGCATAGAATAATGTACTGAAGGAGACTGTTGTGCTATCACATTTTTTTTTTGTGGTTTGAGAGCAAAGATCCGGTCGCCGCTGTGCAAAACTCCGCAATACAATTAGGGTCCAAAAAAGCCCCCAGAGGAGTGCTTCGCAAGGAGTCTTTGAAAGGAGCCGAGCCTGGCGTAAAACCGGAGAGAGCAGGCAGCACAGCCACAGCTGTTGCTTATCACATTTTCTTTTGCTGTTGTTTAAATAACATTGTTGCTGTGCTTTTGGTCTTCAGTACAGTTCAGTCAAACTTTATTTATGTCGCACTTTTCATACAAAGAGAATGCAACACATTCACAAAGTGCTTCACAAAATATATAAACCAATGAAAGGATCTTAAAATAAGAGGCAGATGTTGTTATTGCATGTAATGTGTGTAATGTCACTCCAACTGGAAATGAAAATTAGGACAGTTTATGAGGTATGGGAGCTCGGACAGAATGATAGAGGATGAAACATGCTTCAGTTCTGTACTGTCTCTGACAAAGCAAACAGAAAAGCTCCCTTTTCAACATGTTAAGTTTGTTGAGTTGTCTCACTTTGGATGTTTTTCCTCCTCCCTCTGTGTCACCTTTCAGAAATCTAAGTTCCTCTGGACTTGTCAAGGAAGTAGCTTGGCTTTAGGATCAATAAATCAATAACTCACACCTCAAAGGATCCCAACCTGCTAATGTAATGAGCTCACTTTTCATTCACAAGGTTTTAGGGTTCAAACTCTGAATGCAGGCTTCTATAATGAGGACTTAAGAGGTCCTTTAAGGGTGCAAGTTATTGACCGACTGATGTGCCAAGTGGATTTCCTTTGCCAGATAAATTTAGCCCTTTGTCAGCCAAATCACAACCATAAAAGATGCCCCCCCCTCCCTCCAGCATGCACACACACACTCCTGCGTTTCCCTTCTTCCTTCCCCATTGACGTGCCACAGTGGCATTGATGCTGCACATCCTCTTGTCTGACGTCGGAGGTCTCCAGCCTCAGCAGCGAGCTTCATATCCTGCCTGAGGTATTTTTAGCCCCCGTACCCGAGAACACAGGCTTATTTGCTTACAAAGGACGGTTCCGTGGTATCTTAGGTCAGCGGCTTCATTCAAGTGAAGAGTTTCTGGCTCTCCTGACAACCAGCAGCCTGAACACCCTTATCAAACCTGAGAACACCCCTCAGGTTTGATATGAGAAATATGTTTCATTTTCCTCTCAGGGTGAAAACAGAGCTGTAAGACCTGCAGCATCATTACTGGAGAATTGTTCCTCCTGTTGAATTGTTGACAGCCCTTTTTGGCAGCCTGCCAGTAACCAGCATATGAACTTAAGTGCCCCCCTGTGGTCATTGTTCATCCTTCATTTTTTGCAGAGCTTCCATTTGGTTGTCTCGTTGTCACACTTAAAACTAACCCCAGTAAACAAGTGGCTAAAAGTACCACATGATTTCTATTTAAAAAAAAAAACACTTCACAGTCAATCCACTGGTAACACTTTCTTCCCAGAAATCATAACTCATGCAACTAAGGAGAAATTCAATGGTAGGTAGTGGAGATGCAGAAAAATAAACCCTTCAGAAGACAAAATAAAAGCTGTAGTTTCTTGTTCTTAATAGAAACATGGAGCTCAGTGTTAGCTACCTTGCTCAAGGGATACACAGAGGGGAATTTATCCAGTGTGAATAGTGAAAAGGGGGTAAACGTGTCACACTAGGCTGAATGCTGATATAAGTTGTGGTGTTTTGTATTCCAGAGTGTACGGGATCCTTCGGGGGCCTCCATCGCCTTGTACACAGCCAAACTTCACCACCCAAACAAGACAGGCAACCATGTGGTGCTTCAGGCCCTCTTCTACCTCCTGGATCGGGCCGTGGAAAGGTGAGGACTGGTTTTAGGATGATTCCCTGAATATAAGAGAAGTTTAACAAGAGACCTACTGTTTTTAAATTATGAGCCTGATGTTATCTGTCCAGCTTTAGCTTTGGAATCTGATGCAAGATTTTACTTTAACTAGAAACCGTACCAAATATATCACCCAATTAAGCTCCAAGTGGGTCAGTTTCCCTTGAGGGAATCCTGAGCATGTAATATTTAATTTGAATATTTAAAGACAGCTTTCTCTATTGTGACTTCCACTGTATTTGAAATTATGAGTGTTAATTCAACGTTCTGTCTATTTGAGGTGTCAGGGGAGGAAAAACGTGCACGTACCTTCATAAGTTAGCTGTTACTTGACCTGTTTGTTACAAAATCCAAAACATTTACAGAGAAGTCTTAAAGAAGTCTCATTATTTTTCCACCTTGACCCTATTTCCTCTTGTTTTATATCTAAGTAACTCATGGGAACATCATTTTGTTAAATTGGTCTCGTATTGAGTGACAGCAGCAGGGATACAGGCTGCAGTGTAACCACTTGGGGCATGTTCGCACCCCTAATTTACATCCACTGACTGCCACTGACAGGCTCAATGCTTATGCTCTAAGTGTCTGACAGCATTATGGAAAGGATCCATGCAGAGACAGACCTTTTGTTAAAGGGTAAGATCCTTTTTGTTTGACAAGAAAAACGGACCCAAAATCACTGTCACTAAACTTACTAGACTCCTTTTAAATAAACAATAATTTCAGCGAGTATAGAGAAAGAATATTGTCACACCTAACAGAGGGAATTAAGGGTTTATTTCGGCCAAACCAGAGTTGATGATTGTTGGAACAGTGAAAAGACAAACTAAGATGTACTGAAACTTTCGTCCATCATTAAAATTTTCAGAACAGGTTCTATTTCCTGTGTTTTTCACATCCGTCTGAGCCTTTAGAGATGTTTGACCAAGAATCAGTGAATAAAATATGGCAGCGGGACACAGCGGCGACAAGACAGAGGAATAGGGTGCACAGAATCATTTCATAACTCTGATAGCTCACGTTCAACAGGTCAGATAGTAATATTCAGGTGGATGATAATAATGAGGAAGAGGATGTGGACCACATAGAATGGGTAACTCCAGTGGAGAGAGGCAAAGGAGGAGATGTGTCTTTTAATTTTGTCACGTATTGTGAATGTTTGCACCAAATTGAACAATACAACACATCAGAATCAGTGTGCAAGGTTTCTGTGCCTTTACTGTTTATTTGAATGGCGTCTGCTGGGTTTGAGATAGCGATTTCAGGGCTGTTTCTGGTTTAACTAAGGACTTTACCCTTTAACAAAAAGGTCTGTCTCTGTAGGGATCTTTCCACAGGTTTTCAGACACTTCCAGTTACAATCTGAGTCTGTCAGTGGATATAAATTGATGGTGCAAGTACGCTCCAAATGATTACATTGCAGCCTGTTTCAAAGCTCCTCTCTGCAGCAGTCTCACTCAATACCACTTTCAAAAAATGTTTTCCTTATCAGTAACTTAGATACACAAACACAGGAAAACAGGGTCCATGTTGGAAAATACGGAGCTTACCTTTAAAATTCTGTTTGCCCATAGCTTTGAGACCCAGAGGAATGGCTTGGTGTTCATCTACGACATGGCGGGCTCCAACTACACAAACTTTGAGCTGGACCTGAGCAAGAAGATCCTCAACCTGCTCAAGGTTAACTTTACAGTGCTGCATTTTACACAGACACATACATGTGTTAATACACGTACAGAAAAAGCCAAACAAAGGAAATGAGATGCTTAACCCTGAGAAACGGTGTAATATTGTAGTGTAATATTCACAAGAACAGATGCAGATTTACTGTAAACACTCCCACATACAGTGGTGGAAAAAAGTTTTCGGACACCCTTAAAATTTTACACAATCTCAAATATTATCATGAAATATTTGTGGAAAAATATTTTTTGTGTTTCAAAAGGTGTGGCTGCATTAGACAGATACAAACAAATACAAATTATATTTTTTTGTTTATTGTTTACAAGAAAAACTAACAAAACTAAATTCTTGACAGTTTCAATATGTCAGTTCTCAACATTGTCGGTATCAAAGTCAACAAATAACAGAGAATGTGTTCAAAACTGAACAAAAAATAAATAAACCATCACATCATCAAATTAATATTTAGTAGTCCTGCCATTGGCACGTAGTAGAGCTCTAATCCTGGCTGGCATGTCCCCCACGAGCCTTTCACACTGAGGGGTAATCTTGTCCCATTCTTCTTGAATTACTGCTTTTAATTCTTCTAAATTCTTTGGTTTATGCTTTGAAACAGACCTTTTGATAATCCACCACAGATTTTCAATGGGGCTCATGTCCAGGGATTGAGCTGGCCACTCTATGACCTGGATACTGTGCTCCTGCAGCCAAGTTCTACTGGCCTTGGATGTGTGGCAAGGGGCATTATCTTGTTGAAACATCCAGTTTTTACCTCGACAAACAGTGCACGCGCAGAAGGGAGCATGTGGGTTTCGAGAATGGTACAATACTTGGTAGAGTTCAATGTGCCATCACAGACAGTGAGATGACCAACACCAGCAGCACTCATGCATCCCCAAACCATGATACTGCCTCCACCATGCTTGACAGTAGGTACTGTACATGCTGGAGATAATGCTTCGCCTGGCCTTCTGCGTACCCTCACATTAGTAGGAGGAAGATAAAGCTGGAAACTGGACTCATCTGACCACAAAATCTTCTTCCAATTCCTGGCTGTCCAGTTCTTGTGTGCCTGGGCCCAACGACGCCGGGCTAACCTCTGTCTCTCATTGATCAGGGGCTTCTTGATAGCCTTGTAGGACCTTAAGCCATGATCTAAAAGTCGGCCACGTACAGTGCGGGTGGAACACTGGACACCAGTTTGGTTTGACCACTGCTGCTGAAGCTCCTGTGATGTCATTCGGCGATTTTGCCTGCACATGCGGATCAGGATGCGGTCATTTCTTGCTGAAGAAACCCTTGGACGCCCAGATCTTGGTTTGTCTTCCAAGCTGTTGGTTCGTCTGTATTTCTGCAGAGTGTATCCAACTGCTGAAGGACTGCATCTGCACTTTCTGGCTATCTGGCGGCAGCTGTACCATTCCTGGCTGAGAATCTTTATCTTCAGGCGTGTTTCCTGCGTTAGGTTCCTTGTTTTAGCCATTTTTGTGTCTGAAGAACTTTCAAATGTGCTGGCTTTATGTAGACACGAAGCTTGGCAACAAAAATTGTGTCTTTTAATAAAAAGAACGACCTTCATCACTGGTACCAAAATGACCCAATACTCAAAATTTCTTATGTATTTTTATGGAACCAATCAATTTTAAGTTTTTAATGGCTTTTTTAGGATTTATTTAGTATTTTGGCTGTGACTGTACTAAAAGAAATTGCACTTGAAGACCTAAGAGTGGTTCTTAATGCAATATTTCACAAATGCATGGGGTGTCCGAAAACTTTTTTCCACCACTGTATATTGGAAGAAAATGTGTTGAATTTTCTGCTGTTGTTGAAAGTGATTCACTCCTTTCCAGGGCCAGGTTAATACATAACTGTTGAGTTATGTCCTTCTTCCTGTGAAGAAGCATAATGATTAAAAGGAGGTTGGCATCATCACAGGATTTAGTGCTCGTCCAAAGGGCAAGATGAATGGCTCAGCGACTGAGATGACAAGCATAAGAATTATTTAATCCATGCACCTTGGCTGTGTAATACTCAGATGAAGGCATACTTGCAGGTACCTGCCAAAATAAGCACCACTCTGTGTGATTTGTGCTTTAAGGATCTTGTAGTATGTCATCTGGAGTCAATAGCACAGACACTTATGTAGCCACATCAGCATCAGCGGCATGTATTTGTGCCCACATATTGATCTAAACATTGACTGTAGTCGTAGAGCTGTGCTCAGTTAGTGTAAACAGCAGTGCCACAATATAATGTGAATGATAAATGAAAGAGGGTGAGCTTCTGTGAGTGTGCTGTCCAAGTCCAAGTGTTACGAGGATAAGATGAGCACATGATTATCATGACTTTTAAAGAAGAATGAAATCCCATTGAAGTTGTGCTGTCTTTCTCCACCAGGGGGCGTTCCCTGCCAGGCTGAAGAAGGTGTTGATTGTCGGGGCTCCTGTTTGGTTTCGAGTGCCCTACAATCTGCTCAGCCTGCTTCTCAAGGAGAAACTTAGGGAGAGGGTAAATAAAAGTTTTCTGATACTTTCTCCATGTTCATGATGATTCTTTTAAGAGGATTGGGAAAATTCTGTTTAGTTTATGTGGAGTGGTATTGAGCAGGCACTTCAGTGTCATTGATTGTTGCAGGTGATCATTTGATTAGGGGCTTCTCTCTAACCACTAATTCTCCCTGCTGCCTCATATATCACCGGATGTTAATGCTTGTATCGCAGGAGTCGATCACCCTGCCACATCACTGTCCCTGAAGAATTTCATTAGTATGGATTTTTTTACAGTCACCTGATGCTCTACTGTAAATTGTGTTTCAGTTTTATTCCTGCAATCAAAAATAAATAAAAAAAAAAAAGTAGTTTCAGCCCTCCGTTAAAGGATACCAGAGGTGTTTAAATGTTTATGATGTGAATTTTCTCTCCTGACTCCAGGTCCAGATGGTGAAAATGGCCGAACTCCGCCAGCACCTCCCCAGGGACTGTCTCCCCCAGCACCTCGGCGGCCTGCTGCCTCTGGAGTCGTACAGCTGGAACCAGCAGCTGCTGGCGGGCCAGAATGGCCGGGTGGACCCAGTGGACGAACTGGTGGGCATCCCTGTGGAGGACTCTTCCATCCACGTCCCCGGACCTGAGTCCATGCGTCCACAGGAGCTGCTGGTACACCTTGGCAGGCTTCAGCGCTCAGGCATCCATCAAGAGTATGAGGAGGTCCGCAAAGAACCGCCGCCCGGAACCTTCCACTGTGCACAGTGAGTTTACTGCAGCATAGTATACTGTGTATATACACATAAATATCTGCTTTAGGGTTAACATTTGAAGCATCTTTACATTGCAAACATGGGATCATTACAACAACAAAACAAGGGATTAATTCACAATGTTCAAACTTACTATTTTCTCTAAAAGAAATCCATTAGATTGCTTTTTCCCCCAGACACATTTTTACACAAGGAACAATTTCAGTTACACTCTAAAACGATTGTCCTACATAGGCTACTTGTTTTTATTGTACAAAATGTTATTTTGTTCTAAGTTCACAACACTAATAGAAGCAGACAAACTGATACTCAGTATTTTAAAGTGAAAGAGTAAATTGACGGAACCGGTGGACTCTAGTGTTGTCTTCGCTGTGTCGATATGAAGAGGCTCAGACCGTGAATATCTTTGGAGGAGATCTCCGTTTATTCCTGACATCTCTGACAGCAAGAGGTAAAAACAAAACCCTCGGTCAATTACAACCATTGAACTCAAGACCCTACACAAGTTAAGTGACACAGGAATATATTAGCATATAATACAATACGTTTAATCTGAAAAATGAACTTAGAAACAGTTTAACAGCACTAAAACATGGGAAATACTACGAGAGCAATGTCACTTACCTCTCCCATGGAGCACAACAGTAGAAGGGGAGAGGTAAGGCAGGAGACACCCCTTTTATAGGTGGGGTACCCCCAAAGGTGAAAGTAGGGGTACAGAACGTATCAAATGTTCCACAAATTGACAATGGAGGCCTAAGCTTGTCACGATATAACGACTGAAACAAATTTTGTGTAATTATAATACTTAATATTACAAATGTAGATTTGACTTTGTCACACATATTACTGCTGTTTATTTAACCCTGTTACATACAGACAGAAGATTAATCAGTAACTTATTTTATAATGAATAACTTCAGTAATTTGTCAAGTGCAAAATGCTAACAACTTGATGGGTTCAGCTTTTCAAATGTGATGATTTTATTTCTGTATTTCTCATGTATGAGAAAGTAAATTGAACATATTTTGATTTTGACCTGTTGACTGTATAAAACAAGCAATTTGAATATGCCGCCTTGGGCTTTGGGAAATTATAGAGGACAAAAATTATTCAAACCCGGGACATCAGGTTCACTATTTGTAGACTTTCAATTGAGCACCGTCAATTTAAGTCCACTTAAAGTGCTTGTTTTTGCCACTGACAGGCTCAGATTGTTATTATAAGTATCCAACAACATTATGGAAAAAACTCTACAGAGTCTACAGCCTTGCTTTTGGACCCACTCCTGAGAAGGTCCATCTGCGGTGCAGCTTGGTGTGGCACAGCGCGTCTAGACTGACAATGGAAACACAAATCGGTGCGGCATAGCTTTACTCGGCGTGGCCACGAGTGACAATGGAAAAAGGGTATAACTCTCGAACATTTCCATCGTTGTTTTCTTGCAACAAGTCACCTCTTGCGAGATTTTAGAACGGGACTTTGGCTCGAGTGAGACTGGGTTATGCACAAAATCAAACAGACCAGCGAAAGGTCTGGACAAACACTTAATCTCTTTTTAGGGCCCTTTCCATAATGTTGTCAGACACTTATAACGACGATCTGAGCCTGTCAGTGGCAAAAACAAGCTTTTAGTAGACCTCCATTGATGATGCCAAATGCCTCGAGTGATCACACTGCAGTCTGTTTGACCGCTGCAGTTGCAGCAGTCTCTCTCAATACTGGACCAGTTTCAAAAATTGTTGTCTGCATGAGTCCGTTAGACCCAAAAACGTGAATCAAACAGTGCAGAATGAAAAATACTGAGGTTTCCTTTTCAGCATTGGTGGAATCTGGCTGCCGCATTAAGCGTCACTCATAATCTATGGTATTATTTGCCTTCAGATCAGCCTACAATCAGGAGAGGAATCGCTATGGAGACGTGCTGTGCCTTGATCAAACAAGAGTTCGTTTGAAAGCCAGGAGGAACGAGGTTAGTGCTTTTTAATAATCTGCATATTACAGTTGTCATTCATATGAAAAGAAAAAGACTGCCAGTTCCATTCATCATCATCCTCCGCTGCCAAGTAATGTGCCAAGCTTCAGCGTTTTGAATGGCTGCCACGCTGCCAGTATTCTGATGTACAAGCTGATATTTGTCCAGAGAGTGTAACCAGAGTATTTTCATTCTGCTGTGTTTACTCCTCTAAAATAACTGAATACACTGTCAGCCCCGTGTAGACGACTCAGCTGTACTATCTCATTCAGCTTAGCACAGTCCACCTTTTAGTGTTTCCTTTAACTGACGTGATGTCTTTGTAACAAAGCTTTGATGTTCCCACAGAGATCAGACTACATCAATGCCAGCTTCATGGACGGCTACAAACAGAGGAATGCATATATTGGTACTCAAGGTATGACATCTGACACATATTTTTAGTCAGTGTTATCTGGATTATCGTAGAAGTTTAAATCAATGGTTCCCAACTGGTCCAGCCCTGGGGTCTAGAAATCTCCCTAGTCATTAGTCCAAGGTCCACACAGTTCAATATATTCAGCATCATACTTGCATTTGGCCATGTCGTTGAGCTAGTTTGCTGTCTCTGTCAAGTAGCTGTCTGTTAGTCAATCAATCTACAGCAGGAAATGGCACTTCAAAAGAAAAGCTCTGTGTTAGAAATTGATTTGTGAAATATAGCAGTGTGGAGCCATTTAGCAGGAGGTTAAAAAGGCAGGATGCTGCAGAATTTTCTCAAAATACCGAGGGACTCTTCCTCATGCTGACAGAATAAGCTGTTGGACCTGCAAGTGCTGGATCTGCACACAACAACACACTGAGGTTAATTTTGTGATTAAAGAGTCGTTAGCAGTAAATGAAGAGTTGAGAGCAGGCGAGGGGTTTCAGGTTTGTTTTCTTTATTAGTGTCTGGTGCGAGTGGAGCTAATTAGGCTGCTGTTCCATGCAATCAAATGGATGTGCTCCATTACACTGATCTCTGACTGAACTGACGTCATTTTAATGTGCTTTGTACTTCTGTAGGACCGCTGGAAAAGACCTACGGTGATTTCTGGAGAATGGTTTGGGAACAAAACGTGCTTGTTATCGTCATGACAACCAGGTAATTTGAGCTGATTTTCGAAAAATCTAGATTAAAAGATAATACTTGTTTGTTGAGTCGGAAAATAATGCCAGTTTCCTTTTTTTTAAGACTAGTCAGGATTAGATCTGTAACTTAAAGGGGACCTAACGTCAAACGGACGTCTTCTAGCAGAAATCTGATCCAAAATCAAGAAAATATTAACATCAGAAAATAAGATTACATATTTCCCTGATGTTAGCATGTAGCTTCATTTAGCACTGTAGGCTCCATTTAGAGTCATAGTTACTCATGCTTATTCGTACCACAAGCCGACGTGGCCTACACATGAGACTCAGCGAATGCCCTTCAATCCATCCTGTTGAGTGTCCTCACATGCGACCCACCCCTCAGGTGATCACCCTAGGCACCGCGAGGATACTACCCTGTTACAGGTAGCGGGTCTTGCTGAAGAAACTTCAATGGGAAGAAGGAGGAGTGATGAGGTTGGAGTACCTCCACTCAGTGTGTCTCCCTTCTAGACCCAAGGACAGTCAGGACCATTACCACACGCTTGACATTTGCACGCCAGCACTCTTGGGTCTGACTAACTAAAAAATCTGGTCTGTCGTATAACCTCCGAACGTAGGGTCTGGAGATCAGGTAGAACACCCTACCCTCCAGGTTGACTCTAGATCCAGAGTCTGGGAACCACGGTTAATTAAGCCATTGATGCTTATCACGCTCATCTAGTGCTTATCCATGCCACAAGCCAATGTGGCCAACACACGAGACTCTGCGAATGTAAACATTTGCAGTAGTGTGCCTGGAGTAGATGACCTTATAAAGAAATCTGGCACGCTATGACGTCATACCACAGTAGAAAAAAAATTGTAACACTATGTATATGACACAAAATATGTAAGAGCATAACAGGTCCCCTTTAAATGTATTTCATCCACTATGTCCTGTCCCTCTCCTGCAGGACAGATGAGGGCAGTCGAAGGAAGTGTGGCCAGTATTGGCCTCTGGACGAAGGGGGGCAGGAGGTCTATGGCCACATGGCAGTGGTTAACCAAAGGGTGGACCACCACACCCACTACAACCACACCACCCTCGAACTGCACAACACTGAGGTACAACCTTTGAGCACTGCAAGGATTAATGTTGCAGAGGAGGAGAACAACAAAAAGCATACTGGTGCATACTGGTGCATACAGGCTCAGTGGAGTCAGATATATTGGCTGGCTGTAGTGAGATCCATCTTCCCCTCTTTATCTGGGTCAGATAGCAGCAGGATAAGAAATGTAGCCTAGATGCCCTTTTTAAACAAATTAGATTCAAAGTGTTAATTAGAAAAATTTAAAAGGTGCAGGTAGATGAGTTTTTTTAAACTTTGCTCAAAGCCAAGCTTGTTTCCTGTCTTTACTTTATGGTAAGCTGAGCTTAACACCTGCTGGCTCCAGGTTTTATATATATAGCGACATAGACATGAGTGGTATTGATCTTCTCATCTAACTCTTGGCAAGTAAGCTTGTTTCCTATAATATCGAACTATCCCTTTAATGGTGCCATATTTCAGGAGCGTAACGTACAACAAGCATGTAACTAAAAATATGTTTAATCCATTCAGACATGTGAACAGAGACAAGTGAGTCATTTCCAGTACCTCAGCTGGCCTGACTACGGCGTTCCCACCTCGGCAGTGACCCTCATCGACTTCCTGGGAGCTGTGAAGAGACAACAGAGGAAAATGGTGAAGGCTTTGGGACTTCAGTGGGCAGGCCACCCACAGGGACCCCCTATAGTGGTCCACTGCAGTGCAGGGATTGGGAGGACAGGTGAGATCCTAGAGATTGTATTCTTTTCAAAATATAGCTTGATGTCTGATAATTGACATATCACCAGTTGCGTTTCCACCAAAAACTTTAGGCATAGTACTCTTGGAATCGATACTTAACATGTATGGACAAAATTGTCAGACACCCATTTGTGAAGTTAAATAACGAGCTTCGGGTAATGAGGTTAACACAGAGTGGATAAGATTGTAAACATTTAGACCAAATTTGAACACAAGAAGCCTCAATTTTGCTTTTTTTTTTAAATGGTATTAATGATTGTGCTTTGTTATCAATAATTATTTTCTTAATAAGTGTGTCTACTAACAAGCCCTGTTGTTTGTAGGTACCTTCTGTGCCCTGGACATCTGTCTGTCCCAGTTACAGGACGTAGGCTCACTAAATGTTTGCCAGACGGTGCGACGCATGAGAACACAGAGGGCCTTCAGCATTCAAACCCCGGACCAGTACTACTTCTGCTACAATGCCATTTTGGAGCACGCCCAACGGCAGGGCCTGCTCCCAGCCAATCAGTGAGCTTCAGCCCTGACTTGCCAAATTAATCCATGAGCTCTGAGATTTCTGCAGCCAATCTGTTAACCCCGAGCTGTGTTGTGTGACCAATTCGTGAGCCCAGGAAAGTTAACTTCCTCACAGAGGCTGACTTCTGAAAGTAGGCCATCCTTCATTGGCAAGCCAGACCAAGACAAGACAGTGACGAGCAAAGGCCTGAGTGTTTGACATTATGATGTTTCATTGTGATAACATTCTCGCTTCCAACAATGTGACATTTTGTTTACGCCGAACATATCTCAGACAATACGTGGCAGTGTGTACAAACTGCTCCTGTGTCGTGCAGTTTTGTGGTCTACGGTCAGACACATTGGGCGGAGTGATCAAGGAAATGTTCATTAACCTTTTGTTTATTTATTCGCTACTTTAAACAGATGGTTTAGGGGACCTTTAAAGGAGCAGTTCACCCCAAATTAAAAATTCAATCAGTAACCACTCATCCAATGTCAGTTAAAATTCCACTGTTGGACTGCGGAACAATGAAGATGACCTTTAAATGTGTTTCAGTCAAATTCTCCTTAAATGCTTAAGTTAACATGGCCGTTGTGTGCCAAAAAGGCATGTTACTTTTTAACCCACACATGTCGTGGAAGGTTTATTTGCAGCCAAATAACTGTCCTATGAACATAATTACTGTACACAGACAATATCTTGGTCAGGTGCATGGTGTAAAAATTAAAGCTAACATTATGCTTTTAATGCACAAATTGTGCTAATTAGACTTTTGAAGGGTAACTGTGATATTTTTCATACTGGATCCTATTTTCCCATGTTTTTGTTTGTAAGTGACTAATGGGAACAACATTTTTTGAAATTGTTCCAGTACTGAGCGAGAGGGCTGCAGCCATCTGCGGAGAAACAGGCTGCTGGTGTGCAATTCCCCATTAAGGTTACACTGCAGCTCCTTTGCTGAATACTGGACCAATTTTAAAAACTGTTGTTCTCATTAGTCACTTAGACACAAAAACATGAGAAAATAGAGTCAGGGTTGAAGAATACCAAACTTACCTGCTAAAGGGGAATTTCTACTTGTGTGTTGGCTCTTTGCAAACCCTACGCCGTAGCCTACGTTGCCTACGTGATCATTTATACTTGTGCCGCTCTGCAGTTACACCTCCAAAACACTAGCTGGTGTCTGGGTTTCTGTGAAGTGCTTTAAAGTTTACTTGATTCAAAACACACCCAAAACATACATTAAACATGGCTTAGTAACAACAATTTCAAACACAAGTACACAAATCAGCTTCATTATAACTCGCAGCATTCTCAGACAAACACTTGTCTTTATCCGGACACATTTTCCCCACAAATACAACATGCTAATGTTTTTAGCACAAGTCTATGGCATTTTACATTGTATACATTAGCTTAGCAGCTAGCAGACTTTTCCTCTGTTCATATAAAACCAGGGACAACAGCAACATTTACCAAAGGTAAAGTTAAAAATTCTGCTCCATTACAGCACACAAGGTTCACTGACAAAACAACTGTCTTTGAGGGAACAACTTTCCACTGAGGGAAATGGTTTCAGCTTACAGAAATAGACAGGAGGTCTGTGTCGCTGTGACGTGTAGTTACATTTCTGGGGAGGTGCACGTCAGGCTACGGTGTAGGCTCTGTGCAAGAAGTAAGTTACTGACCCAGTTTTCATTTTTTTTGGTGAAATGATCCTTTAGCTAAGCACACCATTTTTAATTCCAACTGTTAAGCAACAATATAAGGTTTTAGTCAGGTCATAGTTTTTTCACCTCCTGTGTCCAGGAAATATTGTGTAGTGCATTTTGAGCACATGGTATTTGTCACGTAGATGGTACGAGCTAGTCTCAGGAGCGTCATACTGAACACAAGGAGGTGAAACTGCCCGTCTTGTTATCAAAAACAATTTAGTTAGAAAGTCTTTTGCCAAGAGGATGTTGTATTCCTCTGAGGTTTCATGATGCATTCTCCTTTGCCTTACTGAAAAACCCTGAACGGCTGTGAAGAGGAGTAAAGCACCTCCGTAATGGCCGATACATCCCCTCTGTGATCATTAAATTGCTCCATGTGAATTCCTCTTTAGTTCTTTTTTTTTGTTTCTGTTTTTCCATTGACAGCCTGACCTTCCATCTCACCTAAATATTGAGATTTCCTGACTTGCAGCACAGACAATGACCAGTGTCTTTGGCCGCCTTCGCTCACTAGCAGTGCCATCATGCTTCGGTGATTGTGGGAATGTATCGCTAAACGCCCACACACATGCACACGCACACATTTAGAGCAGTCTGCAGTGACTATGCCATCGAAGCATACATATGTGTACATCTGTGGAAGTCATCAGTTAAGACCTCATGAGTAGTGCAATACTTCTTTTTTTTGTTTTCTTTTACACAAATCACGTCTTAGCACTTTTAAATAACGATTTTCAATGTGCTCTGAGATTAGTCATCGTAGAGATAGGATGCAACAACACCTAAAACTTAATTCTGTAGGTCTACATGTGATGCTGGGATAATTGTTAAATTTAGTGATGCTAAAAACACATCGTGACAATTTGATCTCACTGTAAACATCTGTGTAGAGCTTTATTGGGACGAATCAAGAGGATTTTACAGGGACGCCAGAAATGAATGATAGACTAGCTGAATAAGCGTGCACAACCCTGTGCCTACACCCTTTAGAGTCCGTCTTGGGTGACTGAGAGTCTGAAGTGTATTTTTCATTCGTATTGTGTTACTTTTAAGTTCTACAGACTGTGGTTGTAATCCATGCTTTCATCTGGTCCCAGTATCTTGCCATTATTATAGAGTACATGTACAAAACCTGAGTGTCTGTGTGTCATACGTTGCATTATGTTGTTGCTGGGTGAAAAAAAAACGTGTTCTTTGCTACAGAATTCATATTGAATTTGCTTGTAGTGAAGCATTTTTTAAGTCTGCCATCCTCATGCACTCTGATTTTAGAATTATTTTTTTCCTTTCAATGACGGACGCAAAATGTGCCCTGTTTTATTTTTCTATTATTGTATTCAACAACTGTTTTCATACGATTACCCAGGATATACAGTTATCTACATTAATTTTATATTTGTTCTATTATAACCTGTTACTTTATCATTCGTATGACTATTGAATCAAGCTATACTGTATTAAATACAAACTATGTCAACATATACGTCTGTTACGGTGGGTGTTCTTTGGCTTACAACACTGATTTATTGAGTGTGTGTGATGTTTGCTGAGTTCTAATCAAGAGTTTGTTGATTATGTTAAGTGTCTCATATACTACCATACATTTATTAAAACTCCTCTAAAAGCAGAGTGTGTAAAAAAGAATAATAAAACGTGAAGAAAGGATGCACTGATATAGGTAAAGATATGTAGTTAAAGTGATAACAGACTTTTCAACTTTTCCCCCGTAGCGTTTCCATGTGGTGTTACTGTTGGCGCCGCTGTCGCAAAGACAACAGGATCACTTTCCATTTTCCACAGTCAAGCAGCTACCACAGTTTCCACAGGTACTTGGGTTGTTCCACCATCTGCCATTTCTGCCACTAAGGATAGTAACTTAACAGAACTTACACTGATACTCTTTGGTACATGGAGTTAGCTGCCTATAGCTACTTGGGAAAACAAAAGCACTATCCTCTTCCTGTTTTGGTTGCACAATGCTTTATACACTTTCTTAGCAGTGTAAATTGAGTCTTCATTTTCCCGGGGGTTTCTACCCATTGGCAGACAGAATTGAGCCTTTGCTAAGTCCCGCCCTCGGACGCAGACTGGCCAATCATAACGTAGCGTCGGGCTGGCTCACACCAGGGTCTGACAACAACACAGCTGTGCTCCATTGACTCTAATGCAGTCGTTTCAGATTTCCTTCATTTTCAGGCTGGTTTTGTGGATTTGGAGCTAAATGTTGTGCCTGGGGCACGTCGTGTATTAATGATACTTGTTACCTGGAGAGGTTGGAAAAAGATATATGTTTCTTCCCTGTTCCAAAACCAAAATCAAACCCTGAAAAGTGTAGGGTTGGTTGGCTAGCTAGCTACTGAAGATATAGCCTACTGAATGTTGCCTACAGTGGAAAAAAAGACCGACCCTGCTGTACAGGAATCAGTGAAGGCGATGCATCACTTAAAGCTGCTGATAAACACCTACAGGTCGCACGAAACACCTTCATTAAGTTCGTAAAGAGGTGATGGAAACACAGCGATGACTCGAAACATCCCAACTTGTTTTATTGTTTGTAGGTCTCTCACAATGGTCCCCAGTGGTCTGCAGCTTGGCAGTTCTCTTGCCTTCGTGTCATGCCATCCACCAGCCACCATCCCCTCCACCTGAAAACTGACAATGCCAACATTTTCCTCTGATCAACTGGGTTTTACTTTACTGTTTTGGTTCACTCTCACCACTCTTAACTTCATTTACAGCTGCAACAGGCAACTTTTTCGGCAGAAAGGCTCTAAAAGCTGCATATTTCTCTCGAGTTGGTGGAGACCAAAACAGAGCAAAAAGGAGTGAATATTGGACTTCTATTTGTCACACATCTAAAATCATGACTCCAAATGAATTATCTTGTGTCAATGGACAACTGTTGGCTAACACCTTCACCTTAACTTTATGAAGTGATAATGTTGAGTTTAACTCTTGCTCCGCTGCTCCCAAACAGCCAAACAAATCAATGAGTGCAGGCTTAAATAATTAGATCAGTGGAGATTGTCATTTCAGGCTCTGCATAGTTGAGACAGTGGATTTCAAACTGTTGACACATCCTACACTGAATCTAACCTATAAACCAAATGCATCTCACATTACAAGGCTTGGTAATGATTCCCAGTCATCTCAGCCGACAGCTGAAGGTCCAAACATCTCTTTTCTCTTGAAACACAGAGCCGGTAGTTTCAGTATCACTCCTACACTGCTGCACACACTCAACAAATACGGTGAACTTAGCTCGACTGTGGGGTTTGCCACCACAACGAAGGGAGAAGGGAATACCCACAACACGATGTGTACTCCCAATACGTTGAAACACTGCAGCAGAGAAGCATGCTGGGAGCTCAGTTCAGCAGTGTGTGGGTTTGTCTTTCTCAACAATGCTTATTTTTGGGTGTGGTAGGATGTCCCCAGGGCAAATTATTGCTCTCTGTATGTTGCAGCATAAAGCTCATTGAGAGAGAGATTCAGTGTGTGCATGTGTTCATCTCATTTTACACTGAAGCTTTTTGTCAACACTGTTTTCTGTCCTTAGCAACATTTTAGTATGAATTTCTTAAACTTTAATGATGATGTCTTAATGGAGCACCTTTAAAAGATCACTGTGATCCTGTATTACACATGTCACTGCTTCACAGGCCCTCAGTCCTACACCTGATTATATGGTCATATGGACTAAAACAGAACGATTCATTTGAGATCCGAGACCTCTAATCATCCTCTTCACCACATCAAACAAAGATGGTGACACCAAGAAAACAAACCTTGAATCAAGATCTCTGTTTTTTGTTCCTACTGTTCAGCATTTTACTGCATCAACTGAGGACCGAGTGCACAGAGAAAGTTTGGACATCTATCAAACTGAACATTTAACACAAGTTAATGTAATAGTTTTTAACTTAAAGTGTCATGAATTCTTCATCTTGAGAATTTCGACAAATATAAAAAGTTAAACAGCATTTCTCTTGGACAAATCTGCTGTGGACAAGTCTCCCTCCATGAAGTATCAGTGTTTGGATCTGCAGGAAAGGAAGTTTTCGGCCTTCTGAACATGAATGGAGCTGCTGCATCAAGTATGAAATTAGAGTCCTGGGGCTGATTGCACAAAACACCTCAAGACTTTCCTTAAAGTCCTAGTTAAGGTTTCTTCAAAGTAAAATCAGTTGCACAAAACACCCTGAAGTCTTCTCCTTAAGATGTTCACTTAAGTATTTATGGTTTCCTCCTTGCATTTGTCTTATACTTGAGGAATCCGTAGACCTTAAGTTCATGGGCCAAATAAAGGCAAATTTGATCGCAGGTGGGCCAGACCAGACTAGTAAATGGCTCGTTGTTTTTGGCCTCGTGCTCATACAGTGTATCTTGTAGCTAAAGTCTAACCAAAGCCTTTGAATATGTTTTTGTACCACATTAAATTCGCAACCTCTTCATTCAAGTTACCACACTACAAGAGAGACCTAATTCAACACATCAGGTCAAGAGTCGTAGTCATCAATTTGAATTAAAGCTCAAGATGCTTTTTAGTAGCATCAAATTCCACTTTTATACTGTGTCTAGCGGTTGGAGAGCAGTCATGATAGTATGACAGCCCATGTAACATCCTGAGGCACAGCAGCCTTAAAGAAGGTCCACTGATCACATAGAAAACAAGTACACAGCAGCTCACAGCACAAATCAATCTGGGAGTCTTACTGAGCTGAGTTATTTTTCCCACTGCACCACTTCATCATATCTTAGGGTTCCCCCACCTGCCAAATCCCACCTTAACCCCTGTTGACACCAGAATATTTTATTTCTTGACATTAATGTCGCCTGTTATTACCCTCTTAAAATCAGCCTCCCTGTGGAGACCTCTGCGAGCACTTAGGCAGTGGGCGGTAGATGCAACTGTAATTAATGAGAAGAGTCTGGAGCAATTATCACTGTTAAAGAGTCACTAATGGTTTACTTGAGACATTAATAACGATGTCTTTTCTCTCTTCTTATGAATGTTGTTTTGATCAGCTTTCCTCCGAGGACTTAAGTAAAGACAAATACACACATAATGAGCACCTGATACCAGTTGCACAGAACACCTTAAGTTTTTTGCTTACATTTAAGATTTAATTTCTCCTTAGCTGAGGGACTTAGTTGCAAAATGATAAAAAAATCCATTATTTTACCAGGGGAAGGGTGGTATGACATATTTTTGTAATAGGAGGAAATTAAAAACTTTTCTTAAATCTGACATTGCACCAAAAACAAAAAATAAAGATTATAAAAATAAAAAATTACCAGTGCTGTGCGGTGTGATTGACCCTTATCAGACTGAGATAATAATAGTAGAATAATATCTTTACCTGTTAGTATGTTAAAAATGTGTCAATATATGTGTTTTTTAACAAATGCAAATTAGTGGTGGGGGGTTAATATTTGATTAAATGATGACTTTAACTAATTTAAAACATTTTAATAACAAGAATTAAATGGAAAACTCTGTAGGAATTGATCAAAACTTCATCATTTTACGAGAGGAAGGGTGGCATGATTTATTTTTTGTCTGTGTTGCACCAAAAAATAAATAAATAAATAAATAATAATAATAATAATAATAATAATAATAATAATAATAATAATAATAATAATAATAATGTTGCACCAAAATCAGTGTCGTGGGGTATGACTGACCCTTAATAATAACAGCAGAATAATTGTAATAGTTGAAAATGTGTCAATATATGTGTTTTTAAACAAATGCAAATTAGTGGTGTATGACACAAACTGGAATGTAATGGGTTCATATTTGATTAAATAATGACTCAAACGAATTTAATTTCAAAGAATGAAATGAAAACCCTGGAGAAAATGATTAAAAAAAGTGACATATGGCCTTTGTCAGTGTCTTTGGTCATAAGGGATTTTTAGGAGGCTGTTTTTCTGAGAGGAGCACCGAGGTTAATGACGTCATATACACGTTTAAATTGTGCTAATTTAATTATAACAATGCATCACACATTGTTTGTTGCACGCATGTTTGTATGTAAAATCTGAATCTGACAAGTAGCTGTGGAGTAAAAAGTACACTGAAGTAGAGGATTACAGTCTAAATAAAGTACACGTACTCAAATATATAAATTGAGTAAATGTACTTGATTACTTGGATCTTTTCCCTCCACTGTAGAGATGTAGACTTTAGATGGGAGTCAATGGAGACAGTGTTGTCTCTCTCTGAGCTTTTAGCGGGTGATATTCAAAATAAAGTGACGTGTCATGTAGTGTGCGCCAATGCCAACGGAGGGGGGCGTCTCCAACTATTTTGTTACAAACACGAATCCGGAGTAAGGAGTCTTTTTCCTGGGTATGTAACAGCTGCTTAAACTAAATAATATCAACAGTATCGCTGCTATATGAAGTGAAGGGTGTGTGTATGGAGGGAGGGGGGCGGTTAGTGCTCAGTGGCGCCTTTTGTGTCTTTAAATGAATCGCGGGGGGCTTTTTATGGACGCAGACGACTCAGAGAATAGCCCCAAACACACCGAGATAGATGGCAACATCTGCAGGACGTCATTTTGTCGGCTAATAAACAGAGTGTCGCTCCGGGCTGAGCTGCTTAACGTGAGGCATCCCGCTGTCTGCGAGTCCCAACATTGTGTCTGCAGCGATGTGTGAGCATGTAACGCTAATGGAGGGGGGAGGGAGTTGTTGTGGTGAGACAGGTTAGACATTTTTACTCCCGACTGCTGAAGTAAACAAAGAATATGATTTGTCAGGAGCGCGGTCGGAGGAAAATGGGGCTGCGTGTTGTTCGGGGAGGGGATGGCGTGGCGCCGCCGTGCCGATGTTTCCACACCGCGACGCCGTAGTTCCCGTTTCGTTTGACTTTGGCATTGTTTAGTAAGGGCAACTGGATCGGCTCCTGTCGCCCTGAAATAAGATGCAGCCCGCCTGTAAGGCCCTGCTTCCCCCCGTGCCTCCACCAGCGCTCATGCAAAAAGCGTCAATCACCAGCTGATGCGTTTTAGTGTCTTTTGTTTGCAGCTTGTAAACACACACACACACACACGACGCTGAGTGCAGGGCTGATCCTCCTTCACCGTGTGCACTGTTGTTCGCTGCTGTGGGGGATCTCCACAGCCCCGCAGTGCCGTGTCGTGCAACGCTTTTTGCACAGAAATACTTGTTAAGCTTCCACAATGACCGTGCGGTGCGTTTTGGTCACACGTTTGTATCTTTTGCAAAGACGCACAAATTTACGTGGGGGAAGCCAGTCGGGATAGTCGTGGAAAGCTCTGTGTGTGTGTGTGTGTGTGTGTGTGTGTGTGTGTGTGTGTGTGTGTGTGTGTGTGTGTGTGTGTGTGTGTGGTGCAGCCCACGGTCGCTGCTGAAGCCTCAGCCTGAGCAGGAATGAGGAATCCCGGGCTGGTGTTGCAGCTCCGCCTGTCGTGGGCGATGGTTTATTTTGGAAGTTCCACCTTTTTGGGATTTGTAATGACGGCTGCATGCGGTGATTGGCTGAGGTGTCCACAAAGAGGAGGGACACGAGTGCTAAAGCAGACTCCCTCCTACAAAGTCACGTGTTACCAAACTCCAGGAAGTAGCTAGTTGTGTCGATAATACGACCAATAGATTGATAGATAGGACTCAATGAATATGTCCAATGGTAGTGACTGGTGTTATGTGAACTGTGTATTGTGGTGTACTGGTATAGTAAGGTGCTTGGTTGAATAAATAACTGTTAAAGTAACTATACCGTGAATCTATATATACACAGATATGTAATATACACCAGGTTGGATTACCAAGGCTGCAAGGCAATAATCTTATGCCCCTGTCCTTTAGAGAGGACATGAGTCAAAATCTAGTTTCAAAACCTTTTTTATTTTTTGTTTATATCATGCTCACATGGTGCATTATAAAGTTGTTTTATCTGTTTACCAAAAACTTACTGATGTAAGAGTACCACATGCTTTGTGCAAAATACTGCGCTGTACTCAACAGACCTCCAAATAGTTAATTTAAGCCATGAATGAACACACACGCACACACAGAACATAAATACAAAAAAATGAGTCAAACTAATTCTGCTTTTCAAAGTGCAAGTGGGCAGCATTTATTTGGCATTCGTTACTGAATGAACAGAGTTGAATAGATGTAATTAATGTCCTTGAAAATATTTGTGCAAAGGAAAAAGACGAGTCTGATGCTTCACTGTCAGATGGAAGAGGGTAATCCTTATACTGTTACTACTGTTATTAATACATGGAAATAGTGTGTGTGTTTGTGGAGAAGGCACAGCTATAGACATAAAATGTCTTTTCTACTCATTTTATTTGGATAGGCACAACACGCTCATGGATGGATTACTGAATGGTCTTGGTGGGCACAGGCCCAGAGGCCCCTCTGGCCTTTACATGCAAAATGTCACCCAAATTTATATGTACAGACGAGGAAGAGACTCAAACTGACCAAAAAAAAGTTGCAAAGGAACTGCAAAGAGACACAAAACAACTACAAAAAGACACAAACTGAATACAGAAAAGGGCTAAACAGCCACAAAGACACTCAAAATAACTACAAAGAGACATAAAATAAGCAAAAAGGACATCAAATTAGCTCCAAGAGACACAGAATAACTACAAACAGGTGCAAAACAACCACTAACAGACATGAAACTACTACAGAGACATAAAACCACAAAAAGATGCAAAACAAAAACAAAAAAGGAGCCCAAACCACCACAAGGTCTGTGTTTCTTGCTCCTGTGTAGAAAAGTTTGTGGGGCCTTTTGCATATCTGTGCCCCTGACCATAATCCACCCATAAACACAATGTGGTTGCCCCATAATAAACCGTGTATTTTTCTAGTCAAGTTTTGATCCATATAGTTAACGTTTCATACAGTATTGCTCGCCACACATGATCCAAACTTTTTAAAATCATTTTTTTAAAATCTAGAAGTCCAAAAAAAGTCCCTCAGGAGCATGGTGCAGCTGTGAAGGAGTCTTGCAGGAGTTAACACGTGCAGGATACAGAGCTGCAGGAGAAAGAGACAGGTCACTGTTATTGGTTTAAAAAAGTGCCATTTGAATACACATGTACATTGTTAGAGGTCTTAACTTTACCCCAGATGTTTAACAGTGTACTCATAATACAGGCGGGACTCCTCTCACCGCTGTATTGTCGCGCTTCAACTCAAAATGGGCGTGCATGGTAACCGCGATAAATCTTTGATTGACAGCCCTGATTCACAACCCGGGTTCCTTCGCCCCGCCCCTTGCGTATCCTCACAAAGTTCTGACCAATGGCGGCCGTCGGGAGGCGGGACTATGTCTGAAAACCCCGCCTCCCCCTAGAGCTAACCGAGCGGAGATTGTTTTCCTCTCCGGGGAGATTTTTCACTTTGCAGCCTTTAGCTTGAATTATTTTAAAAACACACGCCACCGATAAGTTGTCTTCAGCACATACGTCACTTTGGTACCTTCCCCGGCCAGAGGTGTAGCGGTTAACCTACAAATAACGGATTATCAAAGCATCATTCGCGATCTTCGGCTTGCTATTTGGGAGAGGGGTGAGTTCAGCTGAATTCATTCAGCATGCTAACACAGCTAGCTACATACCTACCGTTAGCAGACGTTTTAAGCACACCACACCGGGAATCGACGTTTCTCTGCATGTCACTCACTTGTGCCTAGATCCGATATGAGTGCTCTAATAAATCGATAGCTAAATGCTCGCTTCAGATTTAGCAATAGATACCAGATCGTTTAGCTGCATGTGCTTACCTCCGCTAGCCCCGGACGGCGCTCGGTGTCGGGCTAACGTTACTCAATGTTGTTTACATTAGCTAGCAGCTAACTGGCAGCTCGCAGCAACCTATCGACAAAACAAGTTCTCGGCGTAGTTAGTAGAAAAACCCGCCTTTGAATACTTCAAAGCTGGATAGTTAGCTTAGCGGTTAGCAAGTCAGCTACTTTCCGTGCTTACCTGCTTGAAATGGAGTGTAATTCGCTGCCCTCCTGCGCCACACTCTAAATGGCGGGCGTGGGGGGAAAGCGTCGTGCTGTAACTCGAGGTCGGTGCTTGTGTTGCCAGGCCATAAAGGGGATGGTGAATCGCTGTTGTGTGCTAACGGTTAGCATGTAGCTAGCAGACACATTTGCCTCTATGTGACTATAACGTCGCTACACCGAGTGGAGTTGAGGTGTCTATAAATACTGCAGCCTCGCTTTCTGTGGCCGTGTCTGTTTGAGGGAGAATGTAGTTGTAACACGGCTCCATAGTCGGAAGCGTCGCTAGTTAGTTGCTCAGTTTGACACTCGTTGTGCAACTTTTGCTCGACACTCGGGTTTTGAAACGTAATTTCCTCTCCCATGGTCGGTTTTCTTAGCTTTGTGTTTGTTTAACGCTTTTCATTCAGGTGCTTATGGAGTTGTTGCTGTCTTGAGGAAGTTGTGAATGGCAGACCGACTCCCACGTTCCCACAGCACCTGTTTGTTACAGCGGTGACGTAGGCTGTCTGTATTTCATTGGCTGCGCAGGCTGCAAGTTTTACATTCAGTGCATGTTAACATTTAGATGCATTGCTTTAGCACGGAGAGAGCACCTCACTTCTCTGACAGCACAAGACAGGCATTGAAGGGAAAATGGCAGCTTTTATTCTTATCAGTGTTAATGCAGTGTTCTCCCATTATATATCTCTCATATAAACCCCCAAATTGGGTAAGGTATTGACAGGGGGGTTTGCAAGTTATATCTCAACTCAGATTATTTATAAAGCACATTTAAAAACAGCCCACGTTGACCAAAGTGCTGTACAAAAGGGATAAAATGCTAAAAACACAAGAGGCAATATAACTGTCAGATACACAGCTCACACATTTAGAGACACACAGGCGCTTGTCAGGGAAGACCACATCATGGGGACTCAAACACTAATGAATAAAAGTAGGTTTGGGGGGCAGACAGCAAGGCACGATCACCCCTGAGCTAAAGTCTGGAGCATGGGGCCAGGAGCCCCAGGTCAGCTGACCTGAGGGACCTGAAGTCCCTAAGTGTGAAGATTTGATTCAACTTAATGCAGAAAACGCGCTTTCAGTGAATGACACTTTTTATAACAATTAGAATGAAATCTTCCTTCGAACATTTGCACTTTGATTAAACAGAGATCTGACTGTAGCTACAGGCTGAGATCTCAAATTTTAGTTTTGTTGTCTGTTCCTTGTGCTCGGACTGAGCTGGGAAAAAGGACCTATCGTCTCACTTGGAATAACCTCCAAAAAGATTTGAAACTACGCAAATTGTTTTCACAACCTGACTTTAAAGCTCTCATGAACACAAGGATGAATTAGTCGGTTGGGTCTTGTCATTGTGTTTAGGTGTTCTAATGTTTCTACATGTTACTGTATAACCTTTATGTTTTTTTATTGTGCGGTTGTTTGGCCATAACTTTTTGTGTGCTGCTGTCTCAGCCAGGTCTCAACGGTACCTACGTGGTAAAATACGGGTTAAATAAAAAAATAAATAAAATAAAAATATGAAAAAGAAAATAATGCCATTGTCTTTCATGAAAGTTTTCCCCTTTTATCAAGTCAAATTTAACTTCATTAGCCACTGTAGATATTATGTACACAAAAATACACACAATAAAAGAACAGAGATGTTCAATATAAGATAAAAGCTGTACATTGTTGTTTCAGGGTGCTCCACACCTCCCCAACTGTTTACTTTTCCCAAAATACCCTCCTCCAGTCTCCTCATGCACGCACAAAGTTTCCTCATTTTCATACTTTTGCTGCACCATCTGTGCGACAGCCCCTCGGTGACGTAGCTGCTCCTTCGTTACGTATGTACCCCGATGGAGTTTCAGGTTTGAGGCTGACCGGCACATCTCTTGTGTATACAATTCCGGGCATGGTGTTGTTGGCTCGGGACGCCGGCAAGTTCAAACAAAAGTGTAATCAGACTCTGAAGCAGGTCTGCAATGACACGCATGCACTTAGTCTTATGTCAGTGCAACTTTGACCCAGTTTGCGGGGGAACAACACCCTCCCAAAGTATCACACAAAATAAAACTGACATGTGCTATCACAATTTAATAAATCAATACATTGTACAGTGGGTACGGAAAGTATTCAGACCCCTTTAAATTTTTCACTCTTTGTTTCATTGCAGCCATTTGCTAAAATCAAAAAAGTTCATTTTATTCCTCATGAATGTACACTCAGCACCCCATCTTGACAGAAAAAAACAGAAATGTAGAAATTTTTGCAAATTTATTACAAAAGAAAAACTGAAATATCACATGGTCATAAGTATTCAGACCCTTTGTTCAGTATTGAGTAGAAGCACCCTTTTGAGCTAGTACAGCCATGAGTCTTCTTGGGAATGATGCAACAAGTTTTTCACACCTGGATTTGGGGATCCTCTGCCATTCTTCCTTGCAGATCCTCTCCAGTTCTGTCAGGTTGGATGGTGAACGTTGGTGGACAGCCATTTTCAGGTCCCTCCAGAGATGCTCAATTGGGTTTAGGTCAGGGCTCTGGCTGGGCCAGTCAAGAATGGTCACAGAGTTGTTCCGAAGCCACTCCTTTGTCATTTTAGCTGTGTGCTTAGGGTCATTGTCTTGTTGGAAGGTGAACCTTCGGCCCAGTCTGAGGTCCTGAGCACTCTGCAAGAGGTTTTCTTCCAGGATATCTCTGTACTTGGCCGCATTCATCTTTCTTTCAATTGCAACCAGTCGTCCTGTCCCTGCAGCTGAAAAACACCCCCATAGCATGATGCTGCCACCACCATGTTTCACTGTTGGGACTGTATTGGGCAGGTGATGAGCAGTGCCTGGTTTTCTCCACACATACCGCTTAGAATTAACGCCAAAAAGTTCAATCTTGGTCTCATCAGACCAGAGAATCTTATTTCTCATAGTCTGGGAGTCCTTCATGTGTTTTTTGGCAAACTCTATGCAGGCTTTCATATGTCTTGCACTGAGGAGAGGCTTCCGTCGGGCCACTCTGCCATAAAGCCCCGACTGGTGGAGGGCTGCAGTGATAGTTGACTTTGTGGAACTTTCTCCCATCTCCCTACTGCATCTCTGGAGTTCAGCCACAGTGATCTTTGGGTTCTTCTTTACCTCTCTCACCAAGGCTCTTCTCCCACGATTGCTCAGTTTGGCTGGACAGCCAGGTCTAGGAAGAGTTCTGGTTGTCCCAAACTTCTTCCATTTAAGGATTATGGAGGCCACTGTGCTCTTAGGAACCTTGAGTGCTGCAGAAATTCTTTTGTAACCTTGGCCAGATCTGTGCCTTGCCACAATTCTGTCTCTGAGCTCCTTGGGCAGTTCCTTCGACCTCATGATTCTCATTTGCTCTGACATGCACTGTGAGCTGTAAGGTCTTATATAGACAGGTGTGTGCCTTTCCTAATCAAGTCCAATCAGTTTAATTAAACACAGCTGGGCTCCAATGAAGGAGCAGAACCATCTCAAGGAGGATCAGAAGAAATGGACAGCATGTGAGTTAAATATGGGTGTCACAGCAAAGGGTCTGAATACTTATGACCATGTGATATTTCAGTTTTTCTTTTTTAATAAATTTGCAAAAATTTCTACATTTTTGTTTTTTTCTGTCAAGATGGGGTGCTGAGTGTACATTCATGAGGAATAAAATGAACTTTTTTGAGTTTAGCAAATGGCTGCAATGAAACAAAGAGTGAAAAATTTAAAGGGGTCTGAATACTTTCCGTACCCACTGTACATCGTTGACCTCTGTAAATCCTCAGGCGTCTATGTGCCACTAAAAGCATCGTGTGTTTTATTGGCTATATGGTCGGAGACCATGTAATAATTTCCTTCCCAAGCCAAACAACAGAAGTGGCTCGCTGGCACTGTGTGTGTATCCATAAATTCACAGATGGAAGTAAAAAATTACTGCCATATGCTCCTCAACAAAATACTGAATGAAATCAAGAGGCTGATTTAATGGATTCTGATAAGTTGACAGAAACCTGCCTGTATGAAATAGGGTCCATATGCTTTTTATTTGCAGGTCTCTCAGCTCTTACGAGTATGAGTTCATAATGAAGCGGCGACTGGAGGATCAGGAAACGGTTTTTGCGTCCCAGCAGCGGCGCCTCGCTGGCAACGCGGAGGCTTTCCAGCATCGTGTCCTGGCCCCTGCTCCAGCTCCAGCTGTGTATGAGGCCGTGTCTGACAACATGCAGCCCACAGCAGGCGTCCAGTACTCCGTCCCCCAGGGATACCAGGTATACTCTCCTTGTCCACTGCAGCATTTTCTTTTTTATTTTTTTTTTTTAAAAGATGACTTTTAGATTTAAAAGTAGGTCAAGTGCAGCAGTTTCAAGCCACCCATCACTCATACTGTAACTCAGCCTGTCACTTTAACCCCGTCAGCTTGTGGTGCCTGTCAGAGACTGAAACTCTGTTTTATTTCCTCCTGTAAGCTGTCTCACTTTCTATGAAGATAAATTGCTGTGCACTTTCTGTATGTGGTGATTTAAACGATCCTTTGAAGAGAAGGTTGTCGTGCTATCCACCACATATCTCAACAGATACACAGAAGTTAACAACTCGCCGTCATTGTTATAGGTATCTCTGCTTTCCCAGGTTCCCACCGTGGCCCAAAACAGTGGCGGGCATGGGCACACTCCGAGCCCAGCTGTTCATGGCGGGTCCCACCACCACAGCCCGGCAGTCCAGTCCCATGGGCCCTCAGTGATGTCAGGGCACAGCCATACAGCTGCACCTCAAGCCTCTGCACAGGGCCAGCAGTTTCAGAGGCTCAAGGTTAGTGCACTTGCTTTGTTTTTTAAAGGTTTTTACAGTTGTGACGCTGCAAAAATCAAAGAGTGTTTATGCCAAGCTAGTGAAAAATAATATACACAGTGAAATGTGTGTATTTTTAGCCCAATAAATGTGTAGTTGATTTGTTGGTTGCTCAAGGTTTGTGCATTTTTTTCTGGTTATTTAAAGGGCCAGTGTGTAATATTTGGCATGGTTTATTGTCAATCTGAATCTGAATATTCTACCCATTAATATGTTTATGTAAGTGTATAATCGCTATAAAATAAAATTCATTTGGTTTTCGTGGTTTTTGTAGCGTTATAATTATGCTTTTATATATATATATATATATATGTGTGTGTGTGTGTGTGTGTATATATATATATATATATATATATATATATATATATAGCAAGGGCCTTGCTTTAGAGAGGTCGCCATCTTGCGCCGCCATGTATGTACGGCAGAACGAGTGGACAATCCAGCCAGCCAGAGAATGCGTTTCGCGTGTATAAATGAACCAACGAAGACAGCAGGAGGAAGGGAGTAGTGAAAAGTTTTTTTAGTTATAAAGTTTGCGAATGGACCACACTTACCACGCAACAGGAGAGAATGAACCCAAACCGCCATCTGCGAGGAAAAGAAGACTTGTGATGCACTCTCTGCGGCGCTTTTCCTCCTGGTGATATATCTCCCCAACAATGGTAGCAGTAGCACCGAATCCCATTCTGTGCATTCAGCCTCTCTTCTCGCCCGCTCAGCATTAAACACATGGAGTTCCTCATCTGTATGCTCCGGCTCAAACAGGTATGGCTCTGGGTCTGTGTCCGCTACAAGAAACTCTTCAAAATCGCGTTCAAAGTCGTCCATTGCAGCTACTATAGTCCGGAGATATTGCTAGGCTAAATTAACAGCTGAACTCTGTTTACCGGCTACGCTGTCAGTCAGTGTGCGGGCTGGAGATTGAGCAGAGAGGGGAAGGGGTGCCCACTCGGTATGGTAAACGAGTATGTGTGTATGAAGTGTGTCCGTTACGCTAGAAGAGTCAGAGTTTGGGACAGAGTCTTTTACCCCCTGGAGTGTTACCGGAGTTTTTGGAGTGCTCAAATAAACTGGGCTTTTTCCCGAACGCTCCTCTGGTCTCCTGCTCGTGAGGGATTCATTACAATATCGTAACGTGGTTTAGATTTCTAAATAAACATTCACCTCGTCGCTAGATAGACCTACTCCTGAAAAACTCGTGCGCAAGGCTTTATGTCCCTACGAGGCCGCCGTCATTTACCCGACGGGAGGGGTGAGTGAGTGAGCCCTGCAATCTAGAATTTGACCACTGATGTTACTGTTTTCAACCCATTTTACACACTGGGCCTTTAAGTGGCCGCTTAACCCTTATCACGAGAAATCAGATTTTTCCCCTTAACCAAAGTTGTATTGAGCCAAGCAGATGGTTTACAGGGAAGCATTTAACGAAACTCATCCTGTTGGAGAGAATTTTAAATGAACATTTTAATACACAGGTTAATTTATTTATGCTTGTACTGCTTTTTCTTCAGTGTCTGTCAAGATTTTGAAATGCAATGCCAGGGTAAATGGTCACTGTTAATTTGTTGTATGTCAGTTGTAGCTCTTTTACTGTATGGATGTTTGGTGTTTAATATCAGAAACAGGGCATCGCTGCCAAAAGCGAATGTATAAAAAGGCAGATTGGCAGCCAGATTGATGAAATTGACTTTCTGTCTTCTCTGTCCCTAAGGTGGAAGATGCTTTGTCTTACTTGGATCAAGTGAAACTGCAGTTTGGCAACCAGCCTCAGGTCTACAATGACTTTCTGGACATAATGAAAGAGTTCAAGTCTCAAAGGTGAGGCCGCTGTTGTGATTTTATAGAAAAACACTGTGAGTTATTTGGAGGCAAACACAAAGTCGGCCAACTTTATGTTTGAAATGGGGAGTTCTTAGTAGTCCCACCTTGTCGAAAACCCACAGAAGCTGAAGGATAAGGCCACAGATCTCATTCAGATTTCCTTTTTGTTGAATATTTAAGTATATTATTAAAGTATTATCAAACCAGAACGATTCCCGTGTGTCCCAAAAACATGAAAAGTCTTTCACGAGTCTTTCAACCCTGAAAAAATCCTGACATGTTTTTGCCTTCATAAAGATAATTAGTGCACCGACAGTGACCTCATTTGCTGAGGATGACCGGTCCGTTATTTGTGTCATAGATGGCAGCTAAAAGTTGGCATTTGTTCAGAGCAATCTGAAGTTCAAAGGGCACGAGCTGCTCTTAGTTTGGTGAAACTCTTAACACCCCACAATGTTGGCAGCTCTTGAATACACCCTGAGTCACATCCCAGGTATAGCAGGGTGACGGCTGATGCAAGACTGTTGCAGCCGCATCTCTCAGGCTGGGAAGTTTTATGAGGATAAAACTGTGACTAAATTATAGAGATACAACTAAGAAGTGGAAGCCATTTTATTCTTAAAGTGGTAACCTAAGTCTGAAAGACCTTATAGCATTTGTCTGACTCTAAAACAACTTCATATGTGAGTACGGCACCAGCGACACATCCACTGCCAGTTCATCATGGACAGTTTTGTTCAGACGACATTTGTCATTCAGCAGTTAGTAGCACCATTGTGCCATGTTGTGAATTGTGCATTTATGGAGTGCATTGTTTTGCTGAGAAGGTTTGTGTGAGTTTGAGAATTTCATCTTTAACCTCTTCCACTCCACCTCTCCCTATTATAGACCCCTTTTCCTCTCATGTGGGGGACAGGGGATCCTGAGGGCGAGGTAGCAGGTCAACAGTATATGCCACACCAAAATGGTATACCTCATCTGGAAGCAGGGAACGTCAAGATTAATTTGAGATGCAGCTCAGCAGCGTGTGTCCAGTTTTTCATGTCATAAATATTTAGTAAACAGTGTGGGTTTTTTAGGCCCCTATTCAAACTTTGAAAGGGCTGAGAACATTTATGGTGGAAGTATATGAAGGCCACTCCTTTGCTCAGTTGTGTCTCATAACTTGCAGCAATTTTGGGTTTGTTACCATTTGTTGCACAGATTTGGTGCGAAATTTAAACATTTTTCACCACTTAAGAACAGAAAAAAATGGTCAGAAATCCTCCCAAAATACCACATGAAGACACTAAGATTTTGAGGAACATCATAGAAAAATCCATGCTTTAATTGGGTATTAAAAACTTCTGACTTCTGTAAGAATTGCCTTTTTGGCAGGTGGATGGTGAGCACCTCTGTTTTGAAAACTGCTCAGAAACCCCTTTATTTTAAATATACCTACTAAAGCCTTACAACCTCTGAATGTACGAGGTCTCGAGTTTGTGGATGCAAAGTTTCATGAGGAGACGATTATCCTAGAGGTCACTTTAGATCATTTTATACAGTGAGGTCAGGTTTAAAAATAAATGGTCTTACTACAATGAAATGACTGCTACGTGAACTTATGTCATCACACACAAATACATTTGGGCTCATAGAATCCACAAGAGTCTCAATTTTTCAGTCATACCCAGTTAGGCAAAATTAAGACATATGTAGTGCGTGCTAAAAAAATGGCATGTTTTTTTGCTCAAAACTGCATCATATGGTATCATATGGATTCATATGATACCAGTATCTTCACTAGTTTTAACTCAGCTGATGAGTCAGAGTTACTGATATTCATGGGGCTACTATTTTTTCATTAATAAAAAAGGCTTGTTTGAAATAGTTACACTTAGATTACGGAAGTGATTGGCAGGATGACACTCATGGTAGCTTTGATTTAATTCTGTCTTTTGTTTGTATTTTGCAGTATTGACACCCCTGGGGTCATCAGCAGAGTGTCGCAGCTATTCAAAGGTCACCCTGACCTCATCATGGGTTTCAACACCTTCCTGCCGCCTGGCTACAAGATCGAGGTCCAGACCAACGACCTAGTCAACGTGACCACGCCTGGTCAGATCCACCACATCACCCCGCACGGCATTTCAGTCCAGAACATCCCCATAACAGGAGCAGCTACCCAACATCCGCCCCAGCTCCCGTCTGCTGCGACCACCACCGCCCCACCCCTTCTGACGCAGCCCACCCAAGCTAAGATGAGCAAGGTGAGTAATTCAGAGTGGGAAGTGACTGATGAACACCAGCAGAGTCTCACAAAGGCAAAGATACTGTTATTCCCATCTTCTGAAACCCAAAATGTCATGGCCTTTTTCAGCCTCTTCAGCCCCAGGCGTTGACACCAAGCAGTCAGAGCAATCCGTCCATCCCTGCCTACACCTCCCCTCGCTCCCCGCCCATGCAGCTCCACCCGCCACTCAGTGGGACCCCCACTGGGCCACCCATGCAGAACAACCAGCCTGTGGAGTTCAATCACGCCATCAACTACGTCAACAAGATCAAGAACCGCTTCCAGGGCCAGCCCGACATCTACAAAGCCTTCCTGGAGATTCTCCACACATACCAGGTCAGATCGCAACGGAAACGTCAGTAATACTTCATTTCATATAAAGTAGTTTTTAGGCTTAAAAAGATTTAATTCTTTAGTTGCTGAAAACTCAGTCTCTAATTTTCTGCCACTAGGGGTCTCTCAATCAAAACAATAACAAAAGATGGAGCAATGCCGCCATTGCAGTTAGTCTTCCTAGTTAGGATTTCTTCAGTGTTCTTTGTTCAGGAGGTTTTTACCAGGAGCCAAATTATCCACAGTGGTCTCCTCCTCTCCAAATAAACAGACCTGGTGATTAAAACTGGTGAACTCACAGAATAAAGACGTTAAAAATCAGTGTTTCTCTGATGCTGTTTGGCTTGCGCAGAGGTGCCCAACAGCCATGCACCTGTTAATTTGCACTCACCTTTTTTCTCTGATAACTTAAGATCCAGACATTGAGGGGGGTTGTAAAGACAACCGGCAGACAGCCACAAACACTTTCAGTATGGTACCTATGGAACCAACAGTAACCCTTCAGACATGGTACCTAGACCCTAGAGTTTCCACTGCAAACAGTCCTCTTAAATGTGGGCGGGGCTGTTGTCACTTACTGCTGCATCCAGCACTCACTGTATTTCCTCATCACCAGTGACACAAAGGAAAGTCTGCACTTTGTTTATCGTCCACAGAACGAGGCTGCACGCCGACATTTTCAGAACAAAATAAAACAGGCTGCAGTGAGAGTCTCTCTCCATGGGATATTTAGAAATAGCAGGTTTGTGCATTTAGTCCTTCTCAGGCAAGCTCAACCGGCCGTAGTCCACAGGAACAACACTCAGCAACGCTTTTTTTTTCTCCAAGTGAGGATTAGAGTATATGCAGTTCACAAAACCTGGTAGAAATGAATATATATGTTTATAAAGCTTGAAGATCCACTCATTAATAAAAGTGTATTTCATCCAAGAGAGACATTAAAAACTGTTGAAAAAGTCGCTGGCAGTCGGCCCAGTGAATTAATTTATTTTTTCTCAGACTCCAGCTGCTTCAAGAGGCAGCAAAACATCCTTTCATTTTATAGTTACAGTTTACTAATAAAACTCTCCACGTTATGAACAGTGGTTACATGAGCCTCAAAACCAGCCACAACTCAGTCCTGAGCAGAGTGACCGTCCTCTACTGACCAATCAGACTGCAGTGTTCACAGCTCCAATCTGTGTGCTAGGTACCCCAACAGAGGGGGGACCAAAACTGGGGACGGTACGGAACAGTTCCATTGGTACCATCCACAACTTTTCACAGTGGAAAAGGAAAAAATGCACATCAGACTGAACTTTACTGTACTGTACTGCTCGGTGGAAATGGGGCGCATGACGCCTTTGACAGGCGACGGTGACCGCATAACACGGACCTTGTCCTTGATTAAAATAACAGATTTCTTTGGGTTTGAACATTGTTGGAAACGTTTGTGATAATGTAAGTGCACAACTCAACAAAAAATATATGTTGTTTTCAGACACTGTAATGCAAAGAAGTTCTGTATTATATCTTTAATCTCTGAATACGTCATATATACAGAGAGACATACCAGATCTCAGACTCTGACCCAGTGTTTCTTTCCGATCCAAGAACACAAGCTGATTTTAGCAGAAAACACAGTATATTGAGCTGCACTAACATCATATGCCAACAAGAATCTGAAAGACTTTCTGTGAAAAGCCTGAAATTCTGTGAAGAATCTGTGGAAAAATCAAATTAGTGTGGACTTCCTGTTTAAGACAGGACCTTGCTAGACTTCATCTTAGTAATGAAACTGTTTCCAGTTGCTCTTTCAGTAACGTAACCTTCTCCAAAGTGAGCTCAACTGCTTTGGCTTTGTTTGGCCCTGCGGGAGCGCCAACGCAGCGACAAGCTCGACCCTATTTTTCAGAAATGTCACCCTTTTCATCCCACTGGAGTTTACAGGCCTGAAATAAGAAAAACTAGAAGTGCATTTTGAAATTGGTGGAGGCCTTTGTGACCTCTCATATCACTCCAGGTTTCAGCAGTTACTTCACAGTGAACTTGTGTCTGTCTGTTACAGAAGGAGCAGCGTAACGCTAAGGAGGCTGGTGGGAACTACACACCGGCCCTGACAGAGCAGGAGGTGTACGCTCAGGTGGCCAGGCTCTTCAAGAACCAAGAGGACCTGCTCTCGGAGTTTGGGCAATTTCTTCCTGATGCCAACAGTTCAGTGGTGAGCAGAGACCCTCGTTATCATAGTCAAAGAGTGTCTTATTTAGTTTGCACCAGTTAAAGAGTCAACATTCAACCTTGATCCTAACAATAACCTGCTGGAATAATCCTGTTGTACTTCAGGAGATCCAGAGTTGTTCCCTCGTCTTGATTAGCACTGTGTCTTCTCCATAGCTGTTAAATAAGACCACAGCCGAGAAGGCAGAGTCCGTACGGAACGACCACGGCGGTACAGCCAAAAAGCTGCAGCTCAACAACAAACAGAGGCCCAATCAGAATGGCTGCCAGATCCGTCGCCATCCAACTCCAGGGTCCACACCCCCAGTCAAGGTACACACACATGCATCCTCACATACTGCTGAAGCTTTAGTCGACTCCTGCTTCCTTCTTCTTCCCCATCTGTTTTTGTAATGATTGCACCGATGTCCTCTCATCTGCTGTTTTGGAACAGAAGAAGCCCAAGTTACTGAATCTGAAAGATTCCTCAGTGGCGGAGGCCAGCAAGCATGGAGTCGGGACAGAATCTCTGTTCTTTGAGAAGGTGCGTTTTTAGTATGCTGTGTTTTGTCTCTGTTTGTTTGTGTGTAAAGCAAACAGCCATTAAATGAAAGGATAAGAACACAGGATGTGAAAGAAGAAAAACAATCACTAAGTTATGCAGATAGAATTTTAAATCACAGCTAAAGCTTGGGAAAGCAAAGCAGAGATTTTAAGGTGTATTAGCAAGAATTTCACTGAACCTTAAAATGGGATAAAAAAAAAGTGCGTCTGCATATTATTGCACATAAGATAAGTTATTGCACTCAAGAATAAGAACCTCAGTTCAGACTTTAGTATGGTGATGACTTTGGGGCAAGAGCGCTGAGCTGCTGCATGTACATGCACCGCCATCATCCTTAGCATACAGCAGAGTCACAGCTCAGTGTAGCAGGAGTCAGATACTTAGCATGGGACAAGAGTTAGAAGATGATGGTGGAGGTTTCGTGTCAAAGCAACAGGCAAATGCACTTGTGTGGCAATATTTCAGATTTAAACCAATCCTGCTTGGGATCCTGACGACATTAATGAAGGAAAAAAGGTTATTTACATCGCTAAGAAGTCGCCTGCAGCTCTTCATGTGGCTGCTCCTTCTTGTTAGATGACTCCCTGCAATATTTTAAATTGATCTGTTGTCAACAAATACCAAAAATGACCGTTGCTTTGTAGATGCATTTTTGATGAATGATTAGATAGCGGTCGTGCTATTATTACTGACAAACACATTGCATTTGCTGTGACAACTTTCTAATCAAAGCCAGTTAAATTCTTTAATGCAAATCTGCAGCAGTAGGAAATGTTCAGTTTGCATTAGCACTCTACAGACAATGACAGATACTGAGCTTCATTGACGAATATCTTTCCTTGTAAAATTTCTGGTGTATTCAATGTCACCTTGAGTTCATGAGAAAATTTCCTCACCGCGACGTCCCAACTTTAGTTAGGGAAAACTTTCTCTGTCACACACTGTCCTTACATTTATTTCTCACCTCAGGTGCGCAAAGCCTTGCGAAGTGCAGAGGCCTATGACAACTTCCTGCGGTGTCTGGTCATTTTTAATCAGGAGGTGATCTCCAGGGCTGAACTAGTACAGCTGGTGCTGCCCTTTTTAGGGTGAGTACTCACTCAGTGTCATCTCACCTGGCAAATATCATACTTTTTTCCCCCACAAGTGTTCTGTATATCTATCGTACATGTTTCTAACACTGAATTATGTTGCACAGAAAATTCCCCGAGCTGTTCAACTGGTTTAAGAACTTCCTGGGATATCGGGAAATGTCTCACATCGAAACATACCCCAAGGAACGGGCCACCGAGGGCATTGCCATGGAGATTGATTATGCTTCCTGTAAGAGACTCGGCTCCAGTTACAGAGCTCTGCCCAAAAGCTACCAACAGCCCAAATGCACCGGCAGAACTCCACTTTGTAAAGAGGTAAGTAAAGTTTAGAGCAGTGGTTTCCAACTGGTGGGTCACAGTCCAAAAGTGGGTTGCGGATCCATTCTGAATGGACCGCAAGTGACTTTGAAACACATTCAGTTTGTAAAAAACATTATTTGGTGAATTTCCAGCACAGAGCTGCATTTTTAAGTGCTGTACCTGCTGTAGAGTGAATGACTAACGGACAGTTAATTGACAGACAGCAAACTGGCTTGATGACATGGTAAAGCGAAAGTATGACACTGAATGTATTAAACTATGAGGGCCTTAAACTGATGACTAAGGATAAATCTGGACCCCGTGGCTAAACCAGTTGTAAACCACTGGTTTAGAGAGAACCAATTTACGTTAATTCAGTCTGTGACAAGTTTAGTACCTAAGAGCAGATCTGAGTGAGAACACTGGGTTTAGACAGGAAGTGGAAGTGTCGGGAAGCCGACCGAGCACTGTGAAGCTCCATGGCTGGCTTCCTGGCACAGCTGAGCTCCTCAGAGCTGATTCAATCAAACTCAAATTTGTTTGCCCCCTAAGTGCAGGTGTGAACACAGTAGTCACACACAATTGCGCACCGAAACAACCGGACTGAGACCTTCTTGAAGAGGTGGTCTCAGTCTGATTCCAAACAAACGGTGCGGTTCGTTTGTGGTGAGAACGTGTTCCGACCTCGATCTGAACCAACTGCAGTCACATGACACATTGTTTGGGTTAAACATGAGCATGTTACAGTCCTGGAGGATTATTAATGTGCACCTCCTCCTGTACTGCCTTAATATGCACATGCAGCACATCCAATGCATCAAAACATTGTTTTCTAGTTGGAGCCGCACCTCGTTTTCAAACTGTATGGTTTGACTAAAATGAACAATGACAGCAATATAGTAGTAGTAGTTGTCCCTCCATTGTGACATTAGAAAGTGTCACATTTATCTTGCAAGTGAACTCTTCTTCAACGTTTTGATTACTTCCTGGATTTTTCCCACATGGAAATTCTGACCAATCAAGAGCAGCTTTCTCATACAAGACATTTGATCTGGTCCGCTTGTAAATGCTGCCGTGAGAACATGAACCAACTCTAGGCAATTATACAACTTTGTAACAAAATGAGTCCCTGATTCAGACCAAAGCAAGACAACTCTAGGTCTGAAAGCAGCCTTCATCTGTTTAGATCAATAAATGTGTCAGTGTTTCATATTCATCGACATCATTTGACTCAAACTCCACATTAAAAAAAGAGGATGGACCTTTAAATATGACTGTTTGTTTCTGCCTTGTCCAGGTCTTAAATGACACCTGGGTCTCCTTCCCCTCCTGGTCGGAGGACTCCACATTTGTCAGCTCCAAGAAGACTCAGTATGAGGAGCACATCTACAGATGTGAGGACGAACGCTTTGAGGTGAGCAGGAACATTAAACGTTGATGTCACCACAGCGGTCAAGAATTATATTATTCCAGTAGATGTTCTGTTTTCTCTTCCAGGACTTTTTTTTCTTTCTCATGTTTGTTTTAAAATATCTCTGAACAAACACTTTTGAATTACTACTGCGAATTTGCTCAGTGATATTGTACTGTATGAGCTTTTAAATTAAAGATGAAGGGCACGCACACACAGCATTGGATATTAAAACTGCTGTGTTTCCTCGCCCACAGTTGGATGTAGTTCTGGAGACAAACCTGGCTACCATCAGAGTCCTGGAGACGGTACAGAGGAAGTTGTCCCGCATGTCAGCGGAGGAGCAGGCCAAGTTCCGCTTGGACAACACGCTGGGTGGCTCATCGGAGGTCGTACACCGCAAGGCCATCCAGAGGATATACGGAGACAAGGCGCCTGACATAATAGACGGCCTGAAGAAAAACCCCGCTGTGTCTGTCCCCATCGTGTTGAAGAGGTGGGAGTCGAACCTGAATTATGTTTATTAATTCCTTTTTAATCATCTGATCTGTGTACCTGGAAACAGAAGCTGTTTTTTAATCAAAGGATTGTTTTTAACTGGAGCTCTGTCATGTAGTTTTTGATATGGTGAAGAATCAGTGAGGTGCACACATATGCAAACACAGATGTGTACAGTTCACAAGCTCTCTGTTTACACAGTGCAGTGAATGTGTGTACACCAGCTTCTTTTGGGGCCAGACTGAGGCTATGAACCAGAGCTTATAAACCCACTAATCCACACAGGGGAGGAAAAGCCAATATGATGTTGGAGTGGTGGATTTAAAAATGGCTCCTGAGATTGAACGTGTACTTTTATAGACTCCGTTCTCTGTTGCTGCGAAAGGATTCGAAAAGAAGCCATTCCTGTTACAGTATCTCAGATCAGTACTCCTGTGTGAAACGCATAAATGTTGCAACAGATGTTTGTGTCTCGTGAAGATGTGAAGTAACAAAAGCGACACTGAACGCTTTGATACCTGTGCTGTAGTTTGAGAGTTGCAGATTTTGGTTTAAAATGTTCTTTAGAGATTGTGTGTTTGTATATCACATAGTTGACTTCGCTCTCTTCTAACCAGATTAAAGACCAAGGAGGAAGAGTGGCGGGAAGCCCAGCGAGGCTTCAACAAGATCTGGAGGGAGCAGAACGAGAAGTATTACCTCAAGTCTCTCGACCATCAAGGCATCAACTTCAAACAGAATGACACCAAAGTGCTTCGATCCAAGTCCCTGCTGAATGAAATCGAAAGCATTTATGATGAGGTAAGTTTCTTTCCTCTGAACCTCAGTATGGCACCAAACACAGAATATGGATAAAACCTGAATTTACCAAATTCTATTGTTAGCATTCTGTTTTTATATATGAACATAAACAGCTTTGGGAAACTGTATCTCAAAAAAAAAAACAGTTCTGCTGCTGCTCATGGCTGATAACAAATACGATAACTGATATTTTACATTTTTGTGTTTTAAAAAGCAACGTACAGCCTGTAGACTATGTACAGCTGAGGGTAATCAATCTGACATCACTATCGTTAACACAACAAAAACAGGAGAACAGTTCCTATTCTTCATACCTGCCGACATTAGGCTGTGAAAGAGAGAGAGATTTTCTGGGGTATTGTCAAATGGCCGACCTTCAACACCCCTGCCCCCATATAACCCTACACTACAGATGAACATAATTAATACAAAGATGTGAAAGTAAAATGACTTTTTATCAGTAATAAATTTATACTTAACAGTTAAGAGAGAGGGAGATTTTGAAGCCCAGTGTTACTGTGTGATTCTCTGGTGTATCAGTTAGGTGTATAAACTACACTGCAGAGTGGAGTCTCTAATAACAGAGACAAATACTGATTTTATTACAGACTTTTTGTTCTTAAACTATTTTCTTTATTATACAAATACACACAGTTTGTCACAGAGCTGCATAATATGGAAAAAATATTACGAATGTTTTTTCCATATTGATTTATATAGATATTTATTGCGATATAGGCTTATAATTTGATAATGCTGCCAGTTTGTAGTATCCTGATAATGACTGAAGCCTACAGAAAGCATAGGGTTTATAAATTAAACTTAGGACTATAATTTATTAACATATAAAATGGAACAACATAAGCATTAGTTATAGAAACTTGGCTTGGTTTAGAATATATTTTGTGATAATAAAAAAAAAAAAATTGATTAACATCTAAATGTAAACGTTGAGCTTCGCAAACATGCTTTATTTGTCTTGGCAAAATAATAAAAGTGAGCTTGTCTTGTATTTTATGAAAATAATAGTGTGGTTGCTGTAATGGTACCTTTAAGGCCAAAGTATACTTGCTGCACAAAACGCGTGCACATGCAGTTTTTCATGCACGTTTGGCTGCCATTTTGTGGTTGTTTGGCACGTAGGCCGCACACTTTGCTGTGAGGTAGCGTGACGCGTACGCGAGATGCACTACTGACATGAACACTAGAGGCGCTCGTGCAAAGTATACCTTGAGACTGTGAACGTGAGGTTGGAGGTGGACTGGTGAAAAGGATATAATGGAATGAAAGATGTAGGAGCAAGGTAGACCCAGAAGATGGCGGTAATGCAACGTAACGGATGCCAACCACTGTAAAACTCCAAAGAAGAAGAATTCCCTGTGCTTTTCCTCATCGATTGCTCGCATGGGTAAAACAAGGGAAACAAACTCCCCATGTGATTGGTTAAGGGGCCACACATACCATCTCCGATGGCAGCGGAGACAACTCCTTTTCCTCTACCGAGATCATAACAGCAATAAAATTATGATCTCCTCTTCATCGAGATTGTCCATGTTTGTGTTTATCCTGAAATACACTGTCACCGCCTTCTTCGCTTTTCGCGTCCTCTGTGTCTGAGTGCTGTGGTCTGCCCCTAGTGGAGACCACCAGTATCAGGTGTTTTGGCTGCATTGACGAACGTCCGTGCTGCAGCAAGTATACACACACAGGTGCAGCACACCGTGTACGGGTAGGTTTGGCCACGTAGCAAGTACACTCCTCGCTTTACAGGTGATGGAACTGGCGGACATCCAGAAATCATAGCCTTAGTCACATCTGTAACTCTCGATTTGTTGTCTTTCCCATCTTGGCTGGTACTGACTGATGGCATATTTTGCAGACTGTCTTATCTGTGCTTTGTTGCTTTTGAGATATCCATTTCCATAGAAGTGTCGTGGTGTTAGCTTTTTCCTCAACCCTTTCCTCAGCTTTGGAGGATAACACGTGGTCATTTTCAGCACTCGGCACAGCCCTAGTTTGTCACGCAACAGGCAAGCAGGCCTTTATCACTGTGTGATTTATACTACACTAAGGTCACCACTAACCATGAATATTTAATGTAACTCACATTGATTCTTTCAGCACATGCGATAGATGCGGATGCAGCAGCCTGTCATGGTGGTTTATCTTGTATGTTCACGCGTTTCAGCTATTGTCCAGGTGTATTTTTTCTGTTTTTGCCATTCAATGAATTACCTTTGTGTTCCACCACAACGCTGAACTCGGTGTTAACCCCCAATTTCATGCAGAACATTAGGGAATGCCTTGAACGGCTTTCAGCAGTTATTTTTGTTAGTAAATGTAAGGCAATCATGTCTTGGTCAAATAGGCACAAATGCTGTGGGGAGTGGAAAAAAATTGTAAGGTTGTACCGAAATTCACAGGGATCGATGGAATTTATGTTATTTGCCTTGTTTGCCTGTTTTGCTTTGTTTTGTCGTTGATTGCTAAATGTGATGTGCTGTCAAAAGGGAAAGTGTAGCCGTGGCTTCAACCTGCACCTTTTTTCAGACAGCACAAGTGTCTCAGTTATGTTAAATTACTTTATTGTAATGTTTTGCACTCTACTGTTTAAGTATCTGCCGTTTTCTATTGTTGCAATTGTGACATTTCGACATCCTGGAGGAGCTGAAATAGGAACAAACAGGAAACTGTAGAACCACATTTTCATTTCAAGATCAACCAAAATCAAATCTTCTGTGCATCCAAAATGCTGACAATGATTTTTTTCTTGCTGTGCAGCGCCAGGAGCAGGCATCTGAGGAGAACGCCACCCCACCCACAGGCCCCCACCTGACCCTGGTGTACGAGGACAGCCAGATCCTGGAGGACGCAGCAGCGCTCATCATCCACCACGTGAAGCGACAGACCAGCATTCAGAAGGAGGACAAATACAAGATCAAACAGATCATCTACCACTTCATCCCCGACATGCTGTTCTCCCAGCGGGGCGAGCTCTCCGACGTAGAGGAGGAGGAAGAGGAAGAGGAGATGGATCTGGAGGAAGGCGCCTCTAAAAAGCACAACGGCGTCCCCGGCAGCGGGAGCCCCTCCAAGTCCAAGCTGCTGTTCAGCAACACGGCGGCACAGAAGCTGCGTGGCTCCGACGACGCCTACAACCTGTTCTACGTCAACAACAACTGGTACATCTTCCTGCGGCTGCACCAGACGTTGTGCTCGCGTCTGCTGCGGCTGTACGGGCAGGCGGAGCGGCAGATCGAAGAGGAGGTCAGAGAACGAGACTGGGAGAGGGAAGTCCTGGGACTGAAGAAGGAGAAGAATGACAATCCAGCCATCCAGCTGAGACTGAAGGAGCCCAGTGAGTAACATCAGACACATGTTTTATGTTCCTAATTAAACCGTGCTGTATCACGTTTGTTTGTGTTGAGGACAGACCATAAATCCTGTTTCCATTGACTTTTGTTCCACATTCCTGCTCTCTCACACATTATTCACATTCTTCTTTTTTCTCAGAGAAAAGTATGTAAAAAATGTTTGGAGGCTCGTTGGAAACAATGGACAGTGTAAGAGAGGGGAATTAAAAGTTTTACTGAGGCTGATATTTAAACAATAACACAATAGATACTGAAAACTAAATATGAATGAAAACAAATACGTACTGTATATTGAAGCAGAGAATCACTGGATTTGGAAAATTAAGCTGCTGCCAAAATGAGCTCCACTTGCCAAATCAGTCCACGACTGATTTGAAATGCCGCCAGTCTCTGTGTCATGTGCGGATCCACTCAGCCATCTGATTTCTTCTTTATAATATTTCTTTCTTCCAGTGGACATCGAAGTGGAAGATTACTACTCAGCCTTCTTGGAGATGGTCAGGAATTTGCTGGACGGAAATATGGAGGCGTCTCAGTACGAGGACTCCCTGAGGGAAATGTTCACCATTCACGCTTACATCGCCTTCACAATGGACAAGCTCATCCAAAGCATCGTTCGGCAGGTGAGAATCTGTTTGTCATTTCTCATACAGTTTTCACGTTTCATTTGGTGGGCACATTAAAGGGTTAGTTCAGATCTTTTGAAGGGAGGTTGTATGAGGTGATTATCCATAGTCGAGTATTACCTCTAGTAGATGTCAGTCGGCACACCTCCAGTTTGGAGAAGCAGGCAGGAGTACTGCCCAGATGCTAAGCAATGTACTGCATTGATGAGGAGCAGCAGTATTTTAACCTCCTAAAACAATCAGTGTAAGTGGGCACTATATTGAGACTATTTTCACTGCTTTACCTTGTTGTCAAACAGCCTTTTCTGACAGGGAACTGAAGTCATCATCTATGCTCAGACTCCATTGACAAAAAAGTAACTTTACCTTGAAGAACACGGGAGCTGCTGGTCTTTCACTGCCTTGAGTGGTTAGTTTGTGTATTTGTGTAACTTTGGTAGTGCTGCCCCTGACTGAGAATTTTCCTAGTCGACCAATAGTCGTCATTTAGGGCCATTAGTCGACTAGTTGCCCGCATGTTTAGCTACTTCCATGTTTCAGATGATGTTTGTAGTCGACCAATGAAGATGAGTTTACATATCACCTTGGGTTCGTCCTTCACCTTCTCAAAATGATCCCACACTTTGGATTTCCTGCCCGACATGTTATTAACTAGCCTGTGGAATAACTGCAGATACTGTGGCTCCTGTCTGACTGCTGAGCGTGGACACTTCTGTGTCTGTCCTTTCAAATTAAATTCCCACATAAGTCATGTAGGTTTAGATTTATTTTGACAAAGCGCAGCTCCTAATAGAGTTTTACATTTGTTTTTTTGTGTGTGTTTTTTTTCTGCGAAGCGACCAATGAAATCTAGTTGACTGCTAGCCCTTCTGGTCAGCTAATGTTTTGGGGCAGCCGTAGACTTTGGTGTTTTTAAAGGTTTGTTCAGATTGACAAGAGTCACACAATATCACCAATAGGGTTGGGTTGAACTGATACTGGTATCTGATCCAGTACCTGGAATTCGGTTCAGGTACCTTTTTTCTGTATTTGACTTAATCTGAAATAATAAAATCAATCTGCACGTGACTCAGTAGACTAAGATGCAGTCCCACTCCTTTGCTCTGTTCTATCACACATAACACTAACCTATTGTTTCTCTTTTATGTGTGTACATGTGTTCTCTCGTGTCACAGTGATATCAGGCTATTACTGAAATAATCGAGAAACGAAAATAGACCAGACGCCAAAACTGTCATGCCAAAAGAGATCGACACAGCAGTGATAGTTTTGGCTCACAACAGAGCAACTGTGGCGCTCCGTGACAGGCTTCCTGGCTTCAGGGAACTAACTGCTTCCTGTCTAAAGCTCAACCTGGGGGCTTTGCAGAGGTCTGTTGTCGACCTAAGAGCAGTGTGGCTGGCTTCCAGGGTTCAGGATGCTTCCCGGCACTTTTGCCTCTTATGTAAATGGACTCTCAGGTGCAGAGCTCCTGTGTGCTGTGAGGGAAAATACCTGTTTTTTAAAAGGAGACTGGTGGCTTTAAAGAGAGCGATATAATGGCCTCAGTCCCCTGTAAGAGAGGGCTGTCTGATGGCATGGTAAAGCGGTGAAAATATTCTAAATATAGCGTGCACTTAAACTGATACTGATTTTTTTTTTAGATGGCTTAAATATGCTTTGCTGCTTCCCCTGTCCACAGCAGTACATTGCTTGGGTTTGTGTTGGCACTCCTGCCTGCTTCTCCAAACTGGAGGTGACTGACTGCCATCTACTTTATGTAATACACTAACGATGTATAAGTACCTCATAAAACTGAACTTAAAAAATCCAAACCATTCCTTTAAGCCTCCGTTAGCACAGTGAGCGTAATTCTGACATGTTTAAATGTTTTTTTTTCTGACTTAAAACACTTGCTTCTCTCCATCCAGCTTCAACACATCGTGAGTGATGAGATCTGCGTCCAGGTGACGGACCTCTACCTCTCAGAGAGCGCTAATGGAGCCAGTGGAGGAACCATGTCCACCCAGTCCTCGAGGAGCTCAGCTGAGGCAATGTACCAGCGGAAAGCCGAGCAGCTCATGTCTGATGAGAACTGCTTCAAGGTAAACACATGAAGGTCCTACAGTCATTAGAAAACTGGGGAGATGATGAAACTGGATGAGATGCAAGGAGATGAAAGATTGTTTTAAAAAATACGGAAATAAGTTAAATTAAAGTTAATTTAAGGAGAAGTACTTAGATTGACTAATTTTCCACAAGACTGCAGGAGTGGGTGATTTAATTAATCCATTTATGGAAGTTTGTTTACTGCAGAGAGGAACGGAGACCGTGAGGATTTCTTGTTTTGTTTTTGATTTAAATTCTGTTCTCGGGTGTGTTCACAACCAATAAATCTTCTCCACGCTTCTGAGCATTGTAATAAATTACTAGTGGCTGTGCAGAACGCTCTGTTACAAGTCTGTTGGCATCTAAAGCGTCTAAAATGAGGTCTTAAAAGTTTACAGATCAGCTGGCCTGACAAACACCAATGTGCTGTCTGCAGCTTACCAATCATTTTCAGTTGATATCATTTTTTAAGTTTTTCTTGCTCTCATGGAGCTCTGGCAATGTGTAAAAGCAGCTTAAGGCCACCTGCCACCCACAAACAAATTCCCTTTTTGATGTACTTTGAAAAGCTTCATTTTGCTGTTGATAACCTGCTCGGTTCACATGAGTCTATCCAATTTTGTCAGAAGAAAAATTACAGATTCAGTAATGACTTAAAACAAACTCACTCTGCAGTGACAGATTTTTAAAAACACATCAGGTAGTTGTGTGTGCTCTAGTTAGACGGCAAAGTGAAGTGAGAGACATTCAACAACGTACGGCTTGAAAACAGTACACTTAGTTCTCTGCTTCTTTTATTATCTTTTCTTTAAGTTAGGGATGCACAATAATATCGGTACGTCATCAGTATCGTCCAATATTGGCTTTAAAATGAACTGATCAGAATCAGCCAACATGCTTTTAGACCTCAAGTTGTCTTGCTTTGGTCTGAATCAGGGACTCATTTTGTTCCAAAGTTGTATAATTGCCTAGAGTTGGTTCGTGTTCTCACGGCAGCATTTACAAGCAGACCAGATCAAATGCCTTGAGCGAGAAAGCTGCTCTTGATTGGTCAGAATTTCCATGTGGGAAAAATCCAGGAAGTGAACAAAACATTGAAGAAGAGTACACTTGCAAGATAAATGTGACAGTTTCTAATGTCACAATGGAGGGACAACTACGCAGGTTGATTTTAGCGCTGCTCATCGTGGACTACATTGCTGTCATTGTTCATTTTAGTCAAACCATACAGTTTGAAAACAAGGCGCGGCTCCAACTAGAAAACAATGTTTTGATGCATTGGATGTGCTGAATGTGCATATTAAGGCAGTACAGGAGGAGGTGCACATTAATAATCCTCCAGGACTGTAACATGCTCATGTTTAACCCAAACAATGTGCCATGTGACTGCAGTTGGTTCAGATCCAGGTCACAAACGAACCGCACCGATTGTTTGTAACCGGACTGAGACCACCTCTTCAAGAAGGTCTCAGTCCGGTTGTTTTGGTGCACACCTGAGTGTGATTGCTGTGTTCACACCTGCCCAAATGAACTACACTTAGGGGGCAAACGAACTTGAGTTCGACTGAACTGAACCAAACGGGGCAGGTGTGAAAGCACTTGTTTTCATGTCTCCACCTGCTGGTGGGCCATCACGATAAGAGTATGCACGTATAATATGATGTTAATTCCACTACAGAAGAGATTTGATAATCACTTAACTTAGATGGGGGAAAAAATCGATGTATCCATATTGATATCGGTTATTGGCCTGATGAGATGTTATATATTGGCATATCAGATGCCGGCAAATATCCAGTATTGTGCATTCCCACTCTAAGTTGTTTCTCTTTTCATGTTCACGTTTATTAAATAGTTTGGGTTCTTTCACATCAGGGACCTGGGCTGGATGCAAGTACACTTGACCCCACAGTCCAGTTCGATTGATTAGTGTGAATATTGTGCACCATACCCGAGCATGGTACGCTAATCTGGCCTGAGTCCACTTGAAAAGGAGGTCTCGAGTACGGTTCATGTAGACTCTAGTACGATACATGGCAAGTGTGAATACCAACTGTACTAAACACAGAAGTGGACTGGTATTTAACTCGTCTACAGGAAGTTTTTAACCGGTTATAAAACAGTCTTAATCTGACAGTGAAGCCTCTAAATCAAACGGCAGCACAGCCTGCCTCGGACAGACGCATATCTGTCTTAGTTGCTGCCTTTAACCTGCAGTCGGAGCTCTGTTAGGAGGCTGGGAACTCCCCGCCTGACAGCTTTGCCTTGCTGCCCTCTGAGCCCTCATCTCATCCTGGTCTTTTATCTCTCACACGCTAACCTTTCGTTTTTCTTCACATTATTTGTCTTTTTCTCTTTCTCAGGTGATGTTTTTGAGGAACAGAGGGCAGGTGCAGCTCACGGTGGAGCTGCTCGACACAGAGGAGGAGAACTCAGACGAGCCCATGGAGGCCGAGGTAAGAAACTGTTAAACCAGCTGGAAGACTGACGATTTTAAGGTTTAGCTTGTGCGTATAAAGGAAAAATTTTTATTCTCAAGCCACAGAATAATTTCAAAATACGCATACCTTTTCTTTTTTACAAACCGGTTTGGATTTTTAACTCATAGAGCCTCTGTGATTGTTGATAAACTGCCAAAATTAGGAGCTGTGCGAATTCCCAACCATTCGCCCTACATTCCCACACTGATGTTTAGCGACAGTGAATGATTCTTATTTGGCTCCTTATGTCACAATAACTAACATCTCTGAGTATCATCTGCATGTTGTATGACGGGACTAAATATTCATTGAATAAATGCAAATAAAAGTTGTCACTGTTTTTACATTTTGTCCAGTAAGAGGCTCCACTTTTCCAGCTGGAGTGGAAACACTAGTAAGGACCTGTTGGCAACCTTTTGGTAATCCTGGTGTAGTGGTGTACAGTATCTTCCTAGTCTGTGTCTTAAATTCTTGTTACACTTGTCGTTTGGTTGCAGCGTTGGTCTGATTATGTCGGACGCTACTTAAACCCAGATTCCACCACACCTGAGTTAAGAGAGCACCTCGCTCAGAAGCCAGTTTTTCTCCCCAGGTGAGTCATCACATCAGGTCAATTGTTTTTGAATTGGGAATGTTATTTATTTTTTACTTGAAAAAGGTGATGTTAATGGTTGGGATTTTTTTAAATACATAACATCAGAGTGTCTTGCTCAGTAAGATGAACACGTCTCCTCTGATGAAAGTCAAATGTAAAAGTCGAAACATGAATCCTTCTGATTAAATTAACTCCAGTCGATTTGTTCTGACACGTTCCCCTAATGAGTCACACTCATCACGTTTGTCTCTGCCATTGTAAAACCAGGAATCTGAGACGGATCAGGAAGTACCAGAAGGGCCGAGAGCAGCTGGACAAAGAGGCGTGCGAGGGCGGCAAGAAGTCCCTGGAGAAGGAGAAGATGGAGTGCATGTTCAAGCTCAACTCGTACAAGATGGTGTACGTCTTCAAGTCTGAGGATTACATGTACCGACGCACTGCCCTGCTGCGAGCTCACCAGGTACTCACTGCTTCTTCCTGATACTATCACCACTGACCTCCAGATGACTTTCTTACTTCCTCTGTGAAATCGATTTCTGTTTTACTTCCTTAAGCTACTTTCATACCGCCACACGGGAACCGCGCTGACAACAGCCTACCTGTAAAAGCATTCCCCAATAAAAGCAAAGCATTTTTAAAAGTAGCTGCTGCTGCTGCTGCTACAGTCCAGGGCTGCAATGACAGGCAGGTGCTTTGCTTAATGTCACTGGCGGTAATACAAGCTAACTTGCAGCTTGGTGAATTAACTTCAGATTTTATTTCATCTCAAGTTCAGTGGAAATGTTTTCCTGGACTTAGATTTTCTTCTGGGGTCCGTTTCACAAAGCAGGTTTAGTGAAAACTCAGAGTCTGTTAACCCTGAAATGCGGGAAACTCTGAGTTTTCCATTTCAAAAAGGGAGGTAGCTCAAACCAGAGAAAGAGGGGTAACTCTAGCCTGTTTCAGAGAGAGAGGTAACTTAAGCTCTCGGTCAGTTACCGTAGTAACAGACTCTATGAACCTAACCTGGTCGGGACCAGGTTTTTCTCAATGAACCTCGAGTTTCTCTCTGTCTCCGCCCTCTTTCAGAGCCACACACTCCATTTGATTTCCTCATTCATTCAGTCAGCAGGCAAGTTTTGGTGTAGCCTAGTTCTGCCATCTGTCTTTTAAAAAAATCATTTAAAAAATCAGAGTCAGTATATTAGAAGTCCATTAGGCACAGTAGGTGGCAACTTTTTTCACTAACATGGCATGTCCTTTTGATAACGATCCCGTGGATGAAGGCGCAGAATTACTGCGCAGAGAATTAAATATTCATTGGGAGATGGTTATCAGACCGCGCATAGATGTTCTAGCATTTCCACACAATTATCTTTTTGAGCGGTACCGTTTCACATCACAGTCCATCATCTACATACACAACCTAATCCGTCCTTACATTTGCAACATTACCAATCGTGGTCATGCTCTCACATCCCAGCAGATATTGTGTGTTGCGCTCATAGACTGTATAAAAATGCGCTGCGTTTCTTTGCAAATGGAAGTTTTTGGACAATGTCGGAGATGCTGAGCACTTGAGTAAGGCAACTGTATGCAGGGCGGTCAGAAAAGTGTGCTCGTTTTACAGGCATCTGCCTTCTTTCTGTTGGCTGAGTAGAAGTCTGCGTTAGTTTAAATAGGCTTAAATATTTAACAGAACATGATATAGATGAGAAGACATTTATGTGTGTGAAAACAGCATTATGTTGGGGATAAAACAACTGCAGTCAAACAGCCACTTAATATTTACTTTACAATGTAAAACATGATCAAAATGAGGTACCCCCATGAGATTATGCCGAGGTCTTACCTGTTTGAACAATCGGCTTTGTTTTTATATTTCATCCTAAACTGTTGCCAAGTGCGCTTCTTCCCTGCGGGATTGCACCTAAATGAAATAAATTAATAGGCTACCATTCAAGCAGTTTTCCCCTGTAATATTATTGTGATTGCAAAGGAGTACATTTAAACTTACGCATTGACCCGAGCAGCAATGTTCTCCCACGCCGTCTCCCTCTCTTTTGCAGCTGCAGCGGTGTTGCACTTCTTTTTGAAAACGTGTGCAAACTCGCCGTATGAACGCATTAAGATTTCTAATTCTAGTGGGGTGAAAAACGCAGCCCTCCTCTTCCCCGTTGCCATGGTGACTTGTCGAATCGGGGCTCCATTGATGCTGGCTTTTTATAGTTGTGGTGCACGCGCTTAACTCCAGGTGAAACTACTCCGAGTTGATTAAACTGATTCAGATCAGCTGTTCTGGAACCGAAAACTCAGAGTTTACTATCTCAGAGTAGATCAACTCAGAGTTCAGGATTAGACTCAGAGTTTGTTGAACCTGCTTTGTGAAACGGACCCCTGGTTGTCCTTAAAAGTTGGTAGCACTATGTTGCCCAACTCCAGGTATTCATACACTAACATTATCAGCTCCTCCATCTTGTCTTCTTTCTACATCCACAATACCCACCTACTTTTATTTGATGGGCCAAAGTCAGGTGGCAAATTCAACACAGTGAACTCTGTGTGGCAGAGCAAAATCTCTGTGCCTTCACGTGGGCGGCAGCTGCTTCATACCCCTGCCGCCACGTCCAAAACTGCTTTCCCTAACTGAAATGATGGGAGGCGGCAAGTTACTTCACAGCAGTGTGAGTTCCACCCTACTGTGTTAAAGTTGTAGGCGGAGCAGTGAAGGAGTTACACCTGAGTTTGCTAGGTTGTTGGAAAGTGAAGGTTGGCTTTTGCCTTTATTAAAAAATTCACAGCTCAGAATGCATCGGACAAAAGACCAAAGGTTTCCTAAAGATCTTTGAAACATTATAAATTAACATAAAATTCTAAATTTTTGCAAATTTCACAACATGTCACAATAATAATAATAAAATAAAATATATAATATTACACACAACATGAGATGTGAATTGGGTGCACACACACACTGTGATAAAAACAGTAAGATTGTGAAATAGTGGAGGGGGGGCAGAATTGAACAGGCGGGTTTTGAGACGGGATTTGCAGGGTGTTATGCTGTCAGACTGTCGGATTTTTGGAGGTAGGGAGCTGTAAGCCCTGGCACCCATGCTGTTGAGGTGTGAAGTGATCATGCTCAGGAGACCAGCAGAGGAAGAGGAATAACAATTTAGTTACACAGATCTAATTACTTATAATTATTAAATTATTACAAAGATATGTATTTCATACTTTTGAACCCCTGTGAAATGTCAGAAACAAATCACTGACTTAATTATTCAAAACCCAGTATTTGAGTGTAACATTGAGCAGCTCAGCAGGCTGTGCTCCAGCTCCTTATCAGCTGTTAAAACTGTCAAAGCATTTAAACGTACTTTTCTGAAGCAGAGGTGACTTTAAGAGGTGAAATTACAAATCATTTTGCTAATTACAATAATTTCCTTCAGTCTGAAAAGTTAAAGACTTACTGCCCTCAGCTCAGTTTGACTCTGTTTCCTGTTCAGACTGTTAAAAGGAATAATTTGACATTCTGGGAAATACCCTAATTCACTTTCCTGATGAGAGTTAGATGGGAAGATTGATACTGCTGTCGTATCTGAATGTGTTAATACATAACTGGAGGCAGCAGCTGGTTAGCTTAGCTTAGCTTAGCTTAGCATAAAGATCATACACAGGGGAAAGTAGCCACCTTCAGTTTAGCGTACAGATGTGGGAATGATATCACTCTTTTTATCTGTTTGTTGTTTGTTTTTTGTTTGTTTTTTTTGCCCAAAATCAAACTATTTCTTAAAGGTCAGTACAAACTGGTCCTATATCCGTCCATCCATTTTCAGTCGCTTAGTGATAGCCTTGGGGGCAGCAGGCTGTGCAAAGCACCCCAGACGTTCCTCTACCCAGCAACCCTTTCCAGCTCCTCCTCGGGGACCCTGAGGTGTTCCCAGGGCAAACAAGATATGTAATCCCCCCAGTGTGTTCTGGGTCTGCCCCAGGCCTCCTACCAGTGGGATGTGCCCAGAACACCTCTAATGGGAGGCACCCAGGAGGTCCTACATAAGTACTATTTATAGGTGTTACAGAGGGACGTAACACAGTATGTAACGGCTGAGCTGACTTGAGTTGAATGTGGTTTAGGTCACCAGTGAGGGGAGCTCTAATGCAACTTCAGTCTGAACAGTCATGTCAGTGGAGGCACAGTGAGGTGTCACCTGTGACCTCAAGTATTTTGGGTCTGTTTCAAAAATATGGCTTTCTTTCCCTTCGTCTTTATCATCATGTGCGCACAAAGTCGCCGGCTTCCAGTGCACTAGAACTGCAGTTAACAGTTATTTTCATTATCAGTCATTCGCCCCATTAATTTCTCAATAGATCTGTTGATTGATTTGTCAATAAAATAGTGGAATGTGTCCCAGAGCCCATTGTACTGTCCTCCAGTGGTATGTTGTATCCAACCAACAGTCAAAAAACTCAAGGCTGTTCAGTTTATTAACGTGTATGAAAAGAAGCATCAAATTCTCATATTTAAGAAGAATGAAACCAACAATGATGACTCAATTATCAAAATAATTTCCAGTTAATTTTCTGTCGATAGATTAATCAACTAATTGTTGCAGCTCTACACTGCAAATCAAGTGACATTGTAAACGCTGACCACAGTGACCTCCATGTTTACTTTTGTACGACTGAATGATGTGTTCAGTGTCTTTATTATGGATGAGACGCAAGTGAGGGAAGCAAGGAGACAAGTTAGCAAAATTGAAAGCACCTTAAGAATCAGAAGATTGATTTTTCTGATCATAGGTTTCACTTCCTCCACAATTTTCTCCTAAAATGTGGTTGACAACTAAAGAACTCTGGTCTTAATCTTATCTAACAACTAAAATATTTTCACATGGGGGTCCGCAACCTAATTTTTATCAATTTAAGGGTCCTTGACATGAAGAAGGTTGAGACCACGTATGTAGTAAATCCCTAAATGCACCAAAAGATAAAACAGCACAGGGAAAAGACAACAAGTGCAGCAATGAAGAAGGGAGGAAGCTCCTGGAGGAGCTTAGAGTGAGGAAACACAGGTGTATCCTATTCATCTTTTCCAAGCATCTCTCTCGCGAGGAAGCAAGTGAGGGAAGCGAGTCGACATGTTGGCATAATTGAAAGTACCCTAAGAAGAATTTAAATAGCAGGTGGCAGAGCAGCTGTGTCAACATGCTTTTATTTTGTAGGTCATTAAAAAGGTACTAACCATGTACTAACCATCTCTATTCACTTCAGACTCACATCCCTAACCCTCAGAGTGTAGATGTCATGTTTGCTGAGTTTTTAACGCCATGTGGTTTCTCCTCAGTCACACGAACGGGTGAGCACACGGCTGCACAAACGCTTCCAGGCTTGGGTGGACGCGTGGGCCAAGGAGCACGTCACCCGCGACATGAGTGCTGACACCAATAAGTGGCTGATGGGCGAAACGCGTGACGGCCTATTACCCTGCACCACCAGCCGCCAGCCGGAGATCCTTCACTTCATGAACATCAACAAGTACCGCGTCAAATACGGCCCGCCCAGCAAGGCGCCGTAGCCGAGGAGAAACGGGGGAGAGAGAGACTGAATTCTGGGGGTGTTGGGGTCTGAAGTCAAACAGGTCAGGAGTAGAGGTAGGAACGAGGGCTTATTAATGTGTTTTTAAGGCCGACATGGGAGCACAACTAAGCTAGCTACCGTGTGTGTTGCACCCGGGGCGGCAGGATTACTGATTTTTACCAGCGTTTTTAGCTGGGCCCATTTCTTCACAGGGCCTTCGGTGCCAAAACTTAGGAATCGTCATGATCCAGTCGCAGACCTGAGCTCTTACCAGCACTCGGAGCCACTTCTCAAATTCCCTGAGCCTTTTTCTACGGGGCTCAGCGACGTAAACGGCGAGCCTGTGAGAGATAGAGTGGTGCTTTTTTTTGTACTTTATCACAACTGAGCTTCGGTTTCAGATTTCAACTGACCATTTTGTCTGAAGCCATCATGAGTGAGAGCTCCATCGAGATCAACCATACAGGGATTTCTTTACGATAGTGTTATCCGTGTAAAACAATATGGTGGACAAGTGCACTTATTTAGAAAGAGGAACACGTTACAGAAGGTTTTGTTTCCCAGATTGAAGGTTCGGACGGGAGCACAACAAAGTCTGAGAGATCTGGTTCAGACATTCCTGCGTTCAGGCCAAATCACAATTATGTACCTATCACTAGACGGAAAGAGGGTGACATTTCCTTTTCCAGAACACATGGCAGCATTATTAGAAACTGTGCCTGAGCCCCAAACAGTTTTGTCGGGTTAACATCAAACAGCACTGTTGCATTTATGTAAAAAAAAATGTAATGAAAAGACAAAAAATTAGCCTCACAACACTGTTTGGTCTCAGACTGTAAAATTGTATAGCTTGTGAATGTCAGATACTGACATGTATTCCAGTGTATGTGTTGTGTATATATATTATATATAGTTCTATTAACACAAATGATCCTTGCCGCCCTGGATGTCAACCTTTTTAAAACGCCCTCCGCCAATACACCAGCTTGTACACACACACACACACACACACACAAACACACACACTCGTCTCATTCTGGGAGGACTGTCCACATGCCGTTCACGTTGTAAATACACTGTATATAGTCTCAGACTTTTTATGACAGATCCGTGTTGTTGTGCTAGTAATACTTTCCAAGCTTACTGTGGACTTTAGTGATAAATGGCTAAAGTTAGTATGTATATGAAAAAGGCAAATGCAAGACCATTTATTACAGTTTTTACCAAAGGGAGTTGATTATAAAAATAGCTGTTTTCTTCCCCCCTTTGTGTGTTCCTTTATGTCTTTTCTTTTTAATTTCTGTAGTAAAAAAACGTGGAAAAGTAGAAATGTATCCAGGTCTTTCAGTTTTTATATATGAGATTTTTTTTCTTCTGAATGTGACATTTGGTTGGTTAAAAAAAGAAAGAAAAATCACTGACACCCCCCCCCTTTGACAACCAACACCGTCCGTGGCGATGGTGGGACTCATTTCATTTTGTCTTCAGATGAATGGACTCCACAACGGTCTCACCTTGTGATGCACGCTTCCCTCCCTGGATAGATTTCTGCTGCAAACATCACCCCACAACCATATTTTTGATAATGGAAGAAGTCACACGAGCATGTCTTTAGTCCCTTTATTTAGACATTATTTAAAGTAATAATAAAAACGACATTTGTAGCCTACGGAGCCCTTTGTGGAGTTGTTGAGTGTTTTATTCTTTTAACACTAACCTTTATGTATAAACTAACAGGAAAGTCAAAGGAGAAACACTTCTGTTAACTTATCAAACGCACAATAAATTCATGCAGATTCGTCTTAAGCCCTTTTCACACAGAGATCCTTCGATATGGCCACAATGTCGACCCTTCATTATGCTGGATTTACTTTTTTACACAAGTCCAAACAACAGCGGAATCATTAGTGTGTGATTTTAGATAGCTTGCCGATGTTTCAGGTTTAAAACAGGCGTGACAGGGTGACATGTAACACAACAGTGTCGGCCTCTTGTGTGACGTATAACACATGCACTGGGCTTTCCACATGGCGGCAGCAGTCCTTTACTGTCTCTGTTATGTGGCAGCTGATCTCGTCCTCTGCTTAGAGAGTAAAGAGGTCCCAATCTTACCACTTCCCATTTTGCGGACATTTTCGGCCACTGTTCGTCTTCTTAGAGTTAGCTGCTAACTGCTTCTAGCTGCTTTCTAAATCTCCTGGTGTTGGGTCACACACATAACATGTCATGAAAACGTCACACCTGTCCTGTCCTGCCAGCTGTCCCTTTTACACACTGTGGGATCCAATACCTATACTACCATACTATACAGTATGCCAGAAAAAGATTTAGTATGTCCCACTACATAGTATGTCAAATGCAGTTTGCCAAAAATACCAGGATGTTCTACTACATCTGGTCCGATTTTGCAGTTTGCAAGCCAGCATGTTTTCTGGATATTCTGAACCTCACATCAACTGAGCCACAAACAGATGACAGCTTGCTGACAGCTGATTGACAGCTGTCAGAAGTCTCAGTTATGGATGACAGCACATTAAAGTAACTGATAATCAGTTGAACGGTAATAAATGAAAATCAAATGTTCAACTGAAGAAAATAATCATAAATATTACAAACAACACGACATAACTATAAAAATACCTGATGGAGAACTGCAGATGTAATTTCACTGTTGCAAATATAATACGTTAGAATCTACAATCTGTGCGGTTATAACTTAAAGGTTAAATCACCCACATTGCAAAGGAACAACAGCAGAGCTCTAGTTATTTGTCTCTCGCGAACTTGATGAATGGCGTTTGTTTTACTGTATCTCCATGGTAGCAGATGTAAAAGCAAAAGGGTTAAAGTTCAGGGTGTAATGTTATGAGTCAGTATGTCACAGTTGTGTGCGTACTGCATGCAACAGTACTTTTTTACGTACTTTTTAAAGGGCAGCTGCAGTACCTACTAAGTACTAAGTAAAAAAGAAAAAGTGTGAGATTCGAAACGCACCCACAGACTTTGATTCGGCGGGACAGGGACATTAGTTTTCTTGAAAATTGAAACACACTGAAAACACTTTCTTAAAGGCCTTAGAAGACATTAAACGTCTTATATTTGAGTCACAAATGTCTTGAATATTTTCCTGAATGTTTTTGTATTCAAGTGTACGCTTGCAATAGATGTCAGAGACTAGTAAACCAAATGTAGGATCGTCACGATTTGATTATAAGTGCAGGATTTTCAGTCAGCTCCATGAGACCTGTAGCTAACTGTGTCACTACTACTATCTACTGTAGCTAGGAAGCTCTTTACCTCACAGTGGAAAAGTGTCATTTTTTCTTTATAAGTCCAGTGTTCAGGATTTAAGGGCATATATTGGCAGAAATAGAATATAATAGAGTAATTATGTTTTCTTCAGTGTATAAAAACCTTAAACTAAGAATCACTGTGTTTTTGTTACCTCAGAATGAGCCGTTAATATCTACTTATGGAGTGGATCCTGTTTTACCAATTACATCATGTTGTTCTACAGTAGCCCAGAAGTAACAAAACAAACACTGCCTCTAAACAGGACCATTCACGCTTTCATGTTGGCCACTGTAGTTCTCCTGCACGCTTGGTTGAATGCAGCCTCAGCCGCTAGATGCCACTTAATCCTGGCATCCTTCACACAATTACAATTTATCTAGATCCAGGTCACATTAATTGAATTTATTATTTCATTAGGAATTACAGCTACATACCACTGGGAAGTGAAACATGATATAATAATGAGCAGTTCTAGGTCATATTGTCCCTGCTGGTTTTCCATCTTACTTTAATACTTTGGTCTGTGTGACAGTAAAATGGGTCTTTAAATACATTCTGTGTGCTTCTAAAGAGGTCTTAAATTTAACATGGATTTGTTTTCCAAAATCTGCTGATGTAGATACAGGATTTGAATGAGTGAATGGCTTTATTTCAAACCCAAATAAAAAATGACATAATAAAAAACAAACAAAGCAAAGGTAACAGTGTCTGAAGAGGAGTATGTAAAAATGAAACTTTCATGTCCCTACCCCTTTCTTACATTTCTTCTTTTAACTCTTATATAATATTTCAACACATTCCCAAATTTATTTACAACTAATATACAACTATCCCCAGACTGTTTACCACCCAATTAAATAAAAAGTAGTCCAAGTACCTCCCAGTGTTACAAATAAATATGCACTCCCCTGACACCTTTCCTCATCTATATATCTGCCAAAGTTATATTTTATATACTTGATTTATAAAAACAAAAAACATTTTAAACATGCATCAGTGAGTAATTGTCAGTGCAAATGTGTTTTCTGTGAACACCTCCATCAAATGATAAAATGATCTGTTCCCTTTAACTCCTGTAGAGGGAGTCCTTGAACTGTCCACCAACATACAGAGCTCCTTCATTGTGCAAATGCAGTTCTGTTTTTACATGGGTGAATGTTAAGCTTCCTCAGAGACAAATTGAAAGTACTTAATGGCTTGATTTCATCACAAGCTTTAATTTACAGGTTATTATCAAGTAATCTTCCCAACGTGATTATGACTCACTCTGGTTTCTTACCTTCATGATTATTGGCCCAGTGTCAGTTTTTAAACTCCAGGCAATAGGGACTGATACTGATTTATTTTTCATTAATGAATTTATATTATGGGCTTATTTAGTCTGTTGTTTAGTCTATAAAATGTTCATTACAAATTACACTGAGTCCAAGGTGAGAGCTTTTGTTGTATCACCAACCTTTGAAATTCCAAAAGTAATATTGAGAAAAGCACCAAATCCACACATTGAAAAAGCAGAAACCAGCAACTGTTTTGCTCGATAATTAACAATTTTTCATACATATTCTTTAACAGCTTATCCTTTTAGAAGTCGCATGGGGGCTGGAGCCTATCCCAGCTGACACTGGGTGAGAGGCAGGGTATGCCCTGGACAGGTCACCAGACTATCACAGGGCTGAGACAGACAACCATTCACACTCACATTCACACCTACGGACAATTTAGAGTCACCAGTTAAACCTGCATGTTTTTGGGCTGTGGGAGGAAGCTGGAGTACCTGGAGAAAACCCATAAACAACAAATTATTTAATTGATTCTGGCAATAATTTCAACAAAAATTGATATTTAAAATTTTCTGCTTAGATTGTATTTATTCATTTATTTATTTATTCATGCAGGACAGTGCACGTTCATCAGCATTTCAGTTTCCACCTTAATTTACTGTGCCAGTTAGCTAATGTGCTCATTTGCAGTTGCAGTCCCTGGGCAAGTTATCAACAAATGTGTTATCAGTACAATGCTTCTGAGAGCACTGCAGTACAACACGATTCAATACAATTAAATACATAATTACATTTAAAGTAGCAGATCTATGTAAAAGCAATGACAGCATGTAAAGGCAGTGCCAGAGATGAGGAGGTGTGATAACTCTTGCTTGCACATTTAGTTTGCTTTAACAGGGTGTCTGCAGGTTCTAAAATGGTCTTTAAATGTCTTAAATTCAACCATTTCAGTCATTAAATAGTCTTCAACTTAAATTTGTGAGGTTTTCAATGCTACAAACATTTTATCTTATTTAATTTATCCATTTTTTATTTTTTTGTTATGAAAATGAGTGAAGCCTTTGGATGTAAAAATCCACATTTCTAATGTTATAAATCTTTTAAAAATATATAATACTGTCATTTTACTTCATGCTTGCACAGAGACCACATATATACTACTTATCTGCGATGCATGAACAAGTAAGATGTGATTTGTCCAAAAATCTGTCCTAGATTTAGTTAAAAGGTGTCTTGAAAAGGTCTAAAAAACTTAAGCCATCTCTTAAGTTTATGTTTAAAAGTTAGGAAATTAGAGCTCTCCCTTAATTCGGTATGAAGACTGTTTCTGTAGTGGATTACTCTGACTGTGAAAACTGTTCATCTTAACTTGCGATGTCTGTATTTTAGCATCTGGCTGATCAGTGAACTCCCGTATAGCCATGAGACTTGAAAACTACAGATAACATCCCCTCAGTAGTTTCACATTTAAAGTTTGTTTTTCTCTAAATAAACTTCACTTCACTTGAAACTGGTGAACATCCCACTGTGGGATGTAAATGTATGCTGTGCCATGTTGTTTGTCATCATCTTAAAGGTTTACTCTGCAGGATTGTCAGTTTCTGTTTGTAGACATGCTCACCAGAGACAGCGAAGGTAAGAATCAACCCCAGATTCACTTTCATTTGGCATTTCATTTCGCTATATTTTTGTATTTTATTTTATTTTTTTCAACACTGTGTCTCTTCGCTGCCTGCTGCTTACAGTGTGGCAACTTTTTATAACGCCCCGACCTCACCTGAGCACTGCGGGGGTATAGTAAAGAGGAACGATATTGAAATTTTTGCCGATATGTGATGTGCTAATAAATAACTTAATTGGCCGATAACCAATATTCAGCCCCAGACATACCAAACCAACTTAAAGAACTAGTAGCAACAAAAGCCAACTGTTGCCTCGCCTCAGATTGCCTGTGTCTCGACCAAAAAGTTGCACTCTGACATACAAAGACATACAGCCAACAGCCAAATAGCTCGCGCGTTTGTTTCGATCTCACTCCCTCTTGACTTCAGCTGTTTGTTTACTTTCCTCACTTCCATTTCTCTGTACCACCAATCACAGTGATTTCATTCACCGATGGTCTCCACCATCACAGAGATTGAACATGCTGAATCAACCCAAAAAAGCTGACAAGGGCTGATGAGGACCAACAGTGCAGGACACACTGAAAGAGCTAGGGAAACAGACGCTCACCGATGGCCCGACATTGACCAATAGCCGACCGTCAGCTTGGTGTGTCAGGGCCTTCTTTGGTTTCTGGCTTTGAGAGAGAGTAGTTGCTGTTCACAAATATTGAATGAACTTTTTGAGACCATGTAATAACAGATCAGTATTCTTAAATTAGGTGGTGTTCCCCTTTAAAATGCAAAATTTCTCACCTTTGGGAGGTCTGAAAAGGCTCTGAAAAACGAAAGTCAAACTATTAACACTTTCATATGATCAAAATGTTCAGAATGTGAACCCCTCTTTACTCCTTTATTAAAACCAAATATTTTCAGAAATCATTTTTTCACAGGTTTTCCTATTGATGCGCGAGATGATGAGCCTTGACTGTTGAGAGAGATGGGGCGGACATCTCTTGGCAGCTTTGTGTGAGATTCAGATCTGATGAGGGACTATCTGCTCTGTGATGCAAGAAGTGAACTCCACTGGGAAACTGGCCCGGCTCCAGTCAGGCCTCTGTGGGTGGCCCCGCATACTGTACAGCGAGCGAAGTGAACATGTCCCCAAACCCAATCTTCACCTCCTTTACAGTACCTGCAGCTTTGAGCCTCTTTACAAAAACCCTCAAAGACACACACCCTTTACCCACTTGGCTGTGGCGGAGCTGAGGCCCTGATGAGGAGTGAGGCCGACACATGCCAGCAGAGCCCTCCATGCCTCCCACCGGCAGCACTAACAATGAGTTCCTCAAAGGCAGCACCGGCCGAGGGGGAGTTCTTTCCCCCCCCACCCAAAGCTCTTCTGCGTGATTTCTTCCTTGGAGTGCACACTCCTGAACTTTCAACAGCTTTCAGCTCGCTAATGTCGGCGCTTCCGCAACTTCTGACTCAGAGAGCGGAGCTATTGTCACGACTACAGAGCTGGTATTGTCCCTCAAGCTTGGAAGCCTTGGCACCCACAATGCAGAGCAATTAACTCACTGAGAGAGACCATGTAGATTTCTCTTCTTTAGTCTTGCACAAAGTTTGGCAGCGTTTTTTTTTACAGTTTTTTCTGTATTTAAAAATTCATCAGGCACTTTCAGTTTTACAGAGGAGACAAAAAACAGCTGAACACTTGTCCTGTGCTCGTCGGTGGAGCAGACAGTCTTGGCAGCCATGACAAGACGTTTACAGCATTTGGATGATGGCAGGTTTTTTACTCTGTGTGCACAAGACATCAATAGTGCTGCTTAGTAAGGGCAGATAATCCAAAACGATGATGTATTTTTGGACTGGTTTTGAAGAGCGGCGGATTAGAAGAATAAGAAGCATGAATCGGAGCGGCTATAAATAACACAAAGCACTCATCATTTTTCTCACAAGTCATCTGTCTTCACAGCTTCATGGGTGATTTCTAGCATCCAGAGGCAGTTTGTGTCTCTACGAGCCCAGCTGAGATGTGTCTGCTTTACAGGCTGATTTGTCTTGATGATGAGAAACCCTGCAGGCTCCTCTCCTCCTGTAAAGGGATTAGTGAAGTCTGGCACTCTTACATAACCGCTGCAAGCTCCTGTGCTCAACAGTCGAGTATACGTGCTTGGCTCCAGCAACTTAAACAGATGAGGGGGAAAAACTCTCCAACAACTGTTTTAACCTTTTAAAGACCATCTCACTGCAGAGGTGTCAAACACTAGAGTTTCTCTTATCCTAGTCAGCCGTGATCTGGATGGATATCTTGTGTACAGACCACGTCAAGCTGCAGTGTTGGGAAAATGGAGAATACTATGAATCTGCTCTCATATTTTCCATAGGCTGTAGCTGTTTTAGTGACACAGCTGGAGAGCTTAAAATGTCAGTAGCCATGTTTCCATCAGCCTGTTTAGATGTGCATCTAGAAGTATCGCATCAGAAAATTATGATGGAAATGCCAAAATTCGAATTAAAATCCCCTGATTCGCACAAACTAAAACACGTTCGCTTTAGCTGGGTTTTGGTTGATTCGAAAAAAAGTTGATTCGCAAAACGGGGGATGGAAACAGTTATGTTCGAATTAAGTCTGACGTATTGTACCTCTCTCCATGGTGATATCCACACTCCGGGTCGGGAAGGCGGTAAGGCATTTACAAGCTGGTTGCCAACCGCCAGAAAACGTAGAAGAAGAATGTGAGACTTGTTTTGTTTCCGGTTCTGCGGAAAATTTCCGTGAGTTTGTAGTTTTCACCAAAGTCTGTACATTTAATGGAAACACACAGGATTCGTATTTCTTTTAATGCGCATTTCCCAATGATTCGAATCACTTTTGGATGGAAACATAGCTAGTGTCAGTCGACTACTTTGTTCCAAACTGAAAATCTCCATGCCATGACATTTTAAAGACAGTCATAGTTCTCAGAGAATGAACCCTTGTATCTTTAGTGAGTCTGACTTTCCCTCTGGCGCCACCGTCAGAGGCGGAGCGAGGGGAGTGGCCTCTGGATCTCCAGTCCTGAATGCTTTCTGAAAAGCCCAGGGGCTGGTTGCACAAAGCACCTTAAGTTAAAATTTTCCTTAAAATCCAAGTTAAGATTTCCTCAAAGAAAATCGGTTGCACAAAATCTTCTCAAGGCTTCTCCTTAAGGTTTCCTCAAAATGTTTACTTGAAGCACAGTTCAGACCAAAGATTCGGGACAAGATGAGTTGAAACAGGCAACTACTTGCAATGCGCTGTTCTGCAACCTTATGAAAACCTGCTGGTTCACACCAATGCAACTAGATGAGACGGTGTATCATCTCTATGCAACAACCCTCTGTTTTTTCATTCCCATTTGCAGCTTTTCAGGCTTATTTTGTGGCTGAATATAATTTGTAGTTCTTAAAATATGAATGAGGATAGTGATAGTGAGATACTGGCTACACTTGCATTTGTAGTAGTGATGAAACAGTGAAAAACAGAAACAAAACAGCATCAGATGGACTGTACTCATAATAAATATGCCACAATAGTATAAATAACCAGTGCCAATTAATCAGTCAGTGAAGTAGAAGAACAACCTTCTGAAGAGCACTCGAAGGCATTAGCCTTGGCTGGCTGATTTAATTGGTCCTTGCCTGTTCATTCAGCGTCATCGTTGCGTGACATTAATAACAGCAAGTGGGAAAAGTCGGGGATTCATGAGGACTAGGACGTTTGACAGGTTGACCCGGTAAATGCTAGACACTACAAAGAGCCGTTCAAAAACATTTAATCGTTCATTTCTGCCCGTCACCAGTCTCTATATACAGACTCTACATTCAGTGAATGTAGAGTGTGTAGGCAAACCCCGGAGATCTTGCCTCCGGAAGAAGAGCGGAAGAGCCCTGGTTTCCGGTTGTAGGCTGTTTGTAGTCTGCGTGATATTGACCAATCACGTTTGAGCCGGCTGCAGTTGTTGCCAGGTTAAACGGTCCATGCAGTGAACTAACGATGCGAAACATAATTGGCGTCACTGCAAACTCTGAATCCATCGCAATGGTTCAGCATATTTACTTACATATAAACGGAAGTCGGAAACGGAAATTCACCTACTCCGCCTAAATCAAACCAGAATGCCAAAAAATCAGGGGTCTGCCCCCAGAGGCTGTATCGCCGTCTGCCGGAAGTCAGACGCCGAATACAGCCGATGGGTTCCGAGAATGGCCCGTCACTAACTTGAAACTAACTTGAACTGACTCAGACATAATTGTGACATGACATTTCTAAATTACTGTCAATTTTGTTTTCGTCTTACATGATTTGATGTGTTAGAAACATTACCAATAAGGACATGTGGTTTAAATCACATCAAAACACTAACCACTGACTCATGATCAGATTTATTATGAAGCTGTTTCACTGTTTCTCTGCCCAAATTACTCACACGTAGATCAGAATCAGATGTGTTTGTATGACAACTGTTAACAGACAACAGCATCACTACAAAGAGTTTGAGCTTCTGTTGGCCTTTACACCTGTCATCATCTTGTGTGCCACTGTATCAGGGTTAGTGCTAAGTGTTTGTCACCTTCTTAAAACAGCAGATAATTAATACAATGAAAAAAAATCACTTGTGTTGACCATGATCTCAGATTTTTATAAATGACAATTGTACATTCCGTTTTCTGTTGTCTTAAAAGATAAAGGCTCATCCCATATACATAAACACTCTACAGACACAATCATTTAATTATATTACCCTCGTATCTAATAGGTTTGCTTTTATTTGTTTTCAGATTTCCCAGATTATCTGCCTCTGAGATGTCCGCCTCCACCCAACACGGTGAATCTAATCTTTGGTGCCCAAAGGCGCTTCTTCTCCGATAGTTTCTGAGAAGACGTTGTTGCTGTTGAGTTCTTCTAATGTAATTTTTCAATGCTTTCAACACCTCAAATGGAATTTCCTTATGTTATTGTGGCTGCAGAAATATTAGAGACAAAACCTGAGCACATAAAGCCAGAACTGACTGCGTGGTCAGATTTCATCAGAGAAAATTCTAGGTGAACTGAACCCAAAAAAATGCAGGAATGCAGTATGAATCACAGTTTGAGTCCTGGGATGGACATGGGGAATTTCTTGAAGGGAAAATGAAAAATATGCCTAAAAATCCATGATTTGAAAGTCTATAAGTTAAGGCATTGCATGGGTGCTGGGAAACAGAGCCAGAAGACAAACAATAAGCAAACAGTTTCACTGTGACACGGATGATGTGAACTTTAATGTGTCAGGACTTTAAACAGGTTGCCATCTGATAGCAGCTCTGAAACTGGAGAACTACTTGCAATGGAATCACTGCAGCTGCAATACAGCAATCTGAGACGTAAAGAAAAGATGTACCAGGGGTGTAAATTAGGGGGATCAGTTGCCCCTTCCTTACTTCCTACCCCCTTACTTCCAGTCCATAGCTCAGATCACACCCATTTTTGAACTTGGCCTTCACTTTGACTTAACTTCTTCTCTTAACTTGACTTTAACTTTCAACTACACACCTGTGAATTTTCCTGAGCTATTTAGTGCCCTGGTAGTTCACCATGTAACATTAAGGCTGAGTCCCTGCTGCAGGATCCCATGTTTGAGTCTGGCCCAGGGCCCTTTGCTGAAGGTCCTCTCCTCTCTTCCCTTTATATCTGTCTCTCGCAGTCAATAAACCATGAAAAATGCCAAAAAAATATTATGTGATATTAAGTTCCAATAACCCATTTCCTACTTCCTACCCCCCTACCTCCAGCGTCCTTGCCCTGACCACACCCATCTCCAAATGTGCCATCTTTATGATCTTGGCTACACACCTGTAAAGTTTCGTGATTGCATTTTGCACAGTTGAGATGCTATCATGTTGACAACGTCTGTAGACAGACAGACAGACATAAATACCTGGCAAAGTGGTTTCTGTGGTAGTTTCCACTACATTTGGTGTCTCCAGGACCACATTTCGCCACGATGACACACAGACAGACTCATAAGGTGAAAACAATACCAGCTGTCACAACAGCAGTAATATAGCTTGTCCCTGAATGCACCTCCATGGGCGACTTGCCTACATGCAAAACAACTACAGAATGACACAAGTAAAACAAACAAAATGTGAAAAATTAACTATTTAAAGCTAGTTTCTGCAGGTTCGTCATTCTCTGCTGAAACTTAGAAACCGGCAGGTGAAATGTGGAGCTTGTGTTTAGAATATTTACTACAGATATGTTTAAGATGATCTGCAGGATGTAAAAATAATAGTTAATGTGCTGAAACATGCAAACCCACTACTATAATCTTTTGTTTGCCATGTAATTGGAATATCAGAAATGTGCTTAAAATGTAAATGTTTTTTCATCATCATCATCAGGTTTGTTCCTGTCCTCTTCTTCTCCTCCTCTCCTCCTAGCAGACGTTTGTGCAGAGTTGCCAGAGTGCTCTGAGTATGTGCATGTCCCCTCCTGAGAAAGCCATTTATTGAGACCTAAGCGTGACTAAATATATCACAAGATGAAAGTCATTGGGGACATCAGAGGCACAAAGCAAGCTGGGTAATTTAATGTGACAGCAACCCCCCCCAAACACGCACACACACACACACACTTGGCTGAACTTGACCTTTTCCTTCCTCCCTTGGTGTTCATATCCAATACATGTACATTAATGTGCTGCATGCTACACCTTCACTAGGGTGGAGGGTCAGTCAGCACCATCTGCCAGGGTTAAACACAAGCACACTCGTTAGCATTTTCCTGACATTTCTGAGGCCTGTGCTGTATGACTTTAGCAGCGTCATGACAGCGCAAAGCTGGTGTCACCATCTTGGTACGAGCAGTAGTGTCACTAACAATCCCTCATGAATAGGAAGACGGAGTGAGCTCACAACTGTGGTACAGCAGCTCAAAGTTTAATCAAGGAGTCTTTCTTTAAACTGGGATGAATGGTGGTGATGTTTGGGCCGTATTTTACTTTTTGTCTTAATTTTCTCTTCTACTTTAGTTTGACTAATCTAGATGTTTGTTAAAATGTCCATTGTGTAGGCTATAAGGGGGTTATGTGAGTAGAAATGGAATATAACATTATATAAGTGAGTTTTCTTTAGTGTATAATCACCTGAAAATAAGAATCATTGTGTTTTCATTTCCTTAGAATGAGCCTTTTATTACAGTCCTTGTCCAAGGAGGTCATGTTGCACCGCCATGTTTCTACAGTAGCCCAGAATGGATAAACCTAACACTGGCTCTAGATAGGATCCTTTGCTTTTTTGCGTTTTCGCTTTGGCCACCATAGTTAGCAGCTCCACTACAATGAGAGTGTCGGAAAAACATGAATCAACGTTTTTTTTTTTCCAGTGTTTGTAGGGCTTGAATAACCTGGTCCATTGGTTTTGAAGAGGAAGAGACCTCTGTGGAAAATTTGGCTCCCGGTAAAAACCTCCTGAACATCTGGCTCTTACGTTATAAAGGTGAGCACACATTAGCAGGTGCTGGGCTGGTGGCCAAATAGCCTCGGAGAAACACTGATTTGTAACATGAAGCTGCTTTATTCAGTGTTTTTACCAGTTTGAATCACCAGGTCCATTTTTCGGAGAGGAAGAGACCTCTGTAGAAAATTTGGCTCATGGTACCTCCTGTACAATGACCACTGAAGGAATTCTAGCCGAAAGTTTCAGCTGGTTGCAATCTGCAATCCTCACCACTAGATGGCACTAAATCCCACTAAATTTTACTTTCCATGTCGAGATATGATGTGCAAGGTACCCTGGTTGCATTGGTTGTTGATGTTCAGGAACGCCGTGTCAAGTTCTGCCTGTTACATCCATTGTCTTCTTTCAAAATACACTTCCGTTTTCACAGGAAATTTACAGTTTGCATGCAGTCTTTTTTAAATAAACGCACTATGTCGGTACAACACCGCAAATCGACGTTAGGTTTAACAGCGTTTAGCTTTATAATCTCACAGGACCCAAGCACCATTCTCCTGAGTGAAGGTTGATGTTTTTTGGGCTCATCGACCACCCCTCCCGTGCACCCGCCTCGGACTTTTGTCACCTTAACTTTAGTTCTTGTACAGTTTTCATACAGTCTCCTTCAAAAATAAATGCACTTCATCATTACAACACTGCAAATTGCTGTTTTTTTCCCTTCAACAACAAACATACATGGTTGCGTTTTGCGTGCACACCCACATGGTTGGGTTTAGGCAACAAAAGCACGTGGTTAGGTTTAGAAAAGAGCAGGTTTTACAAACACATGGGAGGTGAACACCAGCCTCCTGGGTGAAAGCCGGTGACTTTTGGACCCGTTTGCCCTACTTGGACTTACGCCACCTTAACTTTCGTTGTTGTCCCACCACAATTCCCCCTGAACCCGCCAGGCACCGCTTAACAATAACAGAATCCGGCCCTGTATCATGACGATGGGAAAGGATGGCTTTTTTTGTCTGTGTCTAAGGCTGGATGTCACTGGCCAATTTTTACAGTCTATGGTTTTGACCAAGCGCCAAGTTTCGATGACTTCGGAGTGAGACCGGTTTGAAAGAAATGTCTTGTGTTGCTTGCGTCATTGGACCTCCTTTTCCCAGCAATTAACTGTGTGCATACAAATTTTATTAGTATCAAAAGGAATGATGGTAAATAAAAAGTGGAATGCACTAATTAGCCATAAGTCTTATTTTGCAGGAAACTTAATGGGCCTTATTCAGCAGAGTCCCAACCTCCAAAACCTACTCAGGCCCTGGGAGGAGCTTAAGTGGAACACCACGTGGAGATGAGGAGGGAAACTTTTGTTTTTTGTCTTTAGGAAGCGCCGTTGTGCTCCACTGTACTCACAGAGGCTCCACTGTTTGGTGCCCAGAAGAGAGCAGTAAGACAGGCGGAGGGGCCCCTTCCTGACAAAATGGAGCATAAACACAACAATCCCTTTATTCAGCTGTTTGGACCTGCCATCTGAACAGCAGCTTGTCATTAAATTAACATCACAGCAGGCGAGCGCCCTGGCCCTTGCTTCCCGGAGTATTGTGGTGCACTCAGGAGGAAACTCATTCTTTCAGGGGATACCAGGTCAAAAAGCAGGGGTGGTATAGACTCGTCCCAGCAGCCTTGGCGTTGAGGAATGGGAACAGTCGCCGCTCCTCTGTGTTAGTCCTCGCGAGGCCGAGTGTTGAAAGGACAACCTTTTAATCCCTGGCAGCCGTGAAGGACAGAGACAGATTTGCTTTTTGTTTTTGATGTTGTGCCACTTTCTCGCCATATCCACCCCGACGACAAGCCTGTAGTCCACGGCCAAGTCCTCTGACCGCCGCTGTGGCTGCAACAAAGTTCACTGCAGTCAGGCTGTTGGCCCAGATCATACACTCATGTGTCGTGCACCTGCTCCGGGGAAGTGCCTTGAATAAGTTCCTCAATGGTTTTTCCAGTTGAGAGATTTGGATGGTAGCAGTGCTTCGCCTGGCTCATGCACCAAAAACAGTAAATTAGCTCCAGAACAGCACTGAACACTAATAGAAAAGCTAAATTATTTCTACAGGAGTGGAGTTCAAACCCAGATTTCAAGAAAATGAAATATAGTCACTTCACCATCTTCATCTGTTTGAAACAGTTGGGTCGTGGACGCCAACCTGCGTAAATAGGTTCATTTATTTCAGTCAGCCGGTCTCTTTGATTCAAGCTTTTGGCATTAAAAACCTCTCTGGTGAATGAAAAACAGCCTCAGCTCACCAGAGGAATAAAAAGGGAGTACTCCTACAAGCAGACAAAGAGGAAAGTTTAAATCCCTGTAGTTGATAATAGTATTCACACTGTGTGTTTTGTAAAAACAATACATGAGAGAGCCTCAGTTCTTTGAAGCCTCCAGTTTGGCATTTTGGCCGTCACCATTTTGGGTTTTTTGGAGCCACTAGTGACCATAAATTTCCGATGAGAGGGTTGATCTGACTGAGAACCCAAGGACACCGCTGTGGTGGCAACTGGTGTATCACAAGGTGCCACACCTTAAAGCATACCCTGCTCTATCGTCTGAATTTACTTTAAATGGGACCATAATTTCAAAGATGAACATCACACTGTATTGAAGGAGACTTGAAACTAGCAGTTGAGACCACAAACTCATTGGGAACATGTTCACAGAGGTGATAAATCGTGTAAGAAGTAGGGTAATTTTCTCATATATGCTTTTTCTGGCTTGGCTTGGCTTGGCTTGGTTTGGTTTGGGCCATCAGCCCAGCGCAGCAGGGATTTGCACAAGATGAGGTTTTAAAGCAGAGTGCTGATCCACGGCTAAAGTCCCCTGTTGTGTGTTTTTCCACAGCAGGGCAGGTAAAAGAAATTTACCTGTTGGAGGTGAGCTGTTTGCAGAGGTGCAGTAAGAGCCTGTTGTCTGCAGCTCTTTATCAACATCTCACTGTGGCTGTTTCTGCTTTTACCTTCCTCCCTGCCCTAATATTAGACTTGCCTTTATTGAAGAAAAGTTGCTAACAATGTTCTGCTAATTCAGTAATTACACATTTCATTTCCTAAAGGTTCTTCACAATAAAAGTCACACACCGAAGGACGTGAGGAGTTTGGTTCGTTCATGTATTTGATATTTGTTGCTACAATTGCATGAATATCTAATGTGGAGTCCAGTGCCCACCTTGAATGACCAAACACACCTTGGGCCCCATGTTTGGTGCTACATCAGGTGCTAAGATTTTCCACCCCTTTAGCTTTCTCTGTGTTTCATATCAACATCTAAAGTCAGCTGTTAAAACAAGGCAAAAATTACATGAAAAAAAAAAGAAAAACACTTGCATCTTTGTTGGTACTAAGGGGCCCAAAGTGTGCCAAGAAAATCTCCCCCACACCATTACACCACCACCACCAGCCTGAACCGTTGATACAAGGCAGGATGGATCCATGCTTTCATGTTGTTTACACCAAATTCTGACCCTACCATCTGAATGTGGCAGCAGAAATCCAGACTCATCAGACCAGGCAACGTTTTTCCAATCTTCTATTGTCCAGTTTTGGTGAGCCTGTGTGAACTGTAGCCTCAGTTTCCTGTTGTTAGCTGACAGGAGTGGCACCTGGTGTGGTCTTCTGCTGCTGTAGCCCATCTGCTTCAAGGTTGGACGTGTTGTTGGTTCAGAGATGGTCTTCTGCAGACCTTGGTTGTAACCAGTGGTTATTTGAGTTACTATTGCCTTTCTATCATCTTGAACCAGTCTGGCCATTCTCCTCTGACCTCTGGCATCAACAAGGCATTTTCACCCAGAGAACTGCTGCTCACTGGATATTTTCTCTTTTTGGGACCATGCTCTGTAAACCCTAGAGATGGTTTTGTGTGAAAATCCCAGCAGATCAGCAGTTTCTGAAATACTCAGACCAGCCCGTCTGGCACCAACAACCATGCCACATTCAAAGTCACTTAAATCACCTTTCTTCCCCATTCTGATGCTCAGTTTGAACTTCAGCAGGTCGTCCTGACCATGTCTACATACTGTACCTAAATGCATTGAGCTGCTGCCATGTGATTGACTGATTAGTTATTTGCGTTAATGAGCAGTCGAACAGGTGTACCTAATAAAGTGGCCAGTGAGTGTCTAGAACTGAAGTAAAGTGAAATAATAAGCTGTTACTCATCATTTATGCAGACAGATTACAGATGGAGAAAACTGGACAATGTATCATCCCACATTCCCAATAATTGTCCAGGTATAATACCACCACTGTCCCAACTATTATTCTGTTCCATTTTTGAAAAAAAAAAAGACTTTTATTATTTCTTTTCTGCCTCTCTATTCACTGGACTTTGACTTTAACAGTCTTGTCTAGGTCTGACCACCTTGTTGGTAAAACAAGGGGAAGCACAGGCTGCTGGACAATCAGGTTAGAGGGGCCAGTGAAGCAAAAGAGGTCAGATAGATGAACTGACCACAACGCTACTGTGTCTGTTCGTTCCAATAACATCTCCTCCACATGACGGACCCTGAGGGGAAAGTCACATGAGGACAACTTTCCTCTTTTCACACTTCTGTTTGAATTCCAAAATACATCACGCAAAAAATTACAAATGCCTCCTCGTGCCCCTCTGAGTTTAAAACCCACTGTGAAGAATTAAAGCTCTTAATGTTGCCTGCCTCCGTGAATAGTCGACTCATGTAAATGTGCAGCCGTGGCGTTAGTCACGCTGAAGCGATAGGGCCCTGCTCGGAAGCTTTTGACTCTATTTGCTCCAGTCTGTCTGGTCTTATCTCACCGCCCCACTCTGTCTTTAATCTTGTTGCCTCAGAACTGTATCAGACACAAAGACATGTCTCTCGGGAGTGTCTGGGAAGAATCAGAGCAAGTGACGAATGGCAGCGGGGAGTGGGAAGCTGGAGCATGATGGGATGTGGGGTTTTAGAAGCAAAGGCTCTTTTTAAAGGGGAAGTTCAGGGTATTAAAAGCAGCTACAAGGAGTTTTTAACTGGTTGTGAAATAGTCTCAACGTAGTACTGATGCCTCTATATGATGTACATAAGAAAACAAGACCATCAGTGAGAAGACTGGCTGTTTCTGGTGCATCTCTTACAGATGTTTAAGGACACACTGTGCATCCGTTTCTGATGCCGAGGGTGACTGACTAAGCAGCGTTTGACGTCTAGGCTGGTTTTTAAGAAAGCAGGAGTGGATTTGTCTTTAGATAACCTTATTTTTGATCTTGTAATTTGTGGTTATGGTTGATACTGATTCTGGAAGAAGAAGAAGGAAAGAAAGAAAGAAAGAAAAGTGGAGTTTGCATGTTCTCTCTGCGTCATCGTGGGTTTTCTCTGGGTACTCCAGCTTCCTCCAACAGTCCAAAGACATGCAGGTTAATTGGTGACTCTAAACTGGCCGTAGGTGTGAATGTGAGCGTGAATGGTTTTCTGTCTCTGTGTCATCCCTGCGATATTCTGGCGACCTGTCCAGGGTGTACCCCACCTCTCACCCATTGTCAGCTGGGATAGGCTCCAGCCCCTCCGCAACCCCGAACTGGATAAGTGGTTACAGAAAATGAATGAAGGAATGAATCTACTTAGTGGCCATGCCGTTCCACTGACCGACAGTTGGTGGCAGTAATGTGTCGAGAAATATGGCAATGTACCTACAAAAAGAGGCAAAGAAGAGAATGCTTCCTGATGTAAGTACCACATGTTTCAAAATATTCTTAAGGCTACCTTTGATAGAAATGTTTATTATGAAGAAAGAGGCTGTGATTCTGTTTGTTCCATCTTTTATTGTTTCCTGTCATTGAACATGAATACTTAATCAATGCAACTGATGACTAAATCCTACGTACACAGCTGACACCAGGGTTGCAGATATGGACACTGAGATATCCAGCTACTGTACTGCAGACACGATACTCACTACAAATAACCAGATTACAGAGACACTGCTATTGTTTGTGGACACTATGCAGACTGATGCTGAGAGGTTACACAGGATACTTTGCAAATACGTTAGCGTGTTAGCATGACACAGTGTTGTTGGGTTTAAACGAATTGTTGTGGTCCAACTGGGTGTCTGTCTCGTCCTGATGAAGGTTGCAGAGCTTCATTCCCGGACGTAGACCCTTGTGCACACTACGTCGTCTGCCCCGAAAGTCTGGAGAAAACAAAAAGATAGTTGTGTGTTTTAGAGACCTGATCGTGAGAAGTCCTTGCAGTCAGCTGGTTTCACCTCAACAAACACCTGTGACAGTAGAATGCTGCAACTCAAGTATGTTGGGTAGTTTAATGGTGGGTTCACACATCAAAGTCTGGTTTCTTAGTTGAACTAATGTGAGGATGTTACACTTTCAGTTTTCTAGCTGGTCCAGCAAAACCTGCATGTCTAGAAATTATAAACAGGAATCATGTGACCATTTCGTAAGACAGCAGGTATTAAATACTTAAATAATGCAAGCATTTCGAGGAAGTCGCTCTGCTATCAGTCTTATCACAAAGGACGGCTTGCTCTGATAAGCTCCTATCACGACTTGTTGCATTTGCCACAACGTGCAAATAGGCTGCAAGTTCATCGTGTTCGTCACCAAACAGGGAAAAAAACATCTTCAACATTTTTTTAACCAATGGCAAAAGACAAAATGGTACACTTCCTGCGATCAGCTCAAAAGGCATTCATACCAGAAATGCACAGTTACAGAGTTCACCGGACAGCTGTCCAAGCAACACATTCTCACTGCGACCTCATCACATATTGACCTTTGGTCATGGACTTTACACGTCCAGATTCGATGTGAAAGGTACCCTGGGTGTGTTGGTTGTTGAGGTTCTGGGACATCATGTCAAGTTCTGCCTAAATACACTTCTGTTTTCACAGGAAATTCACCGTTTACATACAGTCTCTTTAAAAATAAAGGCACTAGATCTGTAAAACACTAAGAATTTTTTTTTGCCTTCAACAACTAACGTGGTTGGGTCTAGGCAACAAAACCACGTGGTTAGGTTTAGGAAAAAAGACCAGGGTTTGGCTTTATAATCTCACAGGACACAAACACTGCTCTCCTGGGTGAAGGTCCACCACTACCATCCGCCCCCGTTGGACTTTCGCCACCTTATTTTCGTTCTTGTCCTGCTGTGTTTCTCCCTGACGCCACCGAGTGCCATTAAACTATAAAAGGACAGCTTTTTTTGGTCATTGCCTGACGCTGCAAGTCACTGCCTAAGCAACGGTCATCGACGACTTTGGATGATCAGGTTGGACAGACCAACTTAACTGGTTGGCGGAGGCATACAATGGCGAGGCAATAATTCCAGTTTTTATTTTACATAATTACTTCCGTCACATTTTGTGTGTACAATCAAGAACATAATGAATGCCTTCAAGTGGAGATCGTATCAGTGTGGGCCCTTTTCCCTGTTTGTACTAACTATTACGCAAAGACTCCAAAGACACGCAAAATGACTTCTTGAATTTTTGGAGAGAAATTAGGGAGTGTGTTTGCCTTAAGACGTGGCCTGAAAGACACATTGCATGAACTACTTTGTGTCAGGCACAATGAACCTTTCTGAACCAAGTCTTGACTGTGAGGGATCTCTAAATGTCAAGGAAATCTTATAAAGCCATGATGTATGTGTCATGACATCACAGTCAAAATTATGGCCATCAATCTGGGTCATCGTGCAATCTGTTGATGACGAAACCAAAAGAAACTGCTTCATAACTGATTCATGCCTCCCTTGAATTCACAGGCTTGAAGTGTCTGAGTCCAATCCTCTGATGTGCCGTCATTTTTTCGTTTTATTTCAGGCTGATGTAGCCGCAGAAAATCCACACGACTTTGCCCTTACACTGTTTTCAAACTAAACCAATTAAACGGATCATGCAAATCATATGGAAATGTGCCCCACTTACAGTGTGAACTGCCACAGACAATCAGACCACTGCTTTATGATCGCTGGTCCTCCTTTGAGTCTCCAGCTGAAGCTCTGCAATTGTTTGTTTGTCTCTGTGTCTGGAGGCTTTTTTGAAAACACTGATATGATTCACAGTTTAGTGAGCGTTTATTTTGGGTTTACAGTTGCTTGTCCCAAAAGAAAGAGGCTGTCTGGTTGCAAAGATGACTCATGTCTCTTATTCTATAAAGAGGTTTCAAATTATTTGAAAATATTATACATATACAGTACAGGCCAAAAGTTTGGACACACCTTCTCATTCAATGCGTTTTCTTTATTTTCATGACTATTTACATTGTAGATTCTCACTGAAGGCATCAAAACTATGAATGAACACATGTGGAGTTATGTACTTAACAAAAAAAGGTAAAATAACTGAAAACATGTTTTATATTCTAGTTTCTTCAAAATAGCCACCCTTTGCTCTGATTACTGCTTTGCACACTCTTGGCATTCTCTCCATGAGCTTCAAGAGGTAGTCACCTGAAATGGTTTCCACTTCACAGGTGTGTCTTATCAGGGTTAATTAGTGGAATTTCTTGCTTTATCAATGGGGTTGGGACCATCGGTTGTGTTGTGCAGAAGTCAGGTTAATACACAGCCGACAGCCCTATTGGACAACTGTTAAAATTCATATTATGGCAAGAACCAATCAGCTAACTAAAGAAAAATGAGTGGCCATCATTACTTTAAGAAATGAAGGTCAGTCAGTCCGGAAAATTGCAAAAACTTTAAATGTGTCCCCAAGTGGAGTCGCAAAAACCATCAAGCGCTACAACGAAACTGGCACACATGAGGACCGACCCAGGAAAGGAAGACCAAGAGTCACCTCTGCTTCTGAGGATAAGTTCATCCGAGTCACCAGCCTCAGAAATGGCAAGTTAACAGCAGCTCAGATCAGAGACCAGATGAATGCCACACAGAGTTCTAGCAGCAGACCTATCTCTAGAACAACTGTTAAGAGGAGACTGCGCCAATCAGGCCTTCATGGTCAAATAGCTGCTAGGAAACCACTGCTAAGGAGAGGCAACAAGCAGAAGAGATTTGTTTGGGCCAAGAAACACAAGGAATGGACATTAGACCAGTGGAAATCTGTGCTTTGGTCTGATGAGTCCAAATTTGAGATCTTTGGTTCCAACCGCCGTGTCTTTGTGAGACGCAGAAAAGGTGAACGGATGGATTCCACATGCCTGGTTCCCACTGTGAAGCATGGAGGAGGAGGTGTGATGGTGTGGGGGTGTTTTGCTGGTGACACTGTTGGGGATTTATTCAAAATTGAAGGCACACTGAACCAGCATGGCTACCACAGCATCCTGCAGCGACATGCCATCCCATCTGGTTTGCGTTTAGTTGGACGATCATTTATTTTTCAACAGGACAATGACCCCAAACACACCTCCAGGCTGTGTAAGGGCTATTTGACCAAGAAGGAGAGTGATGGAGTGCTGCGGCAGATGACCTGGCCTCCACAGTCACCGGACCTGAACCCAATCCAGATGGTTTGGGGTGAGCTGGACCGCAGAGTGAAGGCAAAGGGGCCAACAAGTGCTAAACACCTCTGGGAACTCCTTCAAGACTGTTGGAAAACCATTTCAGGTGACTACCTCTTGAAGCTCATCGAGAGAATGCCAAGAGTGTGCAAAGCAGTAATCAGAGCAAAGGGTGGCTATTTTGAAAAAACTAGAATATAAAACATGTTTTCAGTTATTTCACCTTTTTTTGTTAAGTACATAACTCCACATGTGTTCATTCATAGTTTTGATGCCTTCAGTGAGAATCTACAATGTAAATAGTCATGAAAATAAAGAAAATGCATTGAATGAGAAGGTGTGTCCAAACTTTTGGCCTGTACTGTATAATATACTGCATCGTCATTTTCTTACTGATGCCAACATATTTGGTTGAGCAGAGTGGTTAATGAGATTTCATATTTAAACACGTGCAGGTAAATAATAGTTTCATCCCAGTCAAATACTGACAAAAAATATTTTGTGTTGCAATTCAACAGTATTTACAACTCGTAAATACTGTGACACTGGATGAAAGGTAGGTACATTTTCTTTTATTTTCTGTTTTGTACAGTCACGCTCTAACTTTAAGAGAGCACTCAGGGCTATTTTGGGCCTCAGTCTTTTTAAAATTAAGCAAAATGTACAGCTCATCTCCAATGTGCCATGCTTTATACCCTTAAGGTTTTTGGTTTGCTTCTGCTTCTGTTTATTCGACGACTGTGGAATGTTCTAGAGGCGTCCTTTTCATTTCTAAGACTAAGATTTTTTCTAGGCCAAGTTATAGTAAGATGTAGATCAACCTGCCAGGGAGTTGTACTATGTGTATATGAATATCTCATTTTGCAGACATCCATTCTGTAGATGGTGCTAAACATTGTACTGGTCACACTGCCTATAAGAACATTTTTCGTTTTGTTTTGTTTGCATCTGAAAAGGCTGTTTACATCAAATGAGCAGAAACTGCATTTCCTGTGAAAAGAGAAGTGTATTTGGAAAAGTCGTAATGCAATTGACAGGCGTAAATTAACAAGACTGTCAACATACAGAAAGATACCTCATGCGTCACATGTAGACATGAAAGTCCACAGACGAAGCTGCGATATTTAATGAGTTTGGATGAGAATGTGTTGGATATATAAAGATCTTATTTCTTTTTGACAGGGTTTCCAGTGATGGCAGTGTTGGCACCCACATCAAGCCAGCTGATTTGGCCCAATTCTGGGGCGTCATTCATGCCAAGTCTCAGCCGAGTCAAGCAACCGGACACAGCCCAGCTGATTTCATCCGGCATGCCGAGTTTGTGCAGATGCTGGGCCAGGTTGTTTCTGATAACGGCCCAGTGATAGCAGAGTCTGCAGCCATAATCAGGCCAGCTGATTAGGCCCGATATTGGGGCGTCATTCATACCAAGTCTCAGCCGAGTTGGGCAACTGGATTTTGCCTGATTCAGGGCCGTCATTCATAACAAATCTCAGCTGAGTCACGAAACCGGATGTAGCTTGGCTAATTTCATCCAGCATGCCGAGTTTGGGCCGTTGCTGGGTCAGGTCATTTCTGATAACGGCCCAGTGATAGCAGTGTCGGCAGCAGGAATCGGGCCTGCTGGTTTGGCCCCGATTCTAGGGCGTCATTCATGCCTAGTCTCAGCCAGAATCGGGCTAGCTGATTGGGCCTGATTGTGGGGCGTCATTGATACCCAGTCTCAGCCGAGTCAAGCAACCGGACGCAGCTCAGCTAATTTCATCCGGCATACCAAGTTTGGGCCGATGCTTTGCAAGGTCATTTCTAATATTGGCCCAGTGATAGCAGTGTCGGCAGCTGGAATCAGGCCAGCTGATTCAACCTGAAATTTGGCCAGCTGATTTGGCCCAAATCTGGGGCATCATTCATAACGAGTCTCAGCCAAGTCAAGCGAGTTCAGGCCGATTCTGGGCCAGGTCATTTTCGCTACCTAGGTTTCACTTTCACTTCTCCAGTCAAAGTGGTCATCTCACTTTCTTTGCACTGTTGTTTCTTACCATCCTTCACACTAACACCAACACTATCAAGCTGCTGTGGCTCCAAAACTAGGTCAGCTGTCTCAGGTGAATGACGACCAGATTTACTTTGTAGTGTTGTCATAGCAACAAATACAAGCTGCATGTACTGAGAACCAATTTCATACTGTTTACAGAATCCTTATGTGTAAACTCAACTACATGATTGAAGAATGTGGCTCCGCTCGGGTTTTCGGTTTTCGTTTTTTTTTTTAACACTGAACAGAAAAAGACTCGACGAGCTGCTCTGTGAATGTGGTCTGTCTGCGGGTTGTATGATGCCGTCACAGCAGGGAGGACTGAGGCGAGAAGAGCAGAGAAACACATGATGATGTCGCAGCTCGGCCAGATCAATCTCCATTAGTACACGGATGCTTCAGCTCCTCCAGGGCAGCCGGGCCAAAGTGTCACCAGAGTAGCAGGCGCTGCAACAGCTTATATCACCCAAACATTAGAAAAGATTTAATATGTTCTGCCTTCCTCTGAATAATGAGGAGCTTCTAGTGGAATATTGAGACACTATTTAAGCACTGAAGATATGCCTCTTCTCAATGCTTGCTTCTCAAGCTACGCAAACATCCTGTGATTACTTTTTCAGCATCTAAACCTTCTATATTGTTGTTTCAAGCTTTAGCCTTTTGGACATTCATCTTACAAGCGCTCGAGGAACAACAAAGCAGAGCGTGGGAGCGTCGAACGTTGAGAGAGGAAAGAGCTGTTGAGTCCCTGAGAACTGTTCGTCCGGTCCATTGGTCTTGGACGGCTCCCCTGCACATCGTTGGAGGGGCTTTGGACCCATTGACTTCTGCCCATATTAATCTGGCTAAATACAGGGGGTATTACTGCAATGTCAGCGTAGCAGCTCCTCTTGTTCTCCTTTCAGCATCTCTCCGTGGGGTGGATGAAAGCTCGGCTCCTTGGGAAACGGCCTCTCTCATTTCCTTTATAGATGAATCTCCAGGGTGACTTCATACACTCCCTGCCTCGTTTCATTAACCATTTCTCAAACGGAGTACACTGGCTGCTCCTCTAAAATCTCATCTTAATGCATCTGATGTCTCCCGAGTCTCCATGAGAACAAGCCACGTAACTAACGAGCCATACAGATTAGCTACCCATCAGATCACAGCCTCTCTATGCTTAAAATAACACTTTAGAATGAACATTTTAATTATTGTCTGTCCTCTCTTTGTTGATCTAAGCCGGAAATGAGAGTTCATTAATCGACTAAACTTCAGAGCTTTTCTTTTGTCTTTTTTAAGCAGTAATCTATTAAGAGGCTTTCAGGGAGACGATGAGTCACCGCCCTGTGCTCACCAGTATGAGCTCATCGCCGTTCAGCTCTCGGGTCCAGTAGGTTTTGGGGCCGTCACCGTCCACCAGAGTCTGCTTACAGTACATCTTATTCTCCGACACCCAGGTGGCGAGGCTCTGCAGAGGGAAGGACAACAAGGTGGGAAGGTCAGTATCATGGTGTCAGGGAAGATAAAACACATTGGTGAAGTGTATCCTTCAAAGGGTCAGCTAATGCCAGCATCACTGATTGGTGGGTTCAAAAATGTGCTCTGTCGCACCCAACAGTGATGTCACAGTGTACTGACACGTGCTGGAGTACACTTCTGCACCACTGCATCAAGGTGAGAAGTAAAAGCAGATATAATCAACATTTTTTACAGTGATTAAGTATCAAAGGGTTCTTAGTTTGAACCAGGGGTAGGGGAGCCCCTCTGTGTGCATTTTGCATGTTTTCCCCGTGTCGGCATGGGTTCTCTCTGGGTACTCCAGCTTCCTCCCACAGTCCAAAGACATGCAGGTTAACTGGTGATTCTAAATTGCCCGTAGGTGTGAATGTGAGTGTGAATGGTTGTCTGTCTCTATGTGTCAGCCCTGTGATAGTCTGATGACCTGTCCAGGGTGTACCCTGCCTCTCACCCATTGTCAGCTGGGATAGGCTCCAGCCCCCCCACAACCCCCAACAGGATAAGCAGTTACGGAAAGTGAATAAATGAGTATCAAATGACAATGTTAACAGTAATGTCTTTCGTAGTGATGAACCTATTCAATCAATCAATTCAATCAATCAATTTTATTTATAAAGCCCAATATCACAAATCACAATTTGCCTCACAGGACTTTACAGCATACGACATCCCTCTGTCCTTTGGACCCTCACAGCAGGTTGAGTATTGCGTATTGCATATTGAGAATTATCACCTGAATCTGCAACACCCCTCAACTTTGTGGAGCTTTATATGTCTCTTTTTGTTTGTTTTTTTGTTTTTCCATTGCAACTTCATCGCAACAGACATCTGTTTTCAGCAATTAAGCTCTAAAAACCCACCGTACACCACCTGCTGAGCACCAAACAGCAGACAGACACAGTTACACATAGCTGGTGAACACAGTGGAGCATTTAGCTGCTAAAGTTGGTGGAGACCAAAAACAGAGCTACAACAGCACAAAAGTTGGATTTACATTCACAAATATGACTTTAACTTGATGTTGCTTCATGGTGCGTCTTGATCCACCTCTTTTTCATTTTCAATTTGAACATTAAAATTAAAAAATTAAACATTTGTATTTTTACATAAAAAAAAGTGAACACTAAAAATCTCGAAATATTGCAAAGAATGTTAGGGTTTGTTGGTGGGTCGATAAATTGTAAATGAGACTGTGTGCAATGAAAACAGATTCAGCAAATAAATAATGATGTACAGTCATTGCATGGTTGTCTCTAGATAGCTTATATCATGCTTTTACTCACAGTGCTGTTACCAGTTGTCTTCCACCAGCATATAGATGTAATATTAGTTGTTCAAAACTCTCTATTTCCATTGTCCAGTGTGCTCTTGGTTTTTATACATTCATTATTTCTTCATTTGAGGTTTAACTGGCGCTCCCTTGATTACGTTATCTCATTGCGCCCTCACTTTTAGCAGCTGACTGGAGAATTAGTGCCAACTACTGCTTATCTCAATGAATCAATTCCCATTATTTGCTTAACAGTAGCGGATGGAAAAGCACAGAAATTAGCATTTTCTGAATTTCAGATATTTCAGATTTTCTGAAAATTCTGTCAAAAATTGCGATACATTTGGATGTAAACCCAATTAATGTTGCCCCAGAACTGCATAATAATCCGTAGGTTTGTCACTACAGACGACTGTTTTTTTTTTTTTTTTTTTTTTTTTTTTTAAAGATATTTTTTAGGGCATTTTTTGCCTTTAATTGACAGGACAGTGAAGCGTGAACAGGGGAGAGAGAGGGGCAGAGACATGCAGCAAAGGGCCACAGGCTGGGCTCGAACCTGGGCCGCTGCAGCAACAGCCTTGTACATGGGGCGCCTGCTCTATCCACTAATCCACCGACGCCCCAGACGACTGTTTTTACATACAAGAAATCATATGATCAGTTGTTGATATAAAACTTTTAATTATAGCAGCTTTAACCACATGATAAAGTTGATTCTGGTTCTGCTCCCTATTGGATCCTCTGAAAAACCACTGAACATCCATCACGTCCTACTAGCCTTATTGATATATAATATTTTATTTTTTAGTAGTTTTTGATATCTGACACAAATTGTATCTATATTATTACAGATATTAATTTGTTGAGGTTCCCGTATCCTTAACCAATATTAAACAGACGTTGTGCATTTAGCCAATTAATCCAAGATGTATTAAAGGTCCACGTTCATATCACTCTATCCAGTTTTAGGATAGCGTTTTTAATATGTTGAGCTTGGCCTCTAGTTTCAATGAAGGAAACGTCAATGCTACAGCAAACAGTGATATTTTAGATAAAGCCTGCTCCATAGAGAAAACCCTCCCAGATGAGTGGAGTCTGATTAATGCTCATGGTTTTGGAGTGAGATGTCCTAAATGAACAAAGAAATATAATATTATAAATCAGTGGCCCGAGTCTTGAGCAGACTGAAAAAAAAAGTAAAATCCTCTTAGCCCTTTGGTCGGTCGGGGTGTCCGTCTGCTAATTCGCTTCAATAATATTTCAAATGACTTCAACAGGATTAGTCAGACTTTGACTTCAGGACTAATTTCTCCTGATGTAACTGACTCAAATTGCCTATCAGAGAGCTAAGAATTCATAAAAGAGCAGAGCCAAGGTGACCCTGTGGCGCTAATTTGTGTTAATGGAGAGGATTTATCATTTTGGTCAGCTTAGGGTCCATTAACTGCACTCGTATCTCATTACCTCAACTGTCTGCTGACACAAAAGCTGCTCTGGTAGAGGAACAGTTTGACAGTTTGGGAATTATGTGTATTTGCTTTTTTTACTGAGGGTGTGATGATGAGATTGATACCACTCTCTTATTTTTATATTAAATATAAAGCTGAAGCATTATATCTGGTTTGTTTATTCAGTACGAAGTGTTAACACAAGCTAATCAGTGAGTTTTAGAGGTGGTGGTAGGCAGATTTTGTAGCCGTTGGACAGAGTCATGCTAGCTGAATCCCTGTTTCCAGTCTTTAAGCTAAGTCAAGTCAATCCAAAAAAAGAAATCTCTCTCCCTGTTGACTTCTGTACATAGCATTTTAGCATTCCAGGTTTACTCGTCTCAAAGTCAGTGGGTATTTTTTCAATAGGTATTTGGTTAGATGCCTGAAATAAGGTCTGCGGTTAACACAAGCTTAACAGATGTTCAAGGTTTGTTCAGTGTGATAAATGATGTCAGTAAATGCAGCACTTGGGAATTTTGAAGCTTTTAGGTGTCTTTAAAAAGACTGTTGCTAACAAGTGGCTAAATTAGACTACAAAACGTCATCACGCTGAACACAGCTTTACAGCCTCGTTGTGGTGGCGATGTTCAGTCAGACCGAGCATTTTCTTCAGCTACAACTCAACAAAAATGTGAGTACGAATATTTCCCAAAACATTAAACTATTACTTTAACGTCTATTTTAGAATTAAGTTTCCTCATCAAGTCCATAATCAAAAGTTGAGTTTACTATTCACATTTTCTCTTATATGTTGGTGTAATGTTGCTGTCTGATTTTAATTATATTTTCCCACAGCAGCAGCCTCAGTTTCTCAGAGGCAAATGTTAATCACCATATCAAAGGTAAGGAAAGCCATCATGGATCCCTGTGGGCCGCCGTCCACAGTCTTTGCCAAGCTAAACAACAGCAGGGTTTTTCTACAGCTCTCCCTCTGATTTTCTTTTTCCTAATAAAGCCAGAACCCAGAGAGTCGATTAGCTACGGCTCCGTTTTAAGCTTAGCATCAGTCTCAGCCTCTGACTTGGATGGATTTTCTCTCTTTCTCTTTGTTGCACATTAAGTCACGGACAAATTCTCACACATTGTCCCTCTCTTCCAAATAACACACCAGAGCTCGTGCACACACATTTGAGACTACAAGAAATTCATCCTGCATTCAATTTTACCATGTCCTGTGTTTCTCTGTAGCTTTTTACTTATCAGAACATCTGCTGCCTTTGGCTTTGGCTCAGACTCTCACAGACTTTCAATCACTTATCAGACACAAACAGTGTGTCGAAAAGTAGGAGAACATCTCATTTCCTGCTCGGTTTAAAACTTTTTTTTTTCTTGGTTGGTTTTACATTTCTTCCAGAGCCCGAAATAACACGCTCAGTTCCTCTTGGACTCATCTCTTCCCACAGTTTGATCACATTATCTCTGTCATGTCAGTATTTGCTCATTACTTTTTACAGTCTCAGCAGCTTCTGCCCAGTTGCTGTTTATTGAATCAACTCATATTTCACTGAGTGACAAACACCACATCTGAGTGATGGAGACATGCAGAACTACCTTAAGCTTCACTTTCCATAAAAACAACTTAACACTGACAAAAATTCTTGTACTGAAAAGTCCAAACTCCTGGAGTGATTGGTTTCCATAAGAAGCAATGGTCCTAATTAGTCATTTCTTCAGTCATCAGACAATGTTGGCATTGTACGTTTCTGCAAAACAGAAATATGTCACATTTGCACATTTCACACGAATCATATCAATGTTTCTAATATGATGTAATATATGGGAATGTATAACTAACTTTGTTATGGGGAGGTGAAGGGGATGGTGGATGGCGTGTCACCTAGGCGAGACGCCTGCCAAGCTGCGGACCGCTGTTCAAGACCAACAAACGACAGAATCAGTTCAGTCAGGAACACTTAAGTCAAATAAAAAATTAAATCCATTTGCAGTATTACATTTGGCAGTACGGCTCTTTTCTGGGGTCTCTCTGGCTTTCCTAGGCCTACGCAGAAATTCTCTTCTACACGCCTGCATGGAAAGCCTTAAGGCGGAGAGCGTACACCTCCCTGCCCTTCCATGCACCTACATGGAAATCCTAAGGCAGGGAGAGCAGCAGCAAACTTTTTTTACCCAGACATTGATGTTTTTCCTGTTGGGATTTTGCATCCAAAACCAGGTATTTTAACCCAAAACATGATATTTTCCTGACCTTAACCAAGTGGTTTTGGGGCCCAAACCTAACCAAGTTAACCACGGCACTGTTGAAACGTATCCACTACATATTAATGTGCAAATGGGACGTATCTGTGGTCTTCAGGAAACATGTAATGTCAACATTTTTTGTGGCAATTGGGTTTTCATTCTACTCATGATATGTGTCTCAGTCATAAGTTTCATTTCTCCCTTAAAGAGAAGACCTTAAGAGATTTTTTTTTGTTTGACTGACAGACGTCTTGGCCTATCACGGTTGGTGGTGGTTGCGGTCTTGTCCCACAGTTGCTCTACCCCGACTTTGCCCGTATTTTGACTGTGGTTTTTCATCTGTTTTTTTCCATCCATCCATCCATCCATCCATCCATCCACCCATTTTCATCTGCTTATCCAGGGCCGGGTCGTGGGGACAGCAGGCCGAGCAATGCACCCAGACGTCCCTCTCCCCAGCAATGCTTTCCAGCTCCTCCTGGGGGACCCCAAGGTGTTCCCAGGCCAGATGAGATATATAATCCCTCCAGCATGTTCTGGGTCTGCCCCAGGGCCTCCTACCAGTGGGACGTGCCTGAAACACCTCTAACAGAAGGCGCCCAGGAGGCATCCTGATCAGATGCCCGAACCACCTCAACTGACCCCTTTCAGCGCAAAGGAGCAGCGGCTCTACTCCGAGCTCCCTCTGGATGTCCGAGCTCCTTACCCTATCTCTCAGGCTGAGCCCAGCCACCCCACGGGGGAAGCTCATTTCAGCCGCTTGTATCCACAATCTCATTCTTTCAGTCACTACTCAGAGCTTCACCACCATGATTCTCTACAGACTACCCCCCTTAACACTGCCTGTTCAAGGTGGTAATGTCATGTCATTATCCAGCCTTGCCATTCTGTATTAAAGGTACGATCAAGAACAGCTGCAAATCCAAAATCCAATATTTTTCCCTCAGTGTATCAGAGACAGTTCACAGGAAACAGTCTTCCCACTGTCATCTCTTTGAACAGATTTTTGATTTTCATGTCACCTGCCGCAGGCCTGTTCCTGCCTTCCCATGCTAAATGACACACTGTCAAAAGCAAAGAAATCACGCTCTAGTCTCAGCCACACTGTCCTAGAAATACATTCCCACTTTTATCCATTTACCTCAAACCTCTGCGAGGTTGCTGAGCTTCATAGATCACTGTAACATAATAGGATCTCCTGTCAGGGGTGTATCAGTCCCATATTTGGAAATACATATGCCATTTTCTCCTTGCACCTTGTGTCAGTGTCTGATGAAACACTTTAGTGGACTCTGCATGTGTTTCTTAAGTCAAATCCTTGTGTTGACAGCCTTAATTTCTGATCTTTATTCACACAACATCTGCGCTCCCTTTCCTCGCCATGTAGCCCTATGGCAGGTGACTGTCTCTATAGCAACAAGCTGGGCTAAAAGACCCCACTTGTCTCAGTATTTCTGCCCAGAAGTGACTTGCTTTGTTGCACGCTGGGAAATTAAGCTTATGAGTTAAGATGAAAATGTTGCACCAACATAGACGCTGTTTTATTTCTGAAAACTAAACTTGCCCTTCAGCTTAATGCAGCAAAAACTCTTGTGCTCATGTTTGTCTTTGAGCTTTTTCCACCGTAACACCTCCATCCATCAGAACACATAATCGCCTCATTATGACTTCCACTCTGCAGCAACGCCCGTCTGGTGTCTGTTTCTCAGCTGTCTCTGAGACTGACAGGGAAGTCTCTTATCACCGTCTCCTCCTGGAAGTGAGAGGAGGCCGTCTGATCCCACCGCACTCACGCAGATTAACTGCAGCTTTTTAACCTTGTGGCGGTGTTAATCAGCCCTCTGCTCTTCGCCAGGCACAGATCAGCGTGTTATCCCTTTAACCACAGGGGTAGCCAGTCTCAGCCAAAACCCACTTAGGGCTCTCCTGCCAATTGCTCCACCTGAGAGGCAGCCAACACCCCACACTGCCCCCCACCCCTCACATCCCGCGTACATGTGCCAGTGTCAGTGGGTGCTGCCTCCTGCAGGTTTAGCTTCACTCTTGCGTATGATCGCCACACAAGAACACAATGTGCTTGTTGCTGGGGGCTACCTCCTCCATTTTTCTTGGAAAAGAAAATAGACAAAATACTATATAGTATAAATAGTATAGTATGGACTGTAACTTAAACCCTAATTTAAAGGGACAGAATAACAAGTTAACATCAGTGTAAAGGTATACTAATTAGTATTTTTTATGTAAACAATTCTTTAAATGACCATGTGCCATGTGAAATGGGCCATTCACAATCACGAAACCCACTGAAAATGGTCATCCGACTCTGCAGCTCTATTAAATCAAAACAGTAGACAATAGCCATGTTTCCATCAGCCTGTTCAGATGCGCATCTAGAAGTATCACATCAGAAAATTATGATGGAAATGCAAAAATTCAAATTAAAATCCCCTGATTCGCACAAACTAAAATACGCTCGCTTTAGCCGGGTTTTGGTTGATTCGAAAAAATGTTGATTCGCAAAATGGGGGATGGAAACAGTTATGTTTGAATTAAGCCTGACGTAGCGCACCTCTCTCCATGGTGATATCCACACTCCGGGTCGGGAAGGCAGTAATGCATTTACAAGCTGGTTGCCAACCGCCAGAAAATGTAGAAGAAGAAGAATGTGAGACTTGTTTTGTTTCCGGTTCTGCGGAAAACTCGCGCGAGTTCGTAGTTTTCACCAAAGTCCGTACATTTAATGGAAACACACAGGATTCATATTTCTTTTAATGCGCATTTCCCAATGATTCGAATCACTTTTGGAAGGGAACATAGCTAGAGTGTCCCACAGAAATAGATTATTTACATTGCGGTAGCTGACGCAAGGAATCAGCAAACTTTCTGTTGCTGCTGTCACACAGGTTAGACCCATCGATGGGTTGAGTGTGCAGTGTCTATGGGAATACAGCTGGTTTAATCTAAAGTAGGTTGGAAAGTGAAAGATGTAATGATAGACGTCTTTTGTCAGTGGATGCGTTTGTAAATCCAATCTGACGTTCTACACTAAAATGTGACCACTGCTGTTCAAAGAAATGGAGTGCTCTATTTATATATGATCTGACAAACAGTTAAGTTAAGCACAATCACTGCACTTGGCACTCTGCTGCTCTGTTTCCTCAGACAGTGCCTAGAGCAGTGGTTTCCAACTGGTCCAGCCACAGGGTCCAGATTTCTCCGTAGTCATTAGTTAAAGATCCACAGAGTTTTATAAATTCAGCATCAAACTTGTGTTTGGATATGCCATCGAGCTAGTTCTTCTGGCTCTATCAAGTAGCTGTCCATTAGCCACTCAGTTTACAGCAGGAAACAGCTCTTCAAAGTAAAAGCTCCAAGCTGGAAATTCACTGGACTTAAAAATAAATTGTGTTTCTTATAAACTTGACTCGTTCCAGAGTTACTTGCAGTCCATTGGACCATGACCCACCAGTTGGATACCTGGTGTACAACTCCAAAAATAGAAAATTATTTTGTGGTGGGCAATTTTGATATTATGGCGAGCCACCACAAATAAATGAATGTGTAGAAAACTCTGAGTAAAGCTGAGGGACAGAAAACCAAAACAGTGAACTGAAAAACACTAACACGTTTAAACAGTTTTGTTTTATTTTTTGCCATCTTTGGGGCCGCAGAAACAAGTTTTGAACACAATATTAAATTAAATATACATTCATTTTGGCCGGGTTATGTGAACTGCATGTATTCTAATCCTCCTCCAAAGTGTCGCAGAGCATCATTCCTGGGGGCTATGGCAACACTAAAACCCTGAGCTTGCCTCAGAAGGACTAAACGCACAAACCCTGCTACTTTTAAATAACCCATGGAGAAAGACTCTCACTGCAGCCTGTTTTATTTTGTTCTGAAAATGTCAGCATGCAGCCTCGTTCTGTGGATGATAAATGAGATGCAGACTTCCATCTGTGTCACCGCTGATGAGGAAATACAGTGAGTGCTGGACGGAGCAGTGAGTGACAACAACCCCGTCCACATTTAAGAGGACTGTTTGCAGTGGAAACACTAGGGTCTAGGTACCATGTCTGAAGGGTTACTGTTGGTTCCAAAGGTACCATACTGAAAGTGTTTGGTGGAAATGGGGCTGACTCTAATCAACCTTGTTTCCAGCAGTGGCAACAGGCAGCCAGACAACATTAGCAACTAGCTGGTGAGCATAGTGAACATTTAACAGCTAAAGAGCCAGATATTTTTTATCAGGAGTTGCTAGCAGCTGATGGCAGAGTGGATATTGGACTTCACATTTTCTCTGTCTTTTCAATGTGTATAAAGGCAACACATTCACTATGACAACTTTATATCTTTCTAATGTCAGTGTTGTGTTTCCAGCTCGTTCTGTTTTAAAGAAATCCTATTTGTATTTGTTTGCATATCCTCCATGTCTTGCTAAAGTCTAGCTGGTCATTGAGGATTTTACTCGCTGTGCCACTCCTTTACTGCAGCTATCTTCACTTTGTTTGTTTGTTTGTTTGTTTGTTTCAGGTACTTTCCCCCTCCAGCCTGCTCTGCAGCGGTGAAACACACGATCAGTTGGAATCCATAATAAGGAAGAGGTATGCTGCACACTAAAACTCAGCGCAATAGCCACTTGCTGATATATCTTTTTATTTATTTCAGCAGTTTTGGAAGCACTGGAAGGACAGACGACAAAAAAATATTATCTGCTCAGTGTGGATACAAACAACTTAACAATAGCTTGAAGCCTCTTTAACCTTAGAGGCAGTTTTTAAATTTAAACCTGGTTTTGCTGCAGCACAGAGACAAAACACATCACTGTCTTGACACCTTCTGTGATGCTGATGCTCAAACCCAAACAAGTGGATGTGGCAAATGTGTGGTGACAAGTCCACTTCAGGCGTCATGTGGTGAAAAAGCCACTGTGAGCCGTCTAGCCCTGCCCAGTACCCAGCATGCCCCAGGGCACAGACAGAAGGAGCCACACTGTCTCCTGGGATCTGAAATAGGTCATGTCTGCCCTCCTTCTCTGCAACATGTAGATCACACCATAAAATAAAAGGTAAGGACAAACACATATATTGAAAGCTGTTGAAGCATCTTTGAATTTTACAAGCCCTATCCGACCGTATGCTGTTTTGATGTACACGTAAGACAGAATACACACAGATCAAACACTTAATGAATTCTCCACTGCACATATCCAGAATGGCATTGTGGTTTCTAGAAAACAAATATCTCCTATTTCTCAGGCTTTTGGCCGACTTGTATTGACTTAATGTAGTGCATGTACACTATTTCACATTTTCCCCTCACTATGTGCATTATTTCCTCTTCGCAAGCATGAATATTATTACTCTCTGATGCCAAAGAATTGTTTTTGGGGAAAGTGAATTTTCTGTTTTACATTTAAGTGAAGAATCAGAAACATTTCCGCCATTTTGGAAGAGAAGCTTCATTTTTTTGTTTTTATTAAGGAGTTTGTGTTGTTTGTGTGGTCAGAGCAGCCGCCCTGCAACTACGAGAGATGAAGTGTCTCGCTCAAGGACAATTTGGCACGGTGGCTGCTTTAACCATCAAGTTGAAAGATGGTTGACTGGAGTTGATTCAGTTTACAGCCATGCATAAAAACATTATAGAAACTTTTTTTTTTTTTTTTTTTTATTAGAGCACAAACTTCTTGTGTTTATTTGAATTCAGAACTAGCCCAGCTAGTGACTGCTGTGAATAGGGCAGCTGACAACAAGGGAAAGACCATGTGACCGCTTGGAAAGACAGCTGACAGGAGGGAAAAGACCCCAGCGGTGCTGGCATGGGTTAGCAACCCATGGTAGCAGTGGTGAGGCCTAGCAGCCTTATTACAACCAAAATTAGCTACAGCCAACATAGGGAAAATACCCCAAGAGTCAGCGAGAGCAGGGGTGGAAGATGACTCACAGGTGGATTACACGGTAACAGACATTGGAAAGGACACGACTATGACTTGGACCGGTGACTCAGTGAAGGATAGGGGCACGGACCTATCCACCAGTGCTAGAATTAGCAGCACTCAGGGCAAAGTGAGCGCATCTGTAGAGGGCAAAAGTAGCATAGTTGAGAACAAGATGCTTCAGGTTTGTCCTTGCGGTTGGCAGAAAGTAACATCAGTGAAAGGCCTCAGAACTCATCAGGGAAAGAAGAAGTGTGTGGCAAAGAAAGGGCAGAGTAGCCGCATTGATCAGTACTTCCTAAGAAGTCAATCGAGTCAGTCGGATGAAGTCCAGCGGCAGGTAGAAAACCACAGTTCGCAGGATATCAGTAACGCTGCCACTGAGGAGGAGGGGGTAGTAAGAGAGGATGCAGGTGACACTGAGGCCAGTATGCTAGCCAGAGAAAGAACTATGGAGCAAAAGGTTAGAGTTAGATGGCCTAGAGCAAATGACAGTAAAGAATGGGAGATAGTTAATAGAGACTTGTCAGTAATCTTGAGTAGGCTTAGAGGAAATGCAATACAAAGGTTAGAAAAGATGGGAGATATAATGTATTCATATGGTGTAGAGAGGTTTGGGGTGCATGAGAGAAAGAGGAGTGAGAGGGTACAGTCAGGTAAGTCTAGGCGGCAGAGAGAAATAGAGAAGTTAGTCAAGGAAAGGAGACAGTTAAGAAAGCAGTGGAAAAAGGCTACAGAAGAAGAAAGGGAGGGAATTAAGGTGTTGCAAGAGGAGTTGAGAAGCAGGCTAGCAGTTCTTAGAAGGGCGGAGCATCTCAGGAAAAAGAGGAGGAAGAAGGAATATGCTAGGACAGGTTTTTTCAGGGACCCTTTTAAGTTTGTTAAAGGATTGTTCAGCCAGGAAAAGGGAGGGCAACTTAAAGCAGAAAGGTTAGAGGTTGAAGAATATTTGAGAAACACGTATTCAGATTTGGAGAAGAATAGGATAATAGGTTTCCCACCTGATATCCCTCCATTAGGAGGGATAGAGCATGAGATGGATGTCAGGCCACCTAGGTGGAAGGAAGTTCAGGAGGTGGTCAGGCGTGCAAAGGCTTCTTCGGCCCCAGGGCCTAATGGAGTCCCCTACCGGGTTTATAAAAGTGTGCCTGATACCCTTAAATTTTTGTGGAAACAGCTAAGAATAGTTTGGGAAAAACAAATTATACCAAGAGCATGGCGTAGGGCAGGGGGTGTCCTCATTCCTAAGGAGAAGGAGTCTGTGGACCTTAGCCAGTTCCGGATGATTTCTCTCTTGAATGTGGAGGGGAAGATTTTCTTTAGTGTAGTAGCGCAGAGACTAGCTAGCTACTTAGAAAGGAATAACTTAATAGATACCATGGTGCAGAAGGCAGGAATACCAGGTTTTTCAGGGTGTTTAGAGCATACTAGCATGATCTGGCACCAGATTCAGGCAGCGAAGATTAACAAAAGGGACCTACATGTAATATTTTTAGATCTTGCAAATGCGTTTGGTTCAGTACCGCACAGCCTCATTTGGAGTGCGTTTGACTACTTCAGAGTGCCACAGGTAGTTGTTAACTTAGTGAAAGCATATTTTCAGGATATTAGGTTGTGTCTAAGTACAGCAGGTTTCACAACAGGTTGGCAGAGGCTAGAAATAGGCATCATGGCAGGGTGTACAATTTCTCCATTAGCATTTACTATGGCAATGGAAGTAATCATCAGGGCTTCTAAGTGGGTGGTAGGTGGGGAGAGACGGCAGAATGGGTTGCATCTTCCACCAGTTAGGGCTTACATGGATGACATGACACTGGTGACCACAACAATGCCATGTACAAAGAGGCTACTAGAGAAGGTAAATAAGAACCTCAAGTGGGCCAGCATGAAAATCAAGCCTAGTAAATCTAGAAGCATCTCGATATGTAGAGGGAAGTTAAGTGATAGGAAGTTTGTCATAGATGATGAGGACATCCCAACAATTAGGGAAAAGTCAGTAAAGAGCTTAGGTAGGTGGTACAATGTAGAGTTGAATGATAAGGAACAGGTGGTGAAATTTAGAAAAGATGTGGCTGAAGGATTGGATAGAATAGATAAATCAGAACTTCCAGGAAAGTTGAAGTTGTGGTGTTTGCAATTTGGGCTATATCCTAGGTTAATGTGGCCATTGTCAGTTTATGAAATTCCAATATCTGTTGTGGAGAGAATGGAAAGGTCGGTTAGCTCCTACATTAGGAAGTGGTTGGGCGCTCCTAGGTGCCTAAGTAGTGTTGCATTGTATGGAAAAGGGATACTTCAGCTGCCAGTATCTAGTTTAACAGAGGAATTTAAATGTACCAAGGTCAGGACAGAGCTCTTGTTATCTGGGAGTAAGGACGTGGTAGTTAGGAGTGTGGTTCCAAATCCAACCAAGGGGAGGAAGTGGAACCCAAGATCGGCAGTTCAGGAGGCAGAGGCAGCTCTTAGACATGCAGAGATTGTAGGTAATGTTCAGTTTGGCCGGGGAGGCCTGGGGCTTGGCTCAGGTAAACCGGTATGGAATACAGCAGGCCTCAAAGATAAAAGAAAGCTGGTTGTAGAACAGATACGCAGACAGGAAGAGATAGTAAGGGGTGCAAAGGTAGTGGCCCAGGCTAAACAGGGACAGTGGTTGAATTGGGAAAGTGTAGAGAAGAGGAAGCTTAGTTGGAGGGACCTGTGGAGTATGGAGGAGAATCGTATTAGATTCCTGGTAGGGGCTACATACGATGTGTTACCAACCCCCCAGAACCTAAAACTGTGGGTAAATGAGGACCCATCATGCCCATTGTGTTCACGTACCGCAACTTTAAAGCATATTTTGTCAGGCTGTAAAGTTAGCTTGTCACAAGGCCGATATACATGGCGACATAATCAGGTGTTGAAATGTTTAGCTGCAGGTATCGAAGGGAAACGAAGACAGGTGAATTCAGAAGGTGTTAAGGATAGGGGCTTAGTAATTCAGTTTGTCCGTGAGGGAGAGAAATACAGAAGGGATAAGTTAGTGAGGAGGCAAGGGTGTGGCCGCCTAGAAGGTGCTTGTGATTGGGAAATGCAAGTAGATTTAGGGGGAAAGCTTGTTGTTCCTCAGGAAATAGTCTGTACCAGGCAGAGGCCTGACTTAGTGTTGTGGTCAGTGAGACAACAGATAGTTTATTTCATTGAGCTGACAGTTCCTTGGGAAGATTCAGTGGAAGAAGCCTATGAAAGAAAAAAGCTTAGATATGCAGACTTAGGAGCAGAAGCTGAGCAGCGAGGATGGAAGACTAGGATTTGTCCAGTGGAAGTGGGGTGTAGGGGATTCATAGCAAGATCAACTGTCTCACTCCTGGGGGAACTCGGAGTGCGGGGACAGAATTTGAGGAAGACAGTGAGGGAAATGTCAGATGAAGCAATTAAATGCAGCCAGTTTATCTATTACAGAAGAAATAATGTCAGCTGGGGGCCAGCAGGGGGAACTACTAAGCAGGGCACATAACTCCTTGAGATCAGGTGGAGAGATCCACTTCCTGTCAGGAGAAATCCAGGAAGAGGAAGCATTTAAGTGTGGGAGTGGCCTATTGGAATCCATTTTGTTTGAGGCCATGCGGCAAGGTGAGTGTGCTTGCTGATCCTGTAAGTCCAGTTAGCTCCTTTAACTTTAGCTTATATTGCAGTTATGCTATGTAGTGTGTGAAATAGAGTATGGTGAATGTGACAGGAAAGCTAGTATCAGCATTGCTTCTGCCTGGAGCTCGCATGTATGGAGCCTGGGTTTGGTTGAAGATGGCAGTGCTGTTTGGGCTGAGAAAGCCATGTGTAAGTAAGAAGGAAATCCAGGAAGAGGAAGGTTATTTAAGTGTGGGAGTGGCCTATTTGAATCCATTTTGTTTGAGACCATGCTGCAAAGTGAGTGTGTTTGCTGATCCTGTGAGTTCATTTGTCTCCTTTAACTTTAGCTTACATTGTAGTCATGCTATGTAGCGTGTGAAATAGAGTATGGTGAATGTGCTAGTAAAGGTAGTATCAGCATTGCTTCTGCCTGGAGCTCGCATAAACAAAGCCTGGGCTTGGTTGAAGTTGGCAGTGTTGTTTGGGCTGAGATCACTGTCCAGCCTCCTGGAGGTGTCATTGTTGTGAGGGCTCGTCCTGGGGAGGTAGACTGTACAGCCTAACCCGGCGGGGGAGTGTGATAGCCTAACAAGGCTTCCTTCCCTGGGTCTACCTCCTCTGTGGTAGTATAGGTAAGGTAAAGGAGGTTGTTCGGTTAGTGTGGGGAGCAGTGAGACCTGGCATTAGGGGAGTGTCTCTGGGACGCCAGAGATCACTGTCTAGCCTCCTGGAGGTGTCGTGGGACTAACTACACGAAACACCGGTGAAAGGAGGTTCCCACCCGATGACCCCAAAGACATGTTAGTTATCACTGCTCACGGGTCTGTATAGTTAAGCCTTGCCATAACAGCTTATCATAGGGCTTAGGAGGATTATTCACTGAGTGCTGATCCCTTTTTTTTTTTATTAGAGCACAAACTTCTTGTGTTTATTTGAATTCCAAAGAAAAGATGAACAAAATGTATCCTAAGATGTTTTGTCCTAAGATTGGTCCTTTTTGGCAGGATATCTTTTTGATTTGATTTATTTATTTAGAACATTCAAAAAAATGGTAATAATTCTAAAATAAAAAAGAATATATTGTAGAAAAAAAACACAAAACAGAGACAAACAATAAATCATGAACAGACTTACAACGAGAAACATAAATGAACATTTCATGTCGGAAAAGGAGTAGAAAGAAGCAGCATGCTCGTCCAACACATTCTCACTCCAACCTCATCATGTATTGACGTTTGGTCATGGATTCACGTCTAGATACAATGTGAAACTTCACTGATATTGAACCAGCTGTGTGGCATCACAGTGCGTGCAGATAAACGGTGTTTGGCTTCGCCCCCGTGCTGCTGCCAGCACCTGGGTAACGAGTATCATTAATAGATGACGTGCCCCAGGCACAACATTTAGCTCCAAATCCACAAAACCAGCCTGAAAATGAAGGAAATCTGAAACGATTGCATTAGGGTCAATGAAGCACAGCTGTGTTGTTGGACCCTGGTCTAAGCCGGCCTGATGCTACGTTATGATCGGACAGTCTGCGTTCGTGGGCAGGACTTAGCAAAGGGTCAATTACACTCTTTAGAAAAAAAAAATCTTCACCTGTGATTTAAAATGTTATACGTGTTAATGCACATCACATTTACAGTATATAAGAGATTAAAATATCAGATAACAAAAACAACCTAAGTAATATAATGTTAAAATACACCTTTTCTAAAATGCTTCAGTCCTCCAGCTTTGAAGTTTTATTGTTGTTCTATGAGTAAAAGATTTATTGCAGTATCCACCACATGAAATCTGAGGGTTCATTTTTAAATCATTTTTCCGTAATAAATCATTATTTTTCAATAAAACCTTTCAACTGTAGAGATCGACATTAATCCTACTATTACAACGTTAGGTTAATACACGCTCAAGGCTATGGACTGCTTTTTGCCTTAAAAAAATATGACTGATCTCATCCGTGAAACCCCAAATTCCTCCAGTGGTTAGAGAAACTCAACTTCACAGTGACTGTCAACTCCTCATCCTGCATCGGTTACGCAACTCTCCTCTGCTGCAGTGCAACAGCCACTGCAGCCTGTTCTTTAGGGAAAGTTTGTACATACAGATGGATGAGCATATTGCAGCACAGCGCTCACTATTTCAAACTCCTTTTCTCAAGTATTATTCTGTGCACCTGTGGATGGCAGGGTGGTTTGCTAATTTATGAGACTGAGCTGTCCTGCTGATGTGTCCTTTAGCAAGGAAAATGTATCCTAACCAACTTTTTTTTCTCTTTAAATTGCACGTTTGTACCATGTTTCTTCTACATTGCCTTTGGTTAGTCGTGTTAGACCATTTCATACCCTCAAGTCCACATGTTGCAGCCTCCTCATACACCCCACGTCACCCCAAAATTGGCTACCCAATCGCAAACTATGGCTATGTTACTTTTATAGATACACGTAACAACAAATACCCTACGTAATTATGAAGAAGCACACTACTATGTAGCAGATATGTTGAAACTTTACATTTCTTCATGCTTCAACAACATTGTGGTTGATGTTTGGATGATTAAGGCACAAAACCCACAAAAATCTCATTTGAAAAAGCAGCCATGTTTTGGCTTTTCATGGCGCTGTTCTCAGTAGATACATAACAGCAGATCACTACAAACAACCAGTTTTGTTGTTTGCTGGTCTTGAGCAGTGGTCTTTAGCATGGCAGGTATCTTGCCAAGGTGTCAGACCATCCGTCATCCCCTCCACCTCCCGATGACAAAGTCAGTTCATACTAAGCCACTTTTTATAAAATACTTATGAAACCTAAAAATTCAACATGTTTGTGGTTTGCAGAAACATACAATGCCAACATTTTCTTCTGGCAACTGGGCTGAAATTGGGAGATTGTATATTTCTGACTAACACAGCTGTTAGAAAAGACCTGAAGCATTTTCTCCCTCATGGAGATTTTTAATGTTAGAATATTAGAGAAATTCTGGATCATAAAAGACCCATGACCATCCCCAACTTCGAGACTGTAATCAATTATTACTGATAACTACATTTTCAATCTAGATCCAATAAAAAAACAAACAAACTTAAAACAACTTAAAGGTCCAGTGTGTAGAATTAAGGGGCATCTAATTGAAGACATGGTGTATAATATTCATAACTATGTTTTCATTAGTGTATAAACTCCTAAAACTAAGAATTTTTGTGCTTTTGTTACCATAGAATGAGCTGTTTATATCTACCTGCAGAGCCAACATATCCTCAGTCCTCACATATTGATGTTTGGTCATGGACTTTCCACATCCAGGTCATGGCGACACGCAGCAGCAGTGTGTGAGAATGAATGAGTGTCTTGTGTGGAAACTGTGGTTTTAAGTGGTTTTAACCGGAGTTTTCTTAACTGGTTTTAACCGTGTACCTGTTATTTATTTATTTTTAATACTCGAGTTTAATACTCATCATGGATTTTATGGGCGCCTTTTTCCTAAACCTGATTGCCATCGGGACTGCTTTCAACTTCCACCGGAGCAACCGGTCGCACAGGCTCATGTACAGCCGTGATTTTCTTATCCGCTGCAACAGTTCAGTGGCGGCGATCTCACTTGATGGCATTCCGCCAGAGATCCGGAGGGACCGGGTTGGAGGTTGTCGTCCGGGTCGGCTGACATCGGCGTGGGCGAGGCATACAACGCTCCACAAAGCCGGAGGCTGTCAGCAGCAGACAGCGGTACAAACGAGGAAGCGAGGCCGGAGAGGAGGTGTCCGTCAGCGCCTGCGGAGACTCGGACTCCACCGCTTGCCACTCCCCTCAATTGTCTTCGGCAATGTGCAGTCTTTGAGGAGTAAAGTGGACGAGCTCCAAGCGAACGTGAAGCACATCCCGGAGTACAGGCATGCCTGTGTGATTGCTCTGACTGAGACCTGGCTTAAGGATTATGATCAGAATCAGGATTTTGAAATTGACAGCTTTGGTCAGCCGTACAGGCTTGATCGTGACGCACAGATCACCGGCAAATCACTGGGAGGGGGCGTGTGCTTGTATGTTAATTCTCGCTGGTGCAAGACTGTCAAAGTAAGAGAATCTATATGTAGTCCCCACATTGAACTCTTATCTGTCTCACTGCGCCCATTTTATCTGCCACGGGAAATTCCACAAGTATTTTTGTCTGTGGTTTATATACATCCCAGAGCTAATATGGCAGAAGCAGCGTCCTCCATTGCTAAACTTGTGCACCAATTGCAAGGTATTTGCCCCGATGCCCCACATTTTATTCTTGGTGATTTTAACACTTGCAGTCTGAAAAAGCATTTTGGCTATCTGTACCAGTATGTAAAATGTCCAACGCGACATGGGAAAACACTGGACCTGTGCTATGGCACTATAAAGGGGGCTTTTAAATCTTTTCCACTGGCTCCACTTGGCTCTTCGGACCATAACTGTGTCCTGCTTGCTCCTGTCTACCAGCCGACCCTCAAGAAGGGGAAAGTTGAGCGCAAAGAAGTTGCTCTGTGGACAGAGAGTGCTATTCCTGAATTGAATGGTTGTTTGCAGAGTACTAATTGGGATGTTTTTAAAGACTCTTGTACCGATTTAGATGAACTGACCCACACAGTGGTGAGCTACATTACCTTCTGTGAAGAAATGATTCTTCCAAGAAAGTCAATCACAGTGTATCCCAATAATAAGCCTTGGGTCAGTAGATCCCTAAAGAATTCTCTCAATAAGAAAAAGGTGGCTTATTATCAAGGAGACATCACTCAACAAAAAGAAGCACATAAATTAGTGAAAAGGGAAATTAAGCTGGCTAAAATGCAGTACAAGGACAAGTCCAAGATGAACTTATGGCTGGTAATTCTCGTTCTGCGTGGAAAGGAATCAAATCTATGGTGGGAATTCAGGACAGGAAAAAAAGAGTGTCTAATGCTGACAGAGCTGACTCCACCCTGGCAGAAGAATTAAACCAATTTTATTTGAGATTTGATTCAATTGACTTTTCTGATGAACTTTCCATATTCAGGGCTGCCCCAGTAAGCAGTCAGATTCAGATTGATGAAATCAGTGTGTGGAGCACTTTTGAAAAGACTAATGCAAGGAAAAGTCAGGGGCCAGATGGCATTAGTGGCCGTCTGCTTAAATGTTGTGCCCCATTCTTAAGTGGAATCTTTGCATTTATCTTTCAGCAGTCTTTGTCACTTAACAAAGTTCCCTCATTGTGGAAAGAATCCATTATTGTCCCAGTGGCAAAGGTCCCCTCACCAAAGATATTAAACGACTATCGTCCTGTGGCCCTCACGTCAGTGGTGATGAAGAGTTTTGAGCGCTTAGTGAAGAAGAGTTTACGTTCTATGACACAGGCAGTGGTTGATCCACTCCAATTTGCCTATCAACCCAGGAAAGGGGTGGAGGATGCTGTGGCAACACTGTTGAATTTAGTTGTCAGGTACCTTGAGGGTAGGAAGACACATGCACGCCTGTGCTTTGCTGATTTTTCATCAGCCTTTAACTGCATGCAGCCTTATGTTCTTGCTCACAGGCTTTCAAAAATACCCAGCATTGATTTTGGAACCATATGTTGGCTAGTTGATTTTCTGACAGCAAGACCGCAGAGAACTCGTGTCATTGATACTCTGTACTGCTGTGCTCCACAGGCTCGCCTCAGGGGTGTGTTCTGTCACCTTTATTGTTCATGCTTTACACTAATGACTGTAAGAGTATGTTTGACTCAAGGTTCATCATAAAATTTGCAGATGATTCCGTGCTTGTAAGCCTTCTGCAGGATCATGAGGATGGACATGGTCCTGTCTTTGACTATTTTGTTGGATGGTGTAATGATTCTTATCTGCATCTTAATGTCTCAAAAACAAAAGACATGATTCTTGATTTTCGTAAGAATCCACCTGTCACAGCCCAAACCTTTGCTAATGGTAAAGCTGTAGAAATAGTCAGTCAGTACAAATATCTAGGCACCATCCTGGATGACAAACTGTCCTTTGAGACCAACTCAGATGCCATCTGTAGAAAGGCAGATCAAAGGTTATTTTATCCGAGGAAACTGAGGTGTTTTAATGTTGACAAAAAGCTTCTTAAAATGTTTTACTCTTCTTTTATTGAGTCCATTTTAACCTTTGCTATGATCTGTTGGTTTGGTAACCTCAGCATCTCAAATAAAAACAAGCTGAGGAATATTGTCAAACTCTGCCAAAAAACTATCGGCATGAGTCTGAATGACCTTGACTTTGTTTTTAAAACCAGAGCCACGCAGAGGGCAAAGGCCATTCTGGCAAACCCTCTCATCCAGCAGAGTTTCAGCTTCTCCCGTCTAAGAGAAGGTACACTTTCACTTGCAAGGCCAAATCAAATCGGTACCTTAAATCCTTTGACCCAACAGCCATTCCTTTTTTAAACAAGCTGTAGGCAAGCTTGATGGGAATGATGCACCCTTGAATTGTGCTGACTCTGTGTATTTACATGTATTTATTTATTTGTATTGTGTCTAGGGTATCTGGATGTATGCATTCTCTGCAGTGTGAGATACTGTAAGATTGTGTGTTTTAACTTCTGTTGCAAACCAAATTGCCCTTAGGGGACAATAAAGATTTTCAAATCAAATCAAATCACATATGACGTGCAAGATACCCTGGCTGTTCTGGGACACTGTGTCAAGTTCTCTTCTTTCAAGATTCCTGTTTTCACAGGAAATTTACTGTTTACATACAGTCTCTTTCAAAATAAAAGCACTATGACAGTAAAACAATGTGACAACAACAAAAACACCTGGTTAGGTTTAGGAAAAAAGAACAGGGTTTGGCTTTAGAATCTTACAGGATGGGAACACCGCTCTCTTGGGTGAGTGTCGGTCGAGGGGGGTGGCTTGACTACACCACAGCTCCCACCCGCCCCACTTGGACTTTCGCCGCCTTAACTTTCGTTCTTGTCCCACCACGTTTTGCCCCTGACGCCGCTGAGCGCCATTAAACTATAATGGCAACTGGCCGTGTATCATACTGACGTTAAAGGACTCCTTTTTTCATTGGTTTCTGACGCTGCAAGTCACTGCCCAAGTGCCGGGTTTCGATGACTTCGGAGTGACACCGTGCTCAGTCGAAAGTATTAAATGTGTAACAGAAGAAGAAGAAGCCGGTAACAACATGGCGAAATCTAAATCCAGAGCCGTACATTTTTAGATTGATGATGTGTACAGAGCTGTAAATTTGTCTGCCATGGTACCAGTTTGCCGCTAGCCAACTGTTGTTAACTCATTTGTTGATTGTTTGGTCTGTGACGTAATAGCTCAACCGGAAAAAGGTCCAATACTAACAAACTGAAAGGGGGTGTATCGTCACCCATTGTAGCGAAGTCGGACATACTTCGGTCAACAAATCGAGTCCCCTCAAATGTTTATACACTGGTACAAGGACAGTAGTCCAGTTAAATGTCCTAGTCGAGCTATAACCGTAGCTTGACTTCACTGTGCATGTTAACATACTGAATATACCACACAGTGAAGTTACACACGACTAGAATGAGAGAACTGTTGTGAGTTAATGAGCTGCTTCTTATATATGTGTCCCCTGTCATGTTTTGTCCATTGTGTGAGAGGGAAACACTGGATTACATGTTAATGTTGTTTACCCACTGTGTATCCTCACTGATACCAAACAACGCTCTTCTCCTCTGCAGCTCAGACAACAGTTGCTAAGCAGGAAGGAAGATAAACAGATGTCAGCCTCCGGAGCATTAATGCAAATATATCTCATTACCTAAAGTGATTCAGAGGCAGCGTGTTTCTGTCACGACATCTCGTCTCTAAATGCTCTTCAAATCTGCAGTGCTGACTCAGTGAACGCAGTGAGACAGCTGAATTTACAACATACACATGGAAAAGCTTTAAGTTAGAGATTATTGTAGCCTAGTGAGACACAAACTTTTGTTTGGTATGTATTTTAAATTTCTCCTAGCTATTTGGGGTCAGCAGGACCTGATAAGTATAAAACAACTAAATATTGTCAACGATAATAAAGTCTCACTGTCCACAAACAAGACAATAATTAAGTCCAACTGTCCTCAAATCAGATGATAATAAAGTCCCAATGTCCCCAAATGAAACGATAATTAAGTCCCAATGTCCCTAAACGAGAAAACAATAAAGTTTCAATGTCCTTAAACGAGAAGATAACGAAGTCTCAAATGAGAGAATATTAAAGTCCCAATTTCCTCAAATGAAACAATAACTAAGTCCCAATGTCCTTAAATGAGAAAACAATAAAGTTTCAATGTCCTTAAACGAGAAGACAACGAAGTCTCAAATGAGACGATATTAAGTGTCACTGTCCTCAAATAAGCCAATAATTATGTCCCAATGTCCTCAAATGAGACGAAGTCCCAGTGTTCTCAAATAAGAGAATAATTAAGTCCCAATGTCCACAAATGAAACGATAATTAACTCCCAATGTCCTTAAACAAGAAAATAATAAAGTCTCAAACGAGACCACATTAAAGTCCCAATGTCCTCAAATGAAACAATAATTAAGTCCGAATGTCCTTAAGCCAGAAGATAAGGAAGTCTCAAATGAGACAATATTAAAGTCTCAGCGCCTTCAAATAAGAGAATAATTAAGTCCCAGTGTTATCAAAGAAGACACTGATAAAGTCTAACTGTCCTCAAATGAAATGATAATTAAGTCCCAATGTCCTTAAAGGAAAAAACAATAAAGTCTCAAATGAGACAATATTAAAGTCCTTATGTCCTCAAATAAAATGATAAAAAAGTCTCAATTTCCCCCAAATGAAACAATAATAAAGTCTTTATGCTCTCAAACAAGATGAAACTAAAGTCTCACTGTCCTCAAATGATATGATAATAAAGTCTCAATGTCCTTTAACGAGAAGATAACTAAGTCTCAAATGAGACAATATTAAAGTCCCAATGTCCTCAAATAAGAGAATATTGAAGTCGCAGTATTCTCAAATAAGACAGTAATAAAGTCTCAATGTCCTTAAACGAGAAAACAAAATCTCAATGTCGAACGAGAAGATAACGAAGTCTCAAACAAGAAGATAATAAAATCCCAATGTCCTCAAATGAAACGATAATAAAGTCCCAATGTCATTAAACGAGACAATAATAAAGTCTCAAAGGAGACAATAGTAAAGTCCTAATGTCCTCAAATGAGACGAAGTCCCAGTGTTCTCAAATAAGAGAATGATTAAGTCCCAATGTCCTCAAATGAAATGATAATTAAGTCCGAATGTCCTCAAAGGTAAAAACAATAAAGTCTCAATGTGCTCAAACGAGAAAACAATAAAGTCTCAATGTCCTTAAACCAGAAGAGAAGGAAGTCTCAAATGTGACGATATTAAAGTCTCAGTGCCTTCAAATAAGAGAATAATTGAGTCCCAATGTCCTCAAATGAGACGATAATTAAGTCTGAATGTCCTTAAAGGTAAAAACAATAAAGTCTCAAACAAGACGATATTAAAGTCCAAATGTCCTCAAATAAAATGATAATAAAGTCTCAATTTCCCCAAATGAAACAATAATAAAGTCCTTATGCTCTCAAACAAGATGAAACTAAAGTCTCACTGTCCTCAAATGAAATGACAATGAAGTCTCAATGTCCTTTAACGAGAAGATAACTAAGTCTCAAATGAAACGATAATAAAGTCCCAATGTCCTTAAATGAGACAATAATAAAGTCTCAGAGGAGACAATAGTAAAGTCCCAATGTCCTCAAATGAGATGATATTAAAGTTTTAATGTCCTGTCTTCAAACAAGTACTTTCTGATAAACAGTGTCTTATCTTGTCACCGTTGCTAAAATAGGTCATATTGCATATCAGTGGCATATCAAATTACAAATGTAATTAATCATAAATAAACAAGTTTCAATCATTAAATTTGCTGCAGACTGACTTGGCAGAGATGGCTGCCATCTTGTTTCCCATGGATTAGTGTATTGTGCTCTTTCTGCCACTAGATGGCACAAAGAAGTGTCCACAAACGAAGACAACAGGCCTGAGTTGAGCAGAATGAAGTATAAGGTCAAATAAACCCAAGATTTAATGTCCTCATATGAGGACACAAGGTCTCAGGAGGATATGAAGATGAAACACCTCCTCTGCTCTGTAAAAGATAAGGAATAATTGATGTTTTATCTTCCCCCGAGACTCAGACGTACTTAAAATATGTTACAATGTACTGTACGTGACATCAAGAGGTGGCCAATACATACAGAAATAAATTTAATGAGGTAAGAAAGAAAAAGATTATCAGGCTCAACAGTCAAACCGCCTCCAACACTTTTCAACTATTTAATTATACAACCTGCATCTTTATTACACAGATGATGTAACTGTCTCTGTGTGTAGATAATATCAGATGTCTCTAAGGACACCAGCTCACTCTTATTACATCTAACAGGCGTAGCCTTTTTGTCAGACCAGACTTTATGTGTTACTTTACTGTTTATAATTTGCATCATTACTTAATTGTCTCTTTGACATTTTACAAGTATTTTAGCAGACTTTGGAATAAGTTCCAAGAGTTTCGAAAGACTTTGATGTTCCTGAAAAATAAAAAATGTACAGAGTAAACGTCTCTGCCTTATTTTCAAACCTGTGCAGGAGCTCTGACTGTCTATCAGGATGTGAGAAATCTCCCTCGGGGCCTGAAGAGGTTCAGAGAGAAACTCTCATCCATCCCAGCTCAAGCTGCCCTTAATCCAGCCGCACAGACGTGAGGATGATACCAATGGATGAGACTGCACTGAGGTATTAATTTTTTATTCAACGCTCCTCAACAATAGCATGCAGATAGCTTTGAAGACATTTAATACACACACAAACACACAGAGAATACCAAATGATGTGGAAGTGTTTTAGAGGACGCATTCAGTTAGATTTTGTAGATGTTAAGTAGACGTTTTGGATTCAAGTGCTGTTTCCTTTGTTAATACAGGTTTACTCACTTTAACATCATTCAAATGTTGAGGCTCCTGGAAAGAACACTATAATGTCAGGGTATATAACATTGTGTTAATATTTAATGATGTCTCTTCATCAAAGACAACATTTAAAGATTAGAAGTGCTGTAAGGAATCTGAGATGTTGATTGATTCAACCTTCTCTTATCCTCTTTCCTCGCACTCAATAGTTTGTTTTTGTCATTTCTGAAGACGCAGTGTTGACAGTTTTCTGGCAGCCTCGCCCAACTTTAACCAAACATTTACCCCTATCTAATCCTAAAATTTAACAGCTAAACTTGTGGAAAGCAGGATATTGTCACCAGATGGGAGTCATGTTTAATATAACACAAACAAACACACCATTTAGTTTTTGTCACTAGGAGGACATTACATTGACTTACATTCATTCCATGGAGATTTATCTTTTTTAAAGATATTTTGGGCTTTTTTTGCTTTAATCAATAGGACAGTTTATTAGCGTGAAGGGGGGGAAGAGAGGATGACATGCAGCAAGGGGCTGTGGGTTGGAATCAAACCCACAGCTGCTGTGGCAAGGACAGAGCCTTTGTACATGCAGCACCTGCTCCATCGGGTGAGCTAATGGGCACCCTGAGACTTAATTTTTAGAAGTGATCACATTCCTAATCCAGACAATTAAAGTTCCCCTTCATCCACGTTTTTAAGTATGTAAAAATACTGAAAATATTTTGCTATGATTAATATAGTTTTTAACATAGTTTTCCACATTAACAGTAAAAAAAAAAGAACAAATTTGCTTTTGGCAAGTTTCGCTCATCATTGTCCACTCTCCGCTCTCTGCTCTCAGCATTCTGCATTACACTTTCCACCTCCCATTGCCTGAAAAAAGTTTCTTCAAAAATTTTTTTTTCGTATTGTTGTGAAGTCCTGACTTCAGTTGCAACCCGGACTCACTCCGAAGTTGTCGAAAAGTGCCGCTTGGTTTGTAACTTCCAGCGCCAGACACAGGCAAAAAAGCTGTCCTTTCAGGTCAGCATGATGCATGGCTGGTTGGTTATTATTTAACGGTGACCAACAATCAGTGTTCATTTCCTGTGAGATTGTTAAGCCAAACCCTGTTCTTTTGTTGCCTAAACCCAACCACATGCTAGTGTTGGCTAAACGTAACCACGTGCATTTGTTGTAGAAGGAAAATAAGCATAAATTCGCTGTGTTGTACCGATGGAATGCTTTTATTTTGAAAGAGACTGTATGCAAACTGTACATTTCTGGTGAAAGCGAAAGTTTATTTTGAAAAGACACAATGCATGAACATGCAGAAGTTGACACGGTGTACCAGAACGTCAACAACCAACGCACCCGGAGTACTTTAGATGTCATATGTGAATGTGGAAAGTCCATGACCAAACGCTGATATGTGATGAGGTCGGACTGAGAATGTGTTGTTATTAGCAGTGCAAATTAATTTAGTCTTACAGTAAATTTTATTACAGTGCAACAAAAATGAAATGTCAAAAATTAAATTTTCCCTGTGATAGTTTACATGATTCAAATCGTGTATAGTCTGCTCATAGATTTTCATATTGTACTTAAGAAATGGAAAGCGAATGACTGCCGGAAAAGCAGGAAAAAATCAAAAATGAACAACTACGTAGGTTGAGTTGAAAAATTGTTAGCAAATATGTTAAGTTACGTGATTTGAGTTCAAACTTGCAAACACAAAAGTTTGGTCCTTTAAGCTGTGAGTTTTACTGAGTATGAATGTGTGTGTTCAAATATCTGATTTTGCAGTTTTACCCTGCACTTCCTTCCGTCCACCGTCTCCTCGTCGTATTCTTCACCGATGTGGAAGTTGATCTCGGTGGTGCGCACACTGGTGGATGTCTTGATGTAGAACTGCTCCCCGTCCTGACGGATCTCCACGTGGGGGTTGGAGGCCGCTGCCACAGCCACCTTCCTCAGCATGGTGTTCACTCCTGACCAGGAACATCGCAGGCCAGAGCAACGAGGCAAGAGCGAGGAAACAGAGGTCAGTTTCATCATTTTAACAAGATTAATTCAGTTATTAAAGAGGAAATTAGTGGGATGTTTCACCGCCTCAAAATGACTATAAAATGTCCTCGGGGATGTTTTAGGGTTGCTGATCATTACTCATTATGACTCAGTAATTACAGCATGCTGACGTTATGGTGCTCTGCTATTTTTTAAACCTAGATTGTAGCTGAAAATGAGCCAAGTAGGAATAATTGTTATTATACTTAATTACCATAATGTGTATTATGATATTCTCGCACTTTATCAGAAATGCACTTTTATAATTGCTCCAGTTGGTTAGCTAATACATTTGATTTTGTGTTCATTAGAGGCCGAAATTAATGTAGCATCTTACTGGTTACAGACATAGGTCAACAAGAGACAGATCAAACCAGTTGCCAGACGAAATGATGGCATTGTATGTTTCTGCAACTCATGGATATGGTGCATTAAATACATTACTATGTAGTGGACACACTGACATTAACATTTCAACAACTTTGGTTAACGTTTGGTTATATTTAGGCACAAAAACCACGTGGTGATGGTTAGGAAGAGATCATGTTTTAGCTTAAAAGACCTGAGCAAAATGAATCACCATGGTAACTTACGCTAAACAGCTAACCTACGTCAGAGTAGCCTATATGCTGTTATAGATCAGTAAAATCATTTCATTGTTCCAGAGCTCTGTTTCCATTGGTTTTAAAACAGAGCTTCAAACAAACACAGAGATCGTTTACAGCATTAAACACGTGGTTTTAGCAGGATTTAACTTATTCAAAGTTTATCTTAGTCCGCAGTGACAGTGTTGTTATTTCAAACTCTGATTCCGTTACTGCAGCTCACTATAAGGAGACATCTGTGTCATGAGAACTAGGAAAAACAATTGTTACTAATTTTTATTAGTAAAATAATCCACACACTGTTAACTGGCTACCATTATTGTAAATGCAACATTTCAGTCAGATAGACCTCATCAGTGATCAACTAGGCTACACTTCCACCCTTTACTTCAGTAGCAGAAACAGTCTGGTGTTACTTTAAAATGTGTAATGTGACATATTCAGAGAAATTTCATCATCATCCAACTAAACAGCAAAACGTACTCTGTACTAATGTCAAATGTAGCCTAGTGTTTCCTATACGTAATTTAAGTTTTGTCCGACAGTGACTTTCTGGAGAGTACTTTCAGTATTTCTACATTTCTGTTAGTATCGTCTACATCCCACACCACTGACATTTTACTGTCTCACAGTCGCAGACGCTTTCTGTACTGTTTCATCTCGCATGATATGATTCTTATGATGTCACTGGTATTTAACACCCCGCCTCTTTCACATGAACAAGCTTGTGGCTGAATAGGAAAACTCAGAGTTGACTGAACTAGTTGAGTACCCATTATCCAGACACTCAATGTTAGGCTTATTCAAACCAGATAACGAAAAGATATCCTGGGTAATTTGAACTGGAAAAACAACTGCACCTTAAAGTGTCTGGAAACACAGCGATGGGTTGCTACAAAACACCCATGTTTGGTGTCTAAAAAGCCACTTGAAACACAGCGACTGGCCAACTCACACCTGTTTTGTTGTTTGTTTGTCTTAAACAGTGTACTGCAGCCTAAGTGTCATCCACCATCCCCTCCACCTCCACACGACCAAGTCAGCCCTTACCCTTTGGTTACGACCAATAAATTCATTCATTCATTCAAATATTAATACGATGCATATGAAATGTGCAAATGTAACATATTTGTGGTTTGCATAAACATACAATGCCAACATTTTCCTTTGGCGACTGACACAAATCTAGCTCCATACTGAGCTACATAGATTGATCATTAACCCATAAAAACAACTCTAATCATGAGAGATAGATGTAGAAGAAAGAAAGGGCATAGGCTGAAGGCTGATCTCTGCTACATACTGAAAAGCTTAGACGTGTAAGAAAAAAACGTGAAAATGTCTCAGTCCTGGGAAAATCTTTTTTGTATTTGTTACAACAGAATTAAATGCACATTTGTGTCTGACTGAGAAAGTGAGACACAAATAGATAGACGAGGGATAGACAAGGCTTCTTTTTGATCTGTTGGTGCTAAAATTTTCAACAAAGCATCTTCCAGTGTTGTCTTTGTATTCTGCCTTACCCCCGACCCCACCCAGATTTAGACCTCTCCAGGCCCTCATGCCAGCTCCTATCAGACTCCAGTCCTTAAATATAGAGACACATGCTGGCTGTGTGTCTCCTTGTATTTCTGTGTGTAGTGAACATGAACATCTCCAACCGTAAAGTTTAATCAAGAATGGCAGAAATGTAGATGAAACACACAATAGATGGTGCGTGGCTCCGACAGAAACCTCAACTATTTCTAAAAAACTCAGTGAAATTTGGGGGATTTTGGCGCTGAAGTCTATGTGAGGGGTTACTGAGCCATGTCTAGATTAAAAAGTGAACTGAGGAGGTAAGAGGAGGTCAGCGCCGGCTCTTCTTTTGTCTGTGGTCATCCTGCGTGTGGCACTGCCTGAGCTTGTGGCAAGACTTTGGCACGCCCAGTTTCACTCTGCAAGGCCATCTGGCTTTATGTCCTGCCAAAGTCCTGGATCTTTTATTTTACTGACCACCAGAGGTAACTGAATATACTGAATATCTTTGCAAACAACATAAAGTTTTTAATTTGCAAAGATTTAACAGATTAAAGAGTAAAAATGAAATCAGCCGTTATGAGTTCTGAGAGCTCTTCCTCACCCTAAACCACTGTGGTGTGTCTTGGTCAACACCCAGACATAAAAACATATTAATTTGACAGCTTACACTCGACCCCACATGGGATCACGCCATGTGTTTTTATAGTATTAAATATGTATGAGCATCGGTGAGCCAAGCTGTCTGAGAAACTGACATATTCGCACATTTTAATTTGCTCACATTTTTACTTTATGCCTCATGTGTGTCCAAAGAAATCCTAAAAGGACAATACGCTTCAGGTTTTGGACCACTATTATTACAAGTAGCCAATAAAAATGGGGGACAAGGCTTATGTTTTTTAGACCCTCCTGACTATCTTAATGTTTCTGCTGATCCCAGGGCTCAGATTTAAACTGAAGCAGTTGCGTTTCTTGACAAGAGTCTCCATTAACTCAGGAAAGTCTTTCAAAAATTCACATTTTGACTCATTTGTAAAATTCTGCATGAGATGTTTCGTATCTTTAAATTCTTTGATCAAATTCAGACCCTCATTCCCGCTCTCAATTAGCTAACCTTGAGTCTGATCAGCTCATACAGCTCTGCTCACTCTGCTGCCCTGGATGTAACGAGACCATCCTACTGTAGGGAAACCTCAGAGTCAACAGATAATTATGAAGATGTTGATGGAAAGTGGCAGCCCTGCAGCACTGGAATCCACAGTGGTTGCCCATTGCAGTTCCCCATTGACAGAGGCCTTATGTAAGAGCGAACGAGTGATCTGCTCCGGCAGATGTGGTAAAATGTGTTCGTGAATGGATGAGGTGCTAAACTCGGAGCGTGACTAATTTTTCCTTGGACATAGAATTAAGCTGGAGGGATAGTTGCCTCCTTGGATCTAAACAAAACATGGGAAGAGGTGTTGAATTTTTTAGGTGAGCATTCTTTAGTGAATCAAACTGAATACATTTAAAGTTTTTCGTGTTTTAGAATAGACTTTGAGGCCTTCCTCAATGGTTGTCGGGGCTTAAATAGAACGGTGGATTCAAGGATAAGTCAGACATTAATCTGTATTTTTATTATATTGTCAACAAATCCCATAAAAAGCTCATATACAGCTTTGCCTTGATCTGTCTGTCAATACTTTCCAACTTCCCCCCTCTGTCTGTTCTGCTCTGCACTACATTTTTTTCCTACTGAAGACATAAACTTTTAATAACAAGTCACAGATATATAATTTAATTTTCAAAAAAGCTTTAATCATTTCCTAAAACAGCTGGGCACTGTAGTTTTTAGAGAATGTAACTCAAACAGACATAAATGGTGCATTTGCTAGGGACTATTTTCAGCTGTGGATTAATACTAATTTGGTGATTACAACAGCAGGAGGGTGTATTTGGGATTGTTTTGAATTAAACGACAGTGCCCAGGTTCTTCATAAAGAGGAAACATGTCACCCAGTGCAAATTGTGGCTCATTTATATGTAGGCTGGAGCCTATCCCAGCTGACATTGTGCGACAGACGAGGTACTACTGGACAGGTCGCCAGACTATCACAGGGCTGACACATGGAGACAGACATTCATGCTCACATTTGCACCTATGGCCAATTTTAGAGCCACCAATTAATCTGACCTAGCCACCTTGTGCTAAAACATATCAATTAATACTTGTTTGAATCTATGAGTAATGTTGACAGTTACCTTTATTATGAGGCTCAAATATGTTTTGCAGCTCCAGACAGGTTTTTTGATATTAAAGGTTGCCGTCCCCTGACACAAAGGAATAATCTAAGCTGCAGTACATCAAGTTATAGCAGCAAAGGCAGTACTTGTTTGAAGGGTAAATTCATGGTTAGTCTCAGTAGTGTCGTGGTAGTTGATAAGGTGGGTGTACTACTTGTGTAGATTACCAAGGAGAAGAGAATATACTCTCCTATATATTCCAATGGCTTCATGTCTGATAGGTGGATATACTGTAGACAGACAGAAAAAGATGTAGGTATTCCCCATATTATGCCAACCCCCTGACTCCACCACTCAGGACCAAGCACCGAGCCTGGGGCGACAGAGCCTTCTCCATAGCTGCCCCCATGCCCCTAAAATACTCTCCCCAAACACATTTGAGACCGCACTGACCTCTTCCAGTTCAAATAACTCAACAAAACTCATCTTTTCAAAACAGCTTTTAAGGTGTGAATAATATTGTGTGTATTTTACTGTATTCTTTTTTATGATCGTTTTTAACTAATGTAAAGTGTCTTTTAGTACTTTGAAACGCGCTCTATAAATAAAATGTATTATTATTATTATATACGTGCAGATACCCTCCATTACACCCACTGGTTGGTTTACTGTTTAGCTGTGACCAGCAGCTCTGTAGCTCGCTCTGTTAGTTGGTCAGTTAGTCCCAAAAATTTCCCCACCCTTTGGTGGCCACGGTTTTTGCCTTTGAGGCTGAAATTAGGCATGAAGGTTGGAGCTATTGTGAATTTATGTTTGTTTTAATTGGATTTGATGTCAAGAAAAACCAGCCATGTTATAGTTAAAGCTGGGCGATATGGAGAAAATCAAAGGTCACAATATGCTTCTACCAAATACCTTGATATCGATACTGTAGGGTTGACTACTGGTCCTTTTACAGAATATTTACACAATGAGATTTTTGATAAGCCTTTAAAACTGGGAAAAGACAACACACAACAATATAACAATATCCAAAATCTACGTCAATATCTACTCTGATATCACAAGATTGATATAAATCCTAGTCACAGTGCATGTTAGCAGGACGGGGTGTTTAAAGGAAGACTGCAGCCACAGAGGAGAGGCTTTCACAGCCAAATCTGCCCTCAGATGCTCAAGAAATCTTTCTGTTAGGTGCAGCAGTGATGCACAAACAACTAAACTGTCAATTGTTTCAGCTCTGCGAGGTACAAAACTGTTCACTTTTTAACTGAAGTTTCACAGTTTGTGCTAAAACAGGAATCATTCATGTCTAAAAAGTGTCAGTCGTAATCCATTTTGTCGTCAACAGTTCCTGGAGAGTTGTTAAAGCAGCTCCCTGCACTCACAGTGGGACTTCTCCCTAAAGATTTCTACATTATTCTAAAGACACACAGCCTTTTGATGTGTCCTGTCTGTTTCAGCGGTGCCGGCGTGACGAAACGCCGCAACACAATTGAATGACCCAGTTAAACTGGTCCAAATCTAAACCATCACAATCATCAGTTAAGACCAAGAGGGGTGAAAAAGAATGAAAAAAGATAGGACACAGGAGAACAGCGCTGGGCTCCAGAGACCTCCCCTGGCATTGCTAATGCATGCCCTACTTAAATGCTTAACATGAATAATGTTGTGCCCCCCTCCTCTCTTCATGTAACAATACCACGTCTGTTTAGGCTGGAATTCAGCATCCAGTGTTTCATATCTCCTGTAAAGCCGAGGGATTTCCCTTCAGCAGCATCTCCCGTAGATCTCTGCGTTCTTTTCCCGGGGAGCTTCTCCAAACAATACGATGTTGTTGGAAGTCAGGCATGCCATTCTCCAAGAACAAGAAAAGCCCTTTTCTATAATGGACATGATGGATAGTCAACCTCATGCAGGGATGTGGAGCTGGCTATGGAGGGAGGGGAGGAGAGGGGGGGAAAGAGACTGGAGAGGGCTTACCCAGGGCTTTGAGAAGTTCATCAAAATTCTCACTCTTCTTCATCTTCCAGGTGCCGGCAAAGTTAGGCATGTCTGCTGAGGCTGAGTCCAAGGGCTGCCGAAAGAACCTGTTCCCCGCTCTGATGCGTCTCTCTCTGTCCTCTTCTCCCTCTGTCTCTCTGTGACTCTTTCTCACCCTCCTCCTCCTTCCCTGTGCTCCTGTCTCCTCTGCTCTGGGCTCAGCCTCCTCGATCACACTGTTACACCCAAGTGTTTCTTTTATTTGTTTAGTTTTCTTCACACGCTCTCGCTTCGTCAGTGTGCCTCAGTGTGCCGGCTGCAATCTTGTCTTCAGCTCTTTTATAGCTACTGTCTTTAATGGGAGTCAAGGGAGGTCCCTCCCCCTGAAAGCTCTGTCCCATTAACACAGTAGAACAAGACTGACGTGTCTGCTTTCTCTGGGGACCAAAACGACTAGATTCAGTCTTTTAGAGAGTATTTATAGTGTTTCACCTTGTCAACAAATCAATTAATTATCCTTTTTTTAGTGTAAAAAAAGTGTAGGTTGGCTTTCATGTTGTTGATGTATTTTGGCTTTAAAAAGAAAGAAGAAGAAGGTCGCTTTGTTTTCAAACCATAGTTAAGGGAGTAGAGTTTGTGAAACTGATAATGTTCATTCAGGAAAACATGTAGGCTCTACATACTCTGTCAAGGTAATTAATCCATCTATTATGTTAAAAGTACTTTTTAGGTTTGTATTTTTTCAGTCTGTCCCTATGTAACCGGTGGACTCTATTGTTGCCTGCATTGTGCTGATATGAAGACGCCCAGAATGTGGATATCTTTGGAGGCGATCTCCGTTTATTCCTGGCAGAAAGAGGTAAAAACAAAATCCTCTGTCAATTATAATCATGTAATAATGATAATGATAATGACTTTATTAAGGACACAGAGAAAGGTCCATAGCATAACACACAAAAATATAATTATCTATGTACAAAAACACGATATACAATATATATATACACACACATATATATATATATATATATATATATATATATATATAAAACAAACAAGCTGGAGAGCCAGTGGCCCCACAGACAGAGAGCCTGCACATAAAGATTGTGTATTAGAGCAGGACAAGTAGGCACATCAGACAAACATTTGGATGGCACTACACCATTGTGGAAGTTTAAGGAGCAGTCTCATGCCATCATTATAGGTCACATTAAGTCTTTACATATTGCTCTTCCTGTAGGAACACCACAGGTGGGCAGCAAAATGCTCTAAAAAGAGCCATCTTCACACGAACTGATTACGTGCTAAATTTGCGACCAAGCATATTAGATAAATCATTGACAATATAATTACCAAGATATTTAATCTGAATACACACTTTAAGAGCAACGCCAGATAAGAAGAATTCAGGAAATACTAATTATCTGTCTTCCGTACCTCTAACAATCATAATGTTGCTGTTACTGGCGTTATATTTGATGTCAAAATCTGCACCATAGTTAGAGCATATCTTCAACAGCTGTTGTAGGCCAGCACTATATGGACAGAAGATTACCAAATCATCTGCATACAAGATGATTTATTAAAATATTGCCAACCATACACCCTGTCTTACATGAATTTAACTGTTGGGACAAGTCATCCATGTACACATTAAAAAGAAAAGCAGACAGAACGCTGCCCTGTGGGACTCCGTATAAACTCGAGCCCTTCTCCCATGGAGCACAACCACAAAAGGGTATGAGCCATGTAACATTCAATTTAGTGCAATAAAGCACAGAAAACATACCTGACAGCAAGAGTTAAAAACTATGTCCTCCATCATTAACGACCATATAACTCGAGCCCCTACACAAATGAAGTGACACAGGAATATGTTAGCATATTATACACTAAGTTTAGGATGAAAAATGAACTCATAAACAGCTTAACAGCACTAAAACACAGAAATTACTACGAGAGCAATGTCGCTTACCTCTCCCCTGGAGTACAACAGCAAAAGGGGCGAGGTAAGGCAGGAAACACAACTTTATCCACCTTATTCCTAGCCCCCATGATACCTTGCGTGAATTATGGGTGCAACGTCCGGTGTTGAACCGAAGCCGGTGATTTCCAATGCTAACAGTTTGTTTACAGTACTCTGTTCTTCTTCCCAAGAGCAACTGGGAAATAAAACATGGATCACACCACCTGTTATAGCTCAAACGGGATTATGTGATCATACCTCTGCCATCTCTGCAGCGGTGCCTGGACAGCGTGACGTGTGTGGTTGTGCTGCTGCCGTGGTCCTGCCAGATGCCTCCTGCTGCTGCTGCCATCATTAGTCATTAGTCATACTTCTACTGTTATTATACACATATGACTATTGTCACACATGTATACTGCCAGATATTAATACATACTTTCAACATATTGTACCACAGTAGCCAGAACTATAACTATAATATTATTACTTTCAATAATGTTGTTGTAAGCTACTGTCATTACCTGCATCTCTCTCTCTGTCTCATTGTGTCATACGGATTACTGTTAATTTATTATGCTGATCTGTTCTGTACGACATCTATTGCACGTCTGTCCGTCCTGGAAGAGGGATCCCTCCTCAGTTGCTCTTCCTGAGGTTTCTACCGTTTTTTTCCCCGTTAAAGGGGTTTTTTTGGGGAGTTTTTCCTTATCCGCTGCGAGGGTCATAAGGACAGAGGGATGTCGTATGCTGTAAAGCCCTGTGAGGCAAATTGTGATTTGTGATATTGGGCTTTATAAATAAAATTGATTGATTGATTGATTGATTGATCTCTGACAGCCATCTCAAAGCAACCGAGCGAGCTAGCAATTAGCTCGCCTTGCTCCGTTTGAATATCGTTAACTTTAACATGGCCCAAGCTAGCTTAAGGTAAAGCTTCTAAAGATGATTTCTGATGACTGATGAAGAGATTCTAACACATTCGGCAAACATTTCACATAATTCAGTACTGACTGTAGCTCCGTGTAAAGTGAATAAATGTGATGTTTCCCAGCTAACCCTCCGCTCGTCTGCGTTAATGACGCAGTTTACATGATTTTTTTTAACTTCTGATTTATTAAAAACTGTTCCAAGTGAAACATGAAGCTGAATTTAGCAGCGGACTTCAGTGATAGTAATATAAAGTAGGAGTAAAAGAAATAACTTTTGGCATTATTTTTTTTATATGAAGAGGAAGCACGGTAAATCAGTAACACATTCTCAGCCCTAATGACTAAATAAATATTTCAAGGTGTGTTGCTGAGTTTATTTTCTAATGTAGGTTGAGAATGAAGTCAGACGGGGAAAGACAGGGATATCATGTACTGGCGCTGAGTGACGGACCTGTCAGTCTAGGTGTCATTCTCTTCTGCAAATTGTGATTTAATACTTTTTCGCTATGCCTCGTGAAACTCTTGTGGTTTTATTTCTCATATCAATGGCACCTTTGGCAACAGGAACAATCCCTTGTTGTTCTGCTTACGTGTTCAACACAGACAAAAATTTAGCTTAGGCTGGTTGTTAGTCGTTACAGACACGAACAGTGCAACAGCTCTGCAAAGACATTTTAGAAAATTCTAAGTTAACATTAGTTAAATATTTGTTAAAAAATAAATATTTGCTAAACTGAAGGCAAATTACTTTTGAAAAGAACCAGCTTTGGCGGTTAGCCACGAAGAGTAGCCACTGGGACTAACCACAGACAGTCTATGGGACGAACTAGCTTACTGCTACTTACACTATCTCACTGGAAGTTGCGCCCATAATCATTTCTACAGTAGTGCCCTCAGGAATACGGTGGATACGTAGGGTACCCCCAAAGGTGAACATAGAGGTACAGAAACTGAGTATCAAACAATCCACATATTTACTATGGAAGCCTAAGCATGTCAGGTAATAACAACTGAAACGAATATTGTGTAATTATAATACTTAATATTACAAATGTACATTTGACCTCGAAACACATATCACTGCTGTATAATCAACCCCGTTACACCGACTCTGTTTCCTTCTGCACTGTTGACTAAATAACTGTGAGATATTAAAACTTTCAGTAATTCGGCCCAAAACTGACCCTGAACCACAAACACAGATCAAAGAGTATCTTTATAGACAAATAATGAGTCATTCAGATGTTTCCTTTAACAGGGAAGTGTGTATTTATTACATTCACATTGCATTATATTGTATTAATTATGTATTATTGTGTAAAATGTGATCATTTGAGTTTGCAGTAAATGTCCAGCTGCCTTCAAAGGACTGAGGTTGTAGGTTTTCTGCCTTTACTCTTTATTCTGCATTGTTGACTAAATAAGTGCGACGTATTACAGTAAAGTATTTTCATTAAATTAGCCTCAAACCAACAAACATAGATCAAAGAGATGGTATGTTGAAGCGATGATGAATCATCTGGATGTTTGTTGTTGATTCTGCCCTCAGGCTCTAACAAGACTTTATGTATTTATTATGTATGTGTTGTTTTGTATTAATTATGTATAAGTCTGTGTTGTTATGCAAAGTGGAATCAGGGATCATTTAGATGTTTTTCGCTCTGCTGAGATTTGGAATTGCTTTTGCATCGTTAGTTAGAAATGTAGTGCTGTAGGAAAAATACAACTGAGGTGTATGGATGTAATATTGGAAGGGCCGATCAGGCACAGGCCCTGGGGCCCAAAGTGTCAGGGGTCCCACTGGTCTTCACCTGCAAAGTGTCAGTCAAATTAACGTGTACCAACCAGGAAGGGGACGGCCCGTGGGCCAGAACCGGCCTGCCAAAGGGTCCAATCCGGCCCACTAGATGACTGGACTAAGAGGTGCCAGGTTTCAGGAGCATGTTAAAGAATGCAATGCCTACTTCATTTAAATTTCTGCTGCGGAGGCTTTTCCACCCTGAGCAGAATACAGTTCTCTGATATAACAATGAATACTTGCTGTTTAAAGATACTGAACATTGTGCAAAATATTCTCAATCAGCAGCTTCAGTTCAAAAGAATCTGTATCAGGAGATGTGTGGATAAATGCACATGTACTGACAGTGAGAAGTCGACTGACTAAATGTGGAAAAACTGAGACATACTGTTGAAACTGCACTTATTTTTCATAAGACATCTCAGGCTGTTCATCTCCTTTGTAAAAGGATGAATGTCTACAGAATATATTAGTAATTCTTTCCACAAAAAAAGGAAAATATTGGCGCTAATGTTACTTATAGGTTATTGTGCGATTGTTTTATTGGTCCGGCCCATCTGAGATCAAACTGGGCTGCATGTGGCCCATGAACTACAGTGAGTTTTACACCCCTTGCTGTAAACTGTGAGAAAGTGAAGCTCAGCTTTGCTGTAGGCTAATAAAGTGTCTCTCTCAAAATGATTTCAAAATGTTATTAAACCTGTTAACGTTATAGATGACATCATAGCATTACTAATAAACTAATAATAAATTAGTAAAGTAATTATTTTCTTCATAAACACATATTATCTTGTATTACTGACTAATGATAACAGTCGGTGTTGTAATATCTTTGGTCAATTTTTATCATGTTTCATTGTTACAACCTGTACGTTGTAATATACACAGGTTACTAAAAGCGATTTAGCTTGTATTAACTTATATTAAGTTTTATTAAAGTGCGCTTCCTACCACTACAGCATGTGCACTACTGTAATAAGAATTAGGCTGCCTTTTCAACATCTGGCCAAAGATGAAATTTGCTTTCTTTTTTTTAATGTATTATATTTTGCCAAGACAGTAGTACATTATCCAGAAGTTGGTGCATTATATGTGGCTACAAGATCCCAAATTAGAGATCTTTATCACCGCAAACCAAGAATATTCATAATTTACATATATACATATTTTGTTGTGTGAGGTAGATTGTTTAGTTTTCTGCTGTTTTTTGTTTGTTTCTGTTTTTGTGATGATGGAGTGATGCTGTTTGTTTGTGTATTGGTTGTGTTGTATGTAATCACCACCTGCATACAACGAGCTCCACTTCTAAATGCAAAAAAGTGGGAAAAAAAGAAAATGATGAATAATCAGCATTAAAAATGAGAAAAAACAAGAGAAAAATATTAAATTAAATCAAATTAAATTAAATTAAATTGATAAATGAATAGAAAATATACATATTTCACAGATTCTGTAAATGTGTTTGTTTATCTCCGCAAACTTTAAATAAATTTTAAACAATACACTAGTTCTTTCTGATTTTAAGAGGAAGTTGACAATCATCACACACCTTTGCTCAGATGAACAGAGTATGTACAGTACGCATGTATGCAGACATTTTATAATTCATTCAGCATTTTACAACTTAATATATAAGTGTGGTTGTTGGATCAAAAATAGTTTCCACAGGATGGATTTAAGGGACTGAAAACCTCTTAGAAAGAGACACCTCAGCTTTAAAGTTTCGCCTTTTTTTGGATTAGTCCTTTTTATTTCCATCGACACAGAGCGCCAAGACCAAATCCCATAATCAGGCTAGACTGACAATTTAAAAACCAAAAGAAGGAAAAATGATGGTTACATAAGGTGCTGCCACTTTGAAAGACGTCTTGCAGTTATGTTCCACATGTGGTGCTTAAGTGACGGAGCAGAGTCACGAAGGCACTCCATCTGAAGAATACTAGAAACATGAAACGTGTCCAGAGGTTCGTCTGTGCAGGACAAAGTTTTGATTCTGAGTTAAGTTTTCTGTCTAAACTTTATGTCTTTATAAGCATAAATATATCCGATCATATTCTGTGTTTTGAGTCAAAAAGAAGCATTAGATTTTTTGTTTTTGTCTTGAGGCAAAAATTTAAAAAAGCTCCCTTCATCCATCTACTTTTATCTGCTTATCCAGGGCCGGGTCACAGGGGCAGCAGGCTGAGCAAAGTACTCCAGACGTCCCTCTCCACAGGGATGCTTTCCTGCTCTTCCTGGGGGATCCTGAGGCATTCCCAGGTCAGAGGAGTGCAGTTGGACATGCCGACACAACCTTTCATGCGAGGCGCCCAGGTGTCATCTTGATCAGACGCCCTTACCTTCTCAACTGACCCCTTTCGATGCAAAGGAGTAATGGCTCTACTCTGAACTCCCCCCGGATGTCCGAGCTCCTCACCCTATCTCTAAGGCTGAGCCCAGCCACCCCATGGAGGTAACTCATTTCGGCCCTTTAATCACGATCTCATTCTTTCTGTCACTACCCAGAGCTCATGACCATAGGTGAGGGTTGGGACGTTGGGAGTTAGAGCAGTAAATCAAGAGCTTTGCCTACTGGCTCTGCAGCCAGCACCTTCATCACTGCTGACACCACTTCAAACCACCTGTTGATCTCAAGCTCCATTCTACCCTCACTCGTGAACAAGCCCTGGAGATACCTGAACTCCTTTGCTTGAGGCAGTAACTCACTCCCAACCTGGAGAGGGCAATCCACCTGTTTCCGGCAGAGAGCCATGACCTCAGCATTGGAAATCCTGACTCTCAACCTGACCGCTTCAGGCTCAACTTCAACACGCCCCAGTGCATGCTGGAGGTCACACTGTGATGACGCCAACATGACCACATCATCTGCAAAGAGCAGAGATGCAATTCTAAGGTGCCCAAAGCGGACTCCTTCCAGCCCCCTGCTGCGCCTTGGGACCCTGCCCATGAATACACCCAACGCCAACACCCACCTAAAACATGTTTGACTTTGCGTCAAGTATGCGGATACAGCTCACACTTTGGTTAAGACCGGATAGCTCGAAGCAACGACCCCTAGTACCCTGTAATTTCTGCAGTACCACCCACAAGACTCCCAGTCAGACGTAGTCGTAAGCTTTCTCCAAGTCCACAAAACACTTGTAGACTGGATGGGCAGACTCCCACAACCCCTCCAGCAGCCTTGCAAGGGTAAAGAGCTGGTCCGCTGCTCCACAGCCAGGACAGAATCCACATTATTTGTGCATGTCTGGAGGCAAAAATAGAAAAATGCTCTCTCCAGTCATTATAAATGAGATAAATGCGTGCGTGTTTTGTTGTTCAAAACACTTCATTTTGTCATATCAAAGATAATGACAACAGAAGCCATCTCTCCCTTCAACACGCTGCAGCTAATGCCACTACATCAGGTTCATTACCCACCATTATTATTTCCCTGAAAATACAAATGAATGACTCGGCTGAAAATAGCACTGCTGTGATCATTACTGTCTGCAGGACCGACAACAAGGAAATTACAAGTGCCTGAAGAGGACATTATAGACTCCAATCAAGGCTGTGGAAACAGATCAGATCCAGATATACTACATGCACACTTTTGAAGGACAGGCGCTCATTTAGTTGCATTTGGAGATTTATTATCCCTCCCAACATGTATGATAAAGTATAAAAACATGCAAGCATTTAAACGTCAGTCCATTATAGGTTGTGATCATGCATGTATGCAGGTCTACAGGTGGTTTTATGTGTTCACTCTTTGAAAGAGTCACCTGGAAGAGTTAACACTTTCCCTTTTTAGCATTTATAACCAGTCAACAACCAGTTAATTATATTTTGGGGGGTTTAATGAAGGGTCTTAGTGTTTTGTGATAGTTTTACTGCTATTTTAAAGACTACATCCCAACATGACAACATTTCTGAGTAATATGCTGAGTTTTTGGATTAGAAACATCACATTCAAAGGGACTGTAACTCTCACACACACACTCACTGCTCTAAATAGGACATCTCTCATCTTCTTCACTCACTGATGCCCCTTCTCTGTAACACAACTGCCCATTTCAGCTTCACTTCAGGAGTTATTTAAAACACACCGACTGTATTTGCTTTCCTCTTGAAACTTTATCTTGACAACCTTTTTTTGAATGTGTGGAGCTCAGACTGCTGCTGCTGCAGCAACTGTCAAAATACTGGCATATTTTTCTGCCTGCTCTTCAGGCTCAGGTTTGCCTCTCTCTCTGCAGCACAGAGGTTTTACTTTAGGCTGAGACAGTCAAATAAATAATCATGAGTCACTCCAAAATAAGTATTTATAAATTCTTTTTTATGCACAAACTGTAAGTGTGGGTAGGAATATGTGTAATGGGATTTATATAATATAACTTAGTTTAAACTGGGCTATCAGTGAAATAATAAATAAAACTAGTAGAAATGCTGTAACCCAGTCTACACAGTAATAAATTCAGTTTTCTGTCTAATTGTAGTCAGTGAATAAATTGATAAAAATTATTGAGCAATTATATCTACTTTTTTTCATCCATTTTCAAATTTATGTTTCTCGCATTTGATAGTTTTTTATCTGAACTTTTGTTGCCATGCCCATGCTGTTTCTCCCTCACATCTGTCTGACTTTTTTTTATATATTTACTTGAATTATTTTATTTATATAGAAATACTTGTGGATAAAACTGTAAAATTAATTAAATATGAATAATCATACATAAAAAGAAAACGATAAAAAACAAAGATTACATTGAACAAAAGTTTCAGATTAAGCAGTAATACTACATTGTTAAAAATGTACAATTCACAAAAAAGAAATGTATCTACAAGCTGAAATGCATGACAAATTAATCAATGATGTGTTGAGTCTTTGCAAATTAGAGTCCAATTTTATTAATCCAAATGTCTATTGAATTGATTGATTTATTTTCCAAATTAAATCCACCATTTATTTCATTTATTTAATAGAATTAAATTAAATTTTCTAATGAAATCAACTGTTACAAAATATTTTTCAACTCTAGTAATTGCTCTTTTCCTCCACGCTGGTGGCGATAGTGAGCTACATACGTCATTCGCCAATTGCGATCTTACACGAAGAAGAAAAAGAGCGGAAGTTACGTTAAATGTTGACATGGCGTCTCACCTGTAAATGAGCGAGCTTCAGAAAATAAATAAAACATCCTACTGAGAGATTTGAAGGTAGGTGGACGCATATTATATCATAGTGAAATAGTTTACCGTCACTACAGATGGTCTAGTGAACTGTGCGATAATCCGGTAAGTGTTAAAACAGCTAACTGCACGTTGTTGCAGTGCTAACCTGCTGTGTAACAGCGGCTAGCTCCCGTTAGCTATGCTATTTCAGCAGTTTTTCGTTTCATTCAACTGCTTAAATATTTGGCTGTTAATCTTAAATATCACTGTCTGTTCTGCCTTTGACTGCAGCAGCCTTACACAGTTAACCTCTTCTCAATAAGGTTGTTTTTCTCCGCAGACAAACTAATCTAATCGCAGATAGGTTTTTAAAATGAACATGCCCTGCTGTGTCAGACCTAACAGACTTTCATTTTCAGGTTGAAGAAATCTAACTGGCTCTCAGACTCCCAGGACCAAAACAATGAGCACTCAAGTAAGCAACAGATTAAATGCTTTCATATTTATACAGAGTATTTGTTCGGTTTGTTTGTTTTCTTGGTGAAGGAGCTCAAAGATTAACTGTGAGCTTGTGTTCTGATTTCAGTACAGCATCCTGTTCAAGCAAGAACACGGTGAGTAACACAATAAATAAACAGAACTCATGTATGACCATAACCTAATACGTTACTAGTCATTTTCCACAAAAATAGAATTCTGTTATTCAGAGCTATCGCCTTTAGAGTTTCTCTGTTTAAACCTAGTCTGTTGTTGTTGTTTGTTGTTACCAGTCAGCATAAGACAAAGACTTTACACAAAAAGAACAGCATCACAAACTGTTCTCTATCCTGCCCTGGGAGGAGATACAGGAGTTTAAAGTCACGCACAAATAAACTCATAAACAGCAAATAAGCAGATACACTGCACACAAGAGGGCTGAATTCCTTCTTCTTTTGATTAAGTCTTTATTTGAAATGAAAAGTTACAAGGACTGACAGTGCTGTGCACAGGGCAAATGCTTTTGAATCAGACTTAACAACAGTTTTTACCCATGGGCCATCAGGATGATACATCAAAACATATGAAATCGTCTGGCTCTTCAAGTGCAGTCCACTACTTATCATGTGCAACACTCCATTTATTAAGTACAGCTTGGTCCAGCCTTTATTCACACTATTTATTTCGGATTTTAAGAAGATTATGTTGTCTGTTTTTTGGCACTTGTTTGTTTATTGTCTAGTTGGCACCTGATCAGATGTAGCACCACCAGTTGTGTATTTTTCTCCTTTTTTGAGTAGCCTAGCATTTGCTAAAAACTTACTGAAAACTGAAACGCTATGGTCAGAGTTTTAACCTGTTTGTTTCCTCTCAGCTCACGATGATGCGATCTGGACGGCAGCGTGGGGTAAAAGTGAGGCGGATGGCTCAGAAACTATTATCACAGGCTCACTAGATGATATGGTGAAAGTCTGGAAATGGTGAGTGTTTTTTTTTTTTTAACACTTCTCCTCATGACAATATCACTTAATACAGACTTGTAACAGTCATATTATGTTGTTTTCTTGTTAAATACTTAATTTGTGCTTTTTTTTCCTCTTGTTTTTAACATTGGTTTAAATTAACATCTACATTTGTGTTTTCTATATTCACTAATAAACTTTTATTGTCTTTAAACTGTCTGCAAATCAACATTATGACGTCAGTAAAATGGATTATGTAGCAAAACAGACAAATATAATACAGTCATTTTTAAAGGCTATATGAAAATTAATAGTAGTCAAAGGTCTAGATCAAAGTAGCACTACATTCAGTCCTCAGAGCATTACTACATTATTTTTACTGTTTGTTTTTTTCTTAAGAAGATCAGTAACCAGATATATCTTAAGTACTAGTGTTAAACACCACAGCATAATGCACATTCTATTTTTATTTTTTTAATGTACATTTTAATTTAATTTATTTTATTGTATTTGGTTGCTTTATGTTTTGTACTTCAATTTCATACTCTTATTCTTCTTCGTCTTTAAATTAGAGCGACTGTAACAAATCCCAATTTACCCTTTGGGATCAACAAAGTATTTCTGTTTCTGATTCTGAACAAAGGAAAGGGACATAAAGTATTTACATTTTCACTTTGAACCAACACATCTGTAACAACAGCCCATGTTTTGTCTCTTGTCTTTTCTGTCAGCTGGTTTCTCATACATTTTTGCTGAATTTGCTGCAGGGAAAAACTTGATTTGACTTGTTGAGAAAATAATTTCACATTCCCCAGTTTTCGTTGGATTGTAGATGTTTAAATTTTGTTCTGAGCACTTTTAGGAGCGTCTCGTGCATGTTGGATTAAAAGTTGAGTTGAGTTTATTTGACTTGACGTGACCGATTTCTCTGACACTATTTCTGCAGGTCAGACGAGAAGCTGGAGCTGCAGTGGACTCTGGAGGGCCACCAGCTGGGTGTGGTGTCAGTGGACATCAGTCACAACGGAGCCATCGCTGCCTCCAGCTCACTCGACGCTCACATCCGCCTCTGGGACCTGGAGTCTGGAAAACAGATCAAGTCTATGGACGCCGGACCAGGTACGACTGGGCCTCAGATTTTTCACTGATTTAATTTGTACTGGGTGGTAGGATAGCATGGTGAGGAGAGAAATTATGCTTCCCTCAGCTTTAGATCTGATTTTGATGTCTGATTTAAAATAGAAATAGATTTTCTCAGTGAGTATTCTCATGTTGAACTTATCAGATGAATTATTCATTAATCAAACAGATGACTGACAATCCCCTTCATATTTAAAAAAAAAAAAAAAAAAAAAAATCAGGATACTGTATGACTTGCTTGACATTGCCTGACCAGATCGCAAACACAAGATTGCATCTGCAAGAGTAACTAAAACATGAGCTTGCACTCGTCTTGTTGTCAGGTTACTGTATACAGTTGAAATAGTTTGTTAATTAATTGATTAGTTAATGGACAGAAACATAACCAGCAATTTTTTGATTAGAAACTTATCAATAGTGTGACATTAAGCTGAATATCTTTACGTTTGGGGCTACTGGTTGGACCTTTTGATTTAGGAGATTTGTCATTTGCAGTGGTGTGTCTGTGTAACTCTGCAGTTACACCTCCAAAACAAACATTAAACATGGCTTAATAGAGACAGTTTCAAACACAAGTACACAAATCAGCTTCACTATAACTCGCAGCATTCACAGACAAACACTTGTCTTTATCTGGACACATTTTCCCCACAAATACAACATGCTAATGTTTTTAGCACAAGCCTATGGCATTTTACATTGTATAAATTAGCCTAGCAGCTAGCAGACTTTTCCTCTACTCATATGAAGCCAGGGACAACAGCAACATTTAACAAAGGTAACGTTACAAAATTCGGCTCCATTACAGCTCACAAGGTTCACTGACAAACAACTGTCTTATATTTAACACGTTTTCCAAATGAATATAACATGCTAACAGGCCTATGGCAATTTACATTTTATAAATTCGCCTAGCAACTAGCAGAGATTTCCTCTGCTCATATGAAGCCAGGATAAATCACACACGACTTAAAATGCTATTTTTTGTGGAGGCTTTACTGTCTTCACAATTTATTGTTTATAATCTGTGAAATTAAAGTAAATAAAAGCTTTGTTTCCACTGAGGGAAATGGTTTCAGCTTACAAAAATAGACAGGAGGTCTGTGTCGCTGCGACGTGTAGTTGCATTTCTCGGGAGGTGCACATCAGGCAACGGTGTAGGGTCTACATTGAACCTCTGTCCTCGTCATAGAATCTCAGTCTCTCCAGATGTAACATGTTGGCCAATTTATTTAACCATGAATCATATGTGGGAACAGAGTCCGTCTTCCACACTCGTAAAATTAAATACTTTGCAATCACCGTTACAAATAAAACAAACATTTTCTGATATTTGCCAGCAGAGGATAAGGAGCTGGTCGCTGCAAGGATAACTATGAGTGGATCAGGCTCCCAAAATTTACCAAAAGCCTCAGACAAACACTGAAAAGTGTTCTGTAGATTCACAGCGGTTCCAGACAGGTGAAACATCAGTAAAAAAGGCTGTGTAGCTTTTCCCTGGATTAATGAGGTCTATGTAAAGTTTTGAATCGTATAAGATTAAATCTGACATTCACTTAACGGTTGTGTATATTCCTTAAACATTCACCCCAGACTTCATCTGTTAGTTCGATATTCCGTTCGTCTGAAACACATTTTGAATATCTTGGCTCCTTATACTTCTGATACTGTGTTGTGTTTGTGTTACTGCTCTGGAATAAGGTCACTACAAAATGAAATTGTCACTCAGTTGAGTATAAAAACAAACCTGCAGGGGACGACAGCTCGTCTGCTCTGCTGTGTGGCACAGTGAGCTTGTTTTGTTTTTTACTTTAACCTCTCAGAAACCCCACACCCAGAAATGCATGTGTTGCTGCGAGTCTTGAATCCAAGCTGTACTTCATTTAATGTCACGTCACCTCCCATTAGTGACGCTCTGTTGCACTCAGCGGTCGGTCTGGGTCAGTGGATTATAGACCCTGTTTCTCCTCTCTTGGGGCGTACTGTATTTTAGTGCATTTGGAGTCTTTAGGAGTGAGTTCTGTTAATGTCAAACCTTTATTTTTTTTAAAAATTATATTAAGCTTATTAGCTCAAGACTGACTCAACCGAGCAGAAAGTGGGTTAGGTGATGAGACACATTCGTTGACCATTAGAAAATACAGTATAGGTGTGCATGTTTGCCTGGTTAGTCAAACATAAAATGTTTGCTTTATTGTTGTATTTTATGTGTGAACTAGGTGACTTGGTTAAGTCGGTTGCGTTTGCTTTTAAACGTTTCAATATATTCAGCCCTCTCTCTGTCTCTCTGCTCTCCTCTCCAGTTGACGCCTGGTCGGTCGCCTTCTCCCCAGACTCTAAATACATCGCCACAGGAAGCCATCTTGGCAAGGTCAACATCTTCGGTGTGGAAAGTGGCAAGAAGGAATATTCCCTGGACACTCGAGGAAAATTCATCCTGAGTATAGCTTACGTAAGGAACCATTAATTGTCTTTCTGGTCGGCTGGGCGGTGGCGGCTCTCTGAGGGCTGAGACCTCACTGTCTTGTCTTTATAATAACTCATCGTGATTAGTATTTTTTCTCATTCACACCACAGCTTCTTTTTCTTTTAGCTCTTAACCCTTTCCCTTCATGTACAAAGGTTGCGTTTAAAAGTATTTTAGGACTAGCTATAGCTCATCCAGTCTCAGATCTTTACACTTGGAAGTTTTCTTTACAATAAGTAACATCATTGGGTTTAATTCTGTTTTGCCCCTCAGAGCCCCGACGGAAAATATTTGGCGAGCGGAGCCATCGATGGAATCATCAACATCTTTGACATCGCCACCGGAAAGCTGCTCCATACGCTGGAAGGTAGGCCCCAACATTAATATGAATTATTTCGGTAGGAAATGATGCTGCAACTAGTGATTGTTTCCATAACCAGTCATACTGAAAATACTGTCTTTAGTAATGGATTAAACATTTTGTCTATTAAACATCAAATAATAATGAAAAGCGGCCAACACGCGTTTTTAGAGGTCTTCAAATTACTTGTTTTGTTTGACCAGCTGTTGATAACTTAAATGTATTCAATTTACTGTGATATAAAAACAGAGGAAGCATCAAATTCTCACATTGAAAAGCTGGAACGAGGATTATTTTTTGCCAACGTTTTGACTGATAAATGACTTCAAACTACATTTTATCTAATCGATTAATTGACTAATCTTTATAGCACTGGATGGATCTGACAGATATTTAAACACAGTTTTTTCTGGGGTAAAAAAACTCAGATACAGTTTGCAGCCCTCCACTGCTGTGTATTACAAATAATTTCTGCAAATACAACATTTAGATATTGTACATATACACAAATTTGTTTAGTATTAAGGAGGCAGAGATCACCCTGCAGTGACGAAGCTAACTGAGAGACTGTTTCCTCTCTTCAGGTCATGCCATGCCCATCAGATCCCTCACGTTCTCCCCCGACTCACAGCTGCTGGTCACAGCTTCCGACGACGGCTACATCAAAATATATGACGTGTGAGTAGAGCTGGCAGCTTGTGGATCCTCCTGCTGACCAGTTTTGGTCTTTTCTAAAATGTATTCTGTGTCAAAGATGCTCGGTATACATAATAAAATGTATATAGATATAGATAAAGAACAAGGGAGGGGAGGGTGCATAGGTGAGTGCATTTACATGGATATGAATAACCTGTTTATGAGGCTTATCCCGGTTTTGATCATATTTGGGATGCGGTTTTTACATAAACACAGAGAAATCAAGCGAGGGAGTTCAAGTATCTCAGGAGTGAGGGTAGAATGGAGCATGAGATAGATCAGTGGTTTGGTGCAGCTTCTGCAGTGATGCAGGTGCTGCGCCAGACCATCATGGTGAAGAGGGAGCTGAGCCAGAAAGCAAAGCTTTCGATTTACTGGTCCATCTATGTCCCAACCCTCAGCTATGGTCATGAGCTCTGGGTAGTGACCGAAAGAATGAGATCGCGGATACAAGCAGCCAAAATGAGTTTAATTCGGGGAGTGGCTGGGCTCAGCCTTAGAGATAGGGTGAGGAGCTCGAACATCCGGAGGGAGCTCGGAGTAGAGCCGCTGCTCCTTCGCGTTGAAAGCGGTCAGTTAAGGTGGTTTGGGCATCTGATCAGGATCCTCCTGGGCGCCTCCTGTTGGAGGTGTTCCGGGCACGTCCAGTTGGTAGGAGGCCCCAGGGCAGACCCAGAACACACTGGAGGGATTACATATCTCATCTGACCTGGGAACACCTCAGGGTCCCCAGGAGGAGCTGGAAAGCGTTGCTGGGGAGAGGGACGTCTGGGGTGCTTTGCTTGGCTTGCTGCCCCCGCGACCCGGCCCTGGATAAGCGGATGAAAATGGATGGATGAAAAGTACTAGTTACTGATTACTGAAGTCCGTTTGTGCAGGTGCCTGTGATGTTTATAAAAACAACCGGCAAAGGGAGATGAGAGCAACAGGAAGTGTTTAGCACTGTTCATTTACTCGGCTAACACTTGACAAATTAACAAGTGATTTCCTCTCTGCTCTGACTGCCAACAGCTGTCTGATCTGAGTGCCTCCATGTGTCTGTCTTTCTCTCAACCTCTCACACACTACGTAGTTGCCAACCTAACATACTCATATAACGCTGTCCTCCACACCAGTGCCAGCCTGTCACTTCCACCATGTAGAACAAGGGAGCAATGGATTTAGATACGCAGCCTCTTTCATAACTGAGAGATAAAACTCAGAGTTTATGTCACTCGGCTAAAACTGTGCCTGCGCAGGTAGTCGACGGCTTGGATAACCGGGATATGGTGTATAGAAGCAACCAAAAACCTTACCATAAACATGTTACTCATGTCCACGTGAATGCACTCTGCTTGCTGTCTGCTTGTAGTGTGCCAACATACAAATGCAGAAATAAACTGTATAGAAGAACGAAAAGAAAGTTTGCCATAATAAACTTTCAGCTGTTGTTTTACAGGCAACATGCCAGCCTGGCTGGCACACTGAGTGGACACGGATCCTGGGTTCTTAACGTCGCCTTCTCCCCAGATGACACCCACTTTGTCTCAAGGTAAAATCAAACGCATAAAAGCTGCATTTCTGCAACACATTTTACCACCTGAAGCAAATGTTGAACGACCTGAAATAGACAATGCCATTATAAATACTGGAGGTGTACAGAGACGTGTCAGTATCTGTATCTGTTCAACCAACAAGGTTATCTGTCTGAAATAAGGTCTGTAGTTAACACAAGCTGAATAGACTTAAATGTTTAGTTCTACAACATAAACTACATCTTTCAAATATCCCACGTGAATTTTGAAGCCTTTGCATGTCTTAAAAAAGGCGGTTGCTGATGAGTGGCTAAATGAGACTACAGAACATCATCATGATGAACAAGGCTGTAAGTGGAGATGTTAAAGTCATGCAACCATAGCTCAGTTTGTTTGTAGCCTAACGTTAGCTTTTTACTTCTGCCGATTGCATTTAAACTTAAATAAATCACAAAGTTGGTGTTTATTAGTGAAGATTATCTTGCTGAACAAAATTTGTAAGTATCATAAACGTTTGTTTGCCAGAGCTTATTTTCTGCAGTAATCTAAAATGGAGTCGAGAGAACCACGGTGGTGTTAACTTCCGTGTTAGCCTACAAATAAACGTCGTCCATGCAGCAGTCTGTAAATATGGCTATGAAACAAATCCTGAAATAAATAAATGAGAAAATGAATATATAATATATATGGGTGGAATATATATTTGTTTCTATCACATATTTGTGCTTTCCCAAAAAACGTATTCCAGTACACTTTTAGTAAATGCAATATTTTATAACAGCCAGTAGTTGTGAGCAGTAAACCTGCCCTTGACCGTCAGTGTACATTAGCAGACATGTTTTCCTCTTGTCTTCTTTCTTATGCCTTCACTCCCGTTGTGTGAAACCGTTGTCAGCTGAAGCTGTTTTTCAGACAGTTTCCAGTTCAGGGTGCCAAAATAAACCGAGCAGGTCAGCCAGACAACACAAAGTTTGACTCTAAGATGAACTGTTGAAACAATGTCCTCTCTCCTCTGCTGCTCTCAGCTCATCCGACAAGAGTGTGAAGGTTTGGGACGCCAGCTCCAGAGCGTGTATCAACACTTTCTTTGACCATCAAGACCAGGTGACAAAGATAACCCTATATCTCCTCGCTGAGTGTGTTTGTAATCAAATCCAATGTGAGAAAATCCATCTGCTATAGGTGCTGATGTGTTTGGCGGGGGGAAATCAATATGGCGTGGCCTCTCACATGACCCTTCTCTGACGTCTCAGCTCAGGCTAAACCAATAAACGCAGCTGTCATTAGATCCCTGGTTGCAGACGCCTGTGGGGAGGTTGATCTGTTCTCCAGTAAAGCCTCTAAATGAAATATCAGGGCTCCTCAGAGAGCAGATCAGAAGCTGTGGACTCTGCCATGTTTTTGTGTCATCATGAAAGACGGAAAACAAACCGCAGGACGTCTACAGGAATCATTTGCAGCCAATGACTTGTTCAGCTTTACTTTGTTCTTCTGTTTAGAGCATTTTTTCCGCCTTTGTTTGCTTTGGTCTCAGTTCTCTGCACCACTGAGTTTCTGATCAGATTAAAAGCATTTTAGAGGATTTTTGAGGTCACAGAACAGCATCCGTGACAGCTCCATTTTTAACTTGTTTACCTGTGTAGTTTGTGCCTAAACCGCCTTTCAGTCTTTGATGCTTTAGAGCAGTAACAGAACATGTGTGAATCAATGTAAAGCAACAATACTCAGGTAGGCTGTGGTGTTTAAACCATGCTCAGTTGGTACTAAGGGGCCCAAAGTGTGCCAAGAAAATATCCCCCACACCATTACACCACCACCAGCAGCCTGAACCGTTGATACAAGGCAGGATGGATCCATGCTTTCATGTTGTTTACACCAAATTCTGACCCTACCATCTGAATGTGGCAGCAGAAATCCAGACTCATCAGACCAGGCAATGTTTTTCCAATCTTCTATTGTCCAGTTTTGGTGAGCCTGTGTGAACTGTAGCCTCAGTTTCCTGTTGTTAGCTGACAGGAGTGGCACCTGGTGTGGTCTTCTGCTGCTGTAGCCCATCTGCTTCAAGGTTGGACGTGTTGTTGGTTCAGAGATGGTCTTCTGCAGACCTTGGTTGTAACCAGTGGTTATTTGAGTTACTGTTGCCCTTCTATCATCTTGAACCAGTCTGGCCATTCTCCTCTGACCTCTGGCATCAACAAGGCATTTTGATATTTTCTCCTTTTGGGACCATATACACCTTGCTTTCCTCCTCGTCCTCTCTGTAAAATGTTGAGTCAAGGGCCTTTGGGGTTTATCATTGACACAAACCTAGTATAGATTTTAATGTCACACTACCATCATTCTTACTGTTTGGGACATTATGTTAAACTTGTTAATTCTTGTGCAGTTCTTGATAGAGAGATTTCAATGCTGTTCGTCATACTACTCGTCTTTTTACTTGTTAGTGCACTGTTTTTCTAAAATGTGGATACTGCTTATAGAATTACAATTTTCATATTTAACTCAGAGCCCATTCTCACCTTTGCTGTCCGTGTTCTTGTCAGGTGTGGAGTGTAAAGTACAACAGCACCGGCTCAAAGATCATCTCCGCTGGAGACGACCGCGCCATCCACATCTACGACTGCCCCATGTGACGGAGCAGAGGTTCCACAGAGCTGCTGTTTACTCAGATCATGGAGATGAAGTTGGTAATTGGGGGAGGGAGGGACGGGAGGGACAAGCTGTAAATGAGATGGGTTTTTTGCACTGGCCCATGACGGTCAAATAAAAGGGTTGCTTTTTTAAACTTCTGCCTCTCTTGTATTTTTTGTATTTACGGGCTGAGCCCTTGACGAGCAGCTTTTTATCACGGAGTGGTTTGATTCAAAAAGCAAAGCATACAATTGTAAATTAAGTATCTTGAAGTTTATTTATTTATTTTTTAAAAAGCAGTGTGGTGTGGAGCCCTGAAACAGACAGAAGGCAGTAAAGATTTATCAGATGAGTCAAATGAGTAAAGAAAGAAATATAAAACTTTGTACTTCTCCTTTAACTTCCAGTTAGTTAAAGGGGAAGAAAAACACTTGATTTTGTAACAAAAACAACTTATTTTACTCTTTAGTTTCCTTTTATTTTGGTCTTAATGCACATTTAATCGTGTTTGTTATCCAGTTAGCTCAATTATTGACTTGTCTGATAACCAATGACTTAACTACTCGCTTTTTGTCAGTGTTATGGCTCCATATATTTGGAGATATTACTTTGGGATCTGGTATATTAAGAACATTGTGGTGAAGGCAGTGATGTTCAACTTGGTTTCAGCAGCAGTGTGAGATGAAGTGTGATGTAGTGCTCCCTCCAGTGGCCCCGCAGGTGAACTACCACCTCATAATATACTGACACATGGCAGATTGTTTTTTTACAGCAACATTATGACCTTTTATTTATTTTTTTTAACATATCTTTATAATGCATAGACCATAAAATAGTAACCAACCTCTGCAGTGATTCAGAATTCTTTATTACTTTTCATCAAAGGTCCACAAAGTCTCCCAACACATCAAACTACTCTTAACAAGTCTTTGATAATATACATGTAGCACTTCCTACTTACAGGCAAAAGTCCATTAAATTTGCTTTTCAGAAATCAATTACATCACTTCAGATACTGGGGTCGATCATTCATATCATCATACATTGTGTTGTAGACTGAAGACTGTGGTTTGCATTTAGAAAAGAAAGCAGCGAATCAAACCTCACTGAGGTGTGTGTTCTGGCAGTGATAATCATCTCTAAACACGGCCTTGTTGCTGTACCTCACACCCATTAAAGGAATAGTTTGAAGTTTTTGAAGTGGGGCTGTATGAGGTACTTATCCATAATTGGTGTGTTACATACACTAGATGGCAGTTAGCATGGCCCCAGTTTGGAGAAGCAGGCAGGAGTACTGATACAGAAGCTAAGCAATGTACAGCTGTAGAGGGGCAGCAGCGAAACGTGTGCACTATATTTTGAATATTTTCACTGCTTTACCCACTGTCAGGCGGCCCTCTCCAACAGGGAACTGAAGCCGTTATTTTGCTCTCTTCAAAGCCAGACTCCATTGACAAAAACAGTGATGACGGCTCTGACACACCAAGCGAGTGTCTGCTGCCCTCGTTGATGCGGTGTGTCCTGCATTGTTGCCTCTCATTGGCCCCAAGTCAGCTTTTTTCTTGGCTGATTTAGCATGTCGGCAGTGGAGTCTGTCTGCAAAAGGAGTATTCTGATTGGCAGTTTAGCACAGTGCACAAGAAGAGAAACGGAAGTGAGGAAAATAAACAATGGGCTAAAGTCAAGAGGGAGTGTGACTGAAACAAACTTATTTTAGGCAAGATTATTTTTCTTGAGCCCAAGTTCTTCAGCAGAAAGTTTTATGATGGTTCGTGTTATTGTTCACTGGTGCACTGTAAATATGCTTTGTTCTTTCCACACTGGAAGTGTTGTTAATGTGCTGACTGGCTAACTAGCAGTGTGTTCATGTGCTGAGCCTTAAATTGCGTTTTGTTGCTGCCCTGTCCACAGCAGAGCATTGCTTATTTTCCGTGTCTGTACTCCTGCCTGCTTCTCCCAACTGGGGGCGTGACCACCGTCATCTACTGTAGGTGATACATCGACTATGATTAAGAGCCCCACTACAAAAAAAATGAACTATCCCATTAGGTGGCTGGTGAAATCTGAAGGCAACTTTGGAGTTTAGTTTTGTCTACGGGTGTGGTGCTGCTGCCTTTACTCTTTCTGTGGTAGCTGTAACCAAACCAAAACACCCAGTGGTTGAAGTTTCAGTTGCAGATTGGATCCTCTGTCATCTGAATAGTATAAATAATGTACAAGATTATCAACAGTAGAAGTGCCCCATGGGGAAAATTCCCACCTCTTTAATGTGGTCTAAGACCTGTAACGTTAAATTTACACCTTCTGCTTCAAGCTCCACTTTGTTTTGTACAGTCCATTTACACAAACGGGAACAAAAAGAAGCAGAAACACCCATCTGATCGACACACTATAATAAGAGTTCATCATTAAACCTGCACCACTGACTCCACGACTGATGGTGAATAAATCATGTGACACAGCTACACACTCATTACAGAAAGCCTTTAGGTGCACAAACTCAGGCCTGTTTTCACAAAGACTAAATGTAATGTTTGTTGTCCTGTGAGTAAACAGAACATCAAACAAGTTGTTAAATATTCTTTCAGAAGTCTAGTTTAATTTTCACTCTTTGAAGATTTGCTAATTTCTTGTGTACAATTCAACAGCATTGCTATACTTAGATAATACACTTTATTCTCTCTTCAATTAGGCCGAAGCGAACGTGAGATTCTTTGCAGATGTTTCACAACTTGTGCTAAATTTTCTTTTCACTGGAATGCACACAGACATCAAGCTTTCCTGCTCCTCAAGTGTTCGATTAGACAAAGAAGGCATTCGTGTCTGAAGATTATGGCACATTGAAAATTATTAAAATACATACAGGCAGAGTCGCTCTATTTAAAAAAATTGAACCCGGCTGGATCGTGAAATCAAAACGTGCGTTGAGTGTTCACGAGCTGACGCTGCCTCGGTGCAGTTAAAGTATGACACAGTAAAAAAACAAACAGTGACCTGCTACATATCCAGGTGAAAGTACACTGGGGCAGTGATTTCATATTGTTAAAATATACAATACAGGAGGCGTTAATTAATCAAAAAAATCTGTCCTTTACGAGTCTATGTTCTTCAGTCATCTGTCAAATTTTAAGATTTGTCATGTTTTTGCTTAAGATGGGGATTTTTGGCTAAATGCAGCACATTGTTTTCACTCATATTGTCATATTTCACAGTAACAGTTTAGCAGAACAAGAAGAAAAGGGGCCGGTGGAAATGGGTCTGACAAATAGAAAATGGCAAGATTATAACACTTGTAACTAACAAGGCGTGTGGACGCAGCTTAAACAGGTGAGCAGTTACCCCAAGGCTGATCTGGTCATGGATCTGGGTCGTTGTCTCCTGTGTGAAAAGTTCCTGCCGGGCTGTGCAGAGGTGAAGCACAGTACGAGGTTGTCCTGGTTCTCTCTGGTGTTTTACCAGTGTCTGGTCTCTACAAGCTCAGCTCGCAAGCTCAGTCTCTTCAGTGTCTCGTATCCCACCACGATGAGCACTGACGTGGGCGTGGAGGAAATGATGCGGGCCGACAGCCCCTTGGTCATTGCCCAGACGCCCTCCTCTGCCAGCAGCTGCTTGAACGTTTCAATGACAGACGATCGTCCCTCCACCTTTAACACACAGGAGACTGGTAAATCATCTGTTATTTACTAATACATTTATGGTTACATTAAATGTTAATTCTTTTGTTAGTTGCTGTTTTAAAGGTCAAGAATGAACTTTCTCATCTCAACTTTTTTGGCGACTGCAGATGAAAACAAAGTGCGACGAGTTGACAATTCTAATAAGTCTGATATCACCCAATCAAAGATCTGACTGAAAAACAAATCTGATTTGCCTGAAAGCCAGTAAATTTTATAAAAACATCAGCTCCAAAATCAGCCCGATACTGCACCAAAATCAGGAGCAAGTTGAGGAACTATCGAGTCATGTTAGGAACTAGAGGAAGTGTAGCAACAGAAAAAAAGAGCTGACTTCAGCTGTATTTGGAACTGAGAGAATTCCTGCACCGAGGACCTGCTTCTGTGGTGCAAATTTAATACTGAAATCCTGGATTAAGTTTATTCATTTACACTAATCAACCACCCCAACGCAACTCAACTTTGGTAGGACTTAACACTTTCAGTAAGTTCTTAATGCTGCTGGATGGTCCGCATCACTAAATGCAAACCAAGCACTTCACTGCAGCTGCCGGCTGCAGATACCTGTCCACAATTCGTCTCATCTGTTCCTTTTCCTTGCAAGACAGCCAATCTTGCGAGGGTCAATAATTGCACCTCTTTTTGTTTCCGCCACCAAATTAGTGGTGAAACAATGAAACAAGTTTGAAGAAAGGTATTCGCACATCCAACTGTCTCAAATGCAGGTGTGTTGGAAAATATCACCTGTGTCTTTGAACAGAAAAGTGGTTAAACACTCTTGACAAAGTTTCAGGAGGACTTAACATTAGTGTTACTAATAAACTGTGAAGCTGAGCAAGAGCAGGATGTGGGATTTTCTGTTCAAAGAAAAAAATGAAACAAAAGCGAAGCATTCAAGTACTGATGTGGACGTAGATTGCCATGGCAACAATTGGAGCTTTAAAGCCTTGAAGTATTCAGGTCAGCCCTTGAGTGAGTCTTATATTTTCTTTGGTGTACCTTAAAAAAAATCTGTGATAGTTTTGTTTGCTCACTCATGCAGCTGGAGGAAAGAGACTGTTGATTTAAACACACAGCAGCAGGTTTTATCACTGAACAACCTCATGTTATATTAGCTTAATTAAAGCTTCCACTTGCTCAGTCATCACTTCACTGTAATGGGAATTAGGCCAATAAAGTTGGTCAATATTGTCCTTGTTTATCACATGCAGGGTAAGGTCAACTCATGTTGTCCAATGCAGATCTGACAGACTTGATCACAGCACAGCAAATGCAGTGAAATGTGTCTTTGTATCCCGAAGTTTCCCCCTGCAACTGAAGAGATCCTGCCTTGTGGAGTTTCTAAGTCTAAATGCGATCTAAAAATCTTTTCCACAATGCTCCTGGTAAGTGAATGCAGACATTAACTAGCTTTTTAAAATGTTCATAAACTCCTAATCACACTCTTAAATCTTTTATGTGGTGCACAGTGGTGTGTTTCCGTGTTTACCTGTACTCTTGCTCGAACAACATCCATGGGGTTGGTGATGGTGGAGGCGGTTGCTGCTGCCATTGGTCCTGCCAGAGCCTGCAGAATCAGATGGGGGCACGTACTTGGTGCCATCAACGACAACTGCTCTGGGAACACAATTTAAGAACAGTGTAAGGCCAATATATTTGTGGTTTCAGGCATGCAGGTAGCAGCTTGGAACAGCTACTGTAAACTGGTGTCCACTTACCTGCATAAAAGTGATAAAAAGGCCACCATAGTGCGCTGTTCGGGATGTACGTGAGTAGCGATGCCACGTAGCCCCTATAAAATCCCCTGAAACCATCGGCTGCAAATATCTGCACCGTAATGTCACGGGTTTGCCCGAAAGTCAGTCTGCGCTTCGTCGTTGCCAGCATCATTTTGGGTTTGGCCTTGAAGCGAGTCAGGTGTTCCCCCTGTCCTTGCATCATCAGGTGCTGGGACACCACGTCTATGGGCACAGTGATGGTCTGAGCCACCAGGGAGGCGGATCCTCCAGCCACCACCGACTTCACCGTGTTACTGGGTGAGTACTGGGACACATACTTACGCACCAGTTCGTAGGTAGTGATATAAGCCTGTCCTGAGACCAGAGTGAATGTGTTGACCATGAAGCCACGGTAGAGGCCCCGTACCCCCTCCATACGCAGGATCTTGCAGAAAGCGTCAAAGGTGCCGGAGTAGAGCGCCTTTCCCTTTTGCACCTGGAGCCGAGTGCGGATGAGGCTGGCCGGGTAGACGGTGGCCCTGGTGGTCAAGGTCATGAACACACCCAGGGAGTAGAACTTCCTCTTGTCCAGGTCCTCCCATTCTATAATTTGGATTGCACCTTTCTGCTGCATGGTGCCAGCTAGGGCAGCGCTGCACCGCTAGAGCCACGTCATCAGGCCTTTGACTGCCATTACACCTGCAAACGAGAGCAATCAGCATCAGAAACATCCTGCGATCAGACGTAAGAACCTGCTGGGTTCACCCAAATATTTGTTCATTCAGAATTTGGACTTTCGCTCTTGCGTAATGAACATCCTGCCACTATTACCCTTATTAATTATCTGCTAGTTATGTTCTTGCTTAATCAGTCAATCATTTGGTGTGTAAATTTTAGAATATCGTGAAAAATATAAAGTGTTGTTTTGTCCAGATGCCAGCACATACTTAAAATTATAAGACACACACATGCGGCAAATTCTCAGATAAAACAAGCTGAAACAAACTAAATTTGAGCATATTTTCTTGAAAAAATTACAAAAAAATATACATATATTCTGTTAATTAATCAAAAAACTGGAGCTGGCAATGATCTGTGCTGATGTGCTGTTTTTTAATTACTCAGTGTTGTTTCTATTTTTTTTTATATACAGACTTCCTCGCTAAGTTTCATTATTGTTGCATATTTAAGACTGAATTTTTTGTGAGTCCTCATAATAATCAGGATCATTTCTCCCACATCCTCTTTGCAATCCTGAACTGAGCAGGCTGATTTGCAAGACACTGGTATGTCCTTGTTGTGGTAATGTTGCTCAATTTATATACTCTCACTGGCCACTTTTTAAGGTACATCTGTTGAACTACTCATTAACACAAATAGTTAATCAGCCAGTCTCGCGGCAGCAGCTCAAAGCATTTAGGCATGTAGACATGGTCAAGATGACCTGCTGAAGTTCAAACTGAGCATCGGAATGGGGAAGAAAGGTGATTTAAGTGACATGGTTGTTGGTGCCAGACGGGCTGGTCTGAGTATTTCAGAAAATGCTGATCTACTGGGATTTTAACACACAACCATCTCTAGAGTTTACAGAGCATGGTCCCAAAAAGAGAAAATATCCAGTGAGCCAAAATGCCTTGTTGATGCCAGAGATCAGAGGAGAATGGCCAGACTGGTTCAAGATGATAGAAAGGCAACAGTAACTCAAATAACCACTGGTTACAACCAAGGTCTGCAGAAGACCATCTCTGAACCAACAACACGTCCAACCTTGAAGCAGATGGGCTACAGCAGCAGAAGACCACACCAGGTGCCACTCCTGTCAGCTAACAACAGGAAACTGAGGCTACACTTCACACAGGCTCACCAAAACTGGACAATAGAAGATTGGGAAAACGTTGCCTGGTCTGATGAGTCTGGATTTCTGCTGCCACATTCAGATGGTAGGGTCAGAATTTGGTGTAAACAACATGAAACCATGGATCCATCCTGCCTTGTATCAACGGTTCAGGCTGCTGGTGGTGTAATGGTGTGGGGGAGATTTTCTTGGCACACTTTGGGCCCCTTAGTACCAACTGAGCATGGTTTAAACACCACAGCCTACCTGAGTATTGTTGCTGACCGTGTCCATCCCTTTATGACCACAGTGTCCCCATCTTCTGATGGCTACTTCCAGCAGGATAACGCACCATGTCACAAAGCTCAAATCATCTCAAACTGGTTTCTTGAACATGACAATGAGTTCACTGTACTCCAATGGCCTCCACAGTCACTGGATGGAACGGGAAATTCACTTCATGGATGTGCAGCCGTCAAATCTGCAGTAACTGGAGTCAAACCTGGTACTAGCAAGGTGTACCTTATAAAGTGGCCGGTGTTATGCAGATTATGCATGCCTCAGGATTCTAAGTACATAAATGCATTCAGTAAATACCTGCAGGGCTAATTCAGTGACCCACTGCTGCATTAGAAAGTAGGAAATATTGATGTTTAACTTGTGTAAAGACAAACCTGTAAACATTTAAGTAAACAAGTCACAACCTGATGGACCTGACAGACCTGAACGGCTTCCTGTTACCAGCTAACACCAACAGAGAAGAATGCAGAAGTTGGTGCCTCAGGCCGTATCAACACAAAACATTTATGCTACGTTACCTTATAAGATAAAACAGGACACATAGAGGAAGTCTGACTACATGAACTAGTTTGCTAATGAAACGTAAAACTTGAGTGCAGCTGGTGTTCAGAGTAGAGCCACAATGACAGCGACCCAAAACCCTGATTATCTTTATCTACAACTTCACCTTCACACTAGCAGCGAGGCAGTTTCACAACACTGCCATGTGAGAGTCCACTCGGCCATTTTTATTGTTGTCTTTTGCAGCCGTTACTGAAGGAAAGGGGGAAGAGACGCACGTGCAATGTCACACAGTGTTCTCGCGCTGTGTGTTAGCTAGCTAAACAACAGGAGCGACACTGAGCCAGCTGTGCGAGGAATAAGCCTGAGTTTTCACCCAAACACACCGATAAAACTCACCTGTTAGAGGGTCATTCAGCTCCGGTTCACCTTCCGCCTCCACGGTAACGGTTAACTGTCACGGCCTGCTCTGCTACAAGGTGGGTCATGTCTTCCGTCCATTACTGCTGCGAACAAACACAGTCAAAGGTGAAAGGTCAGGGGTTGTGCTTCACTGCAGCGTGTTGTTATTAACATTACTAACTATTAATAGATTAAAAACACTCGGTTTTAACGTTGTTTTCTTTTCCATTTGAACGCTACAACGGTTTAATTAACTTAGCGAGTTAACATTAACGGTTTGATGAATTTGACGATCATGATGCATTCAGGGTCCAATGCAAATGTAGGAATTTCAAATAACCTATGAGCAAACAAAGCGTTAAGGGAGAGAAAAAAAAATTAGGACACAAGGGCATTGATTTATACAGTTATATATGTATTTATTTATTTATTTGACAGGGACGATGCAATGTAACATACTTCCAACACAGAGTATGAGACTGATGTGTTGCACAGAGTTTGTAGCTGTTGCCTAATTTCAACTCTTGTCCCTAATTGGCTTTTAGATGTGGTGCTAAAATGTTGTTATTATATGTTTACAACAACAGTACATAATAAACATGGAAGGCACAATAAAATGCATAAACCACAATCCACACACTACAATAACACACCTCAGAACACATGCCACAGTACACACACCACAGTTCAAACATCACAACATATCCCACAACACATCTACTACAACAGACATACCACAATACACATACTAAAGTACACATACCACAATACAAATAAATAAGTAAATACATTTTTAACTAATAGATATCACCATTGAACTTCCACAGTCGTTAATTTACATTAAGACTCTTTTTTATATTACAAGTTCTCTGAAGTGTTATGTTTAAATATGCAAATAAGGCATTATGTTATTTAATCTGAGCTAATTTGCAAACATTTCCAGAACAAAAATCCAGGTTCCAAATTCTTGTTTTACTCTGTTTTCATATTAGAGTCAAAGGCTTTTATAAAGGGTATTTTGGATATCTCTTTTTATGACTCCATAAATCAGAAAATACTGTCAACAGCCCTTTAAAAATGTTCTTTAAATCAGGGTATGGATGATATATGAATAAACCCCTCGGTAAAACCCTTCAGGATATAGACAGGAATAAACCTACCCGTTTCAGAGTACGACGAAAAACGAACCAACTTAAAAAAAAAAAAACTCCTAACGAGAAAATGGCCTTTAAAAATATGTATTTTACAAAGACAAAAAATAAGACAGAAGGGTTTTTACTAGTAGATATCACCATGGAACTTTTTAATTTTAATTCTAAATACACAAACGAGGCATTATCTAATTTAACATGTGCACGTTTGCAAACATTTCCAGAACAAAAATCTAAACACTGGATGAAGCCAGGTTCAAAAATGTGTGTGTGTGAATGGCTGAATGTGACTCATACTGTAAAAAGCGCTGAGTGGTCAGATTACAAGTTTTCTTGAATTTTATATTTACAAAAGCAAATGAGGCATTATCTTAATCAATCTGTGCTTTTTGAAGACATTTCCAGAACAAAAATCTGAACAAAAATAAACACCTACATGTGTATTCAGGACTTTTTTCCCCCCATTAATTTGAAAGAGGACATGGTTTGAAAGCAAAACAGCCCAAAATCTCAAAATGGACCTGTGCATGTTTCCACCAAACATGTAAGAAGTGCTTAGACAATTTGCTTAAGTAAAAGTAGGAATACTGCAATATAATAATTACTCCATTACAAGTAAAAGTCATGCATTCATAACCACACTGAAGTAAAAATATAAATACTGTATCAACAGCTAAATGTACTTAAAAGTATAAAAACCACTCATTACACAGCAGAATCGTCCCTGTCAGTCTCATTATCATACAATTATTTTAATATTATAACTAATGCATTAGTATGTATGCATTTAATGATTAAGCTTGTTTTGAGAAGACTAATGTAAACTGATTTATACACTGCCGAATAATTTATTTTATAACCATGCATCATATGTTATAGACTGAACAAGATTCTGTTTGTTAAACCTCAAAGTGCACAGTGACACACCCACAAACAGCAGTCAAACAAATGAATGGTTACAAGTACAATATTTCTCTATACAATTTATCGCAGTAAATGTTTCAGGTGGACACACACAAATAACATATGATTATTAGCTCATAACTGTATTGAAGTACAGTACCTGAGTAAATGTACTTAGTTAAATTCCAACGCTGATATCTGGAACACGAAGATATAAAACAAATGAAAACATCAAGAATCTGAATACAAAACAATATTGTAAAGAATATTTTACTTGATACATACCTTATATTTCAGATTATAAATCTTTCTCCACAAGCTACAAGAACTGCAGTTTTTACAGGACACATAACAGTAGTTTGTCTCTGACCAAGGTCACTTGAATGCGGCACAGATATGGTCGGAGGTTCCCTGAAGGCAGCACAGTCACAACTGCACAGTCACGTGGGATGTTTGCAGCTGCAGTTTTAAAGTCACAAACAGTCAGAGACATGTAGCGTCATGTTTACCCCAAACATGTATGTGTTTACTAACTATGGCAAAGGTTTAGAATAATCAGCCCGTTATTTTTTATTTCAGATTGATGTCATACATTCTTTTTTTCTTTGTTTATCATATTTATTTTTCTGGAGGCCATAAATTCAAATATCTCTTTTTCTCCTCTGTTTTGTTGTAAAGTGTGAACTAATGTACTAATGTAAAGGATGCTTTTAATCTTACTGGCACCAGTGCATTGACTCCAAATCAAACCTGGGACACCAAAATTCTAAATCTTAAAAAAGAAGAAGCCTATGCAGCAATGTTCATAAATCTATTTTGTTGTGTACATGATCACCAAAGAATGTTGCCATACACACCTTTTGGTTTAGGCCCTGATTAATTTTGTATTTTAGGTATTTTATTTTCATTCATTTATTTTACTTTTATACAATGTCAGCATCGTTTCAGTAGGCTAATACACGAATGCACATTTGATATCTTTTCTTATACCATATTTTTGACAAAAAGAGAACATTCGATAACAAGCCTTTTTCCTTGACACTCTCCCACCCCTCCCTTATACTGCCTGTATAAAAAAATATAAGGAGATATTTATATATGTGGTAAATGAGCAAAGATAATACCAAAGTGGTAAAATAAAATAAACACACACATAGATTAAAAGAATGAAATTAAATAAACATAAACATATATAAAGGCTATACACAATTTAGTTTTCACATTTGATTTTTTTATTATTACTCTCATTTATCTATTGTCATTATTATTATCCTTATACCAGTAATTGGCAAAAAAATGATAATAAAATAAATAAAAAATAATAGTAATAAATAATAGATAAGGATCATTTATTTGTAGTAGTAGTAGTAAATAAATCTTAAGGATTTTTTTTTTTTTGAAAAATTGTAACAAATTTCAGAGACTCAAAATGGCATTCAATTTCTGTCAGAAACTACTTAAAATATGGGACTGAATTTAAAAAAAAAAAGAATTACCTTTAAGAAACTTAATAATCTGCTCTTCCTTATACTGCTTGCAAAAAATAGAAGAAGATATTTATATATGTGATAAATGAGCAACGATAATACCAAACTGAGTAGTAAAATAAAGGGAACACACATAAATAAAAAAGATAAAATATAATTGGTATTAATGAAAAATACACATAAACATGTACAAAAGCTTTACCCACAAATTAGCAATCACATTTGATATTTCTATTATTACTTTTATTTATTTATTTTATTTGTCATTATTATTATACCCAAAAACAAACAAACAAATAAATAATAATTAAAGGGCCACTGACTACATTTTCCCTTGGTTTACAGCCACATCTGACAATGGGTGAGTGATTTCTTGTAAGTTAAATGGATAGATGCGCTTTTCCGTCAAAATAAAAGCACCAAGCTAATAAAAATGCGGTGAAACTTTTAATTTAAAGAATATAATTTTCAAGAAAAGCTCCAAGCCATTAAGTTAATCGATTTTCTTACACCCCTCATCACCCCAAATCGATGGTGTGCCAGAATTTAAAGTTTTACTTTGGTGAACACTTTTACTTTGGTGAATTTGGTGAATTCTGCATCCGCTCTCTAGACCGGAACCAGAATCCAGACAAAATTCAGAGTGGATAAAAACCAGGCTCTTTCACTTTATGTGAAGAGCCTGGTGACGCGAGGCTACATATTTCAGAGACTCAAAATAGCATTTAATTTCAGTCAAAAACTACTTAAAATTTGGGACTGAAATTTAAAATTTCCCTAAGATTAAAACAAGTTAACATACATGCATAATTTCCCAAAGAGTAAAACAATATGTTCAACCATAAAACAGATATATTGCACTTTGTTATTCAGTGTTGCAGAGAGTTCATTGAGGACAGGACTTATCTATTAAATGGCTCCATCTTTATGATGTGCTGTTTTATAATGTTTTTATTTTGGCAGTCACCGATGGGTGGGCGTGTCCTCAGACCCCCGCCCTCTGATTGGTCGGCTCGGTGCTGCCAGTTCAGTCGTGAGAACGGGTCGTGTTGATTTCAGAAGTCATCATGGCGCTCACTTCCCCAGTCAAAGGTAAAGAGGTGTCTTCTGCTAACCTTACCTAGCGAGCCGTTATCCGATCAGCTGAGCACCTATGAAGACATGAATCGATTAAAGAAAGACGACATTGCTCATAAAATGGCTGTCGCTTGTTTTTAGTCAATATTACATAAAGTGAACCGGCGTCAAACAGTGTTGGGGACATTAAAGCTAACATTAGCTAGCTTGGTAACGTTAGTGTTTGCTCCACTACTAATAGAGAGCCGTTAAATTAGCGGGTTAGAGGCGGCTTTGCCCCGCTCATAAGGACACTACACTTTCTAGGGAAGCATTAATTGTGTTGTAATGGCCTGATTTATCTCGTCAAGACGTTCAGACAGTCGCACGATAAGGACTCAGCTAGCTAGAGTGTGCTTCACGATAAGGACGAGTGCTAGCTAGCTTTGTAGCTGCCTTCCTTACCTTGTCGTCAGGACACATGTACAGATGATTTAACTCATGAGGATGTCCGCAAACAGCACTGTCATCACCACTTATTATATTAGCTTGCCGTTACAGTGTGTGATTTTACAGTTGATGTTATTGTGTAACAAGACAAGGGTTGCTTTTAATGTCATCAGGTAACGGATCTCATAATAGTGTGATTAATATAGGCCATAGTGACAATGACATTGTCTGTTCACGCACCCACCCGTTTGATAGTGCAGCATTACCTCTGTGCTATTTGACCTCTATGTTGCCCAACAATAATGGGGCATTTTCAGCAGGCATGTCTAACCAGTGAAAACAGGTTCACATCAGGTTATATCTCCACAGGATCTCACAAGTGGGCACCCAGTGTTTTTCTTGTACTGCAAGTAGTCTACATGATACTGTGTGTTTTACATTCAGTCTGCTCTGCATTGGGTCAGTGTTTGCATACAGTTATTTTAAAACACTAGCTGACAAAAGCATCACAGTGAGGCAGGGAAATGTGAGGTTATGTTGTTGTTATGTTCAAAACATGGGAGTGATCTGCAAGCTGACTGTGTATCATCAGACCAAATTCCACAGAGACAGAGCATTTCTGCTTACTGTCATTATTATTATTCTATTGACCTCCTGAGACCCGAACCTTTGTTTGGTATGCATTTTTAATTTCTCCTAGCTATTTGGGATCAGTAGGACATGATGAGTACAAAAAACTAAACACTGTCAACAATAACTTAGTCCTAATGTCCTCAAACAAGACTTTAATAAAGCCTGAAGTCTTAAAGCAAGTACTCCCCAGTTAACAGTGTCTTAGCTTGTTACTATTGCTAAAATTTGTCAAATTTGTTGCCATATTAAACTACAAAAATTATTAATCATAAAGAAACAAGTTTCAACCATAAAATGTGATCAGGTTTTGTCCACTTTTGTGTTGGGGTCAGCTGCAGACTGACTTGGCAGAGATGGCTTCCATTCTCTTTTTACATGGATTAGTGTGTTGCGGTCTTACGTCCACTACATGGCACAAAAAGTGTCCACGAATGAGGACAACAGGTCTAAGTTAAGTAGAATAAAGTATAAGGTCAAGTAAACCCAAAATGTGATGTATTCATATGAGGATTCAGGGTCTCAGGAGGTGAAGACAAATAACAAAACAACATATAGCATCATACAACACGGTACACATATACATATCTGGGGGTCAAGTAGTCATAGCTAAGTCTCCCTCTAGCTGCCAATTTAGACTTGCCATTAGCATTTTAACAAGTACCATATCATATACACACACCCACACACATCTCCACAAATGATGTAATACATAAAACAAGTAAACACATGCCAACACACACACAAACCCACAAGCATACACATACACACAAATGTGCACTAAATAGGAGCATGTGCAGAGGTGGATGAGTGGGCAAAAACAAGTAACAGTATAAAGTTTAGGGAAAATAAAATTATGATATTAATATTTAATCATTATATTGATTGCAGTAGTAATGAAAGGAAAATTCATATAAACATATGATGCCAAATTCTTCATCAGCAGTTTTTAATAATTTAGCTACAAAATAGGTTGCAGTGGAGTCAAGAGCACAAACTCTTATTAAGACAATATTTGACTCTGCTTTGTTTAAAACTGGTTTATGCCAGTTTAGTTAAGTTGAGCCAAATTATATAATTTTGCTGTCTTCTCTGGCAGCAGTGATAATGCTCTTGCTGCAGTGCCCCACCACTTGTGAACATGTTTTGAGGAAGTACTGCAGATGAAGATGATACGAAGCCCCCAGTGCGTCATTCACACTGGTTTATTATCAAATTTGTAAAACTCTAAACTAGACTAAACCAGTTCTCTGAAATGTTTGGTGACATCTTTTCCTTTGACTTTCACCTTTGCATGCCTTCGTGATGGACTGATTGCGGCAGGGTTGCATCAGAGCATTCTTCCACTTTGTATTTATTCAGTAAATACATGTTTAGGATTTGGGAAACCAGAAATATAACACATTTTAAAGAAATACAGTATGAAATTATTTTACACAATTCATATTTGAGTGTGGTGCGATGTATGCAGTTTCATAATCATCACAAAAGTGTGGCTTTCAAAGCCAGTAACCCGAGAGCCAATGTTACAGCATGATAACCTGTTGTGAGACCAGTGAATAGCGCGGTGCCAAGATTCACAAAATAATTTTCTTACCATAGGGGCTCAGCACTTGCTTAGCCAAGTTTCTACACAAAGTTCAAAGGAGAACATCAGCATTAAACAGCAACAGCCTTGTCTTTTGACCCAAACCGTTGAGTCTGTACTGTCATGAAGTGCTAATCTGGTACAAAACCATCTTGGTTAAGGTAACCACATCCTGCACAAGCTCACTTCAATATAGTTAAAAGGAAGAAATGAAACCAGAGAGATCATTTTCATTTTTCTTCCCTTGGCATTTATTCTGTATTTTGCCCCATAATGCACTGTCAATTTTTTATTGTTACATTCTCCAAGGCACTTACTAAGATAATTCAAAGTTTGGCTGTTCTTGAGAGCAACCGCCCAGCTTCTTATAACCACTAACACAATATAGTGTGTCATAAGCCAACTCTTTGGATGCTCTAAGTGCACACATGCCACAGAAAAATTGAGGAGGTCTCCTGCCATTTTCTTAGAGATGCCTTAAAGAGACCCCAAAAGCAAAAATACATATTTTTCCTCTTACCTGTAGTGCTGTTTATCAGTCTAGATTGTTTTGGTGTGAATTGCTGAGTGTTGGAGATATCAGCTGTAGAGTTGTCTGCCTTCTCTGCAGTATAATGGAACTAGATGGCACTCAGCCTGTGGTGCTCAAAGTGCCAACAAATTCATTTGAAAAACTCAACAGCAACGTCTCTTAACAGAGATAATCCACAGACCTTGTTGGGAGCAGTTTCATGTAGGAGCTGTTGCTTTTTACTGAACTGTATCACCATGCAGAAGGGAGTGTGCATCTACTGCTAGCTCAACTAGCACCACTGAGCTAACTAATGATACTGCTTAGCCGAGGAGGACACCATTAATGTTTACATGAGCCTCTCGTCCATGAGTAGATGCACGTTTCCTTCTGCATAGAGATTTGGTTGGCTTGTGAAGTTTGGTAGAAAGAAAATAGTTCCTACATGAAACTGCTCACAACAAAGTCTGTGGATTATCTTGAGTAACTGGGTCATGATTTCTGGAGAGAGACATTGCTGTTGAGTTTTTTTTTTTCCTCCCCGCACTCTGAGCACCACAAGCTGAATGCCGTCTAGTTCCATTATATTGGAGAGAAGGCAGACATCTCTACAGCCAATATCTCCAACACTCTGCAACTCACACCAAAACAATCTAGACTGATAAACAGCACTACAGGTAAGATTTTCGGGTGAACTGTCCCTTTAAGCCTACTCCTTACTTGAACTTTGAGATCTCTGCTGGGAAAGTGTCACCAATCACGTAGTTAAACATTTGTTTATTGCATCTGTTTTTATAATCTCCCAGAGTAAACCTGTCCAACCTGCAGTCAGACATGTTGAGGCAAAAAAATCTGATTGGAAGTGATCATATCTATCTATTTACACTTGTAAAGGGAATTACAGTTGTATTAATAAGTGCTTGTTTTTCCTCTGCAGAGCACCCATATAGTCATCTAATCGACACACTGAAAGATGGCAGGATCAAGTTCTTCAATCTACAGAAATTAAATGATCCAAGATATGGTGAGTTCAGGCCCTCTCACTAAAAGAAAGGGCACATGTTTATACACATATTCCCTCTTGTATCATATCATCCCCCTTGTAATGTATCATTCAATTCATCGTGAAGGCCACATAGCTGAACATGTTCTTTGTGTGTATTGCTAGACAAATGGTCAACTGAACTTATTAAATGATACATTTCAGACTGCAACTCTATTTTCTTTATATGGACACAACAGAAAAATCTATCAGTATATTGTGCTAGCACAGAATAAAGTGGTGTTTACCACAGGTGTGTCCCAGGATAGCAGTGTAAACATGCACACAAAGGTCATGAGGAACACACACCAATCAGCCAAAACATAAAAATCCCTGACAGGTCAAGGAAATTGCATTGATGATCTTGTTACCATGCGATGTTCTGCAGGGAAACCTGTGGTCCTGACATCATGTTGATGGTACTTGACACACTCCACCCCCCAAACACCCCTCCGAACTCCCATTGCCCACCGTAAAAACTTCAGAAATGGCTCGAGGAATGTGACAAAGGGCTCAAGGTTTCAACCAGCCCCCAGATTTCCCACATCCCAGTCACGCTCTTTGTCACGTTCCGCAAGTCATTCCTGAACAGTTTTTATGGTGTGGCATGTTGCATTGCATTGATGCATTGGGGGGCCGTTAGGAGATGTACTTGATCTGCAATAGTGTTTGGGTTGATGGTGCGTGCCAAGGATTCCCAGCAAAACATTGCACTGTAACAAAATGATGTTACAGTGATGTTATTCACTTCACCAGCCAGTGGTTTTAATGTTTTGGCTGATTATTGTATGTAAACAGCAGTCTTAAAGAACACCTGTGAATATTCCTGTAGATGACGGTAATTGTTGGATTAACCTCAGAGAGCCTGCATTGGTTTAACACTTCATGGCCCTCACAAGTCCTCAGTGCACGTCCAATTGACAATTACCTAATAAGGACAGTGAATACTTAATGAACAATTAGATTTAATTATATATTGTTTGCTGTGGGAAATTAAATTTTTCTTTGTTTGCTCTGTATAGACAAGCTGCCTCTATCCATCCGTGTCTTACTGGAGGCAGCAATCCGTAACTGCGATGGCTTTTACACAAAACAAGAAGACGTCCAGAACATTCAAGATTGGCAGCAGCAGCAGAATAAAGCCGAGGTGCCGTTCTCTCCAGCGCGAGTCCTTCTCCAGGACTTCACGTGAGTTTCACAAGGATTTTGGTAAAAACAGCTGATCCACCAGGAGCCGGCTGACTCCTGTGTCATCACGATCTTTCTTTGCTTTCTTTGACATGAACAAATGATTCTAATTATAATATATTCAGTTATAAAAGTAGAATATTTCCATAAATCCTTAAAGGACTGTTAGGTTTGATTATTTTTCTTCCCCTGGTTTTCTTTGACAGTGGTATTCCTGCCATGGTGGACCTGGCAGCCATGAGGGACGCTGTGGCCAAACATGGCGTGGATCCCAGCCTGGTCAACCCCAAATGCCCCACAGACCTCATCGTAGATCACTCATTACAGATTGATTATAGCAAATGGTGAGTTTGCATTCATATGTTTTAGCTTATTTTAGCTGAATCACTGAGAGTTCGCTAGTTTTTGCTGTGTTTCCTTAATTATCACATTTATTTTTTTTACCCACAGTGCCATACAGAATGCTCCAAACCCAGGTGGAGGGGACGGCCCAAACCAGAGCCAGGGTCCTTCCCGTTCCGCACCCTCCAGGCGAGGCTCTCACTGTGGGGGCCAGCGGGGCTCGTGTAGTAAAGCTGCCTGCAGTGACCCTCCAGCCTCCCCAGGTCGACCTGCAGCATCTGTCCAGCAGATCGAGAATACGCCTCTCCTCTGCCCTTTCCACCTGCAGCCAGTGTCAGAGTGAGTGTGACACACAGCAGTGAAAATATTTCTAGATTCAGACCAAAAACACGTCACTACTTTGTTTTAGTCCTTTTAAACAGGTCTAACTGACAATATATTGTCAGATTGGCCCAGACTTCCTCTTTAGCATGTTCACTGGTGAATTGTTCTCTTTTCTGCAGACCTGAAACAGCTCTGAAGAATCAGGAAATGGAACTGATCAGAAACAAAGAGAGGCTCCAGTTCTTTAAGGTACAGCAAAAAGCAAATCTATTTTTATGATTTTATATCAGACAATCCGAGGGAGACACATATCTAATAGGAATATTTTGAGATTTTGGAAAAGATGTTTACGCTCTGGTTGAGAAGGCCAACTACCACCTCTGAATTCATTTTGTTTGGAATAAGATTAGGTGGAATTTGAAGGAGTACTCAGTGCAGTCCTCATCATGGAATTGTTCTGTATATTTCAATGAAAAATGGAAATGAAAAATTGGTATCTGTGCACTTAGAGGCTAAGACACACCAAACCAACACCAAAGAACTAGTGGTGATGAAGGTAGACTGTTGCATTGCCACACGACGCCTAAGTTGCACTGAACACACCACAGAGACCACAGGGCCAACTTGCACGTATGTGTTGCGTCTGCCGGCTAAAAAATAATCTTACTTAATATAACAAGTTTGCTTCAATCTCAAGCCCTCTTGACTTGAATCCTTTCGTATCTTATTCACCATCTCTGACATCTCCACTGCCGATTCAACATGCTGAATCGGCCAAAAAACAGCCGACAAAAGACGATTAGCCAGTGGTGCAGGACACACTGCAAAAACTAGCGCGACAGATGCTCACTGACGGCCAACAGTCGGCTGATGTGTCAGGGCCCTTAGAGAACAGAAAATAAAACAATGACTGTCCCTTGACTGAGACAGAAAGTTAAATGTTTTTCTTACTGTTGCTCTTTTCCTGTCTGTCAACTAAACAGTGGTGTTCAAAAGCATTTAAGAATGTGAACGTGGTTCCTCCGGATGTTGGTGCAGTCCACCAGGTGAATCTAGAGTATCTGTCCAGGGTGATTCAGGTCACCGACGACTTCATCTACCCTGACAGTGTGGTGGGAACCGACTCACACACCACCATGATCAATGGCCTGGGCATCCTGGGCTGGGGTAAAACATTTTTTTAAACTTTAGAGTTCTTACTTGTTTTTGACATATTTGTTGGCAACTTTGTCAACCAGGCAAGTTGATTAAATGTTGTGTTTGTCTGCGCTTTACTCCAACAGGTGTCGGGGGAATTGAGACAGAAGCTGTGATGCTGGGCCAGCCAGTGTCTCTGACTCTGCCTCAGGTGGTGGGCTGTAAACTGGTGGGCTCCATCAACCCTCTGACAACCTCCATAGACATCGTCCTCGGCATCACAAAGGTAACAACGCTCTGCTCTAAAGATTTCATTCATACACACAAAATGGACTATGGTATATACAAATTCTTAGTCACTACAGTGAGGAAATGAAACTGTGATTTCCCAGTCGGAATCATTAAAAAGAAGCTTGACAAGCACAAGTTTATCACTGCAGGAATCGAAACTGAAATGAAGGAATCAATAAATGCAGCACATAAATCAATGTACAATGCAAGTTTGTACTAATGTATCTTTTGCATTTATTTTCCAGCACTTGCGGCAAGCTGGCATCGCTGGAAAGTTTGTAGAGTTTTTTGGACCTGGTGTATCGCAGCTGTCAGCTCCTGACCGAACCACCATCGCCAACATGTGCCCAGAGTACAACGCCACTGTCAGCTTCTTCCCCGTCGACCAAGTCACACTTAAGCACTTTAAAAAGACAAGTGAGTCGGCACAAGCTATACTGTTTATTAAGAGTTATGTACAGCAGCAGATTCTGTCACAGCATTTTCTAGATTGGTAACTAACATGTCATAATTTTCCATGCAGATTTTACCCAGGAAAAACTTGAATTGCTGGAGGCTTACATGAAGGCTGTAAAACTTTTCAGAAGCTATGAAGACGCCTCTGAAGATCCCCAGTACTCTGAGGTATGTGTCAGAGCTTGTGGTGAATTGTCACAGGATACGCAGATATCATAGATAGATATATTTATGATATAAAGATCAGTTTTTTTATGTAATTTTTGAACATTCTTACATTTCACATTAAATAATTTAATTTAATTCCCATCTTTTGTGTAATGTCTGTTAGAAGTGCTTCCTTGTAGCTGTATTTTCCAAAACAGAAGAGGAAGTGATTTTCATAATAAAAATGAAATTAAAACCATTCTTCATCTCTGCAGGTGATTGAGATCAACCTGAGTTCCATAGTGCCCTATGTGAGCGGACCGAAGAGGCCTCAGGACAGAGTGGCTGTCAGCAGCATGAAAGAAGACTTCCAGAGCTGTCTTAATGAGAAGGTAATCTACAAAAAAAAGAAACACAATAAAACGTTCATATTCATGGTACTTAAGTCCTCAGACACTGCTGACTTCGTTCATGGAGATGCTGATGATGCATGGTTGTACATGTTTTTGTCACCTGATAGCTGAGTGTTATCTAACATGTCAGTGATTTTGTTATTTGGTTTGCCTGCAGGTGGGCTTCAAAGGCTTCCATATCTCAAAGGAGAAGCAGGACACGCGGATTCCTTTCCTGCACTGTGGTCAGGAGTATCAGCTGGCCCACGGCTCGGTGGTCATCGCTGCTGTCATCAGCTGCACCAACAACTGCAACCCGTCTGTCATGCTGACCGCAGGTAAAGGACTGAGCCACAAGATCAGGATCAGATTCACTCTGAAAATGTTCTTGTGTGTTAAAGTCTACTGAACATGTGGGATAGACAAACCTCTGACTGGCATTTTTTGGAGCATATTGTCAACTAATCTTTTTGTATTGTTTTCTTTTCACATTTTAAATGGTGGATTGTAAAATTCTGCTTTATTTCACTACATCCTTTAACCATAAATCTAATTAAAGCTGCAATCTTTTCTGTTACTCATTTAAAGTGTTATGCCACAATCAGACAGAGTTTGGAAGGTTGCTGCATCTTTCTTTAAATTGTTGCTAGGCAAACACAAAATCACCTATCCTTAGCTCAACCACTACTTTGCTGTGAGGTAAACTGACAGATCTGTACCTTAAAATCGGCAAAAAAAAAAAAAGGACAGGCAGAGGTTACAGGGAGTGCTACCAGCTGGTCCAGGAGGTTCGCCTGGATCATGGTCAATACACAGGTTTTTTAGGATGAGTCAGGACAGTTCTATCAGGTGTCAATCAACAGGCCGTACAGTATGGTTGGTAAATGGCGACGATGAAACGTTAGCTGAACACTGTACGCTCCCACTTGTTGTCATCACCACCACAGATGCCCCCCTCTCAATTCATCTGACAGGACAGTGGGAAAAACACCAATGAAGTCAGGTCCTTTTCCGCACTGAGTTATAGTTTTTCAGCTCGAGGTGGTCAGGGTGTTCCTGGAAATTACAAAAACTAGCCCAGGTTGCTAAAACCTGCTCTGTCTGACCAGGGCCTTATGCTGCTTTGTGATACTTAACTTCTATCTACTTCTCTGTGTGGCTGCTTACTACAGGCACATTTGGGTAACACAGCTGTTTGTGATTGACAGGTCTGTTGGCCAAAAAGGCTGTGGAAGCGGGGCTTGTTGTCAAGCCTTATATACGGACCAGCCTGGCTCCTGGAAGTGGCATGGTCACTCACTACCTCAATACCAGTGGAGTCCTGCCTTACTTTAGCCAGCTGGGGTAAGTATGTGCACACAGTCTCTCTCTCTATCTCTCTCTCTCTCTCTTTCTCTCTCTTTCTTTCTATCACACACACACACACACACACACACACACAATTGCCCTTTGAACACCATGTCAACGACCTGGGGTGAACCCGCACACACTGTGGAGTTAAGAGCAACATGCACTTTACAAAAATTAAGGTCAAACATTGCTCAGAGTAAAAGAGTTAGAGGATGTGGTTTGTGGTGCTTTTTCACTGTGAAAGTCTCATGTTATTACTGCAATATTTTGTGTTTTGATGAATGTTGTGTTATTTTTGTGAAATGTTTTTTTAAAACCTCCCAGTCTAGATAATTATTACTCTTCAGTTTAACTTCCTGAGACCTGAACTTTTGTTTGGTATGCATTTTTAATTTCTCCTAGCTATTTGGGATCAGTAGGAACCAATAAGTATGAAAAACTAAACATTGTCAACAATAATTAAGTCCCAGTGTCCTCAAACAAGTACTTCCTAATTAACATTGTCTTATCTTGTTACTGTTGCTCAAATTGGTCAAATTTGTTGCCATATCAAACTACAAACATCATTAATCATAAAAAAACAAGTTTCAGCAGGTTTGAGTTCAAGGGATAGTGCACCCAAAAATGAAAATTCAGCCATTATCTACTCACCCATATGCCGATGGAGGCCCTGGTGAAGTTTTAGAGTCCTCACATCCCTTGCGGAGATTGGCGGGGGGAGCGGCTAGCACACCTAATGGCAGACTGCGCCCCAGACTAATGTCCAAGAACACAAAATTATCAGTATCTCCATACTGCTCATCCATAGTGATCCAAGTGTGCTGCAGCCGCGACATAAAAAGTTGTTTCGAAAAACATCATATGAGCTCTGTTTTTAGCCTCACTGTAGCCTGTAGCTCTGACTGCTTCTCTGTGCTCCGCATTCATGTGTACGTGCTTGTGCGAGACCAGCGAAAGCATGAGCTTTGCTTACCCATGTTTACATTACGTGACACGTGCACCTCAGAGGGAGACAGCAGTAACCACAGTAGCTAAAAGATAATTTGCACTACGGTCTTTTAGCAAAGGACAGCCCAACATGTCTGAAGACTTTGAAATTGAGGAGGAACAGCATTTCTTTGTTGAGCCGTATCTGTTTGAGCCCGAGTATACGGACTGAACTCAGGCTACTGGACGAAGCAGCCGCCGCAGCTCATGAGCCTAACCCTCAGCCAGCCACAGAATACCGGAGTCCAGCACTGGAAACCTGGTGGTGTAGTTGTTTCAAATGCTAAGCAGTGCCAACGGATGAGGAAAGTCTTTGCTGCTCAGACTGGGAATTGGCGATGCCTGCACTTGAGAATCTGGATATCAGTACTGACGAGACTGCTGCTCTTCAGAGACCGTGCAGCACCGATCACTCTGAGCGCGCACATGTGAGCGCGGCGCACAGAGAAGCAGTTAGAGCTACAGGCTACAGTGAGGCTAAAAACAGAGTTCAAATGACGTTTTTCGAAACAACTTTTTATGTCGGGGCTGCAGCACACTTGGATCACTACGGATGAGCATGTTAGAGATACTTTGTGGATTCAATTTTGTGTTCTTGGACTTTAGTCTGGGGCGCCGTTTGCCATTAGGTGTGCTAACCGCTCTCCCCGCCGATCTTCGCAAGGGATGTGAGGACACTCAAACTTCACCAGGGCCTCCATCGGCATATGGGTGAGTAGATAATGGCTGAATTTTCATTTTTGGGTGCACTATCCCTTTAAGTAGAATAAAGTATAAAGTCAAGTAAACCCAAAATGTGATGTCCTCATATGAGGACGCAGGGTCTCAGGAGGATAAATGGGTCATATATTAACAAGCTAGGGGTGACTGAGGCTCAGAGGTAGAGCGGGTTGTCCACTAATTGTAAGACAGCGGTTGGATCCCCCGATCCCCCGATCCCCTTGGGCAAGATACTGAACCCCATATTGCTTCTGATGGCTGCTCCATCAGTGTGTGAGAGTGTGTGAGTGGTTACTGAGTAGCAGGTGACACCATGAATGGTAGCCTCGACCACCAGTGTGTGAATGGGTGAATGTGACATAGTGTAAAAGTGCTATACAAGTGCAGTCCATTTACCGTTCCGTTAAAGTTTTGTTATTTGGTTCTGTAGGCTACTCAACATTTACATGTGACAGTTACCGTGTGGAAATATTTAGTTGACATCGAACTTAAAACAGGTAGTTCTTACGTAGAGAGAGATTGAGTTGGTGATGTGGAAATCTTCACTTAATAAACCCTTAAATTACTAACCTGTAACAGCAGTGTGGTCTGAAAAGGTAAAATGTGTTCAAACTTGTAATCATCCCTTGTCATAATTATAGTTTGTGTGTAAAAGTGGGTTAGGGTTCGTCCAAATATTTAAATTCCTACACACAACAACAGTGTGTTTTTCTGGATGTCACAGGTTTGAGGTGATTGGTTATGGCTGTGCCACCTGTGTAGGGAACACAGCTCCGTTACCTGAAGCTGTCGTAGATGCAATCAAACAGGTAAGACCTTCGTAATGCTAATCTTCATAATTTCTGCGTGCATCTCTCAGTGACTAAATCTTGATGGTTACTTGTGTTTTAGGGGGACCTGGTGGCCTGCGGTGTGTTATCTGGAAACAGGCACTTTGAAGGCCGCCTGTGTGACTGCGTGCGTGCCAACTACCTGGCCTCCCCTCCTCTGGTGGTGGCGTATGCTCTTGCAGGCACTGTGGGAATCGACTTTGAGAAAGAGCCTCTGGGTAAGAAAGACACACGTCAGGAGCTCTCTAAAGCCGCGGCACTAAAACCTGAGGTTCATTACAGGATTTTAGGAATTTGGCTGATTACAGTGAGCGAACATTTAGTGACTCAGCATCTTGTGCAGACATGCTGCAGCCATAGAAGAGATGACAAAGGAGCAGTGTGGATAGTTCAGGGTCTAAAGCACTGTGTTATCTGGTAGCGATGGGAGTGAATTTAACAGACATTAAACAAAATTTAAGGCTCAAGCTGAGGAGTTTTCTTTGATATTACACTTGTATATTAAACACTTCTAAGTTCTGCTTCCTAAAGAACAAAACCTGAGACTATTTATCAAACTGAGCAGATGTGTTTATTGTTTTCGTGGTGCAAACACTGAGCATCCTGTTGTTGATGCAGGTGTGACTTCAGAGGGGAAGGAGGTGTTCCTCTGTGATATCTGGCCGTCCAGGGAGGAGGTCCAACAGACTGAAGAGGACACAGTCATCTCCTCCATTTTTAGGGATCTCAGGGGAAGGATGGAGGTCAGGGCACAATCTCTCTTTCATGCCTAATGTCAGTTTCTCCCAAATCACATGAATTAATGATGATATGAATGTTTTTGTGCCCACTCTCTTCAGAAGGGGAACGCACTTTGGAAAAACATTGACAGTCCAGATTCTGTGGTTTTCCCCTGGGATCACAAGTCCACATATATCCGTTCGCCATCTTTCTTCAGCAAGTTGGTGAGTCTCTCAGCCTTTGTGGTAATTGTTATTTTGCCATGTCTTTGGATTTGACACATTGAAGGGATAAAAACAACAGCAGTCTAGACAATAAGTGTCCTCTGCTTGTCTTTTGTCTCAGAGTAAAGAGGTGCAGCCTCCTCAGTCGATAGAGAACGCTCATGTCTTACTGTTCCTCGGGAACAAAGTGACCACGGACCACATCTCACCAGCGGGCAGCATCGCCAGGGTCAGCGCCGCTGCCAAGTACCTGCTGAGCAAACGGTCAGTTTACTATCAGACACCAGGATGAACAGATAATCCTAAGTGCTATATCGTAGGCAACTGGACTTGCTTGAGTCTCTAAAAGACGTTTCATCTCTCATCCAAAAGGCTTCTTCAGTTCTGGAACTGAAGAAGCCTTTTGGATGAGAGGTAAACGTCTTGAAGTAACTAAAGCAAGTCCAGTTGCCTACGATATAGCCCTCAGGATTACCATGACCTGAATGACTGAGAATCTTCACCAACAAATCTCACCAGTACTGATGAAACAGTCTCACAACAGGGTCCATTTGTTAGCTGCTCTGTTCCACCACTGTTTATAACAAAGTGTTATTTCATTGAGAAGTCTGGATGGGGGAATATTAGATTCTGACTGAGGAGATGATGCACATTATATTCAGATTATTGCATGGCATGGACACAGCATCCTCATCACCGTCCTAAATTAAGCAAGACTACATTTTTGGCTGCTCACAGGCGATAGCTTGTCTTGCTCGTTGGAACAGTGAAATTTATTATTTATTTAAATGTTTCTAGCAAGTGTTGGAAAAGATGGTGCCTATCCAAGAAATATAGATTTAGAAGCCCAGTTTTCTGTGGCAAAAATAGAACAAAAACTGAATTAAATTAAGTTTGTAAATTATTTAAATTAAATTAGTATTTAAAGATATAATGTGAATGATGGATGCATATACAGGTAGACAAAGGAAGTGTTGTTACTTTACACTGTTTCTGTTTATGGCTGCACAAATGCAAATTTAATAACATCTCACTTTGAATATTTCCCCTCAGCCTGACGCCGCGGGAGTTTAACTCGTACGGCGCTCGCAGAGGGAACGACGCAGTGATGACCAGAGGCACGTTTGCCAGCATCAAGCTCCAGAATAGATTCATCGGCAAACCAGGCCCTAAGACATTGCACATTCCTTCAGGCCAGACGGTGAGTGTGAACTTTTTAAGATCAGTAACCCAGAGGTGGATTCATTTGTGTACTTGTTTACATATCGGGTAATAGAAACACTAATCCTGCAAAAGCTGGCTGTTACAATGGTCAGACTTGTGATGTTTGTTGTAGCATTGTGTGTGTCTAACATTGTCAGTTACTGTTTTTTGCAATTTCTGACCTTCTCCTAATAATGTCTCCTAATATGTCCTCTTCCTGTTTGTCTTTGATCAGCTGGATGTCTTCGAGGCAGCTGAGCGCTATCAGAGAGACGGCATCCCCCTCATCATCCTGGCAGGCAAAGACTATGGCTCTGGAAACTCCAGGGACTGGGTAGCCAAAGGACCATACCTGATGGTAAACTGCTGTACACTCACACAACACTTTTCACTGACCAGACGACATGATAGGCAACAAGTTACACTTTGTTTTCATTTCACCTGACTTTCCAAGAGCTTGACATATTAAACCAAATCATTTAAAACCTTCTTGCAATGAAAGATTAATTAATTCGCTGGTAACCTTTCCCAAGTTTGCTTTCGCTGCTCACCTGCTTCTTTGCCGTCGACAGGGGGTACGTGCCGTCATCGCCGAGAGCTTTGAGAAGCTGCACAAGAACCAGTTGGTGGGAATGGGCATCATGCCGCTCCAGTTCCTGCCTGGCGAGAACGCAGACTCGCTGGAGCTCAGCGGGAAGGAGAGGTTCACCATCATCAGGCCGGACAGCCTGAGTCCGAGGCAGCAGCTCACTGTCAAGGTAGGCAGCAGACGGTCAGCCCTGAGCTGTGGTCACTGTCACACACAGAAACTTGGCTTGTTGTTTTGTTTATTTGTTAATGTCTGTAGGCGAGACTCCCTGGAAAGCACCGCCGACACTGAGTGAAACATTCTGGTGAAATGAATTTAATTGAATTGATTTCTTTTTGTTGAGGTGGCAGAAGTTGTAAATTATTCGCACAGCTCTTGACAATTTTCAGAATAGGGATGTCAGTTGAAGTTCATTTTGCTTTCAATAGCTCGACACTCATTAACCAGTAACTAACAGGCTCATTTTATAAGAAGAACACGTGCAGTGACGTGAAGTAGTGGAGGCCTTTCTTTTTGGTCTGTCACTTCATTGACTCAGTGAGCTTTAGCAACACAATTCAAAGCACTACCTGCTTGGAGGTGGTGAAATGTTGTGAGAAAATGTCTTGCCTTTGTTTTTTATTCTGTTGACTTTCGTGGTAGACAGCCGTCTAGCTGAGTTAACATGCTGAAACATTTAACACTGTTGGTTACAGAAGCTGCTCGCTGTCTGTCTGTCGCTGTTTGATGGATTTTCAAAATAAAAGTGTATCATAAAGATGAAGACATGGATCGATGTTTTCACTTTGCATCGATGACATTGGATTGTTGATCATTTAATCGATATGTCGATCCAGATCGATGGATCGTTACACCCCTACTGATTAGCAATCCTTGGCCACTCTGTACTGTGCACTGGCAGGGCAGGAGCTAGCTAGTCGTGCAGCTCATTTAGCGATTGCCACTGGTAACACACTGTCCAGGCTCATGGTGGTGGGATGGCGTTTTGACTGAAACATGGCTTGATTTTGAGCGGCAAAACCCCCTTTAGCTATACTAGCCATGCTGACGCAGCTAATGGTGCTACATAGTTAACAAAGCTAAAGGGATTTTGCAGCTCCAAATGAAGCAGTTTACTCACTGGGGCAACCTGGTGGGAGATCAGAGGGTGGCCACAATGTTTTTACAGCAAGGCCACCATGGCTTGGGATTGCTGTTACCAGCTATCATTGCTGAATTAGCAGCGACGCTAGCTAGCTCCCACTTAACCTGGGTGGTGCGCAATACAGAGCAGCAGCTAGCTAACCAGTGTAGCAACGCCTTATTAGATTAGCAGAGTGCTGGTACGATTACTTAACTGTAGAGTAGCAAACCGACATGTGTAACCTGACAATTTTTTTTTAAATTCCATAACAATTTACAAAGATTATTTAACAAAATTAAAGCTACACTGGAAAATCAGAGTGTTTGCAGGTCCTTAAAAAGTCTTAGATATAAGGCCTTAAAAGTCATTAAATAGTCTTAAATTTGAAAGTGTGACGTCTTAATTGCTGCGAACATTTTATCTGATTTATCCATCTTTTAATCTCTTTTTGTCAAGCTCTTCAACATCAACGTCCACATTTCTGATGTTAGAAATCTTTAAATCTACCACTGAACCTAATACTCTGAATCTTTTTTTTTTATTTATACCTGCAATTGGCAAAATGTAAATTAACCTAACTCACTGTAACTCACATATATACTTCTCACCTTTGTACTTACCTGCAATGCTTGAATTAAAAAGCAAGATGATTTGTCTTAAATTTGGTTAAAATTTAAAAAGCATTTATTTTAAGTGTGTGATACCTGTCAACACCCTGTTCTTTTTTTTGCCACTAAGAAGCAGAAAAAAATTGCAGCTTTGACAGATTATTACCAGTTTAAAGCTGTTAAGAGTACATTAGCAAATTATTGTTTACATACACACTCACCAGACACAAAGCAACATTATTATCATTGAAGTCGTGTTTCTGGCAACCTGAAGAACAAGTGTCTAATATTCACTCTTTGTTTAGTTCCATTTTCATCTTCAGCAATTCCTGAGAAAAGTATCTTGCTCTTTAGCTGCTAAAAATATATTTGATCCAGAGCAGCTGTGTGTTAATAAAGGCACTTTGATGAATCATGTAGTGAAGGAGTTGTTCTTGTGTTTCTTTCAGACAAGCCAAGGGAAGTCCTTCTTCGTCACTGCGCTGTTTGACACTGAGACGGACATTATCTTTTTCCAACACGGAGGTCTCCTTAGATACGTTGCTCGGACTCTTCTCTGAAACCACCCCGCAGCCTGGTCCTAAGCCTTCTGAATGTGCCCAGCAGTCACCATCAATTCACCAATTAGTCTTCAGCATGGACGAAAACCAGCTCGACGATTTGTCTGTTTGAGCTGGATGAACGTCTCCAGACTTTTGGAGCCACAAGACGTCAGCCGTCAGACGTGAGCTGCTTCTTCTATCACTACATGTGACTGTGTCTGCAGTCGCAACAGAGGCAGTCAAAAACAAAACACAGAAGGACGTGGTGACATTCACTCAATAAGGAGATTGTACCCTAGACGACCTTTGAACATTGTTTTTTGTGTTGTATCGTGTTTGAGAACGAACTCGCAGCGTACAGAGGGGACATTTCTTTCATCACGGAGTTAAACCAAGAAGAAATGGATCCTGTCTGCTTCTGTTGTCATTTAACAAAATAAAACAATCCTGCCCAGAGAGGCTAACGTGGTGCTAGGTACTACGGCATGTTGTTTCTTAGGGTGTGGTTCATGTATTTCTACCAACATCCATGCAAAGTCTAATTTTGCAGAATTGATGTCAGTTGCCCATATTTCTTAGTGGGGCCAAACAATCATATGTAAATCAAAGTTCCCTTAATATTTCTTTAATCAAAGTCCCTTTTGCCGTCGTCTCCTGATACACTCAATTTATGTTATGTGGAAGATGTGAAACCCTCTTGTTGCTGTTTGCTTGTGTCACTAAGCTACATAAAGACGGCTCCGTCTGCAACTGACAGTCCTCCGCATCACATTAAAGGTCATTTATAAAAGTTTTTCAGCCTGAAGAATTCATTAATATTAATTTACAAGGCTGGAGACGCCTCAAACAGTTTGATTGAGTATTTAAGTCAAGTATTTAAAATACATTTTGTACCCAAAGTTTAACTATATTATATCAAAGTGCAACATTATAAGTTTAGTCAGCCGAACTGGTGCTGAGGTGAAAGGTAGTGGCGCTGGTGTTGCCGGCTGTGGTTACACTTGTCATTTGCATGTAGTTATTTATTTTCAATTTTAGGTATTTTGAAAAACAGATTTTGTGTAATCACACGGCTTTATCACCCAAATAGCTTTTTCTTTATCTCCAGTGAACGTGTCCGGTTAAATCTCTCTCCTGTCTGACACCGACTACCATTATTAGCATTATAGCATTATTAGCATGAACATTTATTTAAAGGGAATCTCCACAGATTTGACACATTTGTAGGTCGTGTAAAAAAATGTAAGCCTTTTTTGGCTGCCCGAAATATTATGAATTATCTTAAATGGTGTCCTCATGAGAATAACTTAAGTATTTTTCAACCTGGACTTTGTTTTCCCATGTTTTTGTGTCTACGTGACTAACGAAGACGACAGTTTTTGAAGTTGGTCCAGTACTGAGTGAGAGCACTGCAGAGGGTAGCAGCGAAACAGACTGCAACGTAATTGCGCGTGGCTGTGGTTTAGGAGGTAGAGTGTGTCTACTAATCCGAAGATCGGTGGTTCAATCTGCCCCTCAAGTCCACATGTTGTAGTGTCCTTGAGCAAGATACTAACCCTAAATTGCTTCCAATAGCTGTTCCATCAGTGTGTGTTAAAGCTGAGTAGCAGGTGGCATCTTGTACAGTAGCCTTGGCCACCAGCGTGTGAATGGGTGAAGGTGACTTGTAGCGTAAAAAGCACTTTGAGTGGTTGGAAGACTAGAAAGGCGCTATAGAAGCGCAATTTACGTCCACTAAAAGTGCTGGTTTTTGCCACTGACAGGCTCAGATTGTTATAAGTGTTTAACGTTTTGGAAAGGATCCTACAGAGATAGACCTTTTTTGTTTGGTCAGAAACAGCCCCGAAATTGCTATCAACCAACTGACCAAACTCCATTTAAACATTAAATTTAAACAATAATTTTAACATCCCAAAACACACTTTATTGGAATTTGACAGAGACAAAATAAAACTAACAAAAAGCATCTTGGTTTGTCTTTAGGCTGTTCCAACAATCACCAGCTCTGGTTTGGTTGAAGTAAACCTTTAATTCACCCAGTTAGATGTGAAAATTTGCTGGTTATACACATCCTAAAATGACTGTTTATTTAAATGAAGTCTTGTATGTTCGGTGATATGGATTTTGGAGAACGGTTTCTGGCTGAACAAAAAGGTGTTACTCTTCAACAAAAAGGTCTGTCCAGGGTTTCCCGGGTCATGGAAAACCAGGAGAAGCAATGGAATTTCACAATCTCTTTGTCCAGGCCTGGAAAAGTCATGGAGTTTGTATAAAGTTCTGGAAAAGTCCATGTAATGTAACATAATAGTGAATTTATTTCCTGTAAATTACCCACGGAGATAACATAGCACTAATATGCGTCAACTTAGGGCTGCTTGATACATCATTTCAGCATCGACACTGCAATGCATAATAGTCCTGTTGAACAATGTGCAACGTCAGGTGAGGCAAATTAGCTCAAACAATTTTTTTGATGCTCGATACAAATGGAAACGTTGCACAGTTCTTGTTTTCCATGACTTATACCTATCAACCCTTTTAGAAATTGCGTGTTTATGTGATGTGGTGTGGCGGCATTTGCTACGGGAAGCGAGACTCTCTTGCATATGTGTGTGTAGAAAAGTACCATAACCAAGCCAGCAAGTGCAGCAGACAGTGACGTGCAAGCTTTTCTGAAATGAAAATTTTATGATGGTTCTTGAAAAGTCATGGGAAAATTTTGAAATCTTGTCCATGAGAATGTGTGGGAACCCTGTTTATCTCTGTAGTAATCCCACCCATAATGTTGTCATCCACAGGTAATTAAAACAAAATAAAATTACTATTATGTTACATTATCTGGAAGGTACTGCAACAGTTAATTTCATTACAAACAATGAAATTCCAGGAGTTTTCCAAAATTTCCAATGATTTATACAAACTGCATGACTTTTCCAGTCCTGGAAAATGACACTGAAATTCCATGACTTCTCCAGGTTTTCAATGACCGTGTGAACCCTGGACAGACTTTTTTGTTAAAGAGTGACATCCTTTTTGTGTAACTACAAACAGCCTTGAAATTACCATCGCTAAACCCACCTGACTCCATTTAAAAAAAAAACAGTCATTTTAGGGTGTGTATAACCAGCACATTTTCACATCTAACTGGGTGAATTAAGGGTTAATTTGAACCAAACCAGAGCTGGTGATTGATGGACCATGATGTTTTTTTTTTAGTTTTATTTTGTTTCCGTCGACTTTGAATCAAGTGTGTTTTGTGATGTTGAAATGATTGCTTATTTAAATGGAGTCTGGTGAATTGGTCGATAGCAATGTCAGGGCTGTTTCTGGTTAAACAAAAAGGTCTGTCTCTGTAGGATTCTTTCCATAAGGTTGTCAAACACTTACAATAACAATCTAAATCTGTCAGCAGCAAAACAAGCACTCTTAGTGGATGTATATTGATGGTGTTGAATGTCCTTAGTGGTTACATTGCAGCCTGTTTCGCTGCTGCCAGCTGCAGTTGTCTTTATTAGTTGTCTTTATTTGTGTCTCCTCGACACAAAAACATGAGATAAAATAGGTCCAGGTTGAAAAATACTTACATTTCCCTTTAAGTCAATGTCACTTGGGGCTGAAGACTAAAAGTTTGTAAAATTTAAAAACTCACCAGCTCACCAGACCTTTGTAACTCACTCCTAATCTCTGCTTGAAGCTAGCAGCCTTGGCTACATTAGCTGCTGCTAGCACAACACTCAAATCACTGTCTGACCCACAGGCTTGTGAATTGCATTGTGGGTAATGTAAGCTTAAGGTTTTGTAAAATAAGGCCAATAAATACTTCCCAAAATGGCAGACTAGTTCTTTACATGGTCTCACTTCAACAGCTGGATCAGGTTTCTGCTCCCTGTTGTGATTTGACGAGACGTGTAGATAGAAGCCGCACAACAAAAGACAAGTGTGAGCACAGCCCTTCATATCTTCGGTGCCTCTCATGCCATCAGCTCACTGTCCCCACATCACTTATTAAATATTACGAAAGCTCTTTGCATGAGGAGATTATCAAATCATATCCAGTGAGAAATGACTGATAATTACTGGTTAAAGTATTGTTTAGTTTATAACCCATCATATATTACATGTATGGAGGTACTGGATTTTAAAAGTTCAGTGTGACATCACTGTTTTTGTGTTGGCTCTGTATGTGCATGTTCAAACCATTTTAACTCAGTGATTTTGGTGGATAATGGAACTTCCTGAAATCGTCCCTTCAGTGTATCATGTCACATTATCTAGAATGTGGATTGGAGCCTTTATGCATTTATATTTTTTTAGAGAGCATGATAGAAAGCTGGCTGTGTTTAAGAGAAGTTATTTATTGATTACCTACACTATTCTGTGATATGTTGAAACCATTAACTGCCTGAAACTGTGTATTTGTTTTTGTCATTTTACCAGTGAACAATGACGGTGTTTTGTCAACTGCCAAAACAAGTTGAAACAAGTAGCAAGCTGTTATGAGTCTGTCATAGTTCCTGCACTGCTTCTCATCACAGGACATGAAGGTTCTTAGCTCCTCGGCCAGTCCGTCTTCACAGTTTGCCTTCCTAGTTTGGGGTTGTTTTGATTAGATAGTGATATGTGGATGCAGCACAGTGTGGAAGCTTTGGCTGTAGTGTCATCATGTGTAGCAGTTTGCTTCCCATTGTCACAGTTTAGGGAAGCAAAGTATGCAAAACAAGTGCACTGCTGCACATGTGAAAAGGTGTCTGGATGTCTGTAACTCTGAATCATACTGTACATAGTTTTTAATAAATGGTAAAGGTTGTCTGTGAGGTGTCAGGGTGCTCTGTTCAAGGATAACACAAACTGATTTTACACAAAATGGTTACTAATCATGGGGAATACAACTCAGTCTCTGACAGCAAGTTGTATGATATATAATATGTGGGCAGAAGGGGTTGAGCAAAAGACTATTGAGCTGCACTGAGGAAAACGTAGGATCAATTATTGTGGGCATGTTTAAGATTGAATTACAGACCTTTGTTATGTTTGTTATAAATGGCAAAACTGGTCATCAAGCTAACCAAACAATTTTGTCTTCCAGTGGAAGATTAGTTAGCAAAATTTAAATATTTTGGAATCATAACCCAACAAATCCTATATTACTTTTGAACCAACATCAGCAACTTATCATTTTATTTACACAACAAAAAAGCATTTTAATAAAGGTTACAATAATGTGACTTTTTCTTGACAATTATTGAAAAACTAGACTAAAACTTGTATTACAAAATTCAATTACATGTTTTATAACATTCCATGGCGTACTATACGATGACTTTTGAAATTAAATTGTTTATGAGACTGTATACTATGGCATACTATACTAAAAATATTTTTTGCATACCAAGCCAACTTTTGGAATGACATTTTTTTGCAGACTGGACTATGACGTGCCATTTGGTTGCCATTTTATACTACGATGGTTTGTTATGCCGTTTTGATGCCATACTATACTATGACGCTTTTTACACAATTTTGAGGCCTTACTATACTATGACCTTTTTTACGCCATTTTGATGCCATATTATACTATGACGCTTTTTACGCAATTTTGAGGCCTTACTATACTATGACGTTTCTGAAGCTGTTTTGATGCCATACTGTACTATGACGTTTTTTATGCCATTTTGATGCCATACTATACTATGACGTTTCTGAAGCTGTTTTGATGCCATACTATACTATGACGTTTTTTACGCCGTTTTGATGCCATACTATACTATGTCGTTTCTGAAGCTGTTTTGATGCCATACTATACTATGACGTTTCTGAAGCTGTTTTGATGCCATACTATACTATGACCTTTTTTACGCCATTTTGATGCCATACTATACTATGACGTTTTTTATGCCGTTTTGATGCCACACTATACTATGACGTTTCTGAAGCTGTTTTGATGCCATAATATACTATGACGTTTTTTATGCAGTTTTGATGCCACACTATGCTGTGAAATTTTTTACACCATTTTGAGGCCTTACTATACTATGACGTTTCTGAAGCTGTTTAGATGCCATACAATAGTATAAGGCTTTTTTATGCCATTTTTAGGCCATATTATACTATGAAGTGTTTTTCTACATTTTGGTGCTATACTATACTATGACGTTTTTTATGCAGTTTTGATGCCATACTATACTATGATGTGTTTTTCTACATTTTGGTGCCATACTATACTATGACGATTTTTACATCATTTTGATGCCATACTATACTATGACGTTTTTATGCCGTTTTGATGCCATACTATACTATGACGTTGTTTTACACCATTTTGATGCCATACTATACTATGACGTTTTGTACACCATTTTGACACCATACTATACTATGACGTTTCTTATGCCGTTTTCATGCCATACTATACTATGATGTTTTTTACGCCATTTTGATGCCATACTATACTATGCCGTTTTTTATGCCATTTTGATGCCATACTATACTATGACGTTTTGTACACCATTTTGACGCCATACTATACTATGACGTTTCTTATGCCGTTTTGATGCCATACTATACTATGACGTTTCTTATGCCGTTTTGATGCCATACTATATGATGACGATTTTTATGCCATTTTGATGCCATACTATACTATGACGTTTTTTATGCCATTTTTATGCCATACTATACTATGTCGTTTTTTAGGCCATTTTGATGCCATACTATACTATGACGATTTTGATGCCATTTTGATGCCATACTATACTATGACGTTTTTTAGGCCATGTTGATGCCATCCTATACTATGACGTTTTGTACACCATTTTGATGCCATACTATACTATGACGTTTTTTAGGCCATTTTGATGCCATACTATACTATGACGTTTTGTACACCATTTTGATGCCATACTATACTATGACATTTTTTATACCATTTTGACACCATACTATACTATGACGTTTTGTACACCATTTTGACGCCATACTATACTATGACGTTTCTTATGCCGTTTTGATGCCATACTGTACGATGACGATTTTTATGCCATTTTGATGCCATACTATACTATGATGTTTTTTTATGCCATTTTGATGCCATACTATACTATGACGTTTTTTAGGCCATTTTGATGCCATACTATACTATGACAATTTTTATGCCATTTTGATGCCATACTATACTATGATGTTTTGTACACCATTTTGATGCCATACTATACTATGACATTTTTTATACCATTTTGACACCATACTATACTATGACGTTTTGTACACCATTTTGATGCCATACTATACTATGACGTTTTTTATACCATTTTGCTGCCATACTATACTGTGACGTTTTTTATGCCGTTTTGATGCCATACTATACTATGACGTTTTTTTACACCATTTTGATGCCATACTATACTATGACGTTTTTTTTTTTGCCATTTTGCTGCCATACTATACTATGACGTTTTTTATGCCGTTTTGATGCCATACTATACTATGACGTTTTTTTTTTTGCCATTTTGCTGCCATACTATACTATGACGTTTTTTATGCCGTTTTGATGCCATACTATACTATGACGTTTTTTTTTTTTGCCATTTTGCTGCCATACTATACTATGACGTTTTTTATGCCGTTTTGATGCCATACTATACTATGACGTTTTTTTTTTTTGCCATTTTGCTGCCATACTATACTATGACGTTTTTTATGCCGTTTTGATGCCATACTATACTATGACGTTTTTTTTTTTTGCCATTTTGCTGCCATACTATACTATGACGTTTTTTATGCCGTTTTGATGCCATACTATACTATGACGTTTTTTTTACACCATTTTGATGCCGTACTATACTATGACGTTTTTTATGCCATTTTGCTGCCATACTATACTATGACGTTTTTTATGCCGTTTTGATGCCATACTATACTATGACGTTTTTTTTTTTGCCATTTTGCTGCCATACTATACTATGACGTTTTTTATGCCGTTTTGATGCCATACTGTACTATGACGTTTTTTATGCCGTTTTGATGCCATACTATACTATGACGTTTTTTTACATCATTTTGATGCCATACTATACTATGACGTTTCTTATGCCGTTTTGATGCCATACTATACTATGACAGTTTTTTTAGGGCATTTTGATGCCATACTATACGATGACGTGTTTTTTACACCATTTGGATGCCATACTATACTATGACTTTTTTATGCCATGTTGAGGCCAATACTATGCCATGATGTTTTTCACACCATTTTGATGCCATACTATACTATGGCATCTTTTTCACCATTTTGATGTCATACTATACTATGACGATTTTTATGCCATTTTGATGCCATACAATATTTCGACGGTTTTAATGCCATTTTGATGCCATACTATACTTTGACGTTTGTTATGCTATTCTGATGCCATAATACACTATGACGTTTTTTAGGCCATTTTGAGGCCATACTAAACTATGACGTTTTTCACACCATTTTGATGCCATACTATACTATGATGTTTTTCATGGCATATTGATGCCATACTATACTATGACGATTTTTACGCCATTTTGATGCCATACTACTATGACGTTTTTTGTGCCATTTTGAGGCCTTACTATAATATGACGTTTTTTAGGCCATTTTGATGCCATACTATAGTATGATGTTTTTTTGGCCATTTTGATGCCATACTATACTATGACGTTTTTTGTGCCATTTTGATGCCATACTATAGTATGATGTTTTTTTTGTGCCATTTTGATACCATACTATACTATGACGTTTTTTGTGCCATTTTGATGCCATACTATACTATGACGTTTTTTAGGCCATTTTGATGCCATACTATAGTATGATGTTTTTTTGTGCCATTTTGATACCATACTATACTATGACGTTTTTTTGTGCCATTTTGATGCCATACTATACTATGACTATTTTCACACCATTTTGATGCCATACTATACTATGACTATTTTCACACCATTTTGATACCATACTATACTATGACGTTTTTTGTGCCATTTTGATGCCATACTATACTATGACAATTTTTAATGCCATTTTCATGCCATACTATACTATGATGATTTTTACATCATTTTGATGCCATACTATACTATGACGATCTTTATGCCATTTTGATGCAATACTACTATGACGTTTTTTTTACACCATTTTGACGCCATACTATACTATGACGTTTTTTGTATCATGTTGAGGCATACTATACTATGACATTTATTATGCTACTTTTCTTCCATCAATGTAAAGTTTACTGTATTCTCAGTTTTCTGAGACACTTTGCTATGACATGTTTTGTTATCTGACTATTGATATAATTCAACACAAAAGGTGCTAAATGAAAAAAACCCACATCGAGAAATAAGACACTGAAGTCTGACGTTCTTAATCAAATTCCAAGTGTAAACAGTGCAACTTTTATTGATTTATTTTAAAAGAAATTTCTATGACACAGTGCTGACGTTGCTCTGCACACTGACAAGTGATGACATACAGTTTTAGGCCACACTAACAACCAGTTTTATTTGAGTGCTGTCAAACAACAGTTGAAAACAAGCGTGCATCTAATTGTCAAAAAAGGAAAAAAAAAACTGTGCAAAGAAATGCCTGCAAGTCAAGAGATGACAAAAAATGATACAGTGAAACTCGTCACTATGCGGCTTAATTTTAAGTTTGTGCAAATGTGAAATTAAAGCTGTAGTCGAACGATGGTAGCAGTGCCACATGTGACACAGGTTTTCAACCGTTTGATGTTAAAACTAAACTTGTCAAACTGCAGACTGAGGCTTCAGGGAAGCATTAGGTTCAATATGACATCAGTACTTTTAGTATTTGACATTAACCTCATGTCTACGAGTCAGTAACAAGCCTTTTTTGCATGTTGTTGCCCATTTACTAGAAATCACACACACTATTATATCATGAAATCATTAACTGTTCCAGAGACAGGTAAATCTGATAATCACTCACAATATCATGCAAAAACTGCCCAACTGCTTCCACTTTATCAAATGTCAGGATTTTTTTAAAGATTTTTATCATCAGAAAATAAAAGGTACCCTGTGATTTTTTTTGGTAACAGTACTGTTTACATTCACCGATTAGTAGACTGTATATCTTAGAGGTCTAACAAATGTGTTGAATGCATGGTGTAAAACAATTTTTTTGGAAGAATCTCAAACGTATATTGCTTGTATCCTTGTTTACTACCTAGCAGTCTAATTCTTATTTCTTGTCTTTGTTGGCACATTGCTGTTTCTTGGCATGTCACTGCCACCAAGTGTTGATCAGTAGAAAAGCAGAAAGCCATCAGCAGGACTGCGTTTTGCATCACCACTGTGAGATACCAACCAAAATTGGGACCAAACTGAAAAAACACCAGTTCTGTTACACTATCACTGATCAAAAACTCCACAGGGTACCTTTAAAAAAAAACAAACAAAAAAAAATCTGCTAGTCAGGTAAAACTATTTCAAGAGGTCACCAAAATAACTGAAAGAATAACGGAAAATAAAAATAATTGTTAGCTTCAGCCCTAATACTACAGCCAACCCTATCTCAGAGCAGGACTCAGAATCCTCCCCTCCAGGTAGCCTTTGGTTTCTGTGTGTGTGTTCATTTCACTACTGCAGCATCAAAGTTCACTTGCAGAGACTTGAATCTTGCTTGAGAAAGCTAATCCTCACAGCGGACATGTCAGCATTTACTGTGCTTTCCTCAAAGTCAATCATTGTTGCTGGGTAATGCCTTAAAAAGTGTCAACATATGACACTTACTGTAGCAATCCCCCACAACAATGACGCAACAACTTTGACATAAACAGACTCAGACGTGATGTTCACTGTGAAGATTACCTGCTACGAGTATGTGCAGGCTGATTTTAATGCAATGCAAAGACTGTCTGGAGAAGTTGGAAAACAACAAAACAAAAATCTTTGCAGTTAGAAGCAAGAATATAGAGGAAAAACACTTAATTTGTAGTAAATGGGCTTAAAGGAATATTTCACCTCTCAAATGACCAACTGAATATTTATCACTTACCCTGCATGACATTGACTTTGAAGAAATATCTAATATCAAAATATCCGTAAAAACAACTCTTGCAAGTCTCATTTATCCAGTTGTTTGCCCAGTACTTAAAGTGAAACTTATCGTTGCTCTCTTCAAAGCCACTACCAGCAGTTTCTCCTCCATTGTTTACTCACTGTAAACTTGTTGTCATGACCACCACAGATGGCCCGCCTCTAAAATAATCTGATTGGACAATAGGGGAAAAGATGATGAAAGAAAGAGATGACGTTTTTTCAATTTGAGTTCCGATCGCTCTGGCAAAAACGACAGGTGCCAAGAGCGCAGAAACACAAGGTGTGTGGCAAGGCAAAAGCCGCAAGCAAAAAGATTCACTCTCATTAAAAACAATTACAAAAAGCCGCCTCCAGCTGCAAAAACGCTTTCTGTGTGATCAGGGCCTAACACCTCAATTCATCAAAAACTTTTTCTGTTGTTGGATTCTTCGTTCATCAGAGACGTGCAACAAAAACAAAGTGTCCCTAACAAAGTTAACATAACACAGGGCAAGTTTACAGATGGTCATTTGGGTGGTGAAATATTCCTCTAAACATGACGACAGCAGAATTGTTCTGTAACCTCAGCATTGACAGCATTATATCATTATGGCTGTTGTGGAAGTAACTGTTAACAAGCCTCTGCGCTGCCCACAACTGTGTACAACTTTCTCCCAAACCTACGTTACACCAAAAACACCATTCTGACTTAAAAGGCACAGACATGTGTAGTTATAAGAGTAAAGTTTGCACTATGATTGAAATCTAAAATATTTAACTCACAAGCTTTGACCTACAATGCAACCCTTGACCACAGCTGTAGACGCCGCTAATCTAATGCCTCTCAACACCCTGCATCCCCCCCTCAGCATCAACAGTATTTTCAATCTGAAAGAAAAACAAAACAAAAAAACATGGCTGGTACTTAAGTACTTTATCCACCTGGTGGAAGTGCTCATAAATGTTATTTAACTGTATTTTTTTTTTTTATCCCTTTGAGTCATTAAAAAGAAGAAATAGACTGAGACTCTTGGCCACTTTCTTCATCTGGGTCCCCAGAAATATTTGATGAGAGAGCAGCCGCGCTGTAAACAATTAACCACTGCTGATGTGAAGGAGCTCCTGATCACACGAGGGAGAAAATCCTGAGAGCGACAACTCGCTTCATTTCCCTTCTCTTGTGGAAATCAATGGAATCATTCATCTATTCTCTTTTCGTGTGTCCATATCTTTTGTATATGCAAACTCTTTTCATCTAATAAGAAAATATTTGTGGAAGGTTAAATGAAAATATACAATTATTAATACAATAGAGTACAGAGCTATATGTTAAAGGTGATTAAAAAAACAGGTTGATTGTATCTCCCTTTACAATGCGCGCATTTTCCTTGGTTTAAAGGCAAGAGGTAAAGTGTATAAGAAGAAGGCAGCCTGTTCTGTCATCCAAAAGGCTGGTGCTCGAGGATTAGGCGATTGCTTTTGCTTCTGGTAAGAAAGCCTCCCAGTACTTTATGAGCTACGGAAAAACAGAGACAACAATGTCATTTATCATTAACAGACAAGAAGTGGTTAATATTTAGGATCTATAACAGATGCGCTACAATATTTCCTTTTCCTGACATCATGTAAAAAGAAACCAAATCACTGATACCTCGCTTGTTAGCTTGTTTTTTTTTTCTTTTCCTAAAATATTCCATCTAAAAATCATCCTTCAATGGTCCCAGGAATACTGCACATCACCATATCTATGATTTATATTTACACTCTTTTCCATTTGTTACTTTTCATTTGAATATATTAAAATTCACACTTATTGCAATGCTGCACTGATGAAGTCTTTCTAAATAAGATCACCAACTTCAAACCCTTTAAATATACATAGGAAATGATTTTGTGACATCAGAGTCACATACATACATACACTGACTGGTTTTACAAGACGAATATTCGATTATGGAAATGTTAAACATTGATGTTTGACGGGAGACACTGTCGACACCCACCTGCTGCTGAGACTGAAGCAGACACTCCAAGTAGTTAATTATCTCTCGTTTACAGTTCTTGGCTTTTTCTTTCTGTTTGGTTAAATTAAGAATAAAAACATTAATTAGTAATAAGTAACATTTTCAGCTGTGCAGTAACTTATGCAATGAAACGATGGATCAGCACCTCAAAGCGGATGACTTCCTTGCGCACAGTTGCAGAAACTCTTTCAAAGTCTCTCTCGTACTGCGTCACTTTGGCCTCCCACTGGTGACAAGAAGAGAGGAAACGTTTAAAGTCCCGCAGTACAGAGGCACATTCATGTCAGGATATTAAAAGAAAAGAAATATAAGCAATGCTAAAAAAATAGAAACAGAGAAAGTCAGTAATGGAACTCTAAAATGTATTTTCTTAAATCAGTTATGATATTGAGATAAAATGGTGTTCAAGTATCTCATATGCCACACAAAGAACGTCAGATAAAAATGACTGAACTTCTGATTCACCGTCTCAAATTAATGTCTCACAAACTTTACTTTGAAAGTCCAAAAATGTGACTAACTTTGAATATTTTTTTTCTTTTATTTTTACAATCCATTCGTTACTGTTGCGCATTACTGTAATCACATTACATCTGTCAGTAACACACTGATGTAGCAAGTTACTGTTGTCATCTCAATAATCACATTACAGTTACGGATCAAACAATAACGCTGTTTCTTGGAATCCACAGGTTCAATTATCTGCATAATGGACAATTAGAGAAAAATCATGAAATGTGCCAGAAACAGCGTTGCCGTCCAGAGCGCCCGTTCAGAGGCTCTTCAGCTTGGACAGTCTTGTGCTGACTCAGAGGAGGAACAGTTTGCCTGACAAACAATTTGATGATCTCCTTCTCATGAGGTGTAACCACTGCTTTAGTGATAAACATGTAAAATAAGCTGCTGGACTTATCTGCTACAAAGCTGTGGTTTTGTGTGTGAGTGACATGATTGAGTTTGTTTTGGCTCGTTAAATGCAGTTTATATCCCATTTAAACATGTTTTTTTTTTTTAAGACTGTCATCATGTAATTGTGTGAGGAAGGCCAGTCTTTGATTAGACCTAGTGATGTATTATTTTAAGGCAAATAATATTTGTAAGAGGTGGTGACCCATATTAGCATTAACTAACTCTGCAGCCCCACAAACTCCTCCATATATCATGAGTATAGTACAGGTGGGTCGGACCTGAATGGAATGTCAGTAAAAAGGAAAAATAAATACAGTTTGCTAAAGGGGGAAAAATTCTTTATCAGTGATTGTACCATTAAAAATCACATTTAAAAATGGGGCTTTTCGTCTATTTACATTACGTTAAGTTTCTCATTAATCTAGGGAGGATTACGTAGAATAACCTTTACAGAAATTACCGCCTAAAAATATACAAGCACAGACACAAACATGAGGAGTAAAGCCAACAAAACAGCACAGTGTGACCACTATCTAAAGCAGCTTTCTTAAATGTGATTAAAAACATTTCTGGGAAACTTGAGTTAATACAAAAGTCATTTTTCTTATTTTACAATCCTGGCAAAAAATTAAAAAAATTTTGAGTAGCAAATCTGAGTTTTCTGTTATAAGGGCGACCTCTTTTATGTGTTGAGATAGTTTCATTTTTGAGGCCGTTATAGTAATGCAATAAGTAGTGTTACAAATTACTTTCCAGAAGGAATAATCAAATAAAGTAATGCATTACTCATTTTTAAAAGAAACGAGACCGGTAACATGTGAAACATTACTATTTTGAGTAAGAACAGCAACACTGTTTGATATAAACAGGAGTAAATATTACTGTTTTTCTTTCAGGTGTATTGTTTGGTTATGGTGATGTATTTATCTGTAAATATTGATGGTTAAAAGCAGCCTTGTCAGACAGATTAAGGCGCTTTAGCATAACAGAAAAAACTTAAGTATTCAATTTCTTGCCGAGACAAAAAGAATGTTGCTTTAGCACAGCAAAATAGAATGTAAAATCTAATTTATTTGCTTTGCTGTATCCAGAAAAAAACTAAGTTAATAGAAAAATACTGAAGTGATTAAAATCAAGTTTAACTCCATTTGTTTGATCGTGCTTCCTGTTTCTGATAAGACGAACACAATGATACAGGAACAATATGAAGGCTTTTCAAGAGGCTCATTATTCATGACTCAAACATTGTTCTCAATCTTGGAAGAAAGAAAACACACATCAAACTCCAGCACACAAGTTATTTTCACTGTGTTGACTTTGGCCTGTGTTGTACCTCAGCGATCTCCTCTTTGGCCAGCTGCAGTTTGTCGGGCTTGTTGGCCCACAGCAGTTTGGCCTCAGTCTCCCTTTTCTTCTGCAGCACAGTCTGAGCATCCTGCCAGCGCTGCCACGCCTTCATCCGGTGATCAAACGACCCCTGCAGGTCACACACACACACACACAGAGGATCATTTCATGTTTATATTTAGCTATTTACTTTTGCCATGAAGCTGAGGATCTTATCCACCACAAGTGAAAGTGCTCCTGTTACTTTTATTACTGTGGGTCATTTTTAAACTATTTAAGGATTCATTGCTTCTTAAGATGTCCAGATATCATTAGAAATGATTTTCTCAGTACCCTCACGGCTCCGAGCAGGCGGATGTAATCTGCGATCAGTTCTGCAAAGCCGAAGGTGTCGTTCGCAGCCTGTTCTTGGTGCAGCTGCTCCATCTTGTCCTCCACCTCGGCCAGCTGAGAGAGAGCTCGGGACAGAGCAGTGTTGTCCTCTGCGCTGCCCAGCATGGCCGTGCTTTTGGCAAAGCTGGCTGTGTTTAACGACAGCTCTGGAGGGGAGGAGAGCCAAACATTAATTTGAAACAGATGTTTTCCACTCAGAAACAACAGAGAAACAAGTGATGAAAAATAACACTTTGTAAAGAAGTAAAGAGATGGTTATATTAAAAAAAGTGCTTCCATTAGGCTTTAGTGAGAGTTGGTTTCATACTTTCATACTGAGGAGACCGAAAAGCATCAACTGCCAAATAATACACAAAGTCAACTTGCTAATATCCGGTCAAAATTTGTTCACTGAACCTTTTGAAATATTTCCATACTGTCCAGTTTCTGATACCAGCTCATGTCATGGTGAAGGACACTGGATCTCATTGTGAATGTCACCATAGCGTTGAGCAATATGAGCAAAAATTCACATCTCTGTATTTTCAGGCTGAGGGACGATACAAATTATATATCTCGGTATTTTCTATGAAATGGACTACATGTTCAGCTACAAGTCAAAGCCACATCTGAGATGTCACAAGCACTATTGGAAAAAAGTCTAAATCTATATCTTGCTTGAAAATATACAGATATATCGTACATAGTCGTTACATCGCCCAGCTCTGTCACCATGAGAACTTGGTGTCAGAATGATCCTCCTCCACGGCTCAAAATCAGGCTCAAACATAATTACGACACTAATGGAAGGCAGATCTTTTACTGGTTGGTAGGGAGACGACTAACCTTTCCTGTGGACGACCAGAGATTCCACCAGCGCGTGGAGCTTCCTGAACTGCTGGTCTGCAGACTCCACCTCCTGCAGCTTCTCCTCAAACCACTGCAGCAAAACAGAGTTAGAGAGTTAGTCAGTACAGCTTAACTATCAAGGACAACTGTTACACCAGTAAAGGCTGAGCTCAATAATATTGCAAAGCCATGTTACTAAGGATACATCAAACAACTGTTTGAAGACAACAGACAGACAGACAGACGGATAGATAGATCTAGATTTTTTCAACCTTTCTGTGGTTATTAAAGTGAAATTATTAGAATTTTTGTATACAAGTGAGTCACGTGAATCTGATTCAGTTTAAATACTTTCCCAGACATTCCAGAATTACACAAGAACCCTGATCCTGATCATACATGTATGCACACTGTGACTCTTTGGTGCTTTCAGAGAAAAGCGTTGAGCTTAAAACACTCCAGTCCAGTGCAGTTTAATGTACGTATCTTTTTTTGTGTGTATTCAGCTGGAATAAAGTCTCCCTTGAATATCTGAATAAGCTCTATAAATGCATGTGTGTGGTACTTTAAGCTCAGATGAAGAGGAACTCAGTGTCAGTGTCTTTATAAAACAGCTCTTCACAAACAAAGTCTTTGATCAAAGGGACTGGCTGCCTCGTCTACAGCATTTAGTGAACTATGGTGCCATCTAATAAATATGCCAAATGTTACCTTGAACCACAGCAAACACAAAAAAGCACTAGACATAAAAAGATTTATTCAAAACCACCAGATAACTCTAGAAAATGTGTCTGATCATTTAAGCTAATTATAAAAACTGTCATAACAAAAGAAAAAATGTGTAAATTCTCATTGGAATAAATTCAGATGAATCATGAAACTCAAACAAGTTAACAGTCTAATGTTCTTACAAATGTCAGGCCACTGTGAACCCCCCCCCTAATGTTTTGGCACTGTGCCTTTCAGTGCTTCAACCCGACCATACTGGCAGCCTTTGACTGAGCTTGAAATGTTCTGCTTTTTACTGGAAAACGCAGATTTCCTCATAACAAAAATGATCTGCTGCTCTCAACGGTTTCCATTCTGAAGAAGCCCTGATGCAGCGAGAGTGTCTGTTTACAGCTGAACTCACCACGTCTGACTCATTCATCTTGATGGTCATTTTACTGACAGCATCTGTTGCTTTGTTGATCATCTTCAGAAAGCCGGCGCCGCTCAGAGCCTGGGTGCTCACTGCTCTGGGCAACTGAAGAAACACACACACACACACACACACACACACACACACACACACACACATTTATTACAATACAAACACCAACCAGACTGCACTTAAAAATATACTAAAACTTGAGATACACAAAGGGATCAAGCAGAATGAAATGGCAGGGGAATAATACATCCCTCTTAGACTTGTTCTCTCAATTTAGACACATAATTTCTAGATGCCATAAAGATTATTTTATCAGAAAATTATCACATGCTACATCACAGAACATGTTTGTCTCCAAACTCAATTTCAGCTTACTTCCTCTCTCTCCAGGAACTCTCTGACATCTGGATCCTGGATCAGCGACGGGTGATTTACCACTCTCTGGAGATACCTGCAAATGGGAGGAAAAAAGCGCCTCAGTTTCATGTTTTCTATGAGTAGGGCAATTTCAGACCTATCTCCACAGTGTTGTGTCAGTGCTATGGAAAGATCAGAAAGCACATGTTATAATTCTGCTGTAGGGTAAAAACTGCTCTGGCTTGTTTGAATTCTTTAAATTAATAACAATCGTCCTGGGTGTCCCAGGATGCAGCAGCAGGGCACTTGCAAAATAGTTTCAGAGGGGAAGTGGTATTGGAACATTTGCATGTGGGGAGTCGAGCACTGTCACTAAAATCTCTCTCTAATATCTCTCAGTATCAGATATTTGTCAATTATGTCATTCAACTTTTAGTGCTAAAAAAGACAAACATAATTTGATTATCGTTGCCTTAAAGGTGAAATTTGACCATTTTTGGCTCTAGAGGAGCTCACTGGAGCTAGTATAAGTGGCTCTTGCAGAAACTGAGCATAGCGTTAGTTCAGGCAGGACACGCTGCCAAGCTCAGCTCACATCCCAGCTATATTAGCTGATCTCAAACAGCCCAATCAACTGATGGAGCAGCTGACTGATGGAAGGGAGTCAGCTGATAGATCACATGATTCCTTTCTATGCAACCAGTTGGTGAATCTCATTCAGGGCGCCCTGTTTAAACTGCTCTGGCCTGCCTACTGTTGCTGCTTCCTCTGCAAGCTGCTTTGCAACCTGCCTCCACCCCAGCTCCTCCTTTTCATGCTGTGTCTGACTTATTAATGTCATTTCTGTTTGTCATTGATGCTACTCTGTTCTGTTCCCAGGGGGTCTTTACTGCTGCTCTCCCTGCCTTAGGCTTTCCATGTAGGTGTGTGGAAGAGGCTTTCTATGTAGGCCTAGGAAAGGCAGAGGGGCCCCAGAACAGAGCCATACCACCAAATTTAATGCTGCAAATGGAAATAAAGTTTTCTTTGACTTAAGTGTTCCTGACTGAACTTTGTTGTGATATCACAGAAGCTCATGTAAAGTGAAATGGATCGGTACATTGGTGAAGTCAGCATCGGTTGCACATGCCACTGCCAGGGTAAAAAGATATGGCAAATCAACTCCAACTGGCTGTGTCAGAAACAGCAGGCATGAGAGTCCCCTGAGAGAATTTCTGAGAACAATGCAGGTCTTATTGCACAATCCAAATCTTTGTCAAAACTTGCCATTTTCAGTGCGTAGGCTGTAAGCTTGGAGGTTGTTGTTGTTTGCCATGGTGATGGGGATTTAAAAAGCGGTAACACACAGATAGCAGAAGGTAGGGAGAATGCTGACCTAATAAGCCGGCCAATCTCAGGCTCACAGCCTCAGTCTACATCCAATGAGTCAGACTACAAAAGCCAAAAACACCACAACCCTTTGTACACAGAGATTACGCTATAAGGCCACTACGAAGTCCCTTCTTTATGCCTCCTTTGCAATTTAACACAGAACCAAACAACAGCTGCTTCACTCCGCTCGAATGTGTGATTATACACTGCATCGTGCCTTTGCGGAATCAAAAGAGGTGTGACTGGCGTGTTACTTACCACATACGTGTCTCCCTCTAGTGTGACATAAAACATGCTTTGACAGCGCTGTGTAAACACTAACGTGTCAATAAAAACCATTTACCATCCCCGTTATATGGCGGCTGATCTTGTTACTGTTCGGAGGGTAAGGAGCTCCCGGGACCTCATTGTTCTACCAATATGCGGACATTTATGGTCGCTGTTCTTCCTTATTGATTATTCACAGGTATTTTTTAAATCTCTCGTGGTGGATCGCACGCATAATACATTGTCCAAACGTCAAACCTGTGTCGCTGACTGTCCTGTTTATACAGACACCGTTTCAGTGCTGTCACTACCACTACCGTACGTGTCCCTATACAGCATGGCAAGGGGGTAAGGCAGCAAAAATGGGGCTTATGGTTTTGTAACTGAATTGTTCTGACACAGCTTTAATTTCATTCCTTCTCTCTTACCTCTCCAAAGCGCCTCTTCTTCTCTCAACAAAGTCTGCAGAAGAAGAATCTTCCTTTCCCACCTTCACCTTTGTCATACCTGTGTGAGACAGAACCCCTTCTTACAGCTGATGGAGATTAGATTTAAATTTAGAGTATCAGAGGAAACAGTAAATCCGAGTCAGCCTACCCAGGATGCTCTTCTCTGGTGGTGGAGGCACGATGTATCCATTTGGTCCATGTTTTTCAGACAGCTTCTCGTAGAGGCCGAGGAAGTCGCTGAAGCGTCGCCTCACTGTACATACCTTATTACGGAACATGGGCAGTTGGCTCTGAAATATTAATATTGGTGAAATTTGGTGAATTACTACCATTAGATTCTGATATAATCTAGGTTTGACTTAAGACCACTGCTTGGGCGTTCCTCTTACAATATGCTGACCAGCATTTCCTCTCTTGGCACATAGTTACAACACATCTGATGAGTAACTGTGCTAACGTCCTCTGGATTAAAGATGACCAGCTTTAGTTCAAGTTGAATGCTGTATATCGACAAGTATTTACCTGTGTGGTTACTTTGTAGGCCATGTAAGCATTCATCCCGTCCCCTAAAGAAAACAACAATTAAAGTCAGTACAAAAAAAGACTTAAGGAATATAACTCAAGGATAAAGCTGCATGTGAGTTGATTTATGCTGAACTGTCACTACTTTCTCTTCTGGTTTCCTGTGCCTTATTCACAAGTTTGAAATGATCAAATCGAAGACTCAGGTACCTCAGAGTAAACTTTGCTTGCTTTATGTTTACAATGCACAAACCAGTTTATTACAGTGACCTGTATACGCCAAAATATATTCTTTATTCAAAAGAGAATAACACAATATACATCCCACCTATTTTTTCAGGGTCTTTAACAGAGACAAAGATCTCAAATTTGTCATCCTGCTCTTCTTCTTCCTCTTCTTCCAACTGAAACAAACAGAAAATGAATCACAGCCAGTCGCAGCAATCTGCTGTCACCAAGCACTTCTATTAAACAGTCAATTTAATTTTCTTTCAGCAGAATTGGGATTTTTTGGGCGGGAAATCTTAACTGTTTTAGTAATTTTGAAACTTTTGTTCTGATGGGTGTTAAACGTGCCAAAAAAATGCGAATTCAACAACTGACTCTTCTTAAAATTCTGATAAACTTCAGAAGCAAATCTCTGAACTTGAACAGTTTTCAGTCATTACTTGGTGGCAGTCACACTGAGAATTTCGCTCTGGGATTAGATATGCGTCTGTGTACCTCCTCCAGGGCAGCAGACTGTGGCTTGGCCAGGCTGGCAGCTGCTGACAGAGAGGGGGCGGACGCAGACGGTTTGGCCGTCGCATCTTTCTTTCTCTCGTCCCGTGGACTGTCGAGGGAAAGCTCCACTGTGGCTTCTGTTAGAGAGAAAAGGGAAACCAGACTGAGGTCATTACATGCTGAATGGAAATGTGTAGACAGATGACCATTATTTACTTAAAATCCTGGCCACAAATAAATATGCAACTGAATGCACTGATATGGACTTTGAACACCTACAGTTTGTCTTTTCTGCTTACAGTTTAACACAGGTAATCATGTGGACCAGTACCTGAAAACTGACGTGCCTAATTTATGGGACAGTTAGAGGGGAACTTTATAAGGAAGTTGGATTGCAGGTGTTGGAGAGAACTACTGACTAATACTGAAACTTAAAACTTAAGATTTTTAAACAATATGAACTAAACTGAAACAGGCAAACCCACTCTGGAAACAAATGGGCTGTTTCAGACAGTGACCATAAAATAAATGCCTGGTTTAAATCTCACCATGAACCTTTGCTGTTTGTCATTCTCTGTCTGTCTATGCTCATTTCCTGAAAGCTTTCTACAGTCCACTATCTAATAACGGCAAACATACCTCCAAAAAATAAACACTGGAAAATACAATGCAAACTGAAAGGCCATAATATGACCATCTGGTGCTTTTAAATTATGGCTGGTTCTGGTTATGTTTTTACTTCCAATAAGTCCCTTATTGAAAATAAACTTTTTTGAGTGTTTGTTTTACTTAAAATAAAAGTAAAAAACAAAATAAATCATTCTGCATAAGTATTTGTACTTTCAGTACATTTTCATGCTCATACTTCGAATTCAGGACTTTTTCTAGTAAGCATTTCAACACTGTGATGTTGCTTGTAAATGTCTGAGTACGACGCCTACTACTGGTTTCTGTTTAGAAGAATAACTTGATGTTAATTTATCATCCTCTACAAAAGTAAACTGAAAGATAAAAACAAGGTTTCTTAGTCTGACCCCTCTGCAGAGGACATAACCTAGCATTCTGAAGTCTTGTTTGTTGTTCAGGCCTTCACACACGTTTAATAAAAGCCAGCAGATTTCACTGAATTCCTCAAAGAGTACTTCTTCACAGTGTTACTGATAATGACAGTAATGTTTGTGTTTGTACTCTACAATATATGAGTGGTTGAAGGGGAAGAAAGAATTGTTTTCATCCTAGAAACAGCACACATGACTTTGAGTGTAATTGATCTCCCATGTTCAAATGAACTGAAGTATGAGGATAAACACTTGAGAGTCTGAATGAAAGACTTTTTGCGTCATGTGAACACTCCCTTTGTCACTATGGCTGCTTTCAGACCGAGAGTTGTCTTCCTTTGGTCTGAATCAGGGACTTATTTTGTTACAAAGTTGTATAATAGCCTAGAGTTGGTTCGTGTTCTCACGGCAGCATTTACAAGCGGACCAGATAAAACGACTAACATAAGAAAGCTGCTCTTGATTGGTCAGAATTTCCATGTGAGAAAAATACAGGAAGTAAACAAAACGAAGAAGAGTACACTTGCAAGATAAATGTGACACTTTCTAATGTCACAATGGAGGGACAACTCCAGGACTGTAACATGCTCATGTTTAACCCAAACAATGTGTCATGTGACTGCAGTTGGTTCAGGTCGAGGAAGGAACACGTTCTCACCACAGATGAACCGCACCAGAGTTCGTTTGTAACCGGACCGAGACCCCCTCTTCAAGAAGGTCTCGGTCCAGTTGTCTTGGTGCACACCTGAGTGTGATCGCTGTGTTCACACCTGCCCAAATGAACTGCACTTAGGGGGCAAAAAACACTTGAGTTTGAATGAACTGAACCAAACAGGGCAGGTGTGAAAGCACCCTTATGCTCCCCTTAGAATACCAAATCCTAAAATCCCAATAATGTAAGATATCAAGAAAAATAGTGGACCCACCTGCAAATATATCCGTCTCCTCTTCAGAGTGGACTCCGTTAGTCTTGGAGTTGACAGTGCTGGTGGTTTTGACGCTGGGCACTGTGGTGACAGCTTCCTCAGTGAAGATATCAGCGGGTTCTGCAGGACTGCTCTCCAGCAGAGGCCCCCCTGTGCTGCTAACATCAGCAGCAACTTTGGTTGTGACAGGTTTGTCCTTCTGCTCTTTGCTGACGGTTTTCTTCGAGGTGGCACCCAGCGGCTCACCGAACAGATCCTCATCAGGTTCACCGAAGAGGCTTTTCTGTGGCTGCTTGGCAGGTTTAGTCTGCCGAGATTCTGTGAACAAGTCGCTTCCCTCATCTTCAAACAGGTCGACTGTTGCCCGGGTGGGTATTTTGGCTTCAACGACGGGTGGAGCGTCACTAAGGAGGTCAACCAAAGGGTCGACAAATTTCTCACTGGCAGGTGGTGGCTGTTGCGTGTCGCTGGCTGGCATATCATCACTGAGGTCGAGGATTGGATCAGTGGAAGTTTCTTTTGCTTCCTGTTCCTCATCACTTCCTGTTTTCCCATCAGCAGGTGGATTTGTAACATCACTGGTCACTTCATTTTTATCGGTTGCTGCTTCGACGGTAACATCTGCTACCAGAACTTCCTCTTGTGGCGCTTCAGTTTCACTTCCAAATATATCCTCAAAATCATCAGAGGGTTCATCTAGAGGAAGCCGAGTTGTGTCTTTCACTGCGTCTGCAACGGCACTTTCAGCTGCAACTGGCTCATCGGGAGAGTCGATTATGTTGTTTGTAAGATCAACGAAATCATCCGAGGGTTCGCTGGCGACTTCGCTCACTGGTTTGGTTTCTGTTTGGCTGCTGATGGGCTCGATTAGTGGAGCGTCCATGATGTCGGTGGGAGGCTCTGTCGTAACATCACTGGGATCGCTGGCAGGTGGCTGTGTAGTGTCCACTTCGATCAGTGGAGGGTCGCTCTGCAGATAAGGGAGGAAAGATTTTGTTTAGAGTATTTAAATTATCTGTAATGTCTTCTGAAAGTTTCTTTTGTCCGACAAACAATCCCGAATCCAGTAACAGTCACACTAAATAGAGCAAAGCAGCAATATTCACATCTGAGAAACTGGGACCATTGAGTTTGCTTGTCAGATGATTATTATTAAATAGTTGACAATTTTATATCAATCCATCAAGATTAATCAGCTAGTCCTTTATCCTCACTGTGTAATATGTTTTCCATGACTAACACAGGGATTTTACTCATACTGTAAACTTTAACAAAATCAAAATGCCCAAAATGTTATTAATCTGTTGCACAATCCAAGTCTCTGGTATCCAGTTTTAATGTTCTTAACATCCAAAACACATGTATTATCACTACAATATTACTAAGAACACGACTTCACATTTGTGATTTGGGTTGTTGATAAATAACTTCAACTTTTAATGGATTTAAGGGGAACAAACAAGAAACAATTTAGTTTAAGTGTGAGCTGTACTAGACACTGTAAGTGGTAAATGTGACTGCTTGTTTAATGTCACTCTGGATTTATGAGTGAACAGCCTGATGTTTGCTTTTGTCCTCATTTGCATGGTATTTTTCAACTTCATTCCGGACTGAGTCGCCAGATGACTCTTTTGGAAGAGCTACTTTCCGTGGAGAATGCAAGAACAAAACATTTTTTTTATCTAACTCAAGGCTACTGGGTGTGTAGCTGATAACAAAAACACGTCTTTGAAATGAGAAAGTATGTGTCTTGTAACAGAAGAAAAAGCAATGTCATGCTGAAACATTTTATCATGTTTCAGGAATAGCTTTCTCAGACGAGTGCTCATAAAGAAGGCAGTTATATAGACCTACACTTAATTGCAAGAGTATTAGGTATGCCTAGCTGATGATGCTAATACATACACAACAGTCCTGCGATAAAACGTTCTTTACTTTTACGATTCAGTTTTTGTTGAAACTTTTATAGAGTTGCTGGTCATTTCTTGAGACTGTAGTTTGTGGTGCTGCTTAATTGTTTTGTGTTATACTGAGAGGTGTTTCATTTAGTCCACCCTCACTGTAGATAACATTGGAAACACCGGTTTGCTTGATACACAGAGCAAACTAGCAGAATTAAGACGTTTCCTCATACCATAAACATTAACAAAAATCAAACTGTCCATACAGCTTTCTTAAAATATTGTTGCAGCATAATCCTACTCTTTGTTATGAAGTTATAGTCTTTACATCCAAATTGCATGTATGTATTTTCACTATAATACTGTTCAAACACAACTTCCACAATTATCTGTACTGTGTTTTAGTGAGGGGTGTAATATTTAGTTCCTCTTTAGGGACTATTCATTACTTAGGAGGGGGAAGAGGGTGGTGCAAAACCAGAGAGGCATATCAAATAATTCTTAATGCACCGGTGCGGTTGTGGTTTTATTTATTTTAAATACCCTCTAAACCCTAAATCCCACTGGCGGGTTGAAAAGGCATGTTTACTTTAAAGATCACCAAAATCACACCATTTAACAACCAGAAACTATAAAAATAGAAACAACTGTGGGATTTTCAGATTTGTGACAGTCAAAGGTGTCTATCTTAAAAATCACTCACTTTTTTTCTACATATCTCATTTAAAATTTTGCCAAAAATAAACTATTCGCACTGCACTAACCTAGGGTTGTGCAATATGACGATATATATCATGTGACAAGAGAAAAATGTCTATCGTTTCATATTTTTCTCTATCGTTTATATTGCTGTGATGCAAATTACACTTTTTATGGTAAACTTTTTATTCATTGGATTAAAATGTGCTATATCGTGATTTGTATCATTATCGGGATGTGAAATGACCTATATTGTGATGTGAGATTTTGGTCATATCACCCAGCCCTACACTAACCAGATCCTGTGAAAAAAAACAACAACATGCATGTCACTAACTTGGCTTCTTCTCTGGAGCCTTTGTGCTCCACTGTCTCACAGGTTCCTTTGAATCGTGGCTACGCCTGGATCACGTGTCGTGGTTACGCTGCTGCCGTGGTCCTGCCTGATGCCTCCTACTACTGCTATTATTATTAGTCATACTTCTACTGTTATTATACACATATGATTATTGTCACATACATATGCTATCATATAGTAATATATACTTACAACATATGCTACCACAATTACTGTTATTAATATAATAATATTATCACTAAAATTAATGTTATTGTAGCTATTGTCATGACTGTTTACTGTGCATCTCTCTGTCTCTGTCTCTCTTAATGTATCATTTTGTCATATGGATCACTGTTAATTTATCATGTTGATCTGTTCTGTGGACTCAACATCTATTGCACATCTGTCCGTCCTGGAAGAGGGATCCCTCCTCAGTTGCTCTTCCTGAGGTTTCAAACATTTTTCCCCAGATTCCCCTGATCTGTAAAACATGTCCCTTTATTAATGCACGAGACCACTGTGACTCCACTAATAACCACTGCCTGGTCCACTTCCAAACATGACTTCAGCTACACTGTTAAACACAACATCCACAACATGCTGAGTAATGTTTTCCATGCAGCGCTCGAAAAAATCAAAGACAGCAACTTTCCAATCTCTCCTCTGAACTTTGACTGTGGGAAAACATCCGGGTTCTGACCATGTGACCAGAGCTCACTCACATGACAGGAGACTGCACGAGCCAGCTTTTTAATCCTCATTCAGAAAGAGAGTGAAATTTCACTCACTTTTACATTTGAATACGAGAATCACTTCCCAAATGATGTCAACTGTCAGTGTCAAACCACACAGACCTCAGTCTCTGTAGCCTGCTGACATTAGGGCTTGCTTTACCTGTGCATGGCCTAAAAAGACTGCACACCCAAAATCTGGAAGAGGAACACCTTCAGATTTCAGTGCAAGTTAACCTGGAGGAGTTGGAGATATTGTGCACAGAAAACATCCGCATATCGTTAAGCAAATAGGAGCTTTATTAGATTACTTTGTGTCCTAATTGACCTGATCAAATCACAGTCAGCCAGTTCTCCACATTGCAACTTTTTCAGGAAGAAATCAATACCAAAATGGGCGTTTGCAACAGTGTCAAAGATCACAACAGGCTGTTTAAAAGCCACAAACTGTGACGGTAGGTGTGTTTTCTGCACCAAAACCCCCCAAAACTGCTTTGATTATTCAACTTAGAGTAAATGCTGTAAGTTAAATATCATCCGGCATGACAGTTGGTTGTGTCAACATTATTATCTCAGTTTCCTAAAAGCTAAAACAAGCTGAATGTTTGTCGACACCCTCTCAAAACTTTTGCTAAAGCGCCTCATTAGCTCTCTTTGCTGACGTTAGCTAACTAGTCAGTTAATGTCAGTTAGCCAAATCAGAGTTAGCTTAGCTTAGCTAGCTTAGCGTCAAACCAACGTTCGGACGACATACCGCGCTCAGGAAGAGGTCCTCGTCCCCGTCGTCTTCATCGCTGTCTCGGCCTCGGACTTCTTCAGTGTCCAGCACATCTTGGTCCTCGGAGTCGGGGAACGGAGGAGGACTGCGCTCCGAGCTGGTCGCCATCTTCAATCTTCTTTAAACACACACACACACACACACACATACACAAGGGGAGGCAACCGTCAACGGCTCCCCGGCTCTTCTCTGCACTGCGCGGCACCGACGTGTCTCCTTCAGCGGCTAACGTCAAAGGTGCTCATGTAAAGCTGAAGTGGTGGTTGTGCTAAGAGTCAGCCTGAAGACCGGACAGCTACCGCAGGCACAGGAGAGTGAGTGGAGGCTCGGGGAGGACGTGCCAAACGCCGCTGTCTTTTTACTTCCTGGTCCTCCTTCTTGTCAGGTTAGCTTCGCCGTTAGCCTGGCAGTCATGAGACCGATGCAGCGGCTCCAACAGTAACATGGATCTGGACAGCAGGTAGCAGGTTTGTGAAGCTAATCTAACCACAGTTCAGTGCCCAAAATAGAGACGTCTGATTTTTTTTTTTTTTTTTTTTTTGCTGGTGGGGATGACTCGTCACGTGCATACCGGAGACGCGGAGGCGCGAGAGCCTCTCCTCAGCAGTGCCTACCTGAAGCCAAACGAGCTGGACTCAGATGAAGGTAAAAGTCGCTGACACTCCATCACTTCATCACTAACTGCTGTTTGACTCAGGTTTAATTTAATAACCAGACACACAGACATATAACACACATTCAGTATATTATGCAATGACATTTTAGATATAGTGTTTTTTTTTAGTTTAAAGGGCACCAAAGCAGATTTATTTCTGTAATCATGCAACACAAGTTATCCCATATCTCAATTTAACTCCCAACAATACACAAAATATCCCTTTAAGAGTTAACTTAAGGAAGTGGTGGAACGAAAGTACATACTCAAGTGCTTTAATCAGTATTTTTGAGGTACTCTACTGAATGGGAATGCATGATATTGGATTTTTTTCCGCTGACATCCAATATGCTGATATGTAACAACTCATCTGACCAATAACCAATACTGATATCGATATATCCACATTTTTCCCTAACTAATTTTAATGATCATCAAGTCTCTTCTGTGGGTGAATTAACATCATATTATGCATGCATGCTCTTTTCATGATGGCCCACCAGCAGATGGAAACATTGGCTGATTCCGATATTTCATTTTAAAGCCTGTATGGGCCGATACCGACAATGAGAATCCCTAAAAATATCCCTCTAAGAGTCAGCCCCAGGAAGTGGTAGAAAGTGCCTAAGAACAATTTCGAGGTACTTGTACTTTACCCAATAGGAATGCATGATATTGGATTTTTGCCGATATCCAATATGGCAATATATAACAACTTATTTGACCGATAACCGATAGATAAATCTACTTTTTTCCCTACCTAATTTTAGTTATCAAGAAGTTTCTTATGTAGTGGAATGAACATCATATTATGCATGCATACTCTTATCGTGATGGCCCACCAGCAGATGGAGACATGAATTACAAGGCTTTTTAATGTATTTAATATTCATTCATTGTACAAATTAAGAAAAAGCATGTTGACCGATTGTTATAGTTACTGATATTGGACGATAATGATGATAATCCCTAAAAATATCCCTTTAAGAGTCAGCTCCAGGAAGTGCTAGAAAGTAAGCACATACTCAAGTGCTGTACCTAAGTACAACTTCGAGGTACTTGTACTCTACCCAACACGAATGCATGATATTGGAGTTTTTGCTGATGTCCAATATGCCAACTCATTTGACCAATAACTAACACCAATATCGATATATCCACTTTTTCCCCAACCTAGTTTTAGTGATCATAAAGTCTTCTCTGTTGTGGAATTAGCATCATGTTATGCATGCGTACTCTTATCGTGATGGCCCACCAACAGATGCTTTTAAATGTATGTGATATTCGTTCATTGTGCAATTTAGGAAAAAGCATGTTGGGTAACTCTGATAGTTCATTTTAAAGCCCATATTGGCCAATTCTGATGATGAGAATCCCTAAAAATATCCTTCCAAGAGTCAGCTCCAGGAAGTGGTAGAAAGGAGGTACATACTCAAGTGCTGTACCTAAGTACAATTTTGAGGTACTTGTACTCTACCCAATAAAGATGCATGATAGTGGATTTTCTGCCGATATGTAACATCTCATTTGACCAATATCTGATACCGATATCGATATATTAGCTTTTCTCCCTACCTAATTTAAGTGATCATCAAGTCTCTTCTGTAGGGGAATTAACATTATATTATACATACATACATACTCTTTTCATGATTGCCCACGTGCAGGTGGAGACATGGAAAATGATGCATTTAAATTTATGTAATATTCATTTATTTTGCAAATTAAGAAAAAGCAAGTTGGCCAATTCAGTTCATTTTAAAGTCGATATTGGCTGATACTGATGACGTGTCGATATTATTGTGCAGGCTTTAAAAGATCCCTCCAAGCGTCAGCTCCAGGAAGTGGTGGAAAGTAATTGCATACTTAAGTACTGTACCTAAGTACAATGTTGAGGTAATAATAATAATGATAATAATACAAGTGGCTGAAATGAGTTTCCTCCGTGGGGTGGCTGGGCTCAGCCTTAGAGATAGGGTAAAGAGCTCAGACATCCAGAGGGAGCACAGAGTAGAGCCACTGCTCCTTCGCATTGAAAGGGGTCAGTTGAGGTGGTTCGGGCATCTGATCAGAATCCTCCTGGACCCCTCCTGTTAGAGATGTTCAAGGCACGTCCCACTGGCAGGAGGCCCCGGGGCAGACCCAGAACACACTGGAGGGATTATATATTTCACCTGACCTGGGAACACCTTGGGGTCCCCCAGGAGGAGCTGGAAAGTGTTGCTGTGGAGAGGGATGTCTGGGGTGCTTTGCTTGGCCTGCTGCCCCCACGACCCAGCCCCGCATAAGTGGATGAAAACGGATGGATATTAATAATTAATTGGATTTATCATTATTATTATTATTATTATTGTTATTATTATACATTGGATTTATATAGCACTTTTCTTGATACTCAAAGACGCTTTACAGAGAACAAGAACAACAAAAGAAAACAAAAATGAAATAAGCCATAAGAATGGAAACAATGCAGAGAGAAAGGAGGACACAGTTTTTTAAAGGTTGTAGAAACTTGTACAAATATTGTACTTTTTACCCCACTGCATTTGTGATTACTTACTAGTTACTTTAAGTAGTGGGAAGTAATCAATTACATTTACTTAACTACTTTACTCAAGTACAATTTTGAGGCATATAATTGAGTTAGCAGTAAGACAGACAGACCAGCAAATGATGGAAAAATAAGCAGGTCATGTATCAGCTACACCGCATGAACTTTGAAAATTGTGTGGGAGTGAAAGACAGCCCATATAATATTCCAGTAAACTACAGTGGTGGAGGAGGCAGCACACTAAGATCTTAATGAAATATTCTGTAAAAGTCCTGCATTCAAAATATCATCCAAGGTACAAAGAAGTAGGACTATTAGTATCAAAGTAAAAGTACTCATTATGCAGAATAATAAATATTCTATTTTGGGTTATAGTTATTGATGCATTAATGTGTTTGTCACTTTAATGTTGCAGCTGCTACAGGTGGAGCTCATTTTAGTTGGTTTATATTTTTTTTATTAGTAGTCGGAATCTTCAAAGTAAAGCTGTCGAAAAATTGTCGTAGAGTAAAAAGTACAATATTTGCCTCCGAAACAGGAATAGGAGTACCCTATTAACTAGCATAAAATGGAAATACTCACGTAAGTGACATATTCCACCACTGTTAACTTAATACAACTCCAGTCAATACATGTTTGACAGCAGATTCCATGCTGTTTCCACTCAAAACTGATTTCTAACAGCTACCTCTGTTTTTAACATCACAATTCACAGTTGGAGAGTAAATGACACTTTCTGAGGTACACATTTTAGTCTCAATGATTTAGAATCTCCTGCAGGGGTCCTGGCCAAGTCCTGAATGTCCTCAGAACCCAAAAACTGCCCCTTTAGCTTTCAATAAAAACATAAAACAGTGCCAACATAGCTTACAATCCAGAGTGAATTGAATTAAACGATTAATCAATTATAGAAATAGTGGCTGATTGTATCATGCACATGTTGAAACCACTCCTATACTGGAATACCTCCTGACCTCAGATTTCCTGTTTGTCAGTTAATTCATAGTAAATTGGTGTTCTGAAAATCATCAACTGTCATTAAACTAACTTTGAGGATTAGGGTTTGAAGTTATTCATCTGAAATCATCCTTCATCTGACCTGTTCGTATGTGTTTTTGCTGCTGCTTCAGGTGAAGTAATTTTCGAAAGGAGTGTATCAAACACCACCAGTGACGCTGGTGATGCTCCACATAGAAGATTAACATATGAGGAAGCAGTGGAGAAAGCAGGTAATATAAAGTTTCATGGTGTTCTTGTTACTTTGGGCCATTTTGTGTTGCTCTTAAACATCAAAAGTACATTAAAATGGAGGCGCTCCGTAGCTCAACTACTGGAGCGGACGCCCTGTGTACAAAGCTGCAGGCTCAATTCCAAGCCACAGCCCTTTGCTGCATGTCGTCCCCCTTTCACTCTGGAACTGTCATGTCTAATAAAGGCAAACATGCTGAAATAATAATCCTAAAAAGTACAAGTATTATTGCTGTTTTGTCAGACACACGTTTAAGATGCATTTTAACCAAATTTAGGACAGATTTTTAGACAATTCACGTGTGACTTATTCAAGAATTACAGGTAAGCACTGCAATCAAGTAGTATATCTGTGGTCTTGTGCAGAGGTCATTTTTATGTAGGAATATGGTTATTAGAGTGAGTTAAGTCAATCTACAGTTTGCCAACAGGTAAGTGCAAGTATGACGTAAAATGACTTTTATAGTTTAAAGATTTGTATGTGGACTGTTACATATAAAGACTTCACTCATTTTCACAAAAGAAATTAAAAAATTTATAAATGAAATTAGATAAAATGTTTTGTGGCAGTTAAGACCTCACAAATTAAAATTTAAGACTTTTAAGGCTTTATTGTAATTTAATTTTAAGACTCTTTAAGGACCTGTTGACACCCTGAATACATTTTGACCTAACAGTGGTGAGGTAGAAAAAGAGTACATGACATAATATTAAAAACATAATCTGGATGCATTATTGTGAAAGGAATAAGCTCAGTTTCGAACACATTAGATTTCACAATATCTTTAAAGCTGATATGTAATACTGAGGTGTCCCTTGACTATAATGGGCAGCTAGACGACATTACTGTTGAATATATCCAAATTAGGCCTATAAAGACATCCGTTGATTCCTTAACGGATCACTTTTCCCTTTGTTTACTCACTGTCTGTTCTGCTGTCGCTCTCAGGTTTTGGTTTGTTCCACTGGCTGCTGCTGGTGGTGTGTGGTTGGGCCAATGCCAGCGACGCCGTGGAGATTCTCTGTGTGTCTTTTCTGCTGCCAACAGCACGCTGTGATCTGCTGCTGAGCTCTTCAGACATGGGCCTGCTCACTGCCAGCATCTTCCTCGGTGAATCACAGTCATTTAATAATAAATCTGTTATCCTGTCTGAGCTGTGGTGGACAGATAGAAAAATGAATCGGCAATTATTTTTGACAATTGGTGATCGTTCCAGTTATTTATTTTTTTTTTAGTAAAATGCCAAATGTCGTCTGGTTTCAGCTTCTCAGAGGAGAGATTTTGCTGCTTTTCTTTGTCATTTATAACGAATATTTACAGGTTTTTGGAGTGTTGGTTGGATGAAATAAGCAAATTAAAGGTGTCACTGTGGCCTCTGAGAAACTGAATGGCATTTTTCAAAAAATGTTAATGTTTTATAGACTTACCAAGAAAATAATCAATAATGAAACAATCATTTATTGCAGCCCTGAGCAGGTACAGTTCACCTGTGAATACTAGGGCTGCTACTAGCAATTATTTTTATTGCCATTAATCCATCTACTATTTTCTCAATGAATCAATTAGTTGTTTGGTCTATAAAATGTAAGACAATAGTAAAAGAAATGTTGACATGTGTTTCCCAGAGCCCACGATGACGTTTGGGGAATTGAAAAACAGTTACAAACAGAGCATGATGGTGCAGTGTAGAAAATCTGACACTGAATTTTAAAAATGTTGCCAACATTTGAATAAAAAACGAATGAGGCTGAACTCTTCAGTCTAGTTGCGAAAACAACACTAAAAGAAAACAAGAGTCTACAGCCATACCAGTGTCGGCAGTATCAGCAACGCTTCAAGCTAAATGCTAATGCTAAATGCTGTTGTCTTGTCTTACATTCTTCCTTATTCCTGTTTCTAAGGAATGATGGTGGGTGGTTACATGTGGGGATACTTGGCTGACCAGAGAGGGCGTCGCAGGGTCTTGATTGTGTCCCTGACAATTAACGGGTTGTTTGGAGGTCTGGCCAGCGTGGCGCCATGGTTCTGGCTTATCCTGCTGCTGCGGTTCATCAGCGGCATCGGGTGAGCATGTGATTTGTATATGTTTTACAGTTTTTTTATGTGGGTGCCAAGTTGTGTACCTGACAGCCACACAGTGCAGTGTGACCTCATTAAGCAGGGAAACAAACTTCATTCAAGTATGTTTCCCTGCTTAATGAGGTCACACTGCATTTAAAAGGTTGTGTTTTTTTCCTTACAACACCCACATGAAGCAAAACATAGGTGTAGGTGATGGAAAATATGAGTCAAGCAAACTGGAAGTTATGAAGTGGTAAATTGTGAAAGTGTGACCTTTACCTGCAGTGTCCTCATAAGACCAACCACAGTAACGATTTGCCTCCTAAATAAGTAAACAGTTGCAGACAGCTCAAGATTAAAAGCTGTTTTCTTCCCCTCTGCAGTGTTGGCGGGTCGATCCCAGTTATCTTCTCCTACTTCTCAGAGTTTATGCCCCGTCTGAGGAGAGGTGCAATGATCAGTGCTCTGGCCACCTTCTGGATGGCAGGAAACATCCTGGCTGCAGGTGGGAAGACACATAAATATAACAGTGTCAGTGTTGCAGGATAAAAACACAAGTGCTGCTACCACTGGTTACAGGACAAACCTCAGTCACATGCTAACATCTAGTGTGCTTTATCTTGCATTAATAGCTTGCTACATGTTACATTAATGACTCCACATCTGTCTGCATGCATTAGATTAACACATCTGTGGGTCTGTATCTCTGTACGTTGCATTTTCTTTTCTTAATACTTGGATCTTTGCACATCCTCTAAAATATGTTTCTTCACGTTCCTGCTTAGCTTTCATTTTTGAACAGTTATCTTATACATATTTCTACTGTATTTTCTTCTGTTCTATAGTTATGTTTACTGTCCATGCACCAAAACACCAAAGCAAATTCCTTGTATGTGAAAACCTACTTGCGGTAAACTTAAATCTGATTTGATTAATCAGTCGCCCTTTTAATGACGGACATTTTGATTTGTCCTACAGCAGCAAGAAAAGCACAGATGCTACAAATATCATCAATGATGGCTCTGCTCTGTTTAAGTGTGCCAAGATGAACTTGTGACTTGTCATGGAGAGCATCGGACGGTTAGACGTTAATGCTTTCCATTTTCTCACAGGAGGGTGTTGTTTCATTGGTCTTTCCCAAAAGCTGAAACATGCCACTGGAGTTTTCTGCCCATGTTTTGTTAAGATGCAGGCAGAGGAGGTGAAGAAGAGACGCAAGGTGAAATGAGTCAAGACAACGGGGGTTTAACAAAACGTGACATACTTGCCTTGGCGCTGACATTTTAAAGCAAATTCAGTTAAATAAAATGCGTGGCACAGCTGCGTCATGTATCAATTGTATTGTTATTATAGCCTACCGTTGTATTTTATGACCTCTGTCAGATGAGCACAACAGTCTTTGTAACAACTTATATATTTACTTTTGATTAAATTCACAACCTGGCAGCTGTGTCACCCATCTTTTATACGCCATGGGTGCCATAAAAGCCTTCCACAAAGGATAAGCCGGCTCATAGCTTCTCTGGCAAGCCTCCTCTCTCCTCAGGATGCATTTAGAGATTAAGACATCCTTGAAGATGGCTCGCTAACACTAACATCAATTTCTGGGCAAGAGGAGTACATTTATACAAAGTTTAACTAGTTTGTTCTCGCTTTAAAAAACCTGAATACATCCTTAAAAAACAAAGATTTAGACTTTGCAGTGAAAGCATGAACTTCTTGGCAGGCACTATCACAATAAAACAAAGAGTTCTGAGTCCTGACATGGAAAATGTCTAGCCTTGTGTACTGAGTGTCTATCTTGTCTGCAGGTCTTGCCTGGCTGGTGATTCCAAGAACCTGGGCACATTTTTCACTGGGATCACTGGAGTTTCAGAGCTGGAGACTGTTCGTGGTGCTGTGCTCTGTTCCCAGCCTCACGTCAGCCATTCTCTTCAAGCTGCTCATGCCTGAAAGCCCCAAGTTCCTCATGGAGGTATTTAAAGGTCACAATAGTGCCTGTGTTTGCAGCTTGCTTTTTGTTTTCTCCTGAGCCGTCTTTGAGACTTTTGTCCTGCCTTTCCCAGGCTGGCCGAGAGACAGAGGCGATCCACGTCTTCCAAGTGATGTTTAAGCTGAACACATGGAGGAAGGGAAAGGATTTACCGGTAAGAGACAGAGATTGAAATGACAAAGTACGAGCCAAAGAAACAGAGCAAAAGGTGAAATCGAAGGGAAGTTATGTTTCTAATGAAAGTTTGATTATTTGTTTGTGGTTTGTGCAAGTTCTCTTTGCCACTTCCTTCCCTCATTCTACAGTGTAATGATCTACTGTGAGTGTGACGACTAATTTCAAACTCTTCTGAAGGAATTTGGTTTGTGCACCAGCTCAAAGCAAAAAGGGGAAGTGGAGGAGACCAGAGGTCGTGGTTCACGTGGAGGGAGACTCGCCAGTATTTTGAAAAAGGTAATGTCACTAACAGAGAAGAACTCCACGTCCACAGAGATGATATTTAGAGGTTGTCTGAGACAGAGGACAGCTGCAGAAATTTGTCAGAGCACATTTTTTTAATTCAGCTGAATGCATTGAGGTGAGATGCCAGCTGTTTACATGGCTAATGAAAATTAATATTCCACTAGTATTCTCATTTGCATGCAGCTGAGCATACTCTGAATAATGTGCTCTGACATGTTTTTTATGTCAAAATACAGAAAAGTTAAACAGTCAGAGCTGCTTGCACCATTTTGCTTCTATGCATCATGATAGGATATTTTCAAAGTTTGCCACCGTCGGCAAACTTGTTGCGCAGTGCAAATACAGCCTCCTACAACCACCTTCTTGAAAAAGTCGACGATATTTGCACAAACCCAAAAATCTGTTTATATTTGAATGTTTATAATGTTTAAAAGTAGATGTGCTTCTGCTTCCGACCACAAATGTAGGCTTGTCTTTTGGGTATGCATCTCTACCTCAGCTTTAGGTGAGCTGGTTTGTGTAACAACAGAGCTGACTGTGACCAGACAAGAAGCGGTGTGTCGCAAACTGCGGTAAAAACCACAGCTGAGACACATCTTCCAAATGTGTGATACAGTACAGGCCAAAAGTTTGGACACACCTTCTCATTCAATGCGTTTTCTTTATTTTCATGACTATTTACATTGTAGATTCTCACTGAAGGCATCAAAACTATGAATGAACACATGTGGAGTTATGTACTTAACAAAAAAAGGTGAAATAATTGAAAACATGTTTTATATTCTAGTTTCTTCAAAATAGCCACCCTTTGCTCTGATTACTGCTTTGCACACTCTTGGCATTCTCTCGATGAGCTTCAAGAGGTAGTCACCTGAAATGGTTTCCACTTCACAGGTGTGCCTTATCAGGGTTAATTAGTGGAATTTCTTGCTTTATCAATGGGGTTGGGACCATCAGTTGTGTTGTGCAGAAGTCAGGTTAATACACAGCTGACAGCCCTATTGGACAACTGTTAAAATTCATATTATGGCAAGAACCAATCAGCTAACTAAAGAAAAACGAGTGGCCATCATTACTTTAAGAAATGAAGGTCAGTCAGTCCAGAAAATTGCAAAAACTTTAAATGTGTCCCCAAGTGGAGTCGCAAAAACCATCAAGCGCTACAACGAAACTGGCACACATGAGGACCGACCCAGGAAAGGAAGACCAAGAGTCACCTCTGCTTCTGAGGATAAGTTCATCCGAGTCACCAGCCTCAGAAATCGCAAGTTAACAGCAGCTCAGATCAGAGACCAGATGAATGCCACACAGAGTTCTAGCAGCAGACCCATCTCTAGAACAACTGTTAAGAGGAGACTGCGCGAATCAGGCCTTCATGGTCAAATAGCTGCTAGGAAACCACTGCTAAGGAGAGGCAACAAGCAGAAGAGATTTGTTTGGACCAAGAAACACAAGGAATGGACATTAGACCAGTGGAAATCTGTGCTTTGGTCTGATGAGTCCAAATTTGAGATCTTTGGTTCCAACCGCCGTGTCTTTGTGAGACGCAGAAAAGGTGAACGGATGGATTCCACATGCCTGGTCCCCACTGTGAAGCATGGAGGAGGAGGTGTGATGGTGTGGGGGTGTTTTGCTGGTGACACTGTTGGGGATTTATTCAAAATTGAAGGCACACTGAACCAGCATGGCTACCACAGCATCCTGCAGCAACATGCCATCCCATCCGGTTTGCGTTTAGTTGGACGATCATTTATTTATCAACAGGACAATGACCCCAAACACACCTCCAGGCTGTGTAAGGGCTATTTGACCAAGAAGGAGAGTGATGGAGTGCTGCGGCAGATGACCTGGCCTCCACAGTCACCGGACCTGAACCCTGTCGAGATGGTTTGGGGTGAGCTGGACCGCAGAGTGAAGGCAAAGGGGCCAACAAGTGCTAAACACCTCTGGGAACTCCTTCAAGACTGTTGGAAAACCATTTCAGGTGACTACCTCTTGAAGCTCATGGAGAGAATGCCAAGAGTGTGCAAAGCAGTAATCAGAGCAAAGGGTGGCTATTTTGAAGAAACTAGAATATAAAACATGTTTTCAGTTATTTCACCTTTTTTTGTTAAGTACATAACTCCACATGTGTTCATTCATAGTTTTGATGCCTTCAGTGAGAATCTACAATGTAAATAGTCATGAAAATAAAGAAAACGCATTGAATGAGAAGGTGTGTCCAAACTTTTGGCCTGTACTGTACATGTCCAAAGAATGCTGCTAAAACCTCAATAATACCAGCATATCTCAGAGGTCTAGGAAAAAGGCCTAATTCAGAATATTTTAACTGAGTATGCTGTTTACAGTAGCTGTGTCAAATAAGGAATCTTGTCATATTTGGAATAGTGGACTACTGTTGTGTGTTTGTGTAGGACTTTAAGTAGGGCAGCTAGATTAACCAGATGTGGGTCCTCAGGGTGAAACTTGCTGTAATACTGCCTGACCACATTTGTAGGGCTTCACCTCACTATCAACAGCACTGTCAATTAATCTTCTCATTATTTACTTTAATAATTCATAGTTTTTTTCTGCAAAATGTCAGTAAATAATAAAATATGTCCTGTATTCTTCCAACAAAATATTCAGAGAACTGAAAGTAGCAAATCGTCAAATTTGAGAGGCAGGACTTTAGAGGACCCTGTGGGCAGTTGTCCATTTTGCCTGTTCAGTAATCCACCCTTTCAAACACACAGTTGTTACTCATACTGCTATATTATTATGTTATTCCTTGATTACTGATATTTGTCATTGTCATTTAATTAATTTCTCTGGTCTGACTTACAGGCCTTGGTGCCCATTAAACAGATGTTTCGTGGATCGCTCAAATGCAGGAGCATTTCTCTGCTCATCATCTTCTACTGCATCTCCTTCGGGTAAGAAATCCCTTCTGTATGTCTAAATACAGACTCAGGAGTGTCAAAGGTGAAACTGGAGCTCTCCTTTACGCTTCTGTTGTTGCAATGGTGTAAAAGCTCAGGGCTTGGATTCATCTCGTGTGCTTTATCACCACTGATGTGATAAATGTACAGCAGGCAAAATTTTCAGTATACAAAATCTAAGACGACATCAAGTCTCATATACTGATATCAATATATTGCCCAGCCCAACTCTGATGTCATAGATACTTCCTGTTCACCCAGTCCAGCCCCCTCTCTTGCCTGGCTATCACTTCCCGAGCTCTGCAGCTTTAAACGGCAGAGAGAGATAACAGCTGCAAATATATATCTCCAACAAACAGAAATCATGTCTGAAAAAACTGTTAGAAAACGACTTCAACTTCACCAACGTGTCTGTGATGCTTTATATTGACCTGCAGTCTCAGTGAAGTTTTACATTTAAAAACTTAACAACTGAAGCTGAACTGTAACTTAATTTAAATACTTAAATCTCTTTAAATATATGCATGTTTGTGTGTGTGTAGGTACTACGGTCTGTGGATGTGGTTCCCGGAGCTCTTTAAGAGAATTGAGGACGGTGGTTCTCCCTGTGCCAACGGGTCCGTGACGTCTCCTCTCCACGACCAAAGCTGCTACCCAGTGAAGACGGCAGGTGTGTTTCTAGGAACACAAAGATTTTACTGCAGTCAGCAAACACACAGAGCTGAACATGAAGCACAAATTTATAACAGTCAAAGATAAATATGTTTGAGAAAGAGATTAGAATAAAGGATCATTAATACATACGTATTTCCTCTGTACAATAAAACTAAACACATTTAAAGTATAATGAGACTGAAACAAACTATAATGTCACCACCAGAGTAAAAGATGGCTACACAGAGGAGACAAAAATGAACCAAGACAAAAGGTGCTCAGGGTATTTTTAAACTGGTGGATGCAGGTCACTTCATTTTTTTGTCTCTGTAAATGTTGTTATTCTTTTGTAAGACCAAATACTTTGGTACTTTGCATCTGGAGACAGAAAGCACCAGATCAGACTCAACCCCAAAGATGTGGTCCTTGAACTTTTCAGTTTATTGTTTCCTCTCTGAATTTGAGACTCTAAACTGCCTCTAGATTTGAATGTGTTGTGTCTGTAAAACTTCAATTAGTAGCCCGGGCTATTATTAGTTAAATCACTGAAATCAACAGGCCTATATTTGGGACAGGCTTTTAATTTGTTTCACACAAAACTGTTGCTCAGCAAAGATGGAAAATACAACACCCGTCATACCGACACAACACCACTTTATCCTGTTAAAACAATAGTCACAACTTGGATTCATTTTTATAAAAAACCCTTTTGATTCTCTTGATCTGAGGACTCTAGGAGGTCGAAAAGAATATGACTAACTTAGAGGGTAATAGACAAATGGACACATAATTTGACTTAATGACCGCTTCAGAGGTAACGTAAATCGCATGTGTCATATCCGAGTCCTCCTTTTCATCCGTGTTAAAAAATCCAAAATAAATCCAGACATTTGATTTGAACGCCAATGAAGACACAACAATCTTTCATCATTTAACAGCACAGAATCTGGTGTTGGTACAGTATACAATCCGTTGCTTAAAACCAAAGCAATATGACCAATAACTCTTGATTTCTTTCTCCGGTGCCTCCGTCCTTGTTTTGATGAACTTCCTGCTAAATGCCGCTGACTGAGACCTCTGATGACCTCACCAGGAAAAAAGCATCAGCGCCATCTAGTGGACTGAAAAAGCTTGATTTATTATTCTAGTACCAATAGTTGTGTTAAAATGCGTATTTGCAGAAATTAATGATGTATATAATACAAGACTGATACTTGGTGTCCATGTATCGATATAATATTGCCACGCAAAATGTCGCCATACTACGCTGTATCAATTTTTCCCCCACAAGATGAGCTGGTAATAAAAAAACAACAACTTATGGATGTTTCTTCATTACCTTCCTGTTTCTGTCCCTCACAGTGTACATGGAGGGCTTCATCATTGCCGCAGCAAACCTACCAGGAAACATCTTCACCATTCTTATGATGGACAGCGCTGGAGGAAAAGCTCTGCTGTGTGAGTCTGTTTAAGCTGAGGTCTTTTTTCATGCAGCCAAGAGGAGTCTGTCCACATCACCAGCCAGTGCTCGTCTTTGAGTCCTTGAATGAAAATCTCTTCTTTGTTGCGCCTCCAGCCTTCAGCCTGGTGGTGTCCAGTCTCAGCGTCTTCCTCATTTATGTGGTCCAAACCAAAGTCCAGAGTCTGATCCTGTCTTGCGTCTTCAGCGGCGTGTCAGTGATTGCCTGGAACGCCTTGGACGTGATTGGAACAGAGCTCTACCCGACGCAGCTACGGTCAGTTTGTTTTTTCTTAAAGCTCAATGTATGTTTAGCTAGAATCCATAAAAGTGGCTCAAACATGGCCGTTTAAATTTCTCTGTCAATTTTGGATCCTTAATTACTTAGATAGGTTTGTTTGTAACTAACTGCACTCCCTGAAGAAATGTTATCATATTTTTGGAGAAATGAAAGAGTGATTCCAGAGAGAAGCAGGCAGAGGGGTCTACAGTCTGTGTTTGAAGGATATATCCAGGATGTCAAACTGACTCAGCAGCAACAACAGGTTAAAAAGACAAAGATAGTTAGAAGCTAAAGCCGAACTATAGGCTACAGATCACAGTGTAAAAGTGAACCACCACATCACTGCTGATCGCCACACAAGACAATGAATATAAAGGGAAACTTTGCTGATATTGAACCAGCTGTGTGGCATCACAGTGTGTGCAGATGAACGGTGTTTGGCTTCACCCCTGTGCCACTGCTAGCACCTGGACCTCTGCCACCTTCTCTGGGGAAAGGCAAACGCCCTTCTTCTGCGCACACTGTGATGACACACAGCTGGTTGAATATCAGCAAAGTTTCCCCGCTTCCCTTCACTGGTTCCTGTACAGCAGGGTCGGTCTTTGTTTCACTGTTATAATCATTAAAAAGCAAAAGCAGCATGTGTATACATTCAGTAAGCTATATCTTCAGTAGCTAGCTAGCTAACCCTACACTTTTCAGGGTTTGATTTGGTTTTGGAACAGGGAAGAAACATATATCTTTTTCCAGCCTCTCCAGGTAACGAGTATCATTAATACACGACGTGCCCCAGGCACAACATTTAGCTCCAAATCCACAAAACCAGCCTGAAAATGAAGGAAATCTGAAACGACTGCATTAGAGTCAATGGAGCACGGGTGTGTTGTTGTCGGACCCTGGTCTGAGCCGTCTGATTGGCCAGTCTGCGTCCAGGGGTGGGACTTTTTCCAAATTTGAGCTTGTTTCCCTGTGACACACTTTCACCTCTACAGACCTCCAAAAAATGCTTCAACTGGGTGAACTAACAACTCATGTTTAGAGCAGGACAGAACTCATGATAAGAAGTCACAAGGCTTAAAAATTGGGAACCACTGTTACAGACTGAGTTTGACCACATTCAGTTAAATGTTCCCATGTTTTTGTTCCTTTCTACTGAATCATATTACTGACATTTTTATGTTTAATCCAATGATGTAATATGTTTGCTTCCTGTTCTTTACTTTTTTTGTTTTTTTCAGCCTTATATGAATATACAGTACTTTGTTTTTTCCATTTAAAAGAAACTATTTGATGTGTTTTGTCAGCATTAACAAAGGACAGAAAAAATTGCAGCTAAACCATCAGAGTAAGTCAGCAGGAGTCTTCACAGTTTTGGGGAAAGTGTGACACACCCACAGCTGCTCACACATCCTGGTGTTTCTTACCCTCTCTGTTTCCATCAGGTCCTCTGCTCTCGGTTTCTTCACCGGCGTGGGCCGAGTGGCAGCCATCACGGGTAACATCACCTTTGGAAAGCTGGTGGACACAAACTGCGCCGTGCCAGTGCTGCTGGTGTCGGCTCTCCTGCTGACCGGAGGACTCGTGGCTCTCCTGCTCCCACAGACCAGGCAGACTGAGCTCACCTGACGGCTCAGACTCTACATCACATTATTTTATATGAATAAATTATTAGCAAACGTCGTCTTAATGTCCTCGTGGAAGCAGACTGGAGGATGGAATGCCTTTGTTCTCTGATTGTTTATCTCCTGTTTCTGCTCCCAGAGGATGGTTCTGTGCCTTCTGTCATCGCTCTGTGCCTTTTTATGTTGCCTCGTTTAAAATGCCAAAAATAATAGAAACTGTCAAAAGACGGTGGGGACAGTATTCAGGGGAGTGAGTCAGGAGAAAAAGAAATGCAGGTTTACAACAGTGTCTATATTGTGAGCTCGTGAGGATCAAAATTCTTACCAGATGTGAGTCAGTGTGAAGGATGCCTTTAGAAAGTGTGTCAGTCTCTAAACTTATCTCCTAACTTATCTTATATGTTGAACATGATTATGGAAGTATGAGTGATTGCTTAAGGAGGTTACTATGGGCATTATTTAATGAACAATAATGTCTTGATGGATGTTTCAAGCTTCTACATCGTTACTACTCCAGAGTTTTACCATGAGTGAAAGATACGTCTGAAGGAAAACACACACTCCACATTTCATTTTACATGTATGCATACAGTACACCTTTAGAGGAACTCAGGATCTTTTTAGCTGCTAACGTTAATCATTCTTTGCCCAATCTGTGACTTTATTTGCACAAACTGGACCAAACCAGTTCAACATTCCTGTGAAAACCAAAGACTAAACATAACTTCAGATCACAATCAAACAGATTAACAAACCTTTATATCAGCCTGAGTCGCTGCATTGTTTATGGGCTCATATTCCCAGCAGGGAATCAGTAAAGCTGTCTGTACTTTGTGACTGCTGAAGCTTTTTCTTTTTTAATAAACAATTTTCAACTTTTGTTGATCTCTGCTGTGTCTGTTTTGGTGTAATATCACCCACTCTCATAGAGCTTGGGTTTTCCTGTCTCACTTCCTGGTTTTCAAAAAGGTGGGAATGCTGCTCAAGTACTGGTGCTCTTTCTACTTTTTGATAAATTTATTTAAAAATATTGCTGTCGGATCTGTCTAAGCCATAACATGTTAAATCTGTAGCCCGTCTAAATCCAAACGAAGTAGGAATTATAGTTAAAAAATGAGTATTTTGATTAATATTAAGAGAACTTAATGGCCACTCACTATGACTGCTGTGAAATTCATAAATATATAACTTTCCGTCAACTCCTTCAGACATTAGCTTCATCAGATCTCATCTCAGACATCCATCATGTACGCTGTTCAACAAAAAAATAATTAAATCATTGGGAGGTCGGCCTATTACTAGGATTAATTATCAAGACATATCTTTTTAAATATGTTTTTTTCCCAGCCTAATTGTAAAGTAAAAATCAAAAACCACAAAAAAAGGTTTTGTTACAGTTTTCAAGAATCAGTGTTTCAGTGTCAATTTTCTATTATATTAAACTGGGAATATTTGGATCTTGGACACTGTTGTACAAAACAAAGCATCTGAAACTGATATAAACTGATATTTTCCCACATTTTATGAACCAACAATGAATTACTTAATCAAGAAAATATTAATTAGCAAATAATTAAGTAATGAAAATGACTGTTAATTGGAGCCTTAGAATGAATTTAAAAGATTTTTCCACCATAGATTTTTCTGCCATAATTTGCATTGGGTAAATCTATAAATTAATGGTTTATTTATTTCCCTATATATTCTTTCTTTTATATGTGCTTCATGATGATTTTAAATCATCAATACAAAAAGCACAAAAACAAAAGTATGAAAAATACTTCACTACAAGTAAAAGTCTTGAGGCCCATTGTGTAGGATTTAGGGGATATAATAAAAGAAAATTAATATATATATATATATATATATATATATACAGTACAGGCCAAAAGTTTGGACACACCTTCTCATTCAATGCGTTTTCTTTATTTTCATGACTATTTACATTGTAGATTCTCACTGAAGGCATCAAAACTATGAATGAACACATGTGGAGTTACGTACTTAACAAAAAAAGGTGAAATAACTGAAAACATGTTTTATATTCTAGTTTCTTCAAAATAGCCACCCTTTGCTCTGATTACTGCTTTGCACACTCTTGGCATTCTCTCCATGAGCTTCAAGAGGTAGTCACCTGAAATGGTTTTCCAACAGTCTTGAAGGAGTTCCCAGAGGTGTTTAGCACTTGTTGGCCCCTTTGCCTTCACTCTGCGGTCCAGTTCACCCCAAACCATCTCGATTGGGTTCAGGTCCGGTGACTGTGGAGGCCAGGTCATCTGCCGCAGCACTCCATCACTCTCCTTCTTGGTCAAATAGCCCTTACACAGCCTGGAGGTGTGTTTGGGGTCATTGTCCTGTTGAAAAATAAATGATCGTCCAACTAAACGCAAACCCGGATGGGATGGCATGTCACTGCAGGATGCTGTGGTAGCCATGCTGGTTCAGTGTGCCTTCAATTTTGAATAAATCCCCAACAGTGTCACCAACAAAACACCCCCACACCATCACACCTCCTCCTCCATGCTTCACAGTGGGAACCAGGCATGTGGAATCCATCCGTTCACTTTTTCTGCGTCTCACAAAGACACGGCGGTTGGAACCAAAGATCTCAAATTTGGACTCATCAGACCAAAGCACAGATTTCCACTGGTCTAATGTCCATTCCTTGTGTTTCTTGGCCCAAACAAATCTCTTCTGCTTGTTGCCTCTCCTTAGCAGTGGTTTCCTAGCAGCTATTTGACCATGAAGGCCTGATTGGCGCAGTCTCCTCTTAACAGTTGTTCTAGAGATGGGTCTGCTGCTAGAACTCTGTGTGGCATTCATCTGGTCTCTGATCTGAGCTGCTGTTAACTTGCCATTTCTGAGGCTGGTGACTCGGATGAACTTATCCTCAGAAGCAGAGGTGACTCTTGGTCTTCCTTTCCTGGGTCGGTCCTCATGTGTGCCAGTTTCGTTGTAGCGCTTGATGGTTTTTGCGACTCCACTTGGGGACACATTTAAAGTTTTTGCAATTTTCCGGACTGACTGACCTTCATTTCTTAAAGTAATGATGGCCACTGGTTTTTCTTTAGTTAGCTGATTGGTTCTTGCCATAATATGAATTTTAACAGTTGTCCAATAGGGCTGTCGGCTGTGTATTAACCTGACTTCTGCACAACACAACTGATGGTCCCGACCCCATTGATAAAGCAAGAAATTCCACTAATTAACCCTGATAAGGCACACCTGTGAAGTGGAAACCATTTCAGGTGACTACCTCTTGAAGCTCATGGAGAGAATGCCAAGAGTGTGCAAAGCAGTAATCAGAGCAAAGGGTGGCTATTTTGAAGAAACTAGAATATAAAACATGTTTTCAGTTATTTCACCTTTTTTTGTTAAGTACATAACTCCACATGTGTTCATTCATAGTTTTGATGCCTTCAGTGAGAATCTACAATGTAAATAGTCATGAAAATAAAGAAAATGCATTGAATGAGAAGGTGTGTCCAAACTTTTGGCCTGTACTGTATATATATAATAAGTATATTTTCTTTAGTGTAAAATAATCACCCTAAAAATAAATATCCTTGTGTTTTTGTTACCTTAGAATGAGCCATTCCCGTTTTCACATCAACCACCATAGTTAGCATCCCCCTGCGACGAACAACATTGAAAAAACCACAGCTTTTATACCTGAAACTGCTTTATTCACTTTGTATATAAGTTTAAACCACGGAGTCGCTTTGTTTTCGAGAGGAGACCTTTGCGGATAATTCGGCTCTAATTAAAATCCTCCTGAACGTCTGAATCTTAAATTATCAGAGAAATAAAAAGGTGAGCATATATTAGCATGTGCTAAGCTAGCGACGTGCCGAACATCGTCGGAGAAACAGATTTATAAAGTGAAACTGATTTATTCGGTGTTTTTACCGGTTTAAATCACAGGGGCTGTAGGTTTCGGAGAAGGGTGTGTATGGGAAAAGATAGGAAGAAGGATAGCGCGCGGACGGTCAAAACAAACAAAACAGTGATATATGGTTAAAAACTCTCAGAGTAATAGTCGGAGAAATCTGACAGGTGATCCTTTGAGAAGGGCACCTCCAGATCATTCGAGGCGAAGTGAGAAAATGGGGAAAAACGGAAAGAAGAAGCAACTTTTCATGGACTCGGTGGGTCGGCACGGCTGTGTTGTGAATGGACCAGAGATAGGAGCTGGTAGGGATGAGTCTGATGAGGTAGATGATTCTTTCAGTGATAGTAGTAGCTTTATGAAGGTAGGTGCTGGGCCGAAGCAGAGAAGGGAGCGGGATTATCTTGGAGGTAGCGGTACCGATAGGGCGAAGAGAACTAAAGTGTCTGAGGAGAGGGAGCGAGAGGAGTTGGGGTATAAAATCATATTGAGATTTGGTGAGGAGAAGGGAATTTCTTCTATGAATCCAGTGAAACTCTCTGGACTTTTGAACAGTAAGGTAGGTGATATTCGTATGGCTAAAGTCCTGAAAGACGGTAACTTGTTGATTGTTTGCAAGGATGAAAAGCAGCGAGAGCGGGCTGGTAAGAGGCCGTTTACACGTACACGGTGATTTTGATAAACGGAGACATCTTCCTTCGTTTGTGCCCTTCGTTTACACGCAAACGGAGATTTCTCCTCTGAAAACGAGTCTTTCTAAAAACTCCGGCCAGAGTGGAGATTTTGGAAAACTCCGGTTGCGCGTTTGCATGTAAACTGAGATAAACGCAGATAAACGGAGTTATAGGCAGCCCACGTCACAGTATGCGCCGGAACTTGCGCCTGTGTAAAAAGTGCGACGTATGTTGCTATGGTGACAATGGATACATGGAAGGCTTGAGCTTCTCGTTACACTGCCACCTACAGGTTCGGCATGCTCTTGTGTATATATACACGGGTAAGTGTAAACGAAGATCTTTTTGAAAACGGAGATGGTGAAATGTCCGTTTATGAAAATAGCCGGCGACGTGTAAACGGCCTCGGAGTGTCAATGGAGGAAATTAGGAGGCCGTTTATACGTTGCCGGCTATTTTCATAAACGGACATTTCACCGTCTCCGTTTTCAAAAAGATCTTCGTTTACACTTACCCGTGTATATATACACAAGAGCATGTCAAACCTATAGGTGGCAGTGTAACGAGAAGCTCAAGCCTTCCATGTATCCATTGTCACCATAGCAACATAGGTCGCACTTTTTACACAGGCGCAAGTTCCGGCGCATACTGTGACGTGGGCTGCCTATAACTCCGTTTATCTCCGTTTATCTCAGTTTACATGCAAACGCGCAACCGGAGTTTTCCAAAATCTCCACTCTGGCCGGAGTTTTTAGAAAGACTCGTTTTCAGAGGAGAAATCTCCGTTTGCGTGTAAACGAAGGGCACAAACGAAGGAAGATGTCTCCGTTTATCAAAATCACCGTGTACGTGTAAACGGCCTCTAAAGCCTGTCTAAAAGGGGGAGTTTTGAAAAGTGCCCTGCGGCTGCAGGTAACTCGTGGAGGAATGAGAGATGACAGTGAGTCTGTGTTGCTTGAATTTGAAGAGGAGGTACTCCCAAAGAAAATCACTCTGGGTTTTTTGAGTTATAGTGTAAGAGAGTATGTGCCAAAACCAATGAGATGCTACAACTGTCAGAGATTTGGACATACAGCCAAAAATTGCAAGGGAAAGAGAAGATGTGCCAGGTGTGGAGAGGATCATGAGTATGGGCAATGTAGACATGAGCAGCCAAAATGCTGTAGCTGTGGTGGCAATCACAGTGTGGCGTATGGGGGGTGTGAAGTAATGAAAAGGGAAGTGATGATTCAACAGATAAGAACCCAGAATAAGACCACCTATGCAGAAGCTGTGAAAATGGTGACACAGAGAGAGGGGCAAGATGGAAGGATGGAGAGAAGCAGAGCAAGAGTACAATCAGCAGAAGTGAGAGAGCCAGATCAGGCAAGCAAGGGGAAGATGATGGTTGAGGTAAAGAAACTAGTCACTTTCATCGCAGGTATAGTCAATGTCACAATGGAGGTCAAGTCAAAAACAGAATCCAAAGGATTGTAAAGGCAGCAAACTTCTATCTAGATGCCGGTGGGCTGACTTGGGAGGAGGTGAATAAGAGTCTCGGTAGTCAAGAAAGTCAGGAGCAGGCATGGGCTGGGGTCTAGTGCTGTTAATGGTTTTTGTACTGCAATGGAATGCAAGAAGTCTATTGGCTAATGGACAGGAATTTAAAAAGTATGTAGATGAGTTGCCCAGTAAACCAGATGTTATCTGTGTACAGGAAACATGGCTAAAACCAAATCTGGATTTCAGGATAGTTGGTTATGTTTCCGTCAGGTGTGATGGGGGGGTGGAGTAGGGGGAGGCTGTGCAACATTTATCAGAGAAAATGTTTCTTTTAGAGAGGTAAGTATAGGAAATGAGCTAGAATATGTCACTGTTGAGATATGGACTAGTGAAGGGGAGCTGGTAGTCATTAATTATTATAATCCTTGTAAGAAACTAGAGGTAGATAAGTTAATGCAAATTGAGGGGATGGATGGAAATAGGATAATGTTGTGTGGAGACTTCAATGCTCACAGTACTTTATGGGGAGGAGCAAGAACAGATGCTAATGGGGTGGTAATTGAAGAATTGCTGGAAGAAAAGGGCATGGTTTGTGTCAATGATGGTAGAGGGACCAGGATAGATGTGCGTACAGGGAACATTTCGGCACTAGATTTAACCCTGGTTTCTAGGAATTTAGCAGGAAGATGTGAGTGGGAAGTGGTAGATGACACAACAGTAGGGAGTGATCATTTTCCAGTGTTGTGTAGTGTATTACTCCAAAGGAATGAAAGGCAAGGGAAATTTTGGGGGAATTGGATATTTAATAGTGCAAAATGGGAGCAGTTTGAATATATGTGTGAGAGAGAAGTATCTAAAATAGATTTAAATGAGGAGGTGGAGGAGACTGATAGAAAGTTTAGAGCAATATTGATAAAAGTAGCTAATCAGACAATTTCTAGAAGTAAAGGAACAATGAAGAGAAAGGCTGTGCCCTGGTGGACAGATGAGTGTAGTATGGTAGTGAAAGAAAGGAATAAAGCTTTAAAGGTTTTAAAGAGAACACATAATTTCCAGAACTTAATTAAATATAAGCAAGCTCAAGCAGTTGTTAGGAGAACTGTACGTAAAGCGAAAAGGCAAAGTTGGCAGATTTTTTGTAATAAAATTGGTAGGTCAACTCCTGTTGGGGATGTTTGGGGCATGATTGGAAGCATGAGAGGTGTCAGGAGAGAATGGCAGTATCCAGTTTTGAAGCTGGAGGAGGAAATGGCAGAGTCTGAGGAAGAGAAGGCTGAAATGTTAGCTAGGGCCTTCATTAAGATCCATAGCTCTGACAATTTGTCTGAGGAGGGTATGAGAGGAAGAGCAAGAACAAGTGCAGCACATCCTGGGATCTTGGAAAGAAGGGAGGATACAGACAGTGTAATAGATGCTCCATTTACTTTGGCTGAAATGAGGAGAGCACTAGCTAGATCTGGGCTAACATCTCCTGGTGGGGACGAGATTTGCTATATAATGCTAAAGCACTTAGGGGTCTTAGCATCCATGAAGCTGCTAGGTGTATATAATAAAGTGTGGGAAGTGGGGAAATTACCAAGTAGCTGGAAAGAGTCAGTGATTATTCCTATCAGGAAGCCAGGAAAGGATCCGTCAAGTCCAATGAATTATAGACCTATAGCCCTAACATCACATATGGGGAAGATAATGGAGAGAATGGTCACAGATAGACTGACATTTTATATGGAAAGCAGAGGACTTCTGTCTCCTTCTCAGAGTGGGTTTAGGAGGGGTAGAGGGACCATGGACCCTGTTATGTGTCTTGAAACAGAGATCAAGAAAGCACAAGTGAACAAAGAATCTGTAATGGCAGTGTTCTTTGATGTAGAAAAGGCGTATGATATGGTATGGAAGGAGGGAGTAATGATCAAATTAAATATGATGGGAATAACAGGTAGGGTATATAATTGGGTTAAGGAGTTTTTATTTGACCGATTTATTCAGGTTAGAATTGGAGCAGCTATATCACAGAAATATAAGGTCGATAATGGTACTCCTCAAGGGAGTGTTATTAGTCCTTTACTGTTCTCCATTATGATAAATGATGTTTTTTCCCAAGTTCAGGGGGATATTGGGCGGTCATTGTTTGCAGATGATGGGGCCTTATGGAAGAGGGGGAAGAATGTTGAATATATTGAAAAGAAAATACAAGAAGCAGTCAATGTAGTGGAAAAATGGTCCTATTCTTGGGGATTCAAGTTTTCTGTAGGAAAAACCAAAGCAGTATTATTTACAAGAAGGAGGGGTGCTGATCCTCAGTTAAAGATGTATGGACAAATAATAGAACGAGTGAAAGATTTTAGGTTTTTGGGTGTGTGGTTCGATGAAAAGTTGACATGGAATGAGCATATTAATAAGGTACATGCTAAGTGTAAAAAAAATACTGAATGTAATGAGATGTTTAACAGGATTAGAATGGGGAGCAAGTAGGTCAGCTTTGAAAATGATTTATGTTGCACTGATCAGGTCAGTATTAGACTATGGGAGTGCTGCATATGGTTCAGCATCTAAGTCTTTACTGAAAAAGTTAGAGGTGGTGCAGTCTCAAGCCTTGAGGTTGTGTTGCGGGGCTTTCAGATCAACTCCTGTGTCTGCTCTTCAGGTTGAGGTGGGAGAAATGCCACTGCATTTTAGACGAAAGCAGTTAATGATGAACTACTGGGCTAATCTTGAAGGGCATTCTGAAGGGCGACATCCAACAACAAAGGTGCTTCTTCCCTGTTGGGAGAGTGAAAGGGCCAAGTGCAAGTGCTTTGCTTGGAACAGTGTGAAAGTAGCTAAAGATATGGCATTAGATCAGTTAAGATACTCACCTACAGTGCCTTTATCAGTAACACCACCCTGGTTGTTTCCTGCAGTTTCAGTTGATTTATCTATGCTCCAGGAGCAGAAAGAATCTGGTAATATTGCTCAGCTAGTTGAGGATAGGCTGAATACAGTGTACCAATTAGCTGTACCAGTGTTTACAGATGGATCTAAGGATCCGGATACAGGGAGAACAGGGTTTGCTTTCAGTGTCCCAACAATGGAAGTCTATGTTAAAAGAAGAACCACAGGTCATTTGTCTGTCTACACAGTTGAGATGTTGGCAATAGCATCAGCATTACAGTGGGTAGAAGAGTCACAAATCAGAGAGGTTGTTCTTTGCTCTGATTCATGTTCAACACTAATGTCCTTAAAGTCAAATATATCAGACAGTAGGCAGGATATTATTTATGAAATTTTTGAAACTTTGCACAGGATTAAAAATATGAACATTGGGGTGACATTTATGTGGGTTCTGGCTCACAGAGGAGTTGGGGGTAATGAATTAGTAGATACATTAGCTAAAGAGTCACTAAAAATGAACGAGATCATGGAAATCGCATTGAGCAAGTCAGAAGCAAAATGTTTAATAAAGGAGAAGATCATGAGAGAATGGCAGCACGAATGGGATACAGCTATTACAGGTAGACACCTGTATGCAGTCCAGTCAGTAGTTGGCAAAGTAAGACCAGCCAATAGAACCACCAAAGAGGAGAGGATTTTAACCAGACTGAGGGTAGGACATGCTGGAATAAACAAGACACTGCACCTGATAGGGAAACATCCCTCAGGGCTATGCGAGCATTGTCAGGAAGTAGAATCAGTGGAGCATGTTATTTTGTGGTGCCCAAAATATTCACATGAACGTGAAGTATTAAAGAGAGAAGTCAAGACTGCACAGGAGGAGCTGACACTGAAGAATGTATTAACAGTTGGTGTAGGAGGTCTTTTCAAGTTTTTAAATGATACTGGGTTAATTAGAAGGATTTAGTCGAGTTGAAACTGTTTATTTATCTATTTTTCTTTTTTTCCTTCCATTTATTTATTTATTTATTTTTTGTTATTTTAGTGTTTTTGTTTTGAAATCGAGCGATAACGCTGGTCCACACTCCAACACATTAGGTGGCGGTAATGCACCTCAACGTTGGTTGCCACCCGCCAAAAACACCAAAAAGAAGAAGAAGAAGAAGGTTTCGGAGAAGAAGAGACCTGTGTGGATAATTCGTCTCATTGTAAAAACCTCCTGAACTATAAACACTGAAGGAATTGGGGAAAAGTTTCAGCTGGTTGCAATATGCAATCCTCACCGCTATGTACCTCTTAGCCCCCCTTAATCTTACTACTCTTTTAAAAGGACAGTTCACACTGACATAAAACAAACACGTTTTTCGTCTTACCTGTGGTGCTGTTTATCAGTCTAGATTGTTTGACTAGAACAGTCTCTTTACAGAAATCATGTCCCAGTTACTCAAGATAATCCACAGTCCTTGTTGGGAGCAGTTTAATGTAGGGACCACACTCACCTGTTCCTTAAGGCAGATAGTTAATCAGCCAGTCACGTGGCAGCAGTTCAATGCATTTAGGCAAGTAGACATGGTGAAGATGACCTGCTGAAGTTCAAACTGAGCATCAGAACGGGGAAGAAAGGTGATTTAAGTGACTTTGAACGTGGCATGGTTGTTGGTGCCAGACGGGCTGATCTACTGGGATTTTCCACACACAACCATCTCTAGAGTTTACAGAGGATGGTCCCAGGAAGAGAAAATATCCAGTGAGCCAAAATGTCTTGTTGATGCCAGAGATCAGAGGAGAATGGCCAGACTGGTTCAAGATGATAGAAAGGCAACAGTAACTCAAATAACCACTGGTTCCAACCAAGGTCTGCAGAAGACCATCTCTGAACCAACAACACGTCCAACCTTGAAGCAGATGGGCTACAGCAGCAGAAGACCACACCAGGTGCCACTCCTGTCAGCTAACAACAGGAAACTGAGGCTACAGTTCACACAGGCTCACCAAAACTGGACAATAGAAGACTGGAAAAACGTTGCCTGGTCTGATGAGTCTGGATTTCTGCTGCCACATTCAGATGGTAGGGTCAGAATTTGGTGTTAACAACATGAAAGCATGGATCCATCCTGCCTTGTATCAACGGTTCATGCTGGTGGTGGTGGTGTAATGGTGTGGGGGAGATTTTCTTGGCACACTTTGGGCCCCTTAGTACCAACTGAGCATGGTTTAAACACCACAGCCTACCTGAGTATTGTTGCTGACCGTGTCCATCCCTTTATGACCACAGTGTACCCATCTTCTGATGGCTACTTCCAGCAGGATAACGCACCATGTCACAAAGCTCAAATCATCTCAAACTGGTTTCTTGAACATGACAATGAGTTCACTGTACTCCAATGGCCTCCACAGTCACCAGATCTCAATCCAGTAGAGCACCTTTGGGATGTGGTGGAGATTCTCATCATGGATGTGCAGCCGACAAATCTACAGCAACTGTGTGATGCTGTCATGTCAATATGGACCAAAATCTCTGAGGAATGTTTCCAGCACCTTGTTGAATCTATGACACCAAGAATTAAGGCAGCTCTGAAGACAAAGGGGGTCCAACCTGGTACTAGCAAGGTGTACCTAATAAAATGGACATCAGGACGTCCCCTGAAATGTTTTTACATTTTCAAGGAAGAATTCAGGAAAACATCCCAAACTCTGAACAGATTAATTATAGATTTGAGATAAAACAGAGGACACATGAGAGTGTATCTGTATTTTTTTATTTGTATAATAAATAAACTTGTAATACTTCAGGACCACATTTCACAACCACACACACAGAGTATGAATAAAACATACTTTGGATATTTGAGAGCCAATGCAGATAAATCAAATCACCAGACATGAATTAAATAATTTCATTCAACTGTTTCTGTGACAGCAGTTTGTTTTTCAGTGTTTTTTTTTTTAATTTTATTTTTACATTAAAAGTATAATTTCTTACTCTTTACATTCGTCATCATGACTGTGATGCAGTGACTGGAAACATCAGGTCTGAGTGGTTTAACGGTAAAAACAAAGCAACAGGTACAAAAAAAGGCCAAAATAAAATCGTCTACTGCTGCTGCTAGTTTTCTATGACGAGAGCTGAAGTCTGACTGCAGTGTGCTCCTTTGGTAAACACATTGATCAACAGTAAATAAACAATAAATAAATAATGTATTAAAGATAAGAAACGTGCAGCTGCCGGACACATGAGGGTCCGAAACAGAAGAGAAGCCACATGACCTCTGACCTGAAATCAAAATACAGTAAGAAGGCATGAAATCAGTCTCAATGACATCAAGGTAACAATCAACTTATATTGTTTGACGTTATCATGAGCACTAGTTCAAATGTACTCTTACAATCTCTGGGTATTATTTTAATTTATAGCTATTTCTTTACACAAAGTCAAACAGAAATCATATTTTAGTGAAAGTTTGTTGATGTAGTCAATGTAAGACATGTTGAATTAATTTGAATAAATTTGCTGTCTTGCCGAAAGTCACATAAGATTGATAACACTGTTAAGCATGAGCATAGTGGTGATCTCCTTCATCTAACAACCCACAAGAAAGCAAATATTCCCAAAAATGTGATTATTATTCATTAAAAAATCCATTAAAGGTCAGATTAAGGGCAAAGTTTGCATTGTGAATTTAAAAAGTTAAAAACATTAAACGACTGGCAGACATTTTGTTTTTGTTTTAACTCATTTTTTAACCCCAAAATACTGAAAAAAAGCTCTGGTTCCAGCTATTCAAATTAAAATATTTGCAAAGTTTTAATTTGATACCCATTCTTGAGAACTGGGACAAACCCTTCAAAATATTAGCAACACACCTACTTGGTTTCTGTGGTAAAACATTATTGTTAAAGTATTTATATATATATATATGAAATAAATGATTTATTAGATATTTTGATATGCTTTAATGTTTTTTCAACTTATTAACTTTCCCTGTGCCAGAAAACAGCCTTTGTTCCAGACAAGAATTCACAATTTCAAACAATTAAAAAATGTGTTTAAAGCCTTCAAAATCCAAAAATGACAATACATACTGACAACGCTGGTGTGTAAATGTACTGTTATAATTATCTTTCTGTGAAGTTAAGCTTTTTTTTTTTTAAATATAAAAATGTCGGCCCTTTAAAGATGTGTTCCAGATTTTTGTCAGCTTCGTCAGATCTTTACAAAAACATAATTTAATCAGGGGTTAGCTACATCCTGTGGACTTCTGTCTCACTTCCTGGTAAACTTAAAGGGATAGTGCACCCAAAAATGAAAATTCAGCCATTATCTACTCACCCATATGCCGATGGAGGCTCAGGTGAAGTTTTAGAGTCCTCACATCACTTGTGGAGATCCAAGGGGAGAGGGGGTAGCAACACAACTCCACCTAATGGAGGCTGACGGCGCCCCAGATTCAAACATCCAAAAAACACATAATTGAAACCACAAAATATCTCCATACTGCTCGTCTGAAGTGATCCAAGTGTCCTGAAGCCCCGACATAAAAAGTTGTTTGGAAAAATGTCATTTGAACTCTGTTTTTAGTCTCATTTGTGCTCATGTGCGCGCGCTTGCACGCGAGACCAGCGAAAACACGTGAACAGTATGGAGATATTTTGTGGTTTCAATTATGTGTTTTTGGATGTTTGAATCTGGGGCGCCGTCAGCCTCCATTAGGTGGAGTTGTGTTGCTACCCCCTCTCCCCTTGGATCTCCGTAAGGGATGTGAGGCCTCCCTCGGCATATGGGTGAGTAGATAATGGCTGAATTTTCATTTTTGGGTGCACTATCCCTTTAGTATTTTAGGATACATTAATTAAATAAAGTTGTTGTCAGGTGTGTCTCAACCATAACATGTTAACTCTGTAGCTGCTCTAAATCAAAACTAAATACAAAATAAAGTTTGAAAATGAGTATTTTGCTTAGCATTAAAGGTAGGGTCTGGAGGATTTTCCAGTTGCTGTTTGTAAACACACATTCAAATTTGGCCCCTCCTATCAGGCTCAACTCTCCCGGGTGTACGGAGCCCGGAGGTACGGAAAAAGGCTTCACAGAAGAGGTTCAGGCAAGGCTCGCGCTGGTGCACGCTCGGACACGGCACCTGCGCTCTCTCATTGGCTGGGGAAATCTCCGCCCAGAAGCGGTCCAAGCTCACAAAAACATCAAAATACAGTTAAAGGGCAGGAGCTCTGCAAACAGAGTCACCACCACACATGAGTAGAAGCCCATAGGTGATGATTAAGCAGGATTTCATTTGTATATGTCTATATTTTGTTTTGTTTGAAAATCCTCCAGATCCTACCTTTAAGAGAACTCTTGGTAACTTTGAAAAATAAATGGCTATTGCTACAACTGCAGTGAAATTCACAATATATAACTTTTTGTCAACTCCATAAGACATCAGCCTCATTAGATCTGACCTCTGACATCTATCGTGTGTAGTTTTTTTTTTAAAATCAATTTTATTATTTATTTATTTTTATTACACACTGATTTATCTGGTATTAGCCTATGTTCAATATTTTTATCGTGATGGTGTACACTATTTTATTTGTCTAATAAAGGACTTTGTAACTGTTTTGAAAAGTGTTATACAAATCAAGTATTATTATTATTATTATTATTGTTATTATTGTTATGTATGCTGCTTGAGGAAAAAAAAGGCCCATTACAAGATTTAATTATCAAGATTGATCTTATTAAATATTTTTTTTCCCCAACCTAATTGTAGCGTAAAAATCAAAAAGCACAAAATAAGGTTTTGTCCCAGTTTTCAAGAATGAGTGTTAAATCAATTTCCTGTGATATTAAACTGACAATATTTGGATTTTGGAAACTGCTGTACAAAACAAGACGTTTGAAACTGATATTTTCTCACATTTTATGGACCAATGAAAAATCAAGAAAATATTAATGGATTATTTAATAATGATAAATCAGTGTTAATTGAAACCCTAGAAATAATTTTCATTTTCTACAATTCTGCCATATTTTGAACAAGGCAAATCTCTAAATCGATAATTTAATGTAATATTTAAAGTGTTGAAAATCTAAAGTGTCCTGTAACACTTGTCTATGTTTCTTTATTTCCTATATGTTATTTTCTTTATGTGCTTCATGATGATTTCAAGTCGAGTGTCACTTTGAGTCATTCAGCAGATTTAACGTTTGACAGGTCAGTATTCAGTGTCATCACACACACACACACACACACTCACACACACACACACCACAACTTACTTATAGCAGTACTGTATTACATGTTGCAATACATACAGTAACATTTATACATCTTCAGTTTTTATAAACGCCCCTCTTGTTGTGATGAACATGTGCACTATGACAGCGAGTTTGAGATGAAGGTCCGTCTTTGATCCCCGGCGGAGCAGTTACTGATTTATTGTGCCAAAATGATTCAGTTATAGGTAGTCGTTGTCTCAGTCGAGCCTTCATGCTACATTCAAGTACTTCAAATAACTGAATGAGTGATTTACTGACCTAACAGTCAGAGTTTTATCGTGGTGTTTTGGGGGGAATTTGTACTACAGTGTAATCTATTACTTATATTAACTACATCTTAAAATAGTCTGATTGCTAAAAATTAACAAGCTAAAACATTTTAAAATAAACTTAATTTTATGGGTGAAAACTGGATTATTTTTTAAGAGAGAAAAGACCTCTTTTTTGTTTTGATGAATTAATTCTTAACACAAAGTTCACTCACTGTGTGTTTGAAACACTCGAAACAAATCTCACGGCCTTCTTCAACAGATGGAGTCGCAGCAGTCTCAGTCTGAACAGCATTCATTAACTTCTCTGCGTCACATTATATGGAACAAACTCCTAGAAAAATTTAGGTGAGCTTCAACTGACTAAGTAACCTCATGTGCACCTCCCCAGAAATGTAACTACACGTCATGGCGATGCAGATCCCCTGTCTATTTCTGTAAGCTGAAAATGTTGCTGTTGTCCCTGGTTTTATATGAGTAGAGGAAAAGTCTGCTAGCTGCTAGGCTAATTTATACAATGTAAAATGCCATAGGCTTGTGCTAAAAACATTAGCATGTTGTATTTGTGGGGAAAATGTGTCCAGATAAAGACAAGTGTTTGTCTGTTTTCAATCAATTAAACTTTACAGCACTTCACAGAAACAACCCCACCACCGACTAGTGTTCTGGAGGTGTAACTGCAGAGTGACACAGACACACCACCGCACAAGTATAAATGCTCACAACGGCCCCTGAAACCCTCTAAATAAATAAATAAATAATGGACCCGCCCTTTAAGCACTTTGAGTTGTACTGTTGTTAAAAGGTGCTGTACAGATAAACTCGCCAGTCAGTCTCAGTCCACAACAAACAAGTCACTCCATCTGCCAAGAGGAAGACCACAAACTGTAGTTGAAAGCCTTCAAAACATAAAGTAAGTGGACCTTGTGATCTATAAACGTTTGAACCTTCAAGCTTGTCTCCGGTCCTGTTTATACAATGAGCAAATTCTGCTTTTCATTTAAGTAGATTTCAAGTTTAAAAGATACACAAATCGTTTTTTTTTAGGTTAATTCAGAAACTGGAGTCCAATAAATCGGCTCTGGGAAGAAAAAATACGTTCCAACCTATCTATATTTGGATGAAGACATGTCAGGGAGGGATTTCATATCAGGTCATGTCTGATTGTCGTAAATATCACGTACAACTGTGGCATTCAGTAAATAAAGGAGTAATTTGTAAAAGTAGAGGGCTCCTGAACAGACAACAAACTGGAGTTAACATTCTGGAAACTTCCTCGCTGACGCTGCTAACAGGAGAACGGAGGAGATGCTACACGTGTGATGGACGATATGTGAGAGGCGTGTTGGGGGGGGGGGGGGGGGGGGGCAAAGGGCAAAAAGGTCACACGTCACTGCGTCAGAGCCAGGAGGATGTCCTTCACCAGCATCGTGCCGATCACCATTTTCTCACAGTTGACTGTCAGCTGGGCGGCTCCTTCCTCTTTGGTTGCCACGGTGACCAACACCAGGCTGCTGCTGGTCACCGTCCTGCCGGCGAACCTGTGGACAGGATGATCAGGAGGAGGAACAGGAGGACTGAGGTCAAAGCAGCAAAGATCGGAAGTAAAGATGAAGCCACAGAATAAAGAGGGACACACGATCAGCAGGTTTATCAACGGTCAGCAACAAAAATAAAAAAGGCCTTTACATGTAAAATAGTGTTTCTACACGTCAGGACTGCAACTTTTATTTAAAGGGTTAAGTTCAATATTTTTGTGTCTAAGTGACTAATGGGAACAACAATTTTTGAAATCAGTCCACTATTAAGTGAGACTGCTGCAGACGGCAGAAGCGAAAGAGGTTGTTATGTAAATACTTGGGGCATTTGGCACTGTAAATTTATGCTTACTCTAAGTGCTTTTTGGCCACTGACGGGCTCAAATTGTTATTCTAAGTGTCTGACAACATTATGGATAGAGCTATTACAAAGACAGACCTTTTTGTTAAAGAGTAGAATCCTTTTTGTTTCCCCTGAAACAGCCCTAAAATTGTTATTGCCAAACCCACCAGACTCCATTTAAGTAATGAGTGTTTTTATCATCATCAAACACACTTAATTCAGATTCTACAGAAACAAAATAAAACTCACAAAAGTCGTCTTGGTTTGTCTGTCAACTGTTCCATCAATCACCAGCTCTGATTTGGCTGGAATTAACCCTACATTCACCCAGTTAGATGTAAGATTAAGCTGGGTTTAAACTGGCTTAAATTACTGTTTATTTAAATGGAGTCTGGTGGGTTTGATGACAATAACATCGGGGTTGTTTCTGGTCAAACAAAAAGGATCGTACTCTTTTCCAAAAAGATCGACCTCTGTAACGATCCTTTCCATAAGTTGTTTGACACTTAAAATAACAATCTGATCCTGTCAGTGGCAAAAACAAGCACTTTCAGCGAATGGAAATTGATGGCTCTCTCATTGCTGGACTGATTTCAAAAATTGTTGTTCCCATTAGTCACTTAGAAACAAAAACATAGAAAAATAGGATCCAGGTTGAAAAATACAGAAGTTCACTTTAAAGTAAAAGACCTGAGTACTTCTTCCACCTCTGGGGTCTCATTTATAAACATTGCGTACACATTGCTCAAAACGAGGCCTAAAAGAGGCGTACGCCACTTCCCATGGAAAAAAGTGATGTATAAAAACAGACTTGATGGGAGAAACTTTGACCCTTGCTTACCAACATTTTGGAGATGGGAAATTGGCGATGCAGATGGTGAGGTGGAGGCCTGATTGTAGAAATTGTGAATTTCTTTTTGGGCGCACGCCATTTTTGTCTTTTTGTATGGAGCCTATGCACTGTTTTATAAATGAGAACCTTTAAAGCTGAAATGTACTCCAGTCACTGACAGTGGGCCCGTGTGTATTCATGTTACATGTACAATTCATCTACTAAAACAGATCACACACAGTAGCTCTAACTGATTGAAATCTGAACCTGATATGTGTGAACACAAATAGAATCTCAAGACACCACTGATCAGCATCATCACAGCAGATTTTGGGGGACGTTCCCGCTGACATTTCCTCTGCTCCTCTCACCTGCACTCTTTATCTGACCCACAGGGGACTCTGCTGAGGTTGGCGGCGGTGGTCACCCTCTGGACAATAGCATGTTCGTTCCGGCACTTTGCATCCAGGGTTAGCTTCTCCGTGATCTCATTCATACCCATTAGCTGACCTGTAGAGGAGTGAGCAGAGCACTGGTCAGACTGGGAAAGATCTTAAAGCTGCTGCTTGTTTTCTCTCTCCCAGTAACATTAATGCAAAGCAGTCATTAATAACACAGCGACACATGACAGGGTGCTGCTGGTACAGTATCAGTGTGGGGACTCAGTACAGTGCTGCCTTATTTAGGAGTCAAATTAAATCAATTATTTGTCTACCAGCTACAGACATATACAGTATTATACACAGATACTGTATACAGGGCTGTGACACTACAGTGATGTAAGACTCAGTACATCAACGACTACTGAAACGTAAACTGGAATGCACTGATGCTTCCCACTGAACACAGGCGGAGATGGACTCAGGTCTGTCGCTGAATTCAAAGCAATAAAGAGGCAGATTGTTTACGAGGTTTCCACGTAGTTTGGATGTTAGATATTTTGAACCAAGGCAGTTTCCCTTTAAGAACTTAAACTTTAATTTGCATCGATTTTGAGATTTGCAGGTCAAAAGACATCAAGACGTCTGGTTGAGAAACCTTCCTAAATTTGGTTGACATGTCTTGATTACAGACAGTCAGTCAGTGGGGCCCTTATGAGTGATTGCCAACTTGGAAATATGCCTTTGTTTAAAGAACTCTCATTAAATTAAAAACAGTGCCATTTGCTGTAGATCCTTTCACTGTTGGTAAACAGTCTGACATTTTTTTGGGTGGGCGGGGCTTAGCTGGAGGCAAAACAATTCTCCACAGACATTAGTTAGCAAGTTCTGTTGACTTGTTTCAGACAATGGAGGAAGATGATGTGAGCGGTGCATTCAGGAAGATTCATTCCGGGGCGTCGGTGGCTTAGTGGTAAAGCAGGCGCCCCATGTACAAGGCTGTTGCCGCAGCGGCCCGGGTTCGACTCCAGCCTGTGGCCCTTTGCTGCATGTCACTCCCTCTCTCTCTCTCCCCCCCCTTTCACGCTTAGCTGTCCTATCAATTAAAGGCAAAATGGCCCAAAAAAATATCTTAATAAATATCTTCCACAAGAGACCTTAGCAACCAAAGCAAGGTTAAAAAAAGGTACCTCTGACTCTGTCTTAACTGTAACATGACCAAGCTTATGGTGATAAATGAAAAAACTAACACACCTGAGGAATATTCTGCAACCAGGACAACCCAGTGGATACGCTTTTGATTTTACACTATAGATCTGACTGAATTAGTTTCTGTTGCATCTTCCTATAATCGTTTCTGTTTTCTGGTATTTGGGGATCAAATTTCCTTTATAGTTGTGCTTCCTATGATTGTATGCCTCCAGAGGTATAATATTTTCCTCCTCTGACCAATATGGTTTTCTTGTCTTATTTTCTTCTGACATTTTTTCATTAACTATAAGTCAACTTTGTGAGAAGATAACAGACATCACAAGCCTGAGTACAAGCAAACTTTTACCGCTGTATAATCTCTTTCAACGCAGTAAATGAGGTGACGTTTTTGAACTGAGAAAACCTTTGAAGGGATTCTGTGCAACTAGGCAAGTCCCTCAGCTGAGGAGAAATTAAGCCATAAGTGTCATACTTAAAGAGAAACCTTAAGGTGTTTTGTGCAATTGGTCACTTGTCTGGTTGCCAGGCAGAGGTAGGTTCCTAATTACCTCAAACTATGTGTCCATTCCTCGATTATCCTGTAAGTTATTCATATTCCTTTAGTCCGTAAGGGTCCTCAGATCAAAAGAATCAAAAGGGTTTTTCATAGAAATTAATCCAAGTTGTGAGTTTTGTTTTAACAGGATAAAGTGGTGTTGTGTTGGTATCACAAATTTGCCTCAATGGGCTTCATTATCTGTACAGCATATTGCACAATCTGTCCTTAGACCCCTGATTCAGATAAGAAAAAACCCTTAACAGGAAAATGTATGCAACCTGTGACAAGTGGTTACACGTAGACAAAGCTCAGCTATAAGGAATCTTAGCCAAAAAAGGCTCATCAGTTAGTAGAAAATCAGCAGATTAATTGCTAATGAAAATAACTGTTAGTTGCACGTTATTGGAACCAAGCTGTCTTAAAAAAAGAAGCTTTTACTCTTTAATCAAATATAAGCAGATGTCAAGATGTCTTTCGACCTGCAAATCACAGAAATGTTTTGTGCTTACGATGTTTAAATGCACAACAAACATTGTGACATTGCAACACTTCAGATTCCCAACATGGTCAGTGGTGATCAGCAGTGTGATCGAGCCTGATGTCGTGATTTTTTGTTCACACGGTGCTTGAAGAGTGAGTCGGGATCAGTGGATGAGCATTTTCAGTCATTCCTGGTGTAGCAGAGTGTGAGCGGCCTTTTGATAAGATGCAGGTTAGTGCAGGTGAGTCTGTCTGCAGCTACAGACACAGAGGTGCAGTTAAAGTGTTGATTACCAAGGCAGGAGGGGAGGAGGGGGAGTCAGCTGGAGGCATTAGAGGAGGAGGAGGAGGAGGAGGGGGGGGGGGGGGGGGGGGGGTGTCTGTGTGAGGCTGGCTTAAAGGCAGGTGGGCACACAGATGGCTGGGAAAAACAAATCTAAGAACTTACCTAGTAATAGCTTCTCTATGGGGGACAGTACGAAGAGGGAGGAACCGTGGATATGACACATGTTTAAAGAGCTCAGAAGTTGCTCAGTGTTAGTCAGGATGGGAAATGAATACCATACAACAGAAACATGCTGTTGTCTGTAGCTGCTCTGATAAACACTTTGTTCATGTTGTATTTAGTGTATTTAAAGTGGCCAGTAAACACAGAGGGTCTGTCCCAATACCCACACTCACAGTCTTGAGTTCTTGCGTGGTACACAAGTGTGTCCACATCAGAAATATACCAACATGCAGTACATTTAGGCAGTTTCATTTTGGCTTCACTGGGCAAAAATCCCATGATAAATCTTTAGCATTTTGTAATTGATCTTACGCTAAGCCCCGCCCCTTTGTGATGGTCCGACAAGCTGTCGGAGTAAGCATGGAGCCCACGCTGTGACTAACTGCACTCCCTGAAGAAATGTTATCATATTTTTGGGAAAATGAAAGAGTGATTCCAGAGAGAAGCAGACAGAGGGGTCTACAGTCTGTGTTTGAAGGATATATCCAGGATGTCAAACTGACTCAGCAGCAACAACAGGTTAAAAAGACAAAGATAGTTAGAAGCTAAAGCCGAACTATAGGCTACAGATCACAGTGTAAAAGTGAACCACCACATCACTGCTGATCGCCACACAAGACAATTAATATAAAGGGAAACTTTGCTGATATTGAACCAGCTGTGTGGCATCACAGTGTGTGCAGATGAACCGTGTTTGGCCAGACTGTTGGGGAACAAGCACTGTTCTTTGCACACACTGTGATGACACACAGCTGGTTGAATATCAGCAAAGTTTCCCTGGTTCCTGTACAGCAGGGTCGGTCTTTGTTTCACTGTTATAATCATTGAAAAGCAAAAGCAGCATGTGTATACATTCAGTAGGCTATATCTTCAGTAGCTAGCTAGCTAATCCTACACTTTTCAGGGTTTGATTTTGGTTTCGGAACAGGGAAGAAACGTATATCTTTTTCCAACCTCTCCAGGTAATGAGTGTCATTAATACACGACGTGCCCCAGACACAACATTTAGCTCCAAATCCACAAAACCAGCCTGAAAATGAAGGAAATCTGAAATGACTGCATTAGAGTCAATGGAGCACAGCTGTGTTGTTGTCGGACCCTGGTCTGAGCCGGCACAATGCTACGTTATCATTGGCCAGTGTGCGTCAGGGGACGGGACTTAAGGAAGGGTCAATTCAAGTGAACTTAAGAGAAAATTAAACTCCTGCACCTTCTCTTGGCTCTGTTTTCAGGCTTTGGAAAATCTAGTCCGTGATGGGAGATTCTAACCAATCATAGGTCGTCTCCAATAGCAGTTCTACAAATGGAGATGTGCATACACGTCCCTTCAGTGAAAGTCTGATTTAGTGGTGGAGAATCCTGCAGAGAAAGCTGCTATTCAAGCACTGCCATCAAATGCAGTTCACTCTCTATCTCTGGTAGGGTTAGGGTACCGAAACCCGGTATTAAACGAGCTCTGGGGATAAATTATCAAAGACCATAGTACTGATAAACTCCAACGTTCGCTCTCTTATGTGAAGTAGAGTTACGCGCTTTTAGATAACTCAATTTTATATCTTTATCATATTGCTCCTCCTGTTTAATCATCACGTGAATGTAACTGTGATGCTGTGTCTTGTCATACATTTGTTCATTAGTGGCAATTAAATAAAGGTCTGTCTACAGATCTTGATGGAGCCATGTGCCACAGGAAGGGACTCATTATCATTATGACGTGTGTTCCAGTGAAGACTGATAAACCTCGACAGGACGTGATTACAAGAAATATCTCACAATACTCGCAGTAGATGTAAATGTAAATGTGGATGTGGGTATTGACAGACATTTAGTTTCCTGCACTGATGAAGCTGTTGTGCAGCAAACAGTTTGAAATAAAGAAACAGCATGCAGTCCTGTGATTATTAACAGACTGTGACTGTTGCCTTGATGAATAAATACAAATCAATACACACATTATAACAAAAAAAACTGTATGAGTGATGTCACCTGAATAATTCCAGGTGTTGCATTTATTTTAAGGTATTCTTTTTTAGTGATGAAATTATCATTCTTGACATTAATTGTTTTAACAGCTTCATCAAAAGGTACAAAATATTAAAATAAATGCTGCTGATGAGAAAGAAGAGATGTTGAATTCAGTCCCTCCTGATGTAAAATGAATGCACTTTTTGCTCAGTTTTAAAAATGTTTCCTCCTTAATTTACTGCATTACTGTCATTTTTATCAGTTTCCATATTCAGTTACTGTATGTAGACTTCAGATTGTCTCTGATCAACAAAGGTGCAGCAGGTTTTACCCGACAACGGTCTGATTTACTGAAACAAACCATGAGACTCCAATGCCTGTTGAGCAAGAACATATATCCACAGCAGATGAATACCTACAATCAGAATTCAGAGCTTCATTGCTCTTTTGTCACTTTATAACTGAACAAAATCCCACAAAAACTCATGTCTCAGGATAAATATCCCTTCAAAATTTATTTGGCTGTTAGCTAGAAAGTCGTAACAGAAAAGTGACTGCGTGCTATCAGGCCCTCCAGTAAAGAACAACTGGACCGTAATAGTCAGTAAAATGAAATGGAGATACTGACATTTACCGTAACATTACACTTTCATCAATATGTAAAATACTGGGGAAAATGGACGACATATATGTGCCTATAAAAAACAGCCCATAATTTATGTTTATGCCCATGTCAACTAGAGGTGAGGGATATAATCAAATCTTAGATGCATCATGATGCTGACGTGGATGATTTGGCATCAATTTACAAATATCAGTAATTGACTATCTTAGTATTTATGAATAACGTGATGTTGACGGAAAAAAAAGAGGCAGAACTCAGCTGCAAGGGCAGTGTAGCACCCGGACAGAGATAACTTGTAATTCATCTTCACAAAGGCAGCTGTTGCCAGCTTGTTTTAATTCAATGTCTAAATAATTACATTTACAGGAAGAATGTGAAGTATATTGTGAATACTTTCTATGCCTTCACCCAGAGAGTAATGTTAATGAAGGGGAGCAGTGATCAGCAGTAGGGTTGCAACAGTATGAGATTTTCACAGTACCATATTCGTCTCAGAAAATATTGCGGTTTCACAGTATTAAACAATTTATATCATTATCAGTCATAATGACCCTTTAAGGAATGAAAATGGAATGGTAACATTTTATTATTATGATTCAAACTTGAAATGTGGTAATGGAAGTATGTGTAAAAAGTCACCCCTTAGAAAATAACTAAAATACAGAGGAGATTCAACTTCCAGTTAGCATTTTTTTTCCAATATCTAAGATTAGCAAATGTACACGGTATGATTATCTTGAACTTATATATCGCAGTATAACTTGAAACCGGTATATCGGTGCAACCCTAATCAGCAGTAACGTAAACAAACAAGACCGGCTGACAAACACATGCTGCTGTATTAAACAACTCAAACCGACTCATTAGTAAAGAAAATAATTATACTGAGTCTGTTTTACATCAAAAACCCTGCATCCACCTGCTCAGCATCTTAAGGCCCTGACACACCAAGCCGACGGTCGGCCGTCGACCAAAGTCAGGCCGTCGGTGAGCGTCTGTCGGCCTAGTTTTTGCGGTGTGTCCAGCACCATTGGCACTTTGGCGTCGGCGGCTTTTTGGCTGATTGAGCATGTTGAATTGGCGGCGGAGCTTGTCGGTGAGAGAGATCACTCTGATTGGCTGTTCTAGTTTTATTTCCTCGCCTCTGTGGCGAGTGAATCTGCCTGTAGTGAAACCGGGGCTAACTGGTGTTTCCTCCTCAGGCTCCACTTCACTCAGCTGCCCGACAGACCCGCTGCTTCTTCCCACTTTAACCTGAATAACAAACTGGAGCTAGCTGTGAGGCTAGTGGAGTGTTAGCCGCAGCATGACCGGAGGGAAGCACAGCCAGTTAGCCTCCACTAGCTTCCCAGCTAGCCCCGGCTCTCTGTTTGGATCCAACCGGAGCACCGAGCCCTGGTTTGTTATTCAGATTAAAGTGGGAAGAAGCAGCGGGTTTATCGGGCAGTTGAGCCTGCGGAGGAAACACCAGGACCGTCTGAATGTAATAGTCCGTGGAGGTGCTGCGGTGCTCGGCTGCACGGATAGATAACACCTCGGCTGACAGGATGTACCATTCTTTCACTCCGCTCTCTCTCACGCAGGCGCAGAACGTACGGCACTTGGCCGTTGGATGTAGTCCTTGTAGTGTGTTCAAATGCAACTGACACAGGGCGATGTGAGGCGACGTAGACGACGCAACAGTTGGCTTTCGGCGCCACTAGTTCTTTGATGTCGGTTTGGTGTGTCCGTACCTTTAGGTTTACACAAAGCTAATGTACAGCAGAAGGGCTGCTCTCCACTGCTGGAGATGCTAAACTACACAGCAGAGCACGCGGACTCACCCTCATTTTGTTATTCTCATACATGCAGGAGTCTGTAAGGAGCTTCCAGATTAATTACTTCATTAGTTAATGCAGTTAACTTTTTAAAATTATGTTATTTAAAACAGTGTGGATAAGCTCCGGTGTGGATGCATTTTGGCTTCTATGAAGTTAAATGGAAAACAGACCTAGACAAGAGCCACACTGTATGCAAGTACAGTAATCTGTTTAATTATGAAGTTGCTAAATGAACAGATAGAAGTATTAAGAAAATAAAAATGAGAAATCACTTGTGTATGCACCTCTTCACAGTACAGACGTCCAGCAGTAGCTACTATAACGCCCTTTTCTATTTTTATTTAATTGTTTAATATGAAGACTGTAAATTCAGTGTTTTTAAATTCTATATTCTTTAATAGTCATTTAATTTCCTTTGATAACTCACCTTGCTCCTTTTTAAACTCATTCTCTGTCAGGAAGACGGGCCTCATCAGCTCCCCGACTGGCGGCTGAATCGACACGAAGAATTTCCTGGTGTGAGTGCTGAAAATGGAGACGTGAAAAACAAAACAACTGCAGTGTAAGGAATTACTCTTCATTTTCTGAAAGAACAACTGATGTGATCTAAATTTCACTACTAATATCTTTCCTTAGTGCTGTATGCAAATCCTGGTGGGATGAAACATCACAGTTGTGAGTCTAAAACAATATTTCACTTGCCCTGCAGACACATGCAGCACTAACAGTTTTAACAGTTGTAAGGTTTATGATAGAGAGCAGCAGCCCTGTGTCTGTTTTCACACAGTACAACGAGAGGACGGCAGGAGGTCTGCACACTGAAACACAGAATCCATCTCACCACAGCTGGAAGTTTGCAGCTTGTGTTGAGTCACAGAAATCGATGCCCATCACAGCTGTGGCTGTTTCACCTGCTGGCAGCAGCTCTGTCAACGCACAGCAACAAAAAGACAACAGGGTTGACACACGTACCAACAAAAAACAATATAAACCTGCAGCCAGAATCTTTGATCTGAGATTAAACGTGTTCAACACAGCATCATGGAAACTAAAAAATGCATGATTGGTTGAGCTGCACAAAAACTGAAATACTTTAAAATAACAGCTCCAACATGACAAAAACCCTGATGTATCATAAAGACATTTTCATTTCTGCTTTCTTCATTACAAAGTTGCAGTTTGATGGACGTCTTTTGGCTCATCGATTGAATTATTTCCTAGTTGTATTTTCATTCCTGTACAGTAACTACAATGACATTAAAGTGTGAGAATTTATAAATGGTACATAAAGTGTGTATTTAGCATGTGCATGTATTGGGGCATCGGGACACAACACTAGCAATTTGTACAAATGGGGTAAAACATATCTCATTACCATATAACCATATTACTTTTATTCACATGATTTGCTTCTTTTCTGTTGTATCTTCCTTCACCTGCATTTTATACTTTTTCCTGTTTTATTTTGTTCTGAATGTTAAACACTGATCTATTCTACACTTTTACACACACTTGTTATGTGTTATTTTGTAGTTTTATGCTTTAAAATGCATTTGTTCACACAGGACTTTGATTGATTCTTAACAGTAACTTTGTGTTCCTCTAGCATCATTATCAGGCACAAATTTCAACTTGTACATTAAAAATCTCGAAGACTAGAAAAGTGCAGATCTACGCCAGTGTAATGCTATTGTTACTAAGAACTGGAATCACCAGAGGATCCACGATACAATATCATCATGACACTTAAATCACAATTCAATATTACTGCGATTTTAAATATGGTGCAAAATGCTGAGTATTGCAATAAAATACATTGCAATCTATTACCTTTTTTCAAAGGTAAATTATAACCCAAAAGGAAAACTTTGCCAACATATGTTTTATCTAATAAGATAAAGTTTTCAGTCTGTTCATCTCGCCACCTTAAGTTCAATTTGTATTTGTGATATTAAAAGTTATATAATTAAAAAAATGTAAACATCAATACATGGCAATAAGTGACAACAAGATATTGCCAGACAAAAAATATCGGGATACTACGCTGTGTCGATTTTTTCGCTCACATTCCCCAAATTGTAACCGAGTGTTCTGGGTATGCCTATCTGTATGAAGTTAGGGTTCTATTTACAACATTCAGAACATTAATATAGCAGCAAACAACTATTTGCTATGTGAAGATATAGGGGAGTAATGGCATCCTGAGCACAGAATGATGTCTCGCTACCTCTGTGTATGCTGTAAACTGAGCTGCTCCGTTCTTTGTTTTTAGCCAGCTGTGTGTGCATGTTAGTGCACGTGAGTCCCTGCGTGTGTATCCCACTGGTTAGCTCTTCACTGTGCTCATATGGCAGTTACCACTGATAATGCTGCCCTGACACACGGTGGCAGGAAGGTGTCATCGCAGAAGCATAACGCCCACCCTTCCCTTCCCCCAAGTTTACAGTTAGCTCTGTTAGCACTGTCGCCGTTGTAAATGTTAGCTAGCATAATGTTAGCTGTCAGCCTCTGCATCCTCTGAGCATGTTCCTGGGTTTGTTTGTTTTTTTATGACAGCAAAATAAATGCTGGTGCTTTGTTTGGATCAAATAAAAAGTTCCTGTCGGACCCCGCGAAAGTGTCACTCACCAATCTCAGAAAACTCTTTCACCCTCATCCCAGACTGGAGCTTCACGTCCTCCATGTGCAGGTTCTTGGTCTCGGAGGTGGCGTTGTTGGTGAACTGCATCTGCACTGCCACCATGTTGCCGTCGGGGCTGAACGGCTGTCGGCTGAAGCAGTACTCCACTGACAGACCCTCCCCTGTGATCCGGTGCAGCAGCTCGTAGCTCTTCAGCGCACTGGAGGGAGCGATGGTCTGTGGGCAGAGGAAGAGGAGATGAAGAAAAGGTTGATATCAATTATCAGATATCGGCATGTGAGCTGCTTTTGTAAATTTTTTCGAACAAAGCCGTGTACCAGTCAGAGCCCCACTGTGTGAAGACAGACACCAGGGAGGTGACAGACCCGTGATGTACTTACTGCTGGAGAGAGAACAGCGTCAGACAGAGACAGTCCCTCCAGGTCGGTCACAAGGCTGTTGGACAGGAAGGTGTTGACGGGTGTGACTTGAGGAGAGGGAGCAGGTTCGACTGGAAAGAGAGACGTTAGTGTGAGACTCATTCCCCAAGGACGTCCCCAAATTTAGCCCTGACTCTGTTCATCTATTCATTATATTATCTCTTGTGGGAGCAAAGTTTTAGTTTTGACTCGGCACAGTCAAGTGCACCGACTGTTACTGCGACTCTGACAAACAATCACAAGGTTTGCAAACAACCTTGTTCACTGACTTCTCCTCACTGAAGTCAGCGTCATTACTTCTGTATTCTCTTTCAAGAGCAGGAAGTTAACAGAGGTGAGAAGAAAAACTCACAATCATCGAGGTCGAGCAGAGACATTTCTTTCTTCTCTTTCTTGCTCTCCTTCTTGACAGGTTTAGATGGAGGTTTTGATTCAGCTGCCTGGAAAGAGATGAAAGAACACTGACATGAATAAATGAAGATTTTCACATTACTGTGTGAACTCTAAACACAGGAGCGTTTGGTCCACGAGTCAACCAGGGAGTTATTTTGTTTTATTTGTAGACAAGGACCTGAATTCACCACTTAACATTGTGGGGTGTGTTTTCGATACCTTTTTTTTCTTTTTGACCTCTGTCTCAGACTCAGAGTCTTCGGACTCTGATTGGCTGCTTTCAGACTCGCTCTCGTCCTCATCATCAGATTCAGACTCTGAGTCGCTCTTACGTTGTTTACTCTTCCTGTCATGCTTCCTCTCTTCTTCTTCACTGCTCTGCTCGCTGGAAAGAAAGGTTTTATTTAGGATCCTGGAGTTGTAATTATTATCAGGGATCAGACAGATTGTACTGTATCTAACCTATAATCCATTTTATTGCCAAGTAGGTTTTCACATACTAAGAATTTTTGTATTGGTACATAACATAAACATAGTGAGAAAAAAATGAAACAAACAAGTGTTGTAAAAATTTAAGTAATATGAACACAGACTAGAATAAAGTTAAAAATATGAAAATACTATAAAAATACTATTAAAGATGATGTACTATACATTTAATGTAAATGAAAGACCTGAGCAGTGGTAGTTTATGCAGAGATGAGCAAAATATCAAACTACCAATCAAACTAAACCACACCCACCGGCCACTTTATTAGGTACACCTTGCTAGCACCAAGTTGGACCCCTTTTGCCTTTAGCATTGCCTTAATTCTTGGTGGCATAGATTCAACAAGGTGCTGAAAACATTCCTCAGAGATTCTGCTCCATATTGAAGGTGACCTCTGACCTCTGGCATCAACAAGGCATTTTCACCCAGAGAACTGCTGCTCACTGGATATTTTCTCTTTCTGGGACCATGCTCTGTAAACCCTAGAGATGGTTGTGTGTGAAAATCCCAGTAGATCAGCCCGTCTGGCACCAACAACCATGCCAAAGTCACTTAAATCACCTTTCTTCCCCATTCTGATGCTCGGTTTGAACTTCAGCAGGTCGTCTTGACCATGTCTACATGCCGCAATCCACTGAGTTGCTGCCACGTGATTGGCTGATTAGCTATTTGTGTTACTCTCTTACAGGTGTACCTAATAAAGTGGCCAGTGAGTGAAAATTAGGCACAAAGGCACCCAGAAACGAGTAAAGTGACCACAACACATTTACTGCGTTATCTGAATTTGGGTCCTATTCTTGTCTCTTCAGTATATCCACACATTTGTTTTATCTTTGCCAATTTTTCCTTTATTTTGGGGGAAAAAAAAAAAAAAAACTTTTTAATTTGCTTATTGTTTCAATTTTAAAATACAGTCCTGCATCTTTTATATCATCTGTTTCATTTCTGTGAATGTACATAAAAAAATAATTTTATAATTCTTATATATATAAATTTTATATAAATGGAAATAAGCACTAACACAATATACTGTCTGTTTAATTTTCTTTACCTCAATGAAAATATTTTAAATGAAGTGACCACAACAAATGAAAGCATGTTTAAGAGTCAAAATATTCGTTCCAGGACCTCGGGATCGGCGATAACCACGCACAAAATGAAATATTATAAATTAAGTAAAGTTAATACAAAAGGTTAGAGTCACATGATCTCAATGATTGGTGTTCAAACCTAAAAAAAGTGTGCTACCTTTCACTTTCTTGCACCGGCTTCTTTAATTCCTTCTTTTTCTTCTTCTTGTCCTTCTCCTCCTCCTCATCCTCCTCCTCTTCCTCAGACTCGGAGCCTTCCTCGCTCTCTTCGCTCTCTGATCCCGACCCGCTCTCCTCGCTGCCACTGCCACTCTCAGAGCCACTGGCAGAGTCCGACTCTGACGGGGGGAAAGGTCAAAGATGAGAGGTCAGTGGGTGAGCGTGTCAGTTAACTTATACACAGACACGCACATGGAAGTCTACCTGGTTTTAGTAACATCATCTCCTCTGACATAAAACAAAAAGTTTTCATTTACAACAATCAGGATCAAACTCAATGTCTCATGTGGTCAAATCTAAAGTAACTTCTTACTCTGTGAAATCATTATTTGTTCCAGTTTTTCCTTAATGATCAAAATTTTATCATCTCTTGCATCATTGATACCACAGACGCATTTTCCTTTTTTAGAGGCAGGTTACAATAAAAAAGAAAAAAGAATAAGCAGGTTCCCACACAACAAAAATGACTACAGAGAGATCAGAGAGAAAACTTTGTGCTACACCTTCATTAATATATTAATTAATGCCTCCCTAAAGCTTAAGAGCTCATGCTCTCTCTCTCACACACACACACACACACACACACACACACACATATCTGTAATGGACTAATCTGACTAAAGGATGTGACGACAACAGCACAGCCTGCTATAGTTACCACTGTCAGCTGACTCTGTCGGCCCAGACTCGCCCTCCGAGTCAGAGTAGAACGGCTTCTCCACTTTCTTCTCCTTCCTCTTCTCTCGGCTGCTGCACTTGGTCCATTCAGGCACCTAGCAGAGGAAGCAGAGTTCAAACAGTGAGCCGCCAGCTCCGCCCGGGTGACAACCCCCTCAGACAGAAGCAGAGACGTGGGCAGATTACAGTAGCATGGCCATGAATGCCTCTGCCTGGGTGCGAAGCAGCCAAAAGAAGCCAGCCATCAGATCTGCTTTTAGATCTGACAGTCAGAGAACAAATTCAGTACAGACATTAATGTGATTTTTGTGCACAGATAGATGTCAGCACCAGGTGATGCCTTCATGACCAGTTGCAGAGATGGTTTTCTTTTAATACAAGGAGCAGTTCCATTAAGAGAAGTGATGTCTTTGAGGAGCGGTGACTATCCTCCCACACTTTGAAAAAGACGCTGATCTGTCTCGCTCTTCCTGTGACCAAACTCATTAACCAGAGCCATCTGCTAATGAGTGCGGACATCTCCAAACCCCATTTAAAACCCATGAGGCTGCTAATGCATGCCGACATGTCAGAGGACCGCATGTCCTGCTGAAAGAATCACTTCTTTAATGGTAGAGACCGAGGAAGAGGGTGCCGTGTTTCAGGTAGCTTTGGCTGAGCTAAGCACAGAACAGCGACTACATTAGGCGGCGGGGGGAGAGTGGGGTGTCAGAAAGCACTCGGGTTTTGCCGCTATATGGGTTGAGGCTCAAGGAGGTGGGCTCTTTGCCGCTAACTGACTCACACTCGTTAATGTTGTGACTCTTTCAAGCAGCGTAAAAACCTGGCAGATGTAGAAAAGAAAAAAAAGATTGGGATGGAGGTGAGATAAGGGAGGAGAAAGAAGTCAGGAAAGCAAGAGAAACAAGCACAGGAAGGTTTCTGGGTCTAAAAAGAAGACGTGTGAGAACAGTTTCTGATATCACAGAGACAAAATAAACCCCAGATTTCATCACAGTATTTAGCAAAATATCTGGAAAATAAGGTAGCTACTTTTTTCTAGTAAAACTAAAGCACTCCAATATAACTTAACCATACTGTATATACTTAAATATAAACTTAAAGAAAGAAAGGAAAAGTCAACATTAACATTCACTATTTCTAATATGTCAAGCAAATACACAACAATGCATTAAGTATTAATGTTTTCATCAGTGACAAAGCATGATGTCATTCCAGCATGGATAAAATGATGAGGTGGAACAGGAGAGGCGGATCAGAAATCTGAATCACATCACTCAGTAAAACACATCAACTTTTGTGACACGATACAAACCGTGTCACAAATTTCACGCGAGACCAGTTTGGTGCAGAAGATGAAAACAGTGAAGTCAGAGGCCTCCGAACTGACCAGCTCACGTAACAGCTTATTGTCTTATTTGGGGCTTTCGGATGATACGCTACAGCTTTTATCCAGAGCACGTTGCAGTTTACCTCTCACTCATCTTTATCATCAGCAGATGAAGCTTGGCAAGTTGTCTTCAAATTGTAGAGGTCAAACCTTCTTTTATGGTTGAATTCATGGGAAAAACTTTGTTTGTTTACATGCTTCAGGAGAACGAAGAGTCCAAAAAACAAAGAAAATTCATGATGAATTGAAGTAAAGCGAGGCCGCGTTTAACAACAGCAAAACCATATCAAAACATCAGTTTACCAACTCTCAAACAACTCTTGCAGAATAATTATGTATATAATGTAATTATGAATAAATTATGTGAACTGCATATACTCGAATCCTCTCTTAGAGAATAAAAAAAGCGTTGCGGAGCTTCTTCCTGTGCGTCCGGCAACACTAAATCCCTGAGCTTGCCTGAGAAGGACTAAACACAAAAAACGCTATTTTCAAATATCCCATGGAGAGAGACTCTCACTGCAGCCTATTCCATTTTGTTCTGAATGGTTGGCGTGCAGCCTCGTTCTGTGGACGATAAACGAGGTGCAGACTTCCCTTTATGTCACTGGTGATGAGGAAATACAGTGAGTGCTGGACGGAGCAGTGAGTGACAACAACCCCGCCCACATTTAAGAAGACTGTTTGCAGTGGAAATGCTAGGGTCTAGGTACCATGTCTGAAGGGTTACTGTTGGTTCCAACGGTACCATACTGAAAGTGGTGGAAACAGGGTTTACACAACTGGATAAATAAGATTTACATGAGTTGTGTGCGAGTTTGTAAACGTACGTTTTGATATAGTTTTGCTGTTTTTACACGTGGACACCATTTACTTCATGCATCAAGAATTTTCTTTCCGTTTTTGGGTTCTTTGTTTACTGTGGAAAGACATGAGAAAAACAGTTTTCTAACGTAACACGGGTCGATTCATTGATATACACATCATCATTTTGTGGGTGAAAGATTGCTTCAAAGTTAAGTGTAAATAAGTGAGTAAGTGGACATTGAATGCAGTTTTTAAATGTCAATCTCAACTTTTGAGCAAACATAGAAGAAAAGTTCTAAAAGTGCTCAGAATACTGGAAGAATTATTAATAACATAATGCTGAGTTTAAACAATTATAGTTCATTGACAACTGAGCAAATTTCATCTGCTGATGAAGACCATGGGATATCATCGAAAGCCCTCAGAGAGGCAAGTAAGTGGACCTTAAGTTGAGACTTCCAACTACTGTCAAGCTCATCTTACTGATTCTTTTGACTGGATTCATTTACTACTTAAATAAGTCTTTATGATGTATCATCAACTCTACAGTTTGAAGTTCTAAAGAGAATAAATTATTATTTGTGTATCCTCTGGTTTATCTCTTTCCACTTGGGAGAAAGACGGCTCAGCTGTCTCTCTGTTAATCTGCCGTGATGCAGTGAGGGGTAAAATCTTATTAATCTTATCTTGTCAGCTTGACTATCGTCAGTCGCTGCGTTCTGACAACCAGAGAGAGACTATGAGAGGAAAGAGACAGCAGTCATCAAGACAAACACCACCGCACTCCCAAACCGAGGAGGCACCTCTCTCCAGTCTCCTAGCAAGCCGATCCGCCCCTCGCTGGTGGTTATGACTTCCTCTGTCTGTGGAGATGCATAATGTGCAGAGAGCCTGTCAGAGAGGTCAGAGCTTCAGAGGATCCACTCACCCTCACCGCTTTTACATGAGTGGATGTGACAGGACGCTCAGTCTGATAACGACCCAGTGACGTTTCTGAGCACCTGAGCTGCTACTTCAAGGACCATACTGGAGTTCTTTGCTTATTTATTCTTTAAGTACAAATCACGACCATCACACATCACTGTTGACCATTTTCTAAAGCTTACTTTTTAGGTTTTTCAAGTCGTACATTGCTTTTCATTCTTTTTAACACACTTTGAAAAACAACCTACAGATTTGAGATGTGCTCAGAGTTCAAATATCCCTTTGTAGACACCACCCATCATGTTTAATGTGTTATTCTGAATGTATTTTACTCTATTGAATGTTATTTAACCCTATGAATTATACAAAAAGTGAATGTTGTAGAATTATTTCGTCACACTAGATGCGCAGTCCTTGGATTGTCAACGTCTTTTTTTTCTTCCTTTTTGGTCACCTTTGTATTCCTGCTATCAGCACTCCAACAATGTATCCGTCTCTTTTAACGACTTCAAGGTTCTCTGCAGCAGGTGGTTCAGCTGATGGTGGGACATTTGACCAAATTAAAATCTGTATCCCCTGGCAACTGCAAGAGCACTCCCTGTGGTAAACAAACCCACAGGTCTGTGGTAGATGGACTGATTCGTCACAATAAACAAATCACACTATTATCACATGGTAACTGCAGCAGGGACTACTCTGAAAACTCTCCTTTATGGTGCAATCAATAGGATTTCCAACAATATTTTAAGGGGCTGCAGCAGAAACCTATGTTGGTCTTTAATCCAGACTAAATGTTGATTTTAGAAACAAGATTAAAGTCTGAAACACACCCGCGAGAATCGATTGATCCTGACCTGGAGGACCTATTACAGCAAAGACATAAATCAATGCCTCTCCAAACACCCAAATCCAATATCTATTCAAACTAAATGTCAGAATGATTAACTGAAACATAATTTTGGAATTGCAATGACTATAATCATTTAATTTAGGTTGGTAATTCAGAGGATTTTTAAATGAAGTTGATTTGTTAAGGTTCGGGAGCAGGGCAACGCCTCAACCACATCTCTGATGATCTGCCAAGGCTACTTATACCTGGTCAACCCATCCTGCTCTGTTTGTCTCAGATTTCTCGACCCACCCTCCCTTTTCCTTCATCCATCATCCTCCCTACCTCATCCCTACCAACATTCCTTCATCCTGTGATCAACTCGGGTGGGAGAATCGCCTGAGACAGTACCCCCACACTGAGTCTCCCTCTGCCCGATCTCCAGTACATCCTCCCAGATCAAAGTAACAGAAGACATGCCTCTTCTACCTTCACTCCCCACTTACATCCATTCACCAGTCAACAACTAACACCTCCTGAGTTACTATTAAACCTTTAAACGACATATTGTTTTGGCGTGGTCTTTACTAGTGAATGAACAGCTACCACATTTTTACCATAGTGATATCCTTTCTGTTCTCCTCTGGTTCCTGTAATTAATTTTGAACCGCTCAAAGTATTTCGACCAAAAATAAACTGGTTTGAAGAAGAGCAAACCGTGGCGACAATAGTGGGTGTGTCACTAATAGTCCATGCTTGTTTTTTGGTTAAAAAAATATAATGTCCTAACAGCTAACAGGTTATCAATGCAATGCCCCATTTTGCTACTAATGTTCACTTCAACTGTGCAGTGCCCTCCGCTGACGACCAATTTTGGTGGTAATGCAATACAAAAGTAACTCCTTACAGCAATATAATATGTTTTAGCAGTGACAAAGTAATGTCACGCATTACCAACAGGATAACGTACTGCGTTACCATCCGAAATGTACTGTTTAATGTTTTAATTTTTCATTTATCCACACTGGTCCAAACCGCTCCACTTCTACTGTGTTGTCATGTCATAACAGACTACATTATAGAAGGGTGATAGTGATCGGCACATCTGGGTGATGTCATACTGCATTATCATGTTCAGTGTGTTTCCATTAGTACACCTGCTACGTCTAGAAACATATCCCATTCTGCCTTCGCATTGTAAGGCTGCTAGAAAGCAGTGGGGATAAGTAGCTGGCCTTCAGTTTGTATTTTTTTCCTCATCCCAATGATCGGCACATCTGGGTGATGTTAGTATATGTTGGATGTGTTTCTATTCATATCTCTTACAACTGCAGAGCAGCACCAGCACACAGTCCTGTTCTTTGCATAACTCTCTCTCCTGTGCTGTTGTAGCTGATTGGCACACTGGGAACCAGCAGGTGGGTCCTCCAGCTCCGGTAGTATTAATTTGCGCGCGTCACAGTGACCTAATCGCACGCCATTCTGTTCGTTGTGCTGACCTCAATATTTGTTTGTTGTGTTTCATATCATATGCCCACAAATATTTATCCATATCTCATAATTATCAGACTGTGATCCTCTGTGAACCTCCATGTGTCCAAGGATATTTAATTGTTCTATATCATCACGCTATTACTAATTTAAGCAGGGATATTAATACACAGTGGTAACCACTGTATGTGAATGCATGAATGGGTCAGACCTGCAGCACTGGATCTGAAATGAACTGTAATAAAAGCTTCTGTGCTGTGATTATCTGCTGTGAAACAGCATGACCCTCATCCATTTAAAATGAACATTAGCTCTTCTGAGGTCATTTTTGGTGACAGTAACGTCTTACTCTAAAAAGAGAGTAAAATTGTAAAGTAACTGATTACTTTCAAATGAAAGTAAGATGTAATATATTACATTTTCAGAGTAACTTGCCCAACCCTGTTGATGAAACATCCTTGATTGTGACAGTTCTTCTGGAAACTGGTGGAAAGAGAGAGAGGTATGAGATTCCCTAGTTAGGTGCAGAGAGGGTTCATGTTGACGTGTGAGGCATCAGTCATCATCTGCAGGACCTTAAATTGACGTCAGAGGCTGATGTGATTTGATCCCTGCCAGACCACAATAAGAGAGGTAAAACTGGGGTATGGCATTTCAAACCAAGGTGCAGTTATGAGGCATGTTGTCGGAAAATCAATCAGATGTCGGAGCTTCTCAAAACAGTGCCTGCTCACAGCTGCGTTATCACATTATGTAAAGTCGTAATTGTTCACTGTGATGGATCAGCTATCTCAAGCATGTTTCAGGACATAATATCTGCCTGGAAGGTCGGGAATCAGTTTAGAAGTGAATTAAATATTTTGGAAAACGGTCAACAGTAATGCAACTTATGTAGCTAAAACATACTGAACTTCCTGTATGGTCCCTTATGCTCCACCAGTCAGATCAAAATAAACCTCGATGCACCTGTGGCCTCATCTTGAACTCTGCATCACAACTAAATGACAATTTAACACTGAGTATGGAACACTGAGCTGCGAAGGAGAAAAAAACGTCACTATAATCAGAATAATTCACGAATATGACGACAAAATCAAGCCTTGAGGTCACTCCTGAAATTTAAAATCAAGTTATATGAGCCTTGATTTTGAGCAAGAAGTGACATGCTCAAGTTTTGATTTCATGTCTTCAGTTTAAATCACATTGTTGGTTATGACCCGATGGCACATGGAGTGAATGGGATGGAGAAGAAGAGGAGGGACTGTGGTGAGTTGGGATGATGCTCCGCAAACACACTGATATCAAATAAGAGTTTGTTCAGTCCTGATGAGTATAACCTGTGTTCCTACTAAAGAATTTGGGGAATAATTAGGCCAAAATTGATGCATAATATGAAGTATGAGCTGCATCTGTGCAGAAATATTAGGTGTCTTAATATCCCCCCTCAGGTCGCCCTCTAGCACAGACAGCAGGAGGTGGTTTACTGCTGTTGACACTGATTTGTAGGGACAAATTTGGTTGTAGCTCCCAAATCGGCTCCCTTCTATATCACATGTGCTATTGGCTCAAACATCGGTGAGAAATCACCCAGACGGGGCGAGTATGCTGCTGCCGAACAGAAGCAAGTGCAGCAGAGAGGGCGAGGAGTTGTGTTTTCATAGTGAATCAGAAGTTTTTAAATAGAAGCTATAATCCTCTTTTCTCCTGTGTGACTCATTCTCCTCCATGGAGGTAGGGAGTTGTTAAGCAGCATCCATTTGGACACAGATGGAGGCCAAAAAAGACGCATGTTACAGATGAGCTGTTAATGAGCTGTAAGTGAATGAGAGATGGCTAGTGACAGAGGAATCAGTGTTATATTGGAGTTAATGTTATATTGGATGTGAAGCTCTGGTGACTCAGTCCAGCCCCTCTGAGGCACTGCTCTGGGGCGGGAGCAACCCTCACTCCCCTCCACTTTTTGGGGACCCCAGGAGGCCCCTGTGTCTCTGTATATTACTGTTCCCACTGCACGCACAGAATCCTTCACCTCCACGTTGCGCACGGAGGGGTCTGGGGCGGCTTCAGGCCAGTCAGGCAACTCCTGGTAGCCGCCAGCCTTGGCATTCAGCAAGTGGGACAATGAACCCAACTGGAAGTGGTCTCGATCTGCAGAAGCACAAGAAAAAAAAAATCCAGGATGACTTGTAAAATTTCAAATTTGTAAAGCATGGATTTGGTTTATTTTCATTGGTTAATATTTGTAGAGACGTACAGCCCAGCGGCCAATAAGGCATTTATGTTTCTACACCAAAGATGCAACCAGTAAGTACAATGTGGCCATGGAGTCACTAAGTTAGCTGCGGTTATTCCACAGGCTAGTTAATAACATGTCGAGCAGGAAATCCAAAGTGTGGGATCATTTTGAGAAGGTGAAGGACGAACCCAAGGTGATATGTAAACTCATCTTCATTGGTCGACTACAAACATGACATATCATCTGAAACATAGAAGTAGCTACATGCCCATTAGCCCACAGCATCATTAACAGGCGGCTCGCTCAGTGTGTGACGTGCACTTGTAGATAAAATATAGGCCTATATTAATGAAGGTTCATTAGTATGGTTTTGTATTTCTCTGTAATGTAGCACAGTGTTAACAATGTTACTGATACTATTCTTTCTCACACCTTCAACTCAAACCATTGTGTTGCCCCACCCAAAATGTATAACGGGTATATGACATGTAACCACTTGGCTATATGCACTCTGTCCCAGTACAGTTTGAAAACCTCTACACTAGACCAGTGCTGGCGATGATATAACTTGTTATTACATGAATACTTAATCTAGTTTTAATGGTTAGTAGAGACTCTTAAACTTGAATTTCATTAAGAGATACGAGCCCCAAATGTAAGTCCTAAAGGATATTACAAAAGTTGTCAATTTCTTAATAGAAATGTCAAGAAAATCTAAAATAAAAGATCAAGAACCAGATAAAAACCCTCCTCGCTGATCAGAGCACATATCTGAGTAATCTTTGTTTCAGTGTTCTTGGTTATCTTAACAATTTGGGACTGTGTTAGCTTTCCACTCTCTCAAAGCTTTATGTAAACAGCTTCCATACCTTTAAATGGAGACTCGAGCACTGGTGCAGGCTTGAGGGCGAGGAACAGTTTCTTAGCGTACTTGCTGAGAGCTCCACTCTTCTCAGTGGGCACGATGAGCTGGCGGATGAAGCGTGCCCGATCACGGATGTCATAGTTCTGGTCATACTTGGCCAAATTGAGAACGTACTGCGTCAACAGTTTGGTCTGTGAGAAGACGGAATATAAAGGATATGTAAGATGAGGATCATATAAACAATTATATCAAAACACTGCATCAGGTAAGTGGTTGATAGTGTCACTAGGTGGTTGCTGTCGTCTCTCAAGATTTTTGGATGTTGCTAGGTAGTTGCTAGAGTGAATTAAAGGGTTGCTAGGTGGTTGCTATGGTGTTCTGGGTAGTTAGCAGTGTCAGGGACCATTGATCAACTGAGACAGCGCACTTTAGATTAATTTCCTGCATCTGTGTCACGTGGGTTTCACCACTGCCCCGCCCCTTTAGGAGACTAGTTGTGGCCCTGAGTCTTTTCATTCTAATAAGACAAGTGAACGTGAGTAAGTATTATGACCAATTCTCTGCGGTATAGTCACAGAAGTAAATACTGGACACAGTTTTCACAAGCCACATATCTTCCAAACATTCTGACACTAAAACTGCATTTTTCAGAAAGACAAATCAGGAAAAAATTAATTTAGTTTGAGACACATCTCCGTCTCAGCAACAGACTCTCATGAATTTGGCAACACAGAATCTCTTCTTTCTGTGGTGCTGAACCATCAGTCTGGTTTCACTGTAGTGCTGCCAACGTCACTTTCCAACTGCATGAAACAGAAATTGAAATAGATTTATGTGTGAAACTATGAATTAAAATGAAAACTGAAATAAAACTTGTGTTTCTTGGCTTGATAATTTTATTACTGTTGTTATTAAACTGTTTTTTGGAGAGGGAAGAGAGAACGTTACTAGGACAAATTAGAGAGTTGTAAGATGCTTACTATGTATCTACAAGTAGTAAGCGGCAGTGGTGGAAAGTACATTTACTCAAGCACTGTACTGAAGTACAATTTTGAGGTACCTAATTCGACTAATTCAATTTTATGCTACATTATACTTTTACGTCACTAAAATTCAGATGTAAACATTTTACTTTTAGGCTGCTTTCAGACCTAGAGTTGTCTTACTTTGGTCTGAATCAGGGACTCATTTTGTTAATAAGTTCTATAATTGCCTAGAGTTGGTTCATGTTCTCACGGCAGCATTTACAACCAGATCAAATGCCTTGTGTGAGAAAGCTGCTCTTGATTGGTCAGAATTTCCATGTGGGAAAAATCCAGGAAGTAAACCAAACATTGAAGAAGAGTACACTTGCAAGATAAATGTGACACTTTCTAATGTCACAATGGAGGGACAACTACACAGGTTGATTTTAGCGCTGCTCATCGTGGACTATATTGCTGTCATTGTTCATTTTAGACAAACCATACAGTTTGAAAACGAGGCGCGGCTCCAACTAGAAAACAATGTTTTGATGCATTGGATGTGCTGAATGTGCATATTAAGGCAGTACAGGAGGAGGTGCACATTAATAATCCTCCAGGACTGTAACATGCTCATGTTTAACCCAAACAACGTGTCATGTGACTGCAGTTGGTTCAGATACAGGTCGGAACACGTTCTCACCACAAATTCAAAAACTAACATCTTTTTGCTTCAGTGATGTTTTGACACTGAAGCTTGGTGGCACTGCACACACTGTTGACAAGTTAAAGTTTTACGCTCTAATCACAGAAAACACCATTCATACCTGTTTAGAGTTGGTGAGATAAAGCTTGGCGGCCAAATTGATGATTTGTAGCTTGACAATGTCCTCTTCACAGGTGAACGACTTGGCCATCTTCCTCAGGACATCTGGGGCAATCTTCGGTACATGCTCACAATATTCTCCAATCAGCCACAGGATGCTGGCCCGCGCCATCGGCACCTGAGAACAATTACAATCAAATCAAATGATTGTGTTTGGGTTTTGTCAGGATAAACCCCCATTTGGCAAGCTTGTTTTAATACCACAACCCAGGAGCTTTTAAATGTAAAATTAAAATCCAAAAGGTAAAACTCTGACATTAAGGGAGCGATCACACCGAGATGAAACGCTAGAAAGGCGACGCCAGTAAAACCATTGTTTTCCTATGATACGGCGCGTCTGACCGCTGTTCAAGCGTCTTTTTAGACAGGCATTTTTCTGGCGTCTTTTTAGATGCTTCTTTTTAGACGCTCGTCTAAAAATGAGCGTAGATGCTGAAAAGTCAAAATATTTTCAACTTTTTTCAGTAGCTAGCACGCATTGAATAAGCGCTTCTAGTGTTTCAAGCGTCTTTGAAGCGTCCGCGTCTCTTGCATCTAATTTCTGTGTGATCACCCCCTAAAGCTTCTGGTTTCAGTTTGTAAATGAGACGCTCACCTGGATGTTGTCTGTTAGTTTCGCCATGTGCTTTATGATGTCACTGTGCTTCTCTGGTTGCATCTGCAGCAGCTTCTTAATAACCACCACAGACTCAGCTACAACCAGCTCTGTGCAACAGGAGGAGGAGTCATAAGTCATGAATGAACACTCAATATGTTTTCCCTTATCATCATCCTAGAATGAGGTATTAAAATTTAAATTCATTCCCTTACTCACTTAAGGTAACAGGTTGTCTAAAATGTATCTTCTGCTGCTTCTTTTCCACTGAGGTAAAGTATATTTCATAATTTACAAACGCAAATGAAAAAGCTTGATTAAATTATCATATTGACCTGATTTCCGATACTGTCTGCCACAACAATTTATTCATTCTACTCTTTATATGTGTCTCAAGTGTCACATAAACAGACTCACCGTCTCGGTTGGACAGCAGCTGCACCAGGCCGTTCAGACACGTGTCCCTCACCTCGCCGATATTAGTAGCACAGCGGCCGATGGCTTGGATCGTGGCGGCCACAAAGTCTTTATCCATGCTTTTAATGTACGTCTGCCAGAAATACGTGTTCACTCAGTACAATATTACAGAAAAGAAGATGATGAATCCGGATTAAAGAGAAAATTCTCTCTTCACAGAGCGTTTCACCGTACCTGAAACTCTCTGAGGATGGTGGAAATGTTCGTCTCATTGGCCAGATTGGTGAGAACCTCCAGCTGCGATACACAGAAAAAAACCTTTTTGAACACTGCAAACACATTTTAAAAGTGAAATACAAACAATGTTTACTGTAATTACTGTGTAGCTTTTTCCTTTAACAAGATTTTACTGGAACCTGCACCAAAGACTGTGATTTCACTGGTAAAATTGTACTTTTTTCACATTCATGTTCTCATCTTAGAAACTGTTTCACTCCAATTCATAGGAGTTGATTCGTTAACTCAGCGTAAGTGGGTTTAAAGGGATAGTGCACCCAAAAATGAAAATTCAGCCATTATCTACTCACCCATATGCCGTGACCGTGAGACATGGGCACCGCGTTCATGAGTGTGGCTAAAAACAGTGTTCAAATGACGTTTTTCCAAACAACTTTTTATGTCGGGGCTTCAGGACACTTGGATCACTACAGACGAGCAGTATGGAGATATTTTGTGGTTTCAATTATGTGGTTTTGGACGTTTGAATCTGGGGCGCTGTCAGCCTCCATTAGGTGGAGTTGTGTTGCTACCCCCTCTCCCCTGGGATCTCCGCAAGGTATGTGAGGACTCTAAAACTTCACCTGAGCCTCCCTCGGCATATGGGTGAGTAGATAATGGCTGAATTTTCATTTTTGGGTGCACTGTCCCTTTAAGATGATTGTGGACAGGCAAAAGATGCTGGCTGCAGATATGCTGTATATTAAAGTATCATGCCTCAAGGCCCAAATGCACTGAAAGCATCTAACACATGTGTTTTGAAGTACACCTTTTGTTTTCAACAGCAAAACACGCACCCAAAGGGCTTTAAGATGCTCAAACTGCTTTGACGCCTCTACTCCAAACTTGTTATACTGCTGGTTCAGAGGTGTTGATATTTTATGCCTGCTGTGCACCATAGGAGCATCAAATGAAGCACGTCAATTATCACCCTCAGTGCATTTGGGCCTTAAAAGTCTTCCATTGATCCAGCATGAGGATTACAGAGAAAACAGATAGCAGCATAATTCTGACTAAAGCAATAAAATAGAATAGGAAAGAAAAGAACCTTGAGGACTTTTATCTGGGTCGGGTCTGTGGAGCGGATGTAGAAACTCTTCAGGTACGGTTCAAACATTCCCTGTGAAACACAAAGAACAGGAAGAAAAAAAAATCACTGAATTTTATAATTTCATTATCCACACAGAAACAACCAGAAGGTACCAACAGGTGAAGCTCACCCTTCTCTTAATCGTCATTGTTGCCACGTTCTGAAGTACGACATACTGGACCTCACTGGAGACAGAAACAGGAGAGATCAATGTAGGAAAATGAGCAGGATAGAAACAGATGTATTTAATAAAATGTCAGTCCCCTTTTCTCTCCTGTCCTTCCCTGCCTACTTATCCTAAGACACTGCAGCCATATTGGAGGTCCACAGCTTTTAACCACAGTGGTAATATTTCTTTGAATATAAAGAATTGAGAAAGCTTCATTTAAAGACAAATACTTAAGATGTCATCAGCTCACTAACATATCTGGGCACTACAACTCTCACTGTCTTGTTAATAATACATCAAATTTTTCAACTGGCTAACAAAAGATACCAATATGTTGCACTAAATTGGCAGTTTGTTCAGTGTTAATTTCTTTGATGAAATTTTTTTGTCAACAACCTTTTTTCCATGATGAAAATGAGACGATGACGAGCTAAAAATAGATTTCAATAACAAAAACTAAGACAAAATCTGTTTTATTTTCTTTGACGAGACGTGACGAAAATGCTAGTGGTGGATTATCAGACACCGAAAGCTGTGAACAGCTGTGCTTGTAATAATCTTCAAATGTCGCATGAGTGACAGGCTGGTAAACTCCAGTAAATAGTCTGCGCCAGGATGTTTAGCTAGCCAGCAAAAACACTCACAACAGAGCAGCATCAGCCATCAGTGCGAGTTGTGAGCTGTAATTCAGCAGTAAATAATCAGCTGTGTGTGTCTGGCTGTGGATGGTGGAGCTGCTGAATGGATTTGTGGAGTTTGTTAGGTAGCTGTTAGCAGCTAGCTCCACCTGTTAGCCATTGAATGGCAGCGGAGCAAACAGCCACCAGCTGCTGGATTTCATAGCTGATCCCCGCAGGACTCCCCTCAGTCTGGACTGTCTCTGTAAGGTTTATGGTTTGATACTGTTTGACAGGCAGGTAGGAGGCTCAGCTATCTGTGAGTGTAGCTGTGCTCTAAGTAAACACTCTGAACTCAGATTAATTTTCTCTGACAGAGGTGGAGTTTAGTTTTTAGTCGGTCATGTTGCCAATTAAGAAAGAATTCAGGCTTTAATTAAGTTATTTTTCTGCTTTTTAACAGTGAGATCAATCAGTCAGAGTTTACAATGAACCTGGGGACAAATCCTAATTGTCTCAGATTAGTTATTTGTGGTGTCAAAGTTTTTGAGAGCATAAATGGAGATGTTGAGCTTTTCAAATGACGAGCAGTATGTGTGTGTTCGTAAATCAGCCCTTAAACCTGTCAAACACTGATGGAGAAATGACAGTTTGTAAGTGTGCAGAAATTTTTTATAGTTGTAGAAAAAATGTGTCTTAATGAAATTTTTATACAAGCTGTGACCTTGATTCTAATTTCTAATACATGAATTAACCTCACTGGATTAGTTTAAAGATTAAAAAAAAGTTACTAAAATGTTATGAATTTTTTTGTTGACTAAAACTAGACTAAAACTATTAAGAATAAAAATGACTAAAATGTGACTGAAACTAATAGGCATTTTCGTCTAAATCTAAAATAGCTGTCAAAATTAACAGAGTTTGTTGGATTTGCTGACATGTAGCCTGTCTGAGTTACTTATTGGAAATGATATTAGCTAAGCGACGAATTAGAGATGCTGCTGCCAGATAGATGCAAAAACAAGCTAACTAGTTGTTGTAGCTCAACTTGTGTGAGGCAGCAGCAGCCTCACAATTACCTCTCATCTTAACCTTTCAGCTGTAATTCTTAGTCTGACATATGTGAAGTTACTCCCAGCTATCATATCTCCTACTTGGCAGAAAAGAATACAGAAGTGTCAGTCACAGTTAAACATGTGGCTACAAAGCCACAATCACTGGCAGTACCACACACAAAGAAACCCCAAATCAATAAGTATTCTGAATCTTAATTTGTTTTATTTCTCAGATTAAAATTCAATAAAAGTAATAGTTGTTTTTTTGTTGTTTTTTTAAATACAGACACTGAATTTAAAAAAGCAAACTTTTGATCTCCATGCAAACTGCAGGACATCTGCATTTATGCACATGTTCATTTGGATAGGTTTACAGGTGGTTTGCTACACAAACAAGTCCAATAAAATGCATTGAATACCCCCACTAACCTTCCTGTTGAACATCTAGGCATCATTCTTAAAGGTAGTGAACCGGTGTTGTAATTAGAGCTGAGACTCCATACAGATAATAAAGTCTAATGAAACTTATCATACGGTGCAACGTGTTTCTGATAAATCCCCCACAGAGCAATGCTGCTGTTTGGCCGCTACTGAGTGATGATCCCATTACAGCGCACGCAGAGCCACAAGAGCACTCGTTCAATAAGAAGCTGACAGTTTGCAGGACTTACAGGCGAGAGGCCGGCTATGTGCCGTCATCACTCCTTATGGTTTATGCCTTCATGTTTACCTCAGACTCGCCGAGCTCCCTGTTTAATTTCACTTCCTGCTTCAGGGCTACACAGATTTATTTTACTACCCTCACTTGTCATTTTTGTTTTGTTCTCGCACTGTTTTCCAGTTTGCTCAGTTCACAGTTTCCTCTTATCACAGTCAGCTGTGTATTTTTTGTTTTGTTTTTTCCTTTTCGACTGAGACTCATAAAGGCAGCTGTCATTTTCAACCTTAGCTCCATTTTCAGCCACAATAACACTGTGAGACGGCTCCTGCTGGTCTGACTACCGTTCCAAAAATATTTTCTGCCAACATCTATGGTACAGCAATCACAGCAGATGATTTATTTCAAATTACAGACACTTTAACTCACCTGTGGCTCCTTAGGAGACGGACCAGGGCCTTGGCGATCACCCCAACTTCTGCTTTAGGGGCAAGATGGAAATACAGCTGGGCCACAGCCATCACCACCTGGAACATGCAGAGGAAACAAATGGGGGGTTAAATCTTCACCAATCTCACGATATAAAATACAGTACACAGTTGCATGTATTATATCATCTGTCTGGGTGTTCAACTTTGTTCTCCATTGAGAATTCAGTCATTTTCAAAATGGCAGTCCATTACCATCACTGCCTTACATCGCCATACAGTATGTTGCAGTGCAGATGTAAAATGTGATGGATTTATTCTGCCAATGTTTTGGCCTCTAAGGTCCAAATTTCTTTTGGCACTGACTCATTCAAGCATTCAAGAGTAGGGGTTGTGTTTTTTAGGGCTTTTAAAGAGACAGTTCACCCCAAAATCAATAATATATATTTTCCCTCTTACCTGTAGTGCTATTTATCAGTCTAGATTGTTTTAGTGTGAGTAGCTGAGTGTCGGACATGTCAGCCATGGAGATGTCTGCCTTCTCTCCAGTATAATGGAACTAGATGGCTCTCAGCTTGTGGTGCTCAAAGAGCCAAAAAATAATTTGAAAAATTCAGCAGCAATGTCTCTTTACAAAAATCATGACCCGGTTACTCAAGATAATCTTCAGAACTTGTTATGAGCAGTTTCATGTAAAAACTTGTTCTACTATTACATGCTCTGTGATTAATTAATCTAAATTAATCGGGTACATCATTTTTTTTTACTGTGAAAGTATTTTTAAAAATTCAATTCAAATGAATTTTGGCAGATGTGTCGTAGTAAAGCTGCTGGATTTTGGACACAATTGTCCCCCTGTCCTCTACCACCCAAAGTGGACTGCAGTCCATTGCAATCCATTTTGCAAGAGAGTTAGTAAGTTGGTCACAGGTAGACTTACTATTACTTTGTGTCTGAACGCCTGGTCGAGTGTGGCTTAATGAGGGTGAATGTTAGCACTAGCATCAGAGGCTGTGCTAGCTTTGACAACCGGGTTAGCTGCTTTGCGTTGAGGTGATATTTTAGGATTGAAGTTCTCCAATGGTATGAAAATTCCTTACTGCAGAAATTGCATACTCCATTCACGGTGCCAAGCAGTATCGTCTTGAACTCTTGAACAAAAGCAAGTTCTTTTTTTCTGATTTCTCTGGTCATGTAGCACCAGTTTCAAAAAGTATTTGTGTCTTTCTACTGCACAGATGGCCTAGTTTTATGAGGAGACTATCTTTCCAGCAGTGAAATACTTCTTTAATATAATAATATTGGCCCTAGCTGCTTTAGGTAGCACCTGCAGTGAGAGTTTCTTACTTCCAGGTACTGAGTAGAGAATAACATAAACAAAATGAGAGCTTCAAACAGGCCCACAAGAATATAATTACTTTAAGACATCAGGGCAAATGGAACCATTTAAGGAACCGTTTATTAATTACTTAGCAGGTGCAAAACAATAAGCTGCATAAAGTGCAATTACAGAGCTCACTGATTGTCTGCTACACTACATGTAAGATAAGGAAACACATTAGTTGCCAGAGGAACAGGGTTAATATTGAACCGCCTTGAAGCAAACAGCTCGACTGCAGCAGAACAAAGGCAGAATAATGTGTGTCAAGGGAATTTTGTAACATCTAACACAGAACAAAGCAGGCCTTTCAAGGTGACCACAGCAGTTAGTAATGTGGTGCGATGCTTTATTAATTTCCTTTGGGAAATTGTCCCCATTTCAGAGTGAGAGGTCAGATCTGATTAAGTGCTCAAGGGCACTTCAGCTGCTTGTTAACATGAGCGAAGGTCGAGCATCTGAAGACCTCGACTGCTCACATCACCGGACCTGATGTTCAACATGGGATAACGTTGGAGAGAAATAATTATGATGTCTACCATGGCAACTGCCTCAAGAGGAGAGTTAATGGGCCATTATACTGATGTAAGGTGTGTGTATTATTCAGAGGCAGTGGTCTTACAGCTGCGTTGCGGCTCTGCAGGAGCGGCTTGGTGTTCCTCAGCAGCAGCCGGTGGTCTGGATCCATCACATACGGCTTCCTCTTGGCCATGGTGGTCGCCTCTGCCTTCTTTTCTTTCTCCTCCTCGTCCTCGTCCTCATCTTCATCTGAGCCGTAGAAGGTCTTGTCGCTTCCCTCCTCCAGTAGGGACTCCTGCTGAGACAGTGAGGATTAAACAGTGTGTTCAGGGACAAACCGTGCAAAACAAAAATCTCTCTGGCTTTGAGAGAAGTTACTGGCTGCTTAAAAAGTCTCTAGAAGTCACCAGATGGTAATTTGCTCTTCAAAAAGCACTGTATGAGAAGCATCATTAGACATCCTCGCGTCAGAGAAACATGCAGTGAAAAATGGTTCCACCAATTTGTCACCACATGCATTGGAAATTACCAAAACAACAATGTTCATCGCGGTATGAAAAATGGCTCAATTTGTCGCTGGTCGTGTCCAGAAAATAAGTTGACAGGTGGGCTTGAAAAACTGATAAAAATAAGACAAGCAGAATCACCAAGCTGGCAGCAGTGAATGAGGAGAAACAATGACAGGATGGTTTCAATTTGTACCTCTGCACAGTCACAATGGCAGAACAGCATGAATAGAAGTTGTGCACCTACACGCTTTTGTTGCACAGTAATCTCTACTAATTCTGTTCCTGCAATTAATTCCTTTGCTTTTATATATTTATTTTTTCTGTAGCTTTCCAGTTGTGTTACTGATGTACACAAACCTGTAAAGTCAAATACTTGTCGAAGTTCCTATGTTTAAGCGTCAAAATGCATGTTCAGGGCGCCCAGTAGCTCAACTGGTAGAGTGGGCGCCCCATGTACAAAGGCAATATCCTTGCTGCAGTGGCCGTGGTTTCAGTTCTGACCTCTGGCCCTTTGCTGCAAGTCGTCCCCTTTCTCTCCCCCTTTCAAGCTCATCTTGTCCCATCTAATAAAAGCCATAAAAATTATCCTAAAATAAGCACCATGTTCCACGTCCAAGCTAACACTTTTCTCACTCTTCAACTGACATTGTCAGCAAATGGCAAGTGCGTAGGGTGAGAGGTAGGGAGGGGCATCAGCGCTGTGACCTTTGTCACTGCTTTTTTGCTTACGGCTAAGTGGGAGTTTCCATTTGAAAAACACAGCAAAGAAAACAGATGATCCACCCTTTAAACAATTAAAGCAAATGGTCTTTTATGTGATCAAATATACTTAAATACTACAGTGTACACAGTGTGTCTGTAAATGGCACAAGGTACACATAGTAGTAAAACAGTGGAGTGGAAAAGATATGGTAAATATGACTGTGCGAGCAGTGGCACAGTGCAAAGTAGTATTAAAGCTTTATTTGCTAAGAGTTGGTTGTGATGCTGAAATAATTCATTGATTAACTGACTAGTCAATCCACCAAAAGACAGTTAACAAATATGATAATGGATTCGTCTTTAAGATTAACTAGCAGGGAAAATTAAACAAAACTAGAAATGATCACCCTGTGGTTGTATGCCCTTCGTGAACCTGTCAAGTTTCTCTTACAGTTTACATCCATGTCTGTGAAAACATGGATGCTTCACACACACCTTCCCCATGGCAGCACAGATCTATACAATTAGCAGTTTCAAGGTGGACACCCAAATTTAGAATCACCAGTTCAGTATCTGACCAAATGTGTCCCCTTCTGTTTCTGAGTTATGATGCTGAATAATGGACAGAAAAGTGTTTTTGCAGAACATTATGATGTCACAGTGAAGCTGACCTTTGACCTTTTGGATACAAAATGTCATCACTTCATCATTATATCCTGTTAGACATTTGTGTGAGATTTTGTCAGAATTAGCAAACAAATTTCTGAGTAATGGCCCAAAACATGTTTTGTGAGGTCACAGTGACCTTTGACCACCAAATTATACGCAGTTCATTCTTGAGTCCAAGTGGATGTTTGTGCCAAATTTGAAGAAATTCCCTCAAGGTGTTCTTGAGATACTACGTTCATGAGACTGAGAAAGACAAGGTCACAGTGACCTTGATCTTTGACCTATGACCACCAAAATCAGTAAATCCTTGAGTCCACGTGGACATATGAGCCACATTTGAATAAATTCCCTCGAGGTGTTCTCTGACCTCTGTCCACCAAATTCTAGGCAGTATATTACTCAGTCCAAGTGAACGTTTGTGCCAAATTTGAGGAAATTTTCTCAAGGCATTCATAAAATAAGATGAACACTAAATGTTTGTGCCAAATTTAAAGAAATTCGTTCAAGGTGTTTTGGAGATATCACATTCATGAGAATGAGACAGACGGAGTCATAGTGGCCTTGACCTTTAACCTATGACCACCAAAATCAGTAAATCCTTGAGTCCACGTGGACATATGAGCCACATTTGAATAAATTCCCTCGAAGTGTTCTTGACTTATCACGTTCACAACAATGTGGACGGGCAACCTGTAAACATAATGCCTCTGGCCGAGGCTAACACCAGCATGAGGGCATAAAAATAACTTGTTCCAGCTTCACAGATGGGAAGTTTTCGCTGCTTTTTGTGTTTATTTCAATGTAATTTAAATATTTGGGTTTTTTGGACTGTTAGTCAAACAAAATAAGCAATAAGAAATTGAAATGAGCATTTTTTTTCACTATTTTTTGTCATTTTATGAACTTAATTATTAATCAATCAAAAAGAGAAACCAAAATGCACCAGAGTCATCATTAATGAAAATGATTGCTGGTTAATGCACTAGTTGTTACATAACTCATCAAACTGGCAGAATAAGAAGTCTGACATGAGTTTTATCACTACAGCATAAATAAATACTTAATTTTTAATATTTCCCCAAAAACACTTTTGGACGACTGTGCTGATTCTGTGTGTGTTTCTTACTCACATTCATGTTTGGGTTGAGGAACTGGGTCCTGGCGTAGCGAGTCAGCATGTTGATGATGACGACCTGCCCCCACTCCTCCACGTCGATCAGGAGGTTACACAGCTTCCTGTAGTTCTTGTGGATCAGGTCAATGCGCTCCGGACACACCTCCTCGAAAGCCATGACAACACTTCCTGCCACCAGCTGCAGCACACAACAGGTGGTAATGTTACCATCATGTTCTTAAATGTCAGGAGGGTACAGGTTGTCTGTGAGGATCACTGAGGCACAAAATGAGATCCATGTGCTCTCAAATTACATTTTAAGTTAAACAATAAACTTTTTGTGGACGTTACAATACATCTTATGCAACAACTGCCAGGTGAAGAGGGAGACTGGTTAAACAAATGATGAGCCTTGAAACAACTGAGGCAGTGAATGCAATCTGGTCACTGTGCACAGATGCTGGTTTTCATAATTTGTTCACTTTATCAAACTGTTATTTCCATTTGTTAAAGAATAAATAAATAAATAAATAAATAATGAATGTGGTGGAAAACATGCTGGATCAGTGGTGCAAACACCCACCGTGGTTTTATCAGCGAGGAGTTTCTCTATGACTTCAATCAGCTGGTCCTTTTGTTCTGGATCCAAACTGAGAGCAGAGGAGAATAAAATCATTCACATGCATGGAACATGAAATGCTGGAGAAAAAAAGTCACCAATAATTTGATCATAAAAAAAAGACGCTACTAATGGATTTTACTGACAGAGTGTTGGATTTACCTTTTACTTACATTTTTCAGTGACACTAAGTCATAACAAAATTTGATTTTGGCATAGTGGTTCTCTAACTGAGGATCAGGACTCTAATATGCTGCAGGCTCAAAAATTCAGATTTCTAACTTATGTATTATTTATGCTTCTTTTAATCCTTCATATAAAGACTCAAGCAGCCTCATCTGTAACTAGACGGCATATTTAATAAGTACTAATGAGTGAAATAATAAATCTACCTAACTGCCTTTACACTCAGAACAGACACTCAGGAGCCTGAGATCTGAATAAATTACCTGTAGAGTTTAGGAATTGCGTGAGCAGCCGTCTTCCTGACGTATGGAGACATATCAGAGGCAGCCTCTTTGATGGCCAACATCATTATGGGGACGATGATGGTGACTCGGATGCTGGAGAGGACTCGCAGAGCGCTGGCTCTGATCAGCTGGTTTGGATCCTGCGAAAGTAAAAAGCAAATATTTCAAAAGCAATACTGTCATCTGCTAAGAGTCTGTAGAGACAGAACTGTACTTCAGCTACGTTAAATGTTATGCACCACATATCTGGAACAAACTCCCAGAAAATTGCAGGTCTGCTAGAACACTAAGCTCTTTTAGACCAGGAATGAAGACTTTTCTGTTTGCCACTGCCTTCTATTAAATCAAATATTTATTCTTTCCTTACACTGCAATGTAACCTTTATCCTTGTATTCTACACCTGTATAAGTATATTATAGCTTGTTTTTATTTAATGGTGTTTTAAGTCTATAGCAACTTGGTTGGGAACCAGAGGGTTGCCGCCCCAAGTCCCCGTCTGATTGTGGAAGGACTGTGACACCAGCATTGGCTATCCATGGAGCCAAGCTGCCAGCATGGCCAAAAACATAGAGTAAATCTTTATTTCATCACAACATCAGTCCCCAAAGTTTTGATAAATGTTTCTTTCTGTTATAAAATGTCGTCACTTATGAAAGCTGCTGTACCTTCAGCCCTCGCTGAAAAGTGGAAATGGAGAGCAGAGCGAGATCCTGCTGCTCCTCGGCATATCGCACCAAGTAAACATAGACCAGCTTCTTCACCTGTAGAGAGGAGCAGTAGGGGGGAAACACGCAACAGATTTCATCCAAATTATGTAGATTAGTTCAATTATTTCCACTGAGATAAATCTGAAGCAAAGAGGAGAGAAAAAATGCAATTTTGTTCAGGTGAGATAAAGCCAAACCCCCCAGGGCTTTTAAAAATGTGATAAGTTGATGCATAAATTACAAGCTAAACAAAAAACAGCCTTAATGCAGAGAGAAACCGTTTTTTACCACATATAACTACACACAGTGAAGAAAACGAGCAACTAACACATGAAGCCAAGTTCATAACAAACCTCAATGTTTTTGCAGGCCACATTTTTCACCACAGCAGGGAAGAGATCTGATGCATTTTTACCTCGGGCGATCATCTGCAGAGAAAACACACACCGGAAAGCAAAACAGAAAATCAGCAGCGAGGATTTGACAAGGTGACATTTTTCAATCATTTCTAAGAGAAGGTGCAACTTTTTATTTTTTATTCCAGCCTCCTTTTTTTTCATGCTTTCCTTCCTTTCTATCTTCTCAGTCCTGTGGGGAGGAAGAGATGGGTGTGGAGCTTCAGATTATGAAATATGAATATTTAACAGCTGACTGTGCAGTTTGTATCTCCAACCACTGTTGTTATATCGTCTAAAACTGCCCTTGTCTCATAACTGAAGAATATTAAGTCTCAGGATCTTAAATACAGTTTTAGTGTGTGTACAGAACGATGGCACAGCCCAGTCGCCAGAAGTAAATGTTGGCACTGTTGGCACACAAAACCAGGTGCTTTTTGCAACCTGTCCCTGCAATTCCTGCTGCGATAGTGCAGTGAAAAGCGGTTGTGTTTTTATTGAGACACTGCTGCGTTTCCAGCTGAGATAGTATCACGAAAACCAGTTACTTTTTACCAAGAAATTGCTGCATTTCCAGACAGGATGTTGCCACAAAAGTGGTTGCTTTTTACAAAGACATCACTGCATTTCCAGCTGAGATAGTGTCACGAAGAACAGATGATTTTTACCAAGAAACTGCTGCGTTTCCAGCTAGAATAGTGCCACCTAGCAGTCGTTTTTCACTGAGAAATCGCTGCGTTTCTTGCTGGTATAGTGTCACAAAAAACAGTTGATTTCTATCAAGAAAATTGCTGCATTTCCAACTGAGACAGTTCCACAAAAGCAGTTGTTTTTTTTTTCTCAAGACATCGCTGCGTTTCCAGCCAAGGTAGTGTCACAAAAAACAGTTGATTTTTACCAAGAAATCTGCCGCCTTTCTAGCCAGGATAATGCCACAAATGTGGTTGCTTTTTACAGAGACATTGCTGCATTTCCTGCTGGAATGGTGCCACAAAGCAGTTGTTTTTTATCAAGACATCACTGTATTTTTAGCTGAGACAGTGTCACAAAAATTGTTAATTTTTACCAAGAAACTGCTGCATTTCCAGCTGGGATAGTGTCACAAATGTGGATGCTTTTTACAGAGACATTGCTGCATGAGATAAAAGCCATTTTTAAACAGGAATTGTGCAAATTTGCAGGAAAGCCCAATCAGTCTTCTTTCAACATTGGCAGTATAAAAACAAAATTGGGGAGTGCGGCAAAATGCCGCCTACCTACTTTTGTTCATACAGAATGTGCCTTTTTCGGGGCAATGGGGGGCGTGAGAAAGTAACAAAACGTGTAGCTCAGCGTCACGTAAACAATTCTGCGATTCTCTCGTAAGTTGGCCCATCTATCATCATCCCCGTCATCTGACGGTTAATGGCCTCTTCATTTGCGAGGGCAAGGAGGGCGCGCAATTTCTTGTCTCCCCAGCTGCTCATCTTTACAGTGTCTGTCAGGTTTGCGTTTCCCTCTTGCTGCTAGCTGCTCATTAATTCTTGCTATCAGCTGTTTCCTGTTTATCCACCGCCAGTGGCTCGCACGTGCGGCGTCATCCCCTTATGCCCACAAGTCTTCAACAGCCCCTCCCGTGGCAGAAGGGCGCCTCGTTCTGTTTAAACCTAAAAGGTTGCGCCAATATGTCTACCCTACGAGGCGGAAAACTGGGCGCCTCGGATCAACTTGCCAATCCGGCTCTGTGTGTCTAAACGCTCGCAGCTTGCCGGCAAAACGGCCCAACATTCGCAGAAAATCGCAACCGTGCACTTACTGGCGGGCGCGTCCTGAAGACCTGTGTGAATTTTCCACAGGAGATATTTTTACTTTTTTGTCTATTCAAGAAATTACCCACAAATGCTCTACACCAAGAATTATTATTTTATTTATCTGTGTTTTTATTTATGTCTGCCTTTTTTACTTATTTATTTTAATAGTGTACCTGAAGTTATATTTGAGCAAAAAGGAAAATGTTTCTTAACATGTGTCACTGTTTTTGTTTGTTTGTTTGAGATGATTATTGAAAAGCTGGTTGTATCTTGGTTAAAATGTTCTTATATAGGCAAGATAGAAAATATTGCAATATCTTGTGTGCTGTAAGGTGGTTTGAAAAAAATGAAATCGGAATCGGCCATCCAAACACTCTGGAAATCGGAAATCGGTATCGGTCCAAAAAATTGTAATCAGGGCAAGTCTAGTTGTTTTTAACCAAGAAAATTGCTGCGTGGGTCGCCCAGTAGCTCAGTGGGTACAGTGGGCATCCAACGTACAAAGGCAATGTCCTTGCCGCAGCAGCTGCAAGCTTGATTCCAGCCCATGCCCCCCTGCTGCATGTCATTCCCACTCTCTATTCCCTCTTCAAGCTTGAAACTGTCTTTTCTGTCTTGTGTGTTTCATGATACTCATGAAACACACAAATGTAACATATCTGTGGTTTGCAGAAATGCACAATGCCAACATATATTGTGGTGACTCCAACTCCAACCAAACTCGAAATGATGCAAATCAAATTTGGTACACAGAACAAGCTCTGGGTCTGTACTGTGGTCGGGACTGTTTAAAAGTGATGCATGCTGAGTTGTACAAATGACAACTTTCCATGCCTTTGTCCTTCCAGTCAACGTGCAGCCGTACCTGCTGATCAGTGAAATCCCAAAGTAAACATTTATACTCACAGCCACGATGCGCTTCATTGCCTCCAGCTTCAGCGAGTCTTTGTTGCTGTCCAGCATCTCCTTCAAGTCGTCATGTCTAAAAGAGGAAAACACTGAAAATCAGTTCACAGCTTTTTATTTTGCTTATTTGTTTTAGCAGCACAGAAACAGCCAAAGCCTGATTACCGAGGCCTCAAACAAGAAGCACAGACCTGTTTAAGGATTTCCATTCTATGCTCAAAATTTATCAAGTCTCCAAGTGTGACCCAGAAATTATTCTCTTTGAAGTGTGAAACTCACCCTGCAAAATGTGGAAAACCTTTGAAACTGCAGCTCATAAAAGCGGGGTAATTGGAAAGTGACATAATCCCTAAAACATGTTGACTGCTCTGAGAAATTACACAGATATTTTTGCAGGAACGGGGGAAGAAACTTTCCTCTATCAGACGATGTGACCCAGCACGACTGTAAATCAGCCAGGAGGTCTTTTAGTATCACAGAAGCTCAAGTCTTTATTATTTAGATAACTCAATAACTACCACTGTGGGAATGCAGAAATGATTAGTCGATTGACTGAATAATTAAATACCAAATATTCAGATTATCAATTAATTGTTCAAATCATTCATCAAACACAAATTTACAACAGTGTTTGTTCCAGCTCCCTAAATGTGAAGATTTTTCTCTTTTTAAATCATTATATACTGAATATCTTTGTGGGAAACAATCAGTTAGAAGATGTCACCTTCAGCTTTAGGAAATATGTTTGCCATTTTTCACTATTTTCTGACAATCAATTGATTAACTGTCAGATTGAGCTGCAGATGGGCTGTACCAAATGTCCCTGTTTTTCACATTTGAAGCTTCTACTGAAGTTTTTCAAATGAGGCTACAAACGTCTGTCATCATATTTTATGACTTCATAGCCCGAAAAGAAAAATATCATCAAACAAAATCCTCATTTAGAATAAAGTGGTTTGTCAGATTATATGAGTTATTCTTTATTTTTCTCATTAAAGCAACTTTATTTAACAAATAAATGTAATTTATGGTGCTGTTAGATTGCAGCTTTGGAGCGTCCTGTTAATACAAGTGCATTTTGACCGCAGTGCAAATGTTGGTGTTGGAAGGCTAAACGCCAACAAATATGGATTAAAGCAGAATATTCTTCCAGATAAACACGTCTGATTATTTCTTTTAAATGATTATATTTATCTTTTTTCCAATGAATGTTGACTTTTGGACTTTACAATGCTCTGGAGCATGACAATGCAAATGATGGGATCACACGGGTCAAAAACAATCCTACGCTGTTAACACTGTAATTCTACAAAAAGTACCAACTCATAATATTCTTGCAGCCTAACTGGTGGTGCAGTGGTGAGCACAGTTGCCTCACAGCAAGAGGGTTATGGGTTTAAATCCACCAACTGCTGACCACCTGTGGAGTTTACATGTTTTTCCAGCTTCCTCTCACAATTCAAAGACATGCAGGTTACTTGGTGTCTACAGGTGTGAATGTGATCGTGAATGGTTGTCTGTCTCTATGTGTGCATTCCAGTACCCATACTACCATACTACATAGTATGCGAGGGAAAGATTTAGTATGTCCTAATACATAGTATGTCAAATGCAGTACACCAAAAATACCAGGATGTTCTACTACATCTGGGCCGATTTTGCAGTCTGCCAGCCAGCACGTTTCTGGCTATTCTGACTCACAATCCTCTGCACAGCGGACGATACGTCACATCAGCTGAGCCGCAGACAGATAACAGCTTTTTGACAGCTGATCGACAGCTGTCAGAGGTTCGCAATGATGGATGACAGTGCATTCAAGCAACTGATGACCAGTCGAATATTAATAACAAGACTATTAATTGTTTAAGTGAACAAAATAATCATAAATATTACAAACAACAAAAAGACATAACTATAAAAATAACAATGACAGAAAACTGCAGATGTAATTTCACTGTCACAAGTATGTTAGAATCTACAATCTGTGCAGTTATAACTTCAAAGTTAAACTACACACATTGCAAAGTAACAACAGCAGAGCTCTAAGTGAAACTCGGTAAGTCACATCTCCAACGCAACAGATATAAAAGCAAGAGGGTCAGGGCGTAAGTTTATGAGACAGTAGTATGTCCCGATTGTGTGCATACTGCATGTAAAAGTACGTACTTTTTAAAGGCAGCTGCAGTACCTACTAAAACTAAAAAGAAAAAGTATGCGATTTGAAACGCACCCTATGTGTCAGCCCTGTGATAGTCTGGCAACCTGTCCAGGGTGTACCGTCTCTTGCCCATTGACAGCTGGTACAGGCTCCAGCACCCCAGCATCCCTGTGCCAGGTTATGGAAAATGAATGAATGAATAATCTCTATCTGCAACTTTGCAAAAATAGCAGGTTTTAACAGGATGAATGGACATAGACAAATGAAGCTTTGAGCATTTGAATGTTGATTTAGAATTAAGGGGTAACTGTCATCCATCATAATAATTATGCATAATAATTGCACTGCTAAACACAGAGGGTTATGAGAGCGCTATTAGTTTTGCAGGATGTGGTTATAAACCAAAGTATTGGTGTTGGACAAATTCAGATTTTGACCTGCTGTTGGCAGGTCAAGGATCACTGGAGTTATTATGATTCATCCTCAAGGCACTGTGGATATCTATAGAAAACGTTATGTCAATCCATCCTATAGTTGTTGAGATATGTCTCAAAGTAGGGTATGAATTTCTACATTAAAACATATAACCTAGAGTAAATGTTGGTATTGTTTTCCCATTTTAGGATCCTAATAGCTGTCTTTTCTATCCACACACTGTAACCCAGTTAATATCTTTATCCTTCCACCCTGTCAGAGACGATGGGAACACACCAGTTTCAGCTTGCACACGAGTAGCAGGATTCTCTAAGCCGACATCTCCACCCTGCTGCAACACAAACAAGCAGAAACAACAACCGACTGTTTCCACAATACCTGTCGGGAGGAACCTGCAAACAGCGACAGTGCCGACAGGATCAGTGCTACAGCTGCCAAGATAAAGACGCCGGCCTCATTGAATGTTGAAATACTGATTGATGACATCTGTTCTGCTGCGCTCTGTTGTCAAGTAACACAAGACGACAATTTGTTTTTTTCTGGTAAATGAAAAGCTTTGAATTTACAATTATAGACATTAAGTGTCTGGAAGCTTTTGAGATGAAACACAATGTAATGCATTTTATATCTTTACATGTTGGAATAAAGAGAAGAACTCAGGGATACTGACTTTAAGCGACACCTTATTTTAGGATAAGAACATTCAATTTTTGGTACCTGAACAGCCACATATAATAATTTTATTTACACTCCTTAATTTATATCAACTGCACACAGACTATTTATCGAAGTTGAGCCTGTAAGATAACAACAAAGACTTGCTCCAAACATGCAAGTCACACTGAAATATCTTGTAACATATACATGATGTTGCAGCAGATACGACGCACACTGGGCACAGCCATCTGGATATATGTGAATAATTTATTTTGTTTGCCTTTTTATGGACACAATGGACATAAATCATCATCACTATAAATGTGTCAAGGCCTGTCATGATAATCACGTTGTATAGTGTATGGTATTGCCCGCAGTGTTTACATGTGTGTTTGTTCACAAATGAATGTCACCGACATTTTAGCCAACATGACGCCAGAATAAACAGCAAGGTTTTCCTGACCATGATAAGAATTAGGCGCAGTGCCTAAGCGTTTGAAAACAAGAAAAGCCGCTAATAACGTTTTGCTATTTCGGTAATAAACATATTTTAATTCCTATAGAGTCTTAAAAATAAAAGTCTCCTGTTATTTTGTTATGTAACAACTTTTATTATGAAGCAGCAAAATGAGGAAATGTTGAGTTTTCAAGCAGCAACTTTACACAACTTCTAATACAGCGGATAGCGAACATAAACAGTAAAATAAAGCAGATATGTAAACTAAAAACAGGATGCAGGAGAGAAACTAAACTTCAAACCACAGAGATTTAGTTAGAAGCTAGAAAAGTACTGAGAGCTGAACTTCTAAAAACACCTTTCTCTCTGGTCTCCTGCAGACCAGTGATGGACAAAGCAGTTCTTTAAATGTTACTGAATCACTAGAATCAGTTCATTAAAAAGATTCGTTCAAAAGATTGGTTCACTGAATCGTTCAGTGCTTGGCAGGAGGAGCCCTGACTGTGTACTACGTAGTCCGACTCACTGAACTGATACACTGTTGAGCTACTGCTGCGTCTGCCCTGCACTGGTGAGTCTCCTTATTGGCCAGCCTAACGTTTAAAGTTTGTTTATCTGGAAACGAAGTCTGTTAAAACAATGGGGAGATGTGTGATTGTGTTCATGTGGCTTGACTCCTGGCTACATTAGCCATTAGCTTAGAAAGTGTATCGCTGAGAAGAAATGATTTGAATCACTCAGGGACAGGCGTTACGTTGTTCACCAAGTGATTAATTCACCGAGTGATTTGTCATGCCGTAGGCAGTCCCTCCCTGTACCCGCGCTGCCTCGCGACTCGCGAGTGATTCATCGTTCGCACAGACCGAATTGGCAGTCCCACTCCCGGCTTGCACGCTCGCTGCTGAGCTCAACTGAACTGAGAAATGAATGAATCAGTTCCGGAAGTGATTCAGTTCAGTACGTTCACTCAACAGATTCGTTCTTTTGAACGATTCGTTCGCGAACGACACAACACTACTGCAGACAGAGGAGAGGAGAGTCTCACAACACACACACGGCTTGTTTGAGGGGGAGAGACGGGGCGTCGGGTGTTGGCTGCGGTCGGCTAGACGCCACTGCTACTGGCTTGAGTTCGGGCAGCCCAGCCTTTGAACCTACTCCGGAGAAGGAACACAATTCGGCGCAACATGGCTCGATTGGAACACAAATCTGGACGCAGCTAAAAGTTACAGAGGAAAAGGCCCACAGTATTGTATGTGTGCTGCTGTGGTAACTTATTGCGGTCTACATTGCCCAGCCCTAGTATAAAAGTATCAAGTAGGTCTAAATCCAGTGTAGTTTGAAACAATTAAAAATCTTTGTGGGGGAGTTAAAAACTTGTTTTCCATCTGTTGGACTTTCAAATGAATCTAGTGCTGGAAAATGATTCAAACATTTTTATTTATTTAGGCTGTTAATCTTATTTATGCACATCAACAGAGAGGCCGAGGGAGGGAAGGAGCAAGAGCTGTTGTGATCCCCCTCACACACAAACTAGCAGACAAATGCTAATCTGGCACAATCAAGCAGCTCTGTGTCCTACACATGCAGCGCAGCACTGTACTGCACATGTGCTACTGCGGTCATTTCATTCATCTCACATTTAGCATTTAGCGTAGCACATGCAACATACAGATCTTTATCTTGCTTGAAAATATATCGATATATCATACATATTCGGTTTATCGCTCAGCCCTTATACCACTACCTTACTAAATCACAGATACTGTGTTTACATGCAAAGTGTCTGTGTTGGTGTTAGTTTAGCCACCTGTATTCATAAACACAACTCTGAACCCAAAACTACCGAACAGGAGGAATCCACTGACTAAAAGAGTCAATTTGGAGGAGTGAAAGGTGGGGTTTGGCTGGTGGTGGGTGGGGTGATTAAATGGCTGCAGAGTGGTACACTAGTTTCCAAGGCAACAAAGGATGCAATAAAATGAAGTGAAGTGATTTCCTGCCTTCCTGCAGAGCCTTTGTTGCATCTGACTGAAGGTCTGTGGAAACACAGTGAATGACTCCTGGGACTTTACGCTCTGATTCATGCCACTCACACTGATATGTAACAGGTGCCACATGATACAAGGCAATTCAAACACAGGGTGCTCTCTGACAGAAATACTGTTATTAAAATGTTTTTTCTTTGTCTCTGAATTAGCAGGATATCTCTAAAATAAATAAAATGAAATAATTCTACAGCCCTGCGATAGTCTGGCGACCTGTCCAGGGTGTACCCTGCCTCTCGCCCGATGTCAGCTGGGATAGGCTCCAGCCCCCCCGCGTCCCTCAAGAGGATGAAGCGGTTAGAAGAAGAAGAAATAATTCTACAATATATCTACTTTTGCCTAAAAATACTGTAAGGCATACTCATTTTCCATTTATCTTCCTTCAAATGTCACCTAATCTTTACTAAATGTGGTGCACAATATTTTTTATATAATGTAATTAAATTGTTGCCATATTTAAAGTACAAATAGACAAGTTTTTTTGCTTTAACTCATTATGAAGTAAATGTTGATGACACAACGTAATGGCTATAGAATAATGACACCATTTGCATTTAGATTGGTTCCCATTAAGCCTTGCTTTCACTCTGCAGTTCTGCCTGCCCTTTGCTATGATCTCCTGGGTAAACAGAGGCTTCGATTAACAGCATGCATCAAATGTTGCGCAACTGAAACAGGAAGAAAATAGCACTTTTGTTACCCCCAGTAGCTATCAGTGGCTATCCCCAGTTACCAAACAGTATCAATATAAGTTCTTTAAGGTTACTATCCCCAAACATCTTGTGTCCTGTGACTGAGCTATCTCTACCATTCAGTTTAGGTATGTTATGCTAAAAAAATCCACTAGATGCCTCCTACAGGAACTTATTAAAAAAAAATTCACACCTTAAAGGTAGGTTTGTTTATTCGACATATTATAGTTTCGGCGGTCTTACTGAACAGATTATGCGGTAAAATAATTTTATAAGTATGATTTTTTTACTGTCTAAAGCCATGCTTAGCCAAACACTTAAATTGGTCTTTTATGGTAAAGGTTGTGATGCTAAGATAATGAATTCCCAATTTAAAGAAAAATAAATAAATAAAAAAGGATGAATATTCACTGTTGTTGACACTATAAATTTAATTCAGTTTAATTTAATTTAATTTAATTTGATTTAACTTAATTTAATTTAATTTAATTTAATTTAATTTAATTTAATTTAATTCAATTTAAATTCCATTGCAGGCATTACAACAGTACAAAAAATTTGCAATTTTTTCTTTTTGTTCTATCATTGAAGGACCCTTTCAATCGTTTGGAGAGGCCTATCTTTAAAGATTATGGGATCTGTTAAAAAATAACATTGATTTTTGTTATTATGGTCCAAAAGTAATACAAAATGCATTCCATTCCTGTTTTTCTTAGTGAGGAAGTTATGGGATTAAAAAAAAAAACATTAATCAATTAAACATTTTTAATTAAACATTGAAACATTCTCTGTAAATAAAATAATAAATTTAGAAGATTGTGTTGCTTTTACATGTCCTCTGAGTACTAATCTCTAAAGTTTAATTAAATGTAAATACTATAAACTGCTCAGTCTGATAGTAATTGGATTTTAACTTTGTTTTTTGCTTTATATCTTAGTCCTACGTGCAGTGAATACCACACACACTTCAAACACACTGAAACCAACACTACAAATGACTTTCCAAACTATTTGATCCAGCTGTGGAGAGAAGTTTTAAATCATTCCTCTGTGTGAGTGGGAGGCTGTTGGGGTAAACTACATATTTCATCTTTTTTGGTGGTGTGACAGCAGTGAATGGAGGCCTTGCAGTCTGTGAGGAGGTGGCCGCTGCAGAACAATCTTAATTTATCACGACTTGAGTTTTAAAGTGTGTGTGTGTGCGCAGGAGCGTGTTTGTGTGTACTAGGAAAGATTTCTGCTTTCGTCTCCATCAAGCATCAAAGTGTTAATAATTTCATTGCATGAAAAATATAGTTCACACACTTCAAAACATAAATTCATCAAAGAGTGTCAAATTAAAACCTGACAGGATCTATAAAATGCTGTTTTCATGATGGGTTATTTTTGGACCTGTGCTGACGCTGGTTTCTTGGTTACAAATATGTGGCTTAGTCCTAAAACAAATTAAAAAAAAATACACTGTGTGAAGACACAAAGATAACTTTGCCCAAAGCAGTGAAAGCTCAGACATGAGGATGAGTAACACTAATGCTGATTTGTAGCAGAAAATGAAGGTCCTGCTGGTTCATTTCTCACTGTGAAATCATGATGATGGGTCGCGGCCTCTGGCCATGTCTCCAGAAATATTAACATTTTTATCAACTAGTCTCTTCATTACAGCCTGAAACCTCCTTCATCCACTTCCTTTGATGTCAGTTTCCAAACCTGGAGTATTTTTTTCTTTTAAAGGGCCAAACTATTAAAGGTTAGACACAAAATTTAAATGGAAGATTTGTTATCTGTCTTGGTTCTTTGACTGTTTATGAAGCACATTTTGGCTACTATATCTTGAACTGGGAGGTGTGGAAGCAAAATTACTCCATTTTCAGGATTCCTTCATTTAAATCACAGCTACTTTTGCTTAAACAGACTGTTCAGCATATAAAATATTTCATCCCTCCTCCTTTGAATGTCATAAGCTTATGCTAATAACGTTAGTATGTTGGTTTTGTGGGGAAAACGTCTCTAGCAAAGGACAAGCATTTTGTCTGTAAACCTGAGGCATGTTGGGGTGGTCGATTTGTCAAACACAGGAATTTACCCCACAAGACCGCTGTTCGTGTTCCAATCCAAGTGAACTTTGAGTTGAGGTATGTTGTCACATTATGTTAAGTACATAACTTTATGTTAAGTACGTAACTTTATGACTACCAGCCATGATTCTTTTCATAAACCTAACCTACGTAACTTTACTATCCTAAACCTATTGTACATAATTTCATGTTGAGTACTTAATGTGACATCACCCAACCATGATTCTTCTCCTAAACTTAACCTACGTAACTTTACTCTCCTAAACCTAACGTACGTCACTTTACGTACTCAACGTAAAGTGACGTTGCCCAACCATGATTCTTTTCCTTGCATAGACTAACTGGTTGTGGCACTGATTCATTGGGTGATAATTCATTATTCATTTGAACCACTGTAAGAGGATATGTTTGGCATTCATATTGTTAACCATGTTCACAATCTTAGCTTAGACCTTTCCATGCTAACCTTTGCTAATTAGCACTGAACACAAAAGTACTGGTTGCACTGGTAATTTCATTGGTATAGCAGGTAATGGACCAAAAGTGTTGGAGAAATTTAAATATTTATCTGATGATGCTACTAAATAAAACCTTTTGGGTTTACCAAAGTTTCTTCAGTTCATCCTGACGGGGTAACATGGCATTAGGATTAATCCTCTGGGCACCATGAATATCTGTAGCAAATGTCAGGACAATTCAGCCAGTGCTGTTGAGACATTTCAGTCCGGACCAAAGCACCATGACTATGCATGCACCAAATATCACGTTTTTTTGCTCTTATTACGAAAAAGACAATATTCTAACTAAGCTATTTGCATGGCAAATAAAAATTAACAATCCACTGATATTCCTGTCTCCATGCAGCCATGCATACTTTGATTAACTAACATGTTGTTCGAACATGTGAACACAGCATCCCTCTTTCATTCTTTCAACCACCTTCTTGAAAAGGTTGGTGTTGTCCGAAAAATGCTCTTGAAACCTGAATAATACCAGCATATCCCATATGTCCTAATCGGGAAAATGCATTTGGAAAAAAACTTTTTTGGGATGTAATACGCTGTTTACATGATCGTCTCATATTCAGAATATTGTCATTTCTGGAATATTAGCATGCATGTACTGTAAACGTAGTCACTGTCATCCCTATTGCAACGCCAATACCATCCCAAAAAATCTACAGTTAATCACAATCAGTTGTAAACACCACATTTTACTGTCTGAGCTTCTTACTGGGAAGAATCTACTGTAAAAGAGGCACAATTTCCCTTCGACAGCAAACTCGCTGAACCCAACTGCTGCTACATGATGTCGCTCTGACCTTGTTCTTTGTGCTCTCACTCTCTCTTTCCCTACACGTAGAACCTACAGCTGAAAGCAAAGAGCTGACATCACTCCTTTGTGTAATATCAACAGCCATTCCAGGAAACAAGAAACTAAATTATGACTTGCAGGCAAACTTGACGGCTAAATGTCAAAACTCACCTGTCACTTTCACAATATGTAACGGTAGAGAAACTTTCCAACCAAATGCTTAATTTGTTTTACGGCTTGTGTCAATTTACCACCTTGATGAGCCTCACTAATTAGTAGCATGACAGGGATTTGTGTGGCTTGTTTGATGACAAACAGGCCTTTTGAAGATCTAATTAAAACCGGACTCCAAAACATGGATTACATTTGCTGTGGCGGTGGCCAAACATTAAACCTGTCAGAGGGGAATTATCAGCAATTTGCAACCACAGACAAGTCACACATGCATTATTAGTAAAAGTCACAGTGTTAGTAGCAATGGCACATTGGGCATTAACAATTTAACAGCCTGTAAGAGGAGGAAAACTCTATTTCATTATTTTATTCACTATAAGTCTCCAGTATTTTATCTGTCAGAGCTCATGATACAGCAGCTCAAGAGAAAGATTTAATGGCTCAGTGAATTAAAAGGTTCAAAGTTATGAATGGACCTGGAGACAAAACACAGCCCCGAGTGCTTCACAGTCTATCTGCTGCATCATGATGTATTTAACCAACTATAAATGCCACCTCAGTGACTTATCTGAGAAATAAACCCTCATCTGAAGCACCTACAGGAAAAACGACCATCTGACTAGGTGTATACGTCCCTGCTCATGCCCACAGGGCCCGCTGTAATTCTACACCAACACTGGTTCTCTCGTTTCTCTGGATTCTGTCCCGTCCTGCCGAACAACAGCTGAATTTACAAACACCCCTGAATTATTTAACCCCTCGTGGTACAACAGAGCACACCAGCGGTCGGGTTACCTGGCACCAAAGCCAAGAGATCAGCACGACTTTGAAGCTCCAAAGTCTCCATGGAGGTACAGGCCTCCCGTGTTCAATGATACAACTTCAGATGTCATGTTGTTCGCCAAGAACAGAGCTCTGCAAGGCTGCGACAACATTAAAAAGAAGTAGATAGGAAAACGTATTTGCATGAATCAGAGGAAAGTGAAAGATCGAAGAGTTGCAGCTTGCATTTATAAGCAGGCTGTTTTACATAAGCCGACTCTCTCAGCAGAGACTTTGAAAGTTTCTTGTTTTTTTATTTTTTCTTCTTGGTGACGGATGTAAAATATGCCTACGCTTTAACCAACCAGGACTGCACTTCAGCAAAGCTCTCATCCTGTAAAAAGAGCATAATCTAGTTTATAGGTACGACCCAATAAAATCCAAAAAGTGTAATTATAGCTCTCTTTGAGGAAATCTATTTCTGAGGAGCACCACTTTTGATGTTCGTTTGAAAGGTTTGCAGTCTAATTAATTAAAGAGTACAGCAGCTTCTACAGCCTTTGCATGATATCAAAAAATATGGAAATACATGTCTTATGGATAACAGCACCAACGCAGAAAAGCTATGGATCTTTATGAATTATAAAAAAGCTACACACAGTATAGTATATTATTGTAGGTAAACTGGAACCAACCCTTCTTTCTTTTGTTTCTCCACCAAGTCTCCTCACTTTTCTGTTTGGGTTCTTTAGGGCATTATGACATCTAACACCAGTGGTTCCCACCTGTTTTGACTTGTGACCCTTAAAACTGAAGCAGTGTCTACTGGAACTGCAACAAATAGCCGCTTAATTGATTAGTTGATAAAAGAAAATAAATTGCCGACCATTTCGATTATCTAGTAATTGTTTTAGTCTTTTTTCAAGCAAAAATGTCAAACATTTCCTGGTTCCATGTTCTTAGATGTGATAATCTGCTGTATTTCTTTCTCTTCTTTGATAAAATCATGTACTAAATCATCGGTTCCCAACTGGTCCAGACACAGGGTCCAGATTTCTCCTTAGTCATTAGTTCAGAGTCCACAAAGTTTGATATGTTATGAGTCATACTTGCGTTTGGCCATGTCATCGAGCTAGTTTGCCGTCTCTGCACTTCAAAAACAGCACTTCAAAATAAAAGCTCTGTGCTGGAAATTCACCAGCACCAGCAAACTGTACCTAAAAACAAAGTTTTTTAGTGTTTTTTACAAACTCGGCACATTTGTGAGTCACTTGCAGTCCATTCAGAATGGACCTGTGACCCACTTTTGGACCATGACCCACCAGTTGGGACCCACTGTGCTAAATGAAGATTCTCTGGGTGTTGGACTATTATCATGAGCATTTATGTTTAGTACAATGGAACTAGTTGGCACTCGGCTCGTGGTGCTCAAAGCACCAAAAAAAATACATTCGAAAAACTCAATAGCAATGTCTCTTTGCAGAAATCACGACCCAGTTACTCAAGATAATTCACAGACTGTACTTGTATAGCACCTTCCTAGTCTTCTGACCACTCACTACTGAGTCACATTCACCCATTCACACACAGGTGGCCGTGGCTACCACGCATGGTGCCACCTGGTACTCGGTAACCATTCACATGCACACACCAAGTGAATTGCCATCGGAAGCAATTTGGGGTTTAGTATTTTGCCCAAGGATACGTCACTCCTCCAGTCCGGACCGGAGGAGCGGGAGATGGAACCCCCAAACCTCAGATTGGTGGACAACCCGCTCTACCTCTGAGCCACAGCCATATCACCTGACAGAGGTAAGTGTGCATGTGCTGCTAGCTCACCTAGCACCACTGAGCTAGCTAACATTACAGGTCAGTCAAGGAGGATGCAATTTATGTTTAAATCTCTTGTTGCCTCTTGTCCATGAGTAGATGCACGTTTCCTTCTGCACAGTGATACAGCTGGCAGGTGTAGTTCGGGAGAAAGACAATAGTTCCTACATAAATACTACTCACAACAAGGTTTGTAGATTATCTTGAGTGACTTGGTCATAATTTTTTGAATTTGCTGATGAGTTTTCCAATTTATTTATTTTTTTACTTGCGCTTTGAGAACCACATGCTGAGTGCCATCTAGCTCCATTATATTTAAGACAAGTCAGACACTTCTACAGTCGATATCCCCAACACTCGGCAACTCACACCAAAATAATCTAGATCAACAAACAACACTACAGGTAAGAGGATAAATATGTATTTTCGATTTTAGGGTGAACTGTAGTGTGAAAGATTGAACAGGTCTCGACCCTCCTGGATTTCCCTACCGCAAAGGTTGAGTTTGGAAACTGCCACCACCTCCACCACCTTCCTCCGATAGTGCTCGCTCCTCATTGTCTCCACCGCCTCCTCCTCCACCTCCGCCTCCTCCTCCTCCTGTACCCCCAGATCGGAGGTGGCGCAGCTCGTCGGGCTGCAGGGCACTGTACCAGGCCTGCTGCCCGCTGTCAGGGGTCAGCACGGGGCTCTTGTCCTCCTCCTGGCCTTGGACCTGACTCTGCACCGTCTTCACGATGTTCACCGCATTCACCGGCAGCTGCAGCAGCTTCTGCATGGTGGTCATGTTTGAAAAACTTGAGAGCTTGAGAGCAACCTGTAGGATCCCAGGTAGATAAACTGGAGAGACTGCAGCTTTCTTACGCCACTCCTCAGTTGGATGAATTCTTCAGATCCTCCTCAGACAGTTTTCACGCAGCACAGAGCAGCTTCAGTGAGACTCTGTGTTATAAATACTCCTTCCCTCTGAGGGTATCCAATGTGGATATTTCTTGTAAAAAAAAATGATGCAACAGACCTCTTCCTGTGCCTCTTGTTCTCCACAGTGGCAGGTTGATATACTCCTGAGTGCTGTAATCCAAATCCACCAGAGCCCCAGTGCACTGTGGGGTTTTTTTTTGTCTTCTGTTACTGCTGAGTCTGTACGCATCCAGTGAAGCAGCAGACATCAGCTGCACAGTAAATGGATGCTCGGCAGAGAGGGGCGTGGAGTTTTATTCGCCTCTCCTCTCGCGACTCCTCCCGCTGCTTCCTGCCGCTGCACCAGCCTCTCTCTCTGCCTCCCTGTGTGTATACAACATGTCCACATATCTGAGCTCTCCAACAATGACACAGCCTCTCCCATCTTTTGCCACGTTATCACTCCCCCCCACCTCCTTTCATGCTTGCCCTTTTTGCTCCGCCTCGTCACATTAACGCCTCAAAATCTCGCTCAACTCTCACTCTATCACAGCTGTCTTTATCCGCCTTCATCCCAAACTCACTGCCAACAAACCTTTTTCGATACCCGACAGATCCTTTTAAATATCCCTCTCTCCTCTTCTTCATTATGTTTATAAACGTCCCCGTCTTATCCATTTTTAATATTCTGTGAGGTGGCTTTTTTTTTTTTTACCCTCATCTTACATGACTCAGCTTTCTTGGCAGTGTCGTGATGAGGACATCTCTCTCTCACTCTCCCACTCATTTCTCTTTGGCTCAAACGAAAATAACCTCCTGGAAGCACAATTCACATATGCTCTTCCTGTGATCTGTAACAGGCTCAGTGAGGATTTGCTGACATTTGCTGAAGAATAATAAGATTTTTAACCTGTGATGTCACCAGGAAATACACCCCAAGGCTGCAGCATTTACAGTAGTGCGTTATCTAATGTTGTAAAAACCGATGTTGGATATAATACGGAGAGAATTTCATCCTGCGGTAGCTTCAGAAAGTATTTTTGATGGTTTAACAAACTCTAGTCTTTGATCTCTGAGTTATCAGTTTAGGAGGAGCATGTTCAGGTCTAAATAATCTTCATCTCACAGATATGAGAAACATCTTGGTCATTATTTAAAACATCCTAAGAAGATCCAGCTCAGTAAATCTCTTATGATTCTGACTACAAAAGACAGCTGCTGCCGTCTAGTTTTTAAAGCTCTTTATGTTGGATTTTTTTTTCTTCCTGTCAAAACTTGTATGTCTGATTTTGGGTGCAGTGCAGCGATATATTCCCTAATTGAAAGAGGCTTACAGTTAAAGGAATATATGAAGGATTTCATGAATTAATTAACTCTAATATATATTCAAGTCCTGAAGCTGGATAATTGATATTCATCCCTCACTGGGACCACAATAGAAAGTCTTTTAGCTTCACTGTATTATCTTTGACGTTTTTTAAATTCTAATGCCTGAGGTTTTTTTAAAGTAATAGTTCAGACTGATATCCCTTTTCAACAGTTATGATCTGGCTTGGCTTGGCTTGGTTTGTGCCGTCAGCTCAGCGCAGCAGGGATTTGCACTTCCATTACAACAGGGCCACCTTCCTGAAGATGTGTCTTCAACTGATGATGGCTTGTCTTGAGTGATGACGTCCCCTGTTATCTTTGCTGCATGTGTTTTTCCACAGCAGGGCAGGTAAAAGAAGTTGGAGGTGAGCTGTTTGCAGAGGTACAGTAAGAGCCTGTTGTCACTGCTACCCACTGAAGGGCATGCGGCCCGGCTTTTAAACCTACCCTAGATAAGGTCCATCTTTGGTGCGGCTTGGCTTTCCTCAACGTGGCCAAGAGTAACAATGGAAAAAGGGTATTAGATGTGAGGATTGATACTGTTTTTATGTCTGCTTGCTAATTAAAAGGCTACATTCAGTTGTGATTTACTGGTCCATCTACGTCCCAACCCTCACCTATGGTCATGAGCTCTGGGTAATGACCGAAAGAATGAGGTCGCAGATACAAGCAGCTGAAGTGAGTTTCCTCCGTGGGGTGGCTGGACTCAGCCTTAGAGATAGGGTAAGGGGCTTGGACATCTGAGCGGAGCTCGGAGTAGAGCCGCTGCTGTTGGGTGTCGAAAGGGGTCAGTTGAGGTGGTTCGGGCATCTGATCAGGATCCTCCTGGGTGCCTCCAGCTGGAGATGTTTCCCACTGGTAGGAGGCCCCGGGACAGACCCAGAACATGCTGGAGGGATTACGTATCTCATGATAAAACGTCCGAGCTCCTCACCCTATCTCTAAGCTGAGCGCAGCCACCACACGGAGGAAACTCATTTCAGCCGCTTGAATCCGCGATCTCACTCTTTTGGTCCCTACCCAGAGCTTATAACCATAGGTGAGGGTTGGGACATAGATGGACCAGTAAATCGAAAGCTTCGCCTTCCATCTTGGCCCCCTTTTCACCACGACGGTCTGGCGCAGCACCTGCATCACTGCAGACGCCGCACCAAACTGCACATCCATCTCACGCTCCATTCTGCCCTCACTCATGAACAAGACCTCGATATACTCCTTCGCTTGAGGCAGTAACTCTCTCCCAATCCAGAGGTGGCCACTGACATAAATTTAAAAATCATATTTTCTACCAAAGAACAAGAACCAAAACCAGCCAAAAAATAAAGCCAATAGTTCCCACTGAATCATAAGCCATGAAGGGCAACCATCACAAGTAAAGTACAGTAATACTAGTTTAACATTTGATTTCATGGCTTGAGAACACAAAGTGTTGCAGAGCCCAACAACAAAACAGTACCAGCCAGACACTTAAAATCTCAGCAGTAAAAAATAGTCACGACATCAACCGACATTTCTATGAAACTTACAACAGTCATTTCAGACTGAAGGGCAACAAGTACCTCTTAAAGTGTAAGAAAGGTGTTTGGTTTTTTTGTTCGGAGTAATAATAACACAGAGGGAGAACGACAAGGTTCGAGGACTGAAGCAACATTTCACATCTGCCGTGTTTCCAAGGAGACGACAGTGAAGGTCGAGTCATGTTTACAGACAGACTGGTTAATCTACCTTCACTGAGGAGATCGACTTCAGCAAATACAGATACAGACATCACATAACAACACTCAGCCTACACTCGAACCAATTAACAAAGGCAGAATTTAACCACAAGCAGTTTAAAAACCTCAATAAAAATCACAGCAAACATCCTGGAGGGAAAAATCTCCTCCTCCAGATCAAAGAGTCACAGTTCACAGCCATGAAATTACATCAACCATCTGTAAACAATGAGCTCCCTCTGCTGGTACATTATTAGTGAAGCAGAAAACAGTAATGCAATGCCACTACATGTTGCCAAACTGAGACACAGGCAGACAACAGGAGTAAAACAAAACAGGTGACATGACAACAGGCACAGATACACAAAACTCTGTCTTAAACTTAGTGCTTTTAAAGACTTTCTCAAGCACTAAAGGCAAATAGTATTATGCAGTCTGATGCAGAGGTAGGTTTGATGTATGAATATGGTTATTAAAATGAGTTAGGTTAATCTACATTTTGCCAACAGGTCAGTCCAAGAATAAAATAAAAAAGTTTGAGGTTCAGTGGTTGGTTTAAAGATTTGTACATACTAAAAATGTGAACCTTGAGGACCTTGACTTATTTTGACAAAATTAAATTTAAAGATGGATAAATGACATTAGATTAAATTCGTTGATTTTCTGTAGCCGCTTATCCTGTTGGGAGTCGCAGGGAGGGCTGGAGCCTATCCCAGCTGACACTGGGCGAGAGGCGAGGTACACCCTGGTCAGGTCACCAGACTATCACAGGGCTGACACATAGAGACAGACAACCATTCACACTCACATTCACACCTACGGACAATTTAGAGTCATCCAATTAACCTGCATGTCTTTGGACTGTGGGAGGAAGCTGGAGTACCTGGAGAAAGCCCACGCTGACACAGGGAGAACATGCAAACTCTGCTCGAACCAGGAATCCCCTCTGAGGTGCCACATTTTAGATTTTAGATCAGAAGAAATGTTTGTAGCAATTACTCAAATGACTTTTAAGGCCTAATAGTTATAAAACTGAAAATAAAACTTTTTAGGGGCTTGAAGACACTCTGCTCTGAAAGACTAAAGGTTAAAGTTCAGTGGAATTGCAAGTAGAGTTGTTTCAAAACGACATATCCACGACTTAACAAAGACAAGACTCCACTCATACAAAACAATTATCAAAATGAAAAACCGCCTTTAAAAAAGACATCATGCAATGAAGACTTTAAAGGGAAGCTTCTGTATTTTTCAACCTGGACCCCATTTTCTCATGTTTTTGTGTCCAAGTAGGTAATGGCAACAACAGTTTTAGAAACTGGTTCCATATTTAGTGGGACCACTCCAGCCATCTGCAGTGAAACAGGCTGCAATGTTACCACTTGGGGCAATTGTGCATCGTCAATTTTTGACAGGCTCAGATTGTTATTCTTAGTGTCTGACAATATAATGGAAAGAATGCCTACAGAGATAGACCATTTTGTTTAAGAGTGAGGTCCTTTGTGTTTGACCCAAAACAATTGCCATCACCAAACCCACCAGACTCCATTTAAATAAACAGTAATTTTATCGTAATAAAATATGCTCTATGCACACTAAAATTACTATTTATTTAAATGGAGTCTGGTGGGTTTGGCAATGGCAATTTTGGGGCAGTTTCAGATCAAACAAAAAGGTTCTTACTATTTGACACAAAGGTCTATCTCTGTAACGGTTCTTTCTTAATGTTGTTTCACTAATTCCTACTACAGCCCTCTCGCTCAATACTGGACCAGTTTAAAAATGTTTGTTCCCATTAGTCATTTAGTCACAAACATGTGGGAAAACAGCGTTACCCTTTAACTTGTAAATTTCATGGATATTATTGTGATATAATAAATGTCACGAACAGATGATTTTAGAATAAAGCTGAGATGTGTGGACTGTAAATCCAACAAAGGGTGACACATCCAGAGTCATACAGTATAACTCACAGCACACAGGCCCTGATGAGTCATATGAATGTATTTAGTAGCTAGTATTTGTCAGCATACAACAGCTTGTCACAGGGTTTTTCTTTTGCTATTCTTATTGTTTGAAAACTAAATCAAATAACTATTCACACCACCAACATGTCTCAAAATAAGAAGCGGGAATTCAACTGCCTCATTTTTTCACACTGAAAATAGATTTTTAAGGCCCTACACGCCCTGGAAAACCCTCAGTGTTTTTACTTATTTTGCCAGATTATACCTCTGCACAGGAGAGTGGGTGTGTATACTTAACACAACATTTCTGTTATTCTCTGTTAACTTTGTTGCACCTCTTAAGGGATGGCCCTATTACACTTTGGTCATACAAAAATTCGCTCAATTTCTCCTTACAGTACAGAGGAAAAATCCAAGCATGCACACTGGTGTCAGGGCTCTGCCTCTCATATTATTAAGTGAAATGAAATTAATGATGAATTCTATTTAGCTGCTTTGATTTCAGGTCTCTGGCATCTTTCCTACTGGCTCACTGTCACAAACACTAGAACACAACAGAGCTGTTGTTAGTAACACCTGTGCTTTTAGCGCTATGACAAGTAAAAACAGTCTGCTGTGTGAAAGGCCTATAGAAGCACTGATGCACTGTGTTTGGATATGGAGAAGTTATTGTTCTCAACTTGTCTCTTTTTTTAGCACATTATCAAACTGTCAGACTGCAAAAAGACAAGAAATGTCACCAATTAAGCTTTTATGTATTGTTCATTTATTTGTTTATTTATTTATTTATTCACATGGATTCATTTATTGATTTTAATGGCAAAAGAAAAATATATGCTACCAAATTCTGGTAAACAGCAGCATTAATCAAATAAAAGTGATACACATACATAGAAAGAACATAAAATGGGAATAATTTTACTTTTCTGTATCTGTATCTTTTCCTTATCTGTACTCGTTTTGGGCAGTGTTCGGACTGGAAGAGGGTGGGGCCTAATTGGGAGCCCGATATTGATAAGGGTTAATCAGTAGTTGCTATATTTATTATGTAACATGAATGTATTTACAGAACAATCTCAGAATTAAGCTTTAAGTCATTTTTTGATCTAAACAGTAAGAGATTAAACACAGTTATCCAAATGAGGATTTTCCTTCATCACCAGTACAGATATTGACATATTTTAGGATGTCATTTTAGGACTTGTATTCATATAAAGTACATTATTTGTACTGGATATTTGTTTAATCCAAGTATTCGGCTCAACCCTAATGGTTACCAAATATAACAGCTCCTTTCTCTGCTACAGAGAGGGAGGTGTGTCCCAAAGCTTGCTGCTGTGTTTACAACCTGCATCTTGATGGAGGGTAGTGCTGCACGGGTTGATAAAAATGTGCGATTGCGATTAGATTAATCGTGCAGCACTAATGGAGGGTGCTTCATTCAGCTGTAAGGGGGGCTACAAATGCAGTGACACTCTGAGACAAAGTGGGAGTGAGAAGGGTCAAGTTTTGGAAAGGTCCTTACTGAGGGGCAGACCGGATAAAATAAAAACAACTGAGACAGTACCTTATAGAGCAGGAACTTATACCTTGATCATTCTTACTGGTACACAACTCCCTGCATCGCTCTGCCAATGAGGCCTTTTTCACAGCAGACACTGACATTAATAATGACATTAATAATGACTGCATGACATTTAGGTGAGTGAGCTCTGGGGCTTTGGTGCTGTGCATGCTGGCTTGATAGCATGGCTTGCAGGGACACATCATGGGTCTGAGAAATTGTTAATGACATTAGTTTCACCTGTGCCTTAGCATTATAGGACTATAATGAAAAGCACAACTGTGTGGCCGTGCAGTGTTCCATAATGGACGTGCAGCGGAAAATAAGAAAAGAGGAGGAAAAGAAAAGCATTTGGTTTATGAAGAACATTAATTTGAAAAGAGTGTTTTCAATGGTTCATTCATAATTTAGATTCTACACACGTAATATACTTTATTTTATGAATAAACATGAATGCACTGCTGTTGGTGCTGCCATTCATGCTTCCACAGGTAGTTTGTCTAATCTGCAGTATAATAAATGATGTAATGTTATTTATATCATAGTAAAGACGTTTCCACAACAACTTGTTGCTCAATAAACAAATTCGGGCCGTGTATTGTTAAGGATATGGAAATATGATACATATCTGATACAGGGGTTATGATTCAACATGTTGCGTTACTGTAAGCAAGGTGATATTGCGATTAAACGGTCATGAAGGCCATATTGAAATGCAAGGAATCCTAATTATTATGATTTTTATATTTACCATTTAAAGCATTTTTGGGTTCCTTGGGATACACGAAAACTTGGAACATGTGTAAGGACTGGCAAAAACTGCAATCTTATATGGGACTCCTTATTGGATATAGAAAATCGTCTCGATAGTGCCCCCTTAATAGTTTTCAAAGTTAATGCCCCCACCTATAAATTTCACGTAGATGAATGAAATCTAGTGGGCATATCATACCCAGACTTACAAAAAAGTCTCTTGGAGCCATAGCCTAAACCCTACAGGAAGTTCACCAGTTTGAAATGAATGTGCAATTTTTTGGCCATTTCCAGGGATTGTACTTTAACGAACTCCTCCTACAGATTTTATCAGATTGACTTCAAATTTTGCCTGTACCATATTAAGACCTTTGACATCAAAAGTTACTCAAAGCTTGAGTTTTCATCAAATCATGTGACCGTGGCCAGGCGTCAAACCTCCGTGTTTTGCCATGAAACAGGAGGTGGTTTGCAACTCCAGTATATGAGTATCTACATGCCAATAATTGGTTATGGCACCACCTACTGACAACAGGAAATTACATCATGTTTGCAAAGCTGCTCCAGTAAAAGTCCAACTTGGAAGGCTGGCCAGACTACAATTTTCAGCCTAATTACTGTCTCAGATGTTATCCCTATTGGCAATAAAAATCAGGTACGCTTTCAGTAAAACACTGATTTACACTTTTATCCACACTAAGACACAACCCATAATTAGTTTATATCCTAAAATTCTGTAATAGCTGTGGAGTAAATTATGAATAAATTCTATTCTACAAATAAAAAGGTTCAGAACTGAGCCTATGAACCATACATGACATTTATTATCGAATCAAAATGCACTGTTTTCCACAACTGACTGCTTCATTGAGACTTGTACACAAAATGTAACTAAATCATTCCTTCGTAAGAGTAAACTCGTGTCTGTAACACCCTCCTGCATCATGCTCACTCACTGTAAATCACTTTAGGTGACTGTTGTTGTGTTCATCTTGAGTTTCTGCACTGTCTGTGCATCAGACCGACAACAATCCTCCTGTGTGCTAAAAGACACGTGTTCCCGGTAGAACAAATTGTTCCCGTGCAGGACGCCTGAGTTTTGCTCCAACTGGAAAAATCTGTTGATGCAGTTTGTTTGTGTTTGGCAGTTCTATATTTATCACTCTTCCTATTGGCCTCATGAATCATTTAGCAGATTCTTTATTAATACAGCTGCAGTAAGCACAATGATGTGCCCTTTGGCTATCTGTTAGCTGTCTTGTGTTGCTTTAAAGCTCATACGTCAAACTGTAAACTGCAGTCATGTCCTCAGAAATAATAAATGAATCTGTACATGTGGATATGTGAGTATTTTTCTTTGGCTTGTATTGTTTACATTTTCATGTGAGAGTATACTGGGGGCTTTTAAGACATACTTCCAAAGTTTTAAGAGATTTTAGAGGGCAGGGGTGTAAATATAGACAGTGCAGGCAGTGTGGTTGCACTGAGGCCCTCTAACAATGTGTTGGGTGGAGAATGGACCCTTATGAATGATTGCTGTCTTGGAAATATGCCTGTTTTGAAAGAAGAACTCATGAAATTCAAAACAGTGCCATTTCCTAAATATCCCCCTGAGACCTCGGCTTCTTTTTAGCACACATTTTTAAGGGGGGAGAGAGAGGGGATGACATGCAGCAAAGGGCCACAGGCTGGAGTCTAACCCGGGGCCGCTGCGGCAACAGTCTTGTATATGGGGCGCCTGCTCTATCCACTAAGTCACAGACGCCCCAAGAGGAAGTACTTTTTAAGAAAAAAATGATGTCCTCATACAGGGACGATGGGTTTATTTTTAATATGCACGAGTGTGTAATAAAACGAGACAATAATTAAGTCCCAACGCCCTCAAATGAGACGATAATAAGGTCCCAATGTCCTCAGGAAAGATAATGATTAAGTCCTAATGTCTAAAATTGAGTACGCTAATTAACAGCGTCTCATCTTGTTACTGTTACTAAAATTGGTCAAGTTTGTTGCCATATCAAACTACAAATATTATTCATCATACATAAACAAGTTTAACCATTAAATGTGATCAGGTTTTGGACCTTGCCCCCTTTGTGTCGGTATGGGCTGCAGACTGACTTGGCAGAGAGGGCTGCCATCTTGTTTTAACATTGATTAGTGTATTGTGTATTGTGTATGTCCTTGAAAAAGGACATCTCCGTCTTCCGTCCGTTTTCCTTTTTTTGTAAAATGGTCGGCAGCATCTAAAACAGAAAGTATATGTTTATTCCAAAATAAACTATAATAAACTATTAAAATTGTGAAATTAAAATAATTATTAATTTTCTTTGGTATTTTTGTGATATACAGATATGCAATGATTGCTGGGTAACATGTAGTGTATGTTAATGTTATCCAGTGTCGAGTGTCTGATTATGTGCCGAGATGGTATGTGCACGATGGCGTACACTATCGGACCCATCATATTACCCTGCACTGGGGCCCATCGTCACTACCTTACGCCACTGATTCAGGGTGAGATGTAAAAAACAGGCCTCCTGTTTGACGGCACGTGAAATTTTTTTCAGTCTGATATTTGCTCTGCCACCCTTTTCCATGGTTACATATCATTCAATATGATTTTAATTTTATCACCTTGGATTATCATCATTATCATCAAGATTATAAAAGCTATAAATCAATTACGAGATGGACAAGAACTTAATCAGCAACAATTCTGATAATTGCGTTATTGTTTGGGTAATTCTTCAAAGAAAAATGATATATAAAATTAATTAGATATAAAACCAGATATAAAATTATCTGGTTCCAGCCTCCCGAAGATTTCCTGTTTGTTTTCTTTTGGTATTGTCTGAAGGTATTAACTGAATGTATTTGGATAAATAACATCTCAGAACTTCTCTGCCCTACTCCAACTCCCGAACTCTTACTGTAGATCCTCCTAACACTGTCTTTTAACTGTCCCACAATCGAGGCTGGTAGGTAAGGGAGATCATGCCTTTGTGGTAAATGCTCCAAATCTCTAGGAATGGTTATTGCAGATAGTGGTATATATGTCAGCCAATAAGTAAATACTACAAAGAAGACACTAAAGAAATGCCAAACTAGCTTTAAGATAATTCAGAAACACATTTTTACATAGTCTGTCCAGCAGAGAGCCCTAACAAGTTTATTTTTCAACTGTAAAATATCTCAATCTCAATCAGGGGAAACACAGTGGGACAAGGACGAAAGTTAATGCGGGGAATGTCCCAGTGGGGTGGGCGGGTCCAACAAACGCTGACTTTCACACAAGGGAGCAGTGTTTGCATACCGTAAGATTCTAAAGCCAAACCTTGTTTTTTTCCCTAATCCTACCCATGTGTGTTTGTTGAAGGAAAAAAAAAACATCAATTTGCAGTGTTGTACCGACATAGTGCATTTATTTTGAAAGAGACTGTATGTAAACGTTAAATTTCCTGTGAAAACAGAAGTGTATTTTGAAAGAAGACACTGCATGTAACAGGCAGAACTTGACACGGAGTCCCAGAACGTCAGCAACCAACGCACCCAGGGTACCTTGCACGTCGTACGTGGATGTGGAAAGTCCATGACCAAACACGCCAATATGTGACAAGGTCGGAGTGAGAATGTGTTGTTATAACAGTCATTCTGCTGTTTTATGCAACTAACCAAGAAAAGAAAAGTTGCCAATGTCCTGCTGTAGCCTCAATATATTTATCTTTTATTGAACATTTTAAATTTTATGCCCTTAATGTCAATTTTGTTTGAGGTAAAAAAAAACAATTAATTATATATATATATTTTTTTTTTTATCTTTTATCTTTGAACACAAGTATATTTCCAAGGTGGCAATCTGAATCACTTGCAAGGGCCTGCTCTATCTATGGGCCCCTCCACCCCAGGGACCCCAGAGCAATCACACTGCTTGCACTGTCTATATTTTCGCCCCTGGCAGTTAGAAATTTCAGTATAGTGGCAACAGTAATATCTATCAGATTTATGAAACTCCCAAATATCAATATCAGCATCGGTGGGGTGATAGTTAAGTTGTTGTTTGGACTAAACAACATGCACGTTTAAACTTTTTCCCTAATGTTTATCCAAACAATCAATCAAATAAGCATATTGACAAAATACTCAGCAGCATCAATAATGGCAATAATCATTATATGAAGCCCTTATTATCATTTTCACTATTATTATTGTGTTTATCCAGTTTCTTTACTGTATAGCGAAAGAATTAAAAGGACACAAATGAGACCCTGAATAGGAACAAGGACATCCTTTGTTTGTTTGTCTTTATAGAAACAATACCGAATAAGGTCTTACTTGTAATTCCTCACATAAGACTGATATTAAATCCTATTCCATGTCCTAATAAACCGGATATATCTGTGTCTATGTGCTGACAGTGAGCGGTGCTGCCGCTCTGCGCGCTGTCCAGCAGGGGTGGTGCTGAAAGAGCTGGAGCTGAGGCCTGGCATCTCTTCTAACAGGCCTCTCACATCACACCTCACAAAATAAACAATAAATACAAACACCATGAGCCCTGAGACGTTTCAAACACACCCCAGTAAAGGCACATATATAAAGTCAACACCCGCACTTAGCCTTCATTAGACGCGGCTGCCTCAGAGACCAAATCACGGTGAGACGTTCACGACCACAAACAGAAAAGCAGACACCGCTTTTAAATCCCGGGCCTAAAAACAAACAAAGTTCAGACTTTATGTTGTTTACATGTTTCATTCTGACATGTTAAAAATCACTTTCTGTGCATCTTAACAGACAGGAAACCACATCCACACCGCGCCTCCCCCGCCATTAGCAGCCCCGGTATCCCCCCACAGTATGACAAATAAAATCGGCGTCAAGCTGCACCGAGGCAGGTGGCTCCGTACCTTTTGTAGTCGGAGGAGAAAATCCCGCCGCTCGCCGGGTCGTGACCATATTCGGGCTCCCCGACGCTGGACGAGCCCCCCTTCTCATCGTTGAAAGCGGAGCTGGCGGACATTGCCGTGGCTTTCTGTGTTTTTTCTGTCGCCCTCACAGAGCAGCGATGGAGATTTAGTGCAGAGGGCAGCAGGATATACGGCTCTTAAAGGCGCCGTTATCTCCGAGATGCTCGGTGCAGAGGGGGAGGGGGGAGGGATGATGCTCCCGTCACGTGACGTATTACAGATTGTAGTCCTTAAACACGGAAGTATTTGATACAGGCTCTCTCAAGTCTCCCTTCACCATTCCAATGTATATCTATCTATCTATCTATCTACCTACATATACATATACACACACATATATATATATATATATATATATATATATATATATATATATATATATATATATATATATATATATGTGTGTGTAGAGAGAGAGAGGGAGAGAGAGAGAGAGAGAGAGAGAGAGAGGCTGGGCCTGGTTCACTTGTGTGACAACTAATTATAACATGCACAAATTTATAGTTAAGATAATCGTAGCAAACAAAAAAAGTACGATCAACAAAAAAAAATGGCGATCCACTCACACACAAGATGAGATGTATGAGTGTCACTGCCCATACCCATATGACCCAACTTTCCTAATAACCACAATCACAATAATAAATAATAATATCCCAAAACACTAACCGAAAACACATAATAAAAAATTATAAGCCATCCCAAAACTTTCTCCTACCATACATATATATAGTACAGGCCAAAAGTTTGGACACACCTTCTCATTCAATGCGTTTTCTTTATTTTCATGACTATTTACATTGTAGATTCTCACTGAAGGCATCAAAACTATGAATGAACACATGTGGAGTTATGTACTTAACAAAAAAAGGTGAAATAACTGAAAACATGTTTTATATTCTAGTTTCTTCAAAATAGCCACCCTTTGCTCTGATTACTGCTTTGCACACTCTTGGCATTCTCTCCATGAGCTTCAAGAGGTAGTCACCTGAAATGGTTTTCCAACAGTCTTGAAGGAGTTCCCAGAGGTGTTTAGCACTTGTTGGCCCCTTTGCCTTCACTCTGCGGTCCAGCTCACCCCAAACCATCTCGATTGGGTTCAGGTCCAGTGACTGTGGAGGCCAGGTCATCTGCCGCAGCACTCCATCACTCTCCTTCTTGGTCAAATAGCCCTTACACAGCCTGGAGGTGTGTTTGGGGTCATTGTCCTGTTGAAAAATAAATGATCGTCCAACTAAACACAAACCGGATGGGATGGCATGTCGCTGCAGGATGCTGTGGTAGCCATGCTGGTTCAGTGTGCCTTCAATTTTGAATAAATCCCCAACAGTGTCACCAGCAAAACACCCCCACACCATCACACCTCCTCCTCCATGCTTCACAGTGGGAACCACGCATGTGGAATCCATCCGTTCACCTTTTCTGCGTCTCACAAAGACACGGCGGTTGGAACCAAAGATCTCAAATTTGGACCAAAGCACAGATTTCCACTGGTCTAATGTCCATTCCTTGTGTTTCTTGGCCCAAACAAATCTCTTCTGCTTGTTGCCTCTCCTTAGCAGTGGTTTCCTAGCAGCTATTTGACCATGAAGGCCTGATTCGCGCAGTCTCCTCTTAACAGTTGTTCTAGAGATGGGTCTGCTGCTAGAACTCTGTGTGGCATTCATCTGGTCTCTGATCTGAGCTGCTGTTAACTTGCGATTTCTGAGGCTGGTGACTCGGATGAACTTATCCTCAGAAGCAGAGGTGACTCTTGGTCTTCCTTTCCTGGGTCGGTCCTCATGTGTGCCAGTTTCGTTGTAGCGCTTGATGGTTTTTGCGACTCCACTTGGGGACACATTTAAAGTTTTTGCAATTTTCCGGACTGACTGACCTTCATTTCTTAAAGTAATGATGGCCACTGGTTTTTCTTTAGTTAGCTGATTGGTTCTTGCCATAATATGAATTTTAACAGTTGTCCAATAGGGCTGTCGGCTGTGTATTAACCTGACTTCTGCACAACACAACTGATGGTCCCAACCCCATTGATAAAGCAAGAAATTCCACTAATTAACCCTGATAAGGCACACCTGTGAAGTGGAAACCATTTCAGGTGACTACCTCTTGAAGCTCATCGAGAGAATGCCAAGAGTGTGCAAAGCAGTAATCAGAGCAAAGGGTGGCTATTTTGAAGAAACTAGAATATAAAACATGTTTTCAGTTACTTCACCTTTTTTTGTTAAGTACATAACTCCACATGTGTTCATTCATAGTTTTGATGCCTTCAGTGAGAATCTACAATGTAAATAGTCATGAAAATAAAGAAAACGCATTGAATGAGAAGGTGTGTCCAAACTTTTGGCCTGTACTGTATATATATATATATATATATATATATATACATAGCTATATCTACTGTATATATATATGTGTGTGTGTGTGTGTTTCTGTAATTTCATTATTTATTTTCAGTAATAGTATTGATTGTAGTTGAAATATAGCCAGCGACGCATGGTGTCCAGTTTTGTGGATAGATGATCAGTTGTAATGTCCTCCCAATATAAAATCAACACTATCATCTGTATTACTCCTTAGATGTAACTTGATGTTGTCATATTTTATTTACCTGCAAGCCTCTCCTACTGTAGAAGGTCTTGTAAGATATTCCTGAGCACAACATGTCTTGCATTCTGTCGGCCATCTTGGTTTTAATTGATTTGTGTTGCACTTACAACGACTGGCCAGTGGGTGGCAGTGTATGTCGGGTCATGACGCACTATTGGCAACTACAGCATTAAAATCCCATGTACATAAAAGAAAATGGCTTTTAAATAGCTGTCCACTGTAGTGAGTACTCACAAACAGATTTCAACACACTCGTGACCAAAATTTGAGAGAAACATCTATTGAGTGCATAGAAAAAAAGCCTTGGATCTTTAAGTTAAACCTGGGAAAAATGCAAGCAAAAACAAAAGTGTTGCGATTAAATTTTTGTTCACTACTCATCATATTTGGTTAATATTTTGTATTAATAACCTACATCTGCGAATTAACCTGTAACTGAAGTTATCAAATACATGTGGTGGAGTTAAAAGCACAATTTTGGCCTCTAAAATGAAGTGAAGCAGAAAAATAAAGTACCATAAAATGAAAACGCTGCACTGTCTAGGGCTGCAAGAGTCCGAAGTCAGTTTCAGATTTGTTGAAACTTTGCTGTGATATAAAAACGACAATAACTCAACTGTGTGAAACTAACTTCAATCTATCCTCTGGCACAAAAAGTTGGATGCTGTGATAAATGTGATCAGGCTTGAAGTTGACTGGTGTATTGCTGTTCAGATAAAAATGAACAATAAGGACTTTAGCATCCTCAATGTCTATACACCATATGAATCACAACACAATGAAGATGAATACTTGAATAGACTAGCTTTCATAAATTCTTTTATTTCTGATAATCACTCCACTAGTGTTTATGTAGTGGGTGATATGAATGCTGACCTTTCAGACAAAAGTTCCTTGTTTGCTAACCATATGCTACAATTCTGTGATGATAACAATCTTATATTATCCAGCCAAATGCTCTTACCTGTAGATAGCTATTCTTATATAAGTGAGGCTTGGCACACAACCTCATGGCTTGACCATTGCATTAGCACTGCTGATGCCCATGATATTATTAGATCAATGGAGATTGTGTATGATATGTCCATGTCTGATCATATTCCCTTTGTTACATCACTAGACTGTGATAGTCTTCCTGAGCTGTCTCAGGAGGTTAAACATGTCTGTAAGACTAAACTGGATTGGTCTAAGCTCACAGATGAGCAAAAGTTACTATAACATGGGAGAACCGAGGTCCTTTTGAGTGATGTATACCTACCCAAAGATGCAATTTTGTGTTTTGATATGAATTGTAATGAAAGCTCTCACTGTGAGGACCTTTGTGCCATGTATGATTGTATTGTAGGAGCCGTGCATGAGGCCAGTAGGCCGTGCACTACATACTATGGAAAAAGACACAGTATCAAGCCAGGGTGGAATAAATACGTGGCTGATCAACATGCTGAAGCTAAGAATGCTTTTAGGGCCTGGGTCAGGGCAGGCAGGCCCAGAGAGGGGCCGGTTTTTGATATTAAACAGTTCACCAATGCTAGATATAAATATGCAGTTTGTTATGTCAATAAACATGAGCAACAAATGAGAGCGGACTCTATGGCTGAAAAGCTCCTTGGTAATGATGTCACTGGCTTCTGGAAGGAGGTGAGAGCTCTGAACAGGGACAGTACAACGTTACCATGTAACATAGAGGGAGTTTCTGGTGCCGACAACATAGCTGAGCTGTGGAGGCAACATTACTCTGCTCTATTCAATTGTGTGAAAAGTGACCCATATAAAGTGGGCAATATTGTTGAAAGTGACATAGTGCAAATCACAGCCAATGAGGTTTATCACGCAGTTACACAGCTAGCTGACAACAAAGCAAGCGGCTCAGACCAAATCACTGCAGAGCACCTTAAATTGGCAAGCCCGAAGATTGCAGCTCTTCTTGCTATCTGTTTTACTGGCTTTATGACTCATGGTCTCTTGCCGGACTCCATGTTGTCTGTAACTCTGGTGCCTGTTATTAAGGACAAAGCGGGCAAAGTGGGGAGCGTGGATAATTACAGACCTATTGCGCTAGCCAGTGTGGTATCCAAAGTCCTGGAAATAATATTATTAGATAAATTATGTGCATTTCTAGGTACCTCAGACAATCAGTTTGGTTTTAAGGCCAAGCATGGTACTGATGTATGTATCTATTAAAGGAAATAGAAAATTATAGAAGACAGAACTCCTCTGTTTTAATTGGTTTTATTGATGCCTCTAAGGCTTTTGATCGAGTCAACCATCATAAGCTCTTTTTAAAGTTGAGTCAAAGGGGTGTGCCTGACAGTGTAACTAGGATTCTGGCTTATTGGTATGCTAACCAGAGCATGCAGATAAAATGGGGGAATGTATTCTCTGCTCCATTTGGTGTGGGTAATGGAGTTCGCCAGGGAGGACTTCTCTCACCAGCCCTTTTTAACATGTATATGGATGATCTATCAGACCAGCTAAGAAACTGTAAAACAGGTTGTATTATTGGTGATACATTAATTAACCATCTCATGTATGCTGACGACCTGGCTATTGTTTCTCCCAGCAGTGCTGGATTTCAACAACTGTTTAATATATGTACTAATTATGGTGTTAATTTTGATGTCAAGTACAATGATGGTAAGAGTGCTGTTATGATCTGCAGGGTAAAAGGGGATAAGGACCTTGTTTTTCCCTCTTTTTGGTTGGCAGGGCAGCTTTTGTCTGTCTGCAGTAAAACTAAGTACCTTGGACACATTATTAATGATGAAATGTCAGATGATGATGACCTGTATAGGCAACACCGTATGTTATATGCACAAGCTAACATGCTGGTTAGGAAATTTTCTTGGTGTTCAGATTATGTTAAGATTAATCTTTTTAGAGCTTATTGTACTCCTCTTTATACTGCCCCCCTGTGGATTAAATTTAAAAAAGCAAACATCCAGAAGCTCCAGGTTGCTTATAATGATGGTTTGCGCATATTGCTTAGAAAACCCAGGTGGTGCATACTAGTGATTTTGTTTGTAACGCAAGAGTCAATACGTTTCATGCTTTGTTGAGAAATCTAATGTACAGATTTATCTGTCGACTGAATGGGTCACACAACTCCATTATTATGCTGCTGTCAAATCCCCGTCTAAGTTCTTTGCGGTACCAGTCACCTATGTGGAAATATTGGTATGAGTGCCTTTTTTTTTAAATCTATCTATGTGTATGTCTTTTAAATGGACCTTGAGTCTATGAAATAAAAGTTGATTGATTGATTGACTGAATCTCAAAATGTGTTCCAGGCAGTAACTGACAGGGCGCGAGGGTCGTCGCGTTTCCATGACAACTTGGAGCAGTTAGCTAAGGTTAATGAAGGAGGCAGAGCATTTTAAAACACACAAACTGGTAAAACTCCGAAAACAATGAAGAAAAGTAGTCTGGTGCTTAACTCGTAAGTTCAAAGATTCACAGGAAGTCATTTTTTTTTTTACAATACACATAAAGGTAAATGAGCTAACATAGTTCAAACACCTAAGTTAGCAGAGTTAGCTTACCTTAGCTAGCGGTGGCTAACGTAAGTTACTAGCCTAACTAACCCTTATGCCTGTTATGCCGATATCTTCATTTTGCTTTGTCCTAGATCTTCATCTTCTCGAAGAAGTTCCAGCAGTAACAGTAAACGTCGCATCCTGGATACGAGCACCAGTAAAGCCTCCAGAAGAGAAGTTAAGGTATCCATTTATCTAAATAACTGTAGGGCAAACGGTCCCCTCACCTGTCCTGTATACAGTCTATGCTCCTGTCGCAGTCATTATACTGCATCATTGGCGGCTGTGCCTCAGAGAAAAGTGCACCGATCTGAAGATCGATGCTGTGGCCAGTTGAGCAAAACACCTTATTTTTTTGACCCTAGGTATAAGGCTTAACATTTGTCTGAGCTTAGGGACTTACTTAAGGGCGTGGCACAGAATCCCTTAAAAAGTTTCCTTTGTGAACTAAAAACACAAAGTTATTTACAGCATTAAAAGAGATTTTATCACTGTAAAATTCTACCGTCTCCATGGAGACTGTTTGCTTGTTTGCTAGTGATACCTGTTACTGCTTCACCTGTCATTGTGTCACAAAGTAGGATTGTAAATAGTAAAGAAACAGCAGAGGAAAAGAAGACAAGAAAACAAAATTGTTTGGAGGGAGAAAATGTCTTACTTCTGGACAAATACAGTAAAAGAAAGCACACACTAAAAAAGTAAATTTGATCCACAAATAACAGAAGACAGCGAATGTAGGAGGATAGTCTGGTGAAGAGGTCCCATAAAAAAACACACATATAACCATAACCTCGGCCATGTTAGGATGGAGTCAGAGGTACCTTAAGTTAGTTTTCCTCATTTTGGTTGCAAAGGTCTTTTGTGCAAAGTTTAACTAACTTTAAGGGATTCCTTATAAGATCATGAGAAGGACAACATCTAAATGCTTAAATGAACACTTAAAAGAAACAGAGAAGGAGAAGAATTAAGGGTGTTTTGTGCAACCGATTTTAACGTTAACTCGGACTTAAAAGAAAATCTCTGTCGCTGTGTGAGAGTGTGTGAACGGTCACTGTTGGCACCATGTATGATAGCCTCGGCCACCAGTGTGTGTCCATGTATGTGTGAGCGGGTGAACATGTGACATGTAGTGTAAAAGTGCTTTGAGTGGTCGGAAGACTAGAAAGGTTTTTCTTTCTTTCTTTCTTTTTTCCAGAAAAACAAAACAAAAAACAAAACAAATCTGAGCTCAAAGTATTCCATGTCTCGTGTTAATTTTGCCAAAAATAAACCATTTGCACTAACTAACCAGCATGCACTACAAGAGTGAAAAACCAAGGTTCTTTTCAACTCCAGGATTTCATTGTAACCCTTAACTTTCAAACATCAAAGGGTAGGTTTTAAAAATCAAATCAAATAATAAAAATTTATGATTGAGGGAGGGTCACGCATTTTATGCCACTCACTCAAGGAGGCTCAGGGAAAATTATTTGTTACTTCAAGGAGGTCAAAATAAATGAAAAATAAAAAACATAAAAATGAAGAATAGTTAAATGACTTACGATTTCAAGGTTAAATTCTATCAAAAATAAATTTATTTGGAAAGGCAGAATGTGCACTTTGTGTATGTGACATTTACCCATTAAGATTTTGAGATCACTCGTGTGTGTCCTACTTTGGCTGTGGTTCCTTCACAGGTGTTAGACAATGATGGCAAAAATGTCACTCCTCAGCCCCTGTATCACGCAGAGCCCCGAGACATGCCGTCCAAACCAGGCAGATTATTTTTGCATGAAATCTCTCCTGGCTCAGGTTCAGACCACTGGAATACCAGTTCAAGCTCCAGTACACCCTTTTGCAGGTACCAGGTGGCAACATTCACATACACCCTCTGCTCTGATTATTTAACAGCAGCTCTGGAAACAGATTTATTGAAAAAGTGGACAGCAATGTGAAAAAGTGGGATTTATAGGAATATAAATATACAGTATGTAAATGGTTGTGTTTGGCAAATTTTCCATTATCATATATGATGACTGTGTGTTACATTTGGTTTTGTTTAGCATGTTACAGCCACACAATTCTGACCACAAATGTCAAGCTGTAATGACACTGTTTCTGCAGCTTATTTATGGGTAGTACCCTACTATCCAGATTCTCTACGACAACTTCACTGACTAAAGAGACTGAGGATAGTGTTCCTAAACCGGAGATACCAATAAGCCCTCCAGCTCTAAGCGGTTAGTATTATTTCTTTATCTTATTTTTGTTTTTAATATGTGTTATCATTATGTGGATTATTATCATTGTTTTCCCCTGGCAATTTTTATATCCTGTTGTTTGAAAACCCCTTTAATTTGTTCGGTTTGAGAATGTATTGACAATACAGTTTTTTATTTCCATACTGTATGCAATAAAATATTGCCATATCTACAGCATCTTATGATGAAATTACATTTTTGCAGCAGATAGTCCTTTGTGGTATTTCACACATGTATATGCAGTATTTATATACATATTTGTCTCTCGTTCCCTGCCAGAGGTGCCGATGAAAAGAGACAGTGTACAGCAACATGTGACAGAGGAGATGCTGGATGAGGAAATGGAAATCTGCCTCACTGAGACAGACACCATTTCTCTGCTGGACATACCCAACACTTCTGTGTCAGAGGATGCTGATGATGCAGAAGATATTCAGTGAGTAACGTCCTCTGCTTGTTTGTTTTCTTGAATGTTAGGCCAGATCTGTAATGCGCACCAGAAATAGGAAATAGAGCTGCACGATTATGGCCAAAATGATAATCACGATAATTTTAAACAATATTGAGATCACGTTTATTTATCACGATTAATCATTGCTTTTAGGGACAAAATATTTTTAAACATCAGTATCACAGTAGATCATGTTGATTAATTGTGGGAAGCCAAAATCGTGATTAATATTCGATTAATTGTGCAGCCCTAATAGGAAGTGGCACTTTACGTCCTCAGCTTGGGAACCGCCTGTCACGTACTGTACAATATGTATGAAGCTGCATGTCAGTTAATGTTCTCTGCAAACATGCTACCCAGTAACATGTTGTACTCTTCTTTGGTTGTAACAAACTGTTGAAGTTTTCACCTTGTTCTTACAGAGAGACAAACACTCGATATGCTGCGCTTTGCAAGAACAAAATGGGCAATGATAAGTATGTGGCACACTCAATGCAGACGTTTACTGGAGCACCAAAAAGCAAAGAAACCCAGACTGACACACTCAGCATGGCAAATGAAGGTTAGGCTTAAGTATCCCGTGTCTACTGTGTCTGTTTAATGGTAATTTCATAAGACTTGTTCAGGTTCACCAGTACAAATAGTGTGCAGGTCAGTTTATAGTTTTAAACCTTAAAGGTCCCGTTTGTAGGATTTAGGGGGGATATATTGAGACGTATGTTTTCTTTAGTGTATAATCACCTGAAGATAAGAATCATTGGCTTTTGTTACCTTAGAAGGAGCCGTTTATATCTACATAGGGGGCAGGTCCTTGACCATGTTTCTGTGGTAGCCCAGAACGGACAAACAAACACTAATTTTTAACATGGAACTGCTTTATTCAGTGTTTTTACAGTTTAAGTCACTGGGCCCTCCTGAACATCTGATCTTAAGTTATCTGGGAAAATGTTCAGCAAACATTAGCAGGCGCTGGACTAGCAGCACGTCTGCAACAAGCAGAACAGTGTCAGAAAAACACTGATTAATTGGTCGTTTTTTTATTACTGTTTTCGATCACTCGTTTATTTTTGGAGAGGAAGAGACCTGTGCAGATGATTTGGCTCCCAATAAAATCCCCCTGGACAATGAACACTGGAGGAATCCTAACCGGGAGTTTACATTTGACTTATGGGAGATGTTTCAGCTGGTTGCAGTCTGCAGTCCTCACTGCTAGAGGCCACTAAATGTTAAAGTTAAAAAGCTCAAATGTTTTGTCTGACAATGTAACTTTATGGATGATTAAACACAAAAATCTGGCAGTAAAAGTGACATTTATTTCAAAGTCCAACATGAAGTCTCCAAAGACATCAGCCAAGTTTTCTGGCTGTATTTTCTAGCTGATGTCACGTTGTAATGTTTAAGTGAAAACAAACACCTAAGACTTAAAGTGATATTCAGTTGTTATCAGTTCAGATTTGTCTGATTGATGCAGTTGGCTTTCCAGCCTCAGAATATTGCATTGCAGTCCATCAGTTTTTGCTATGCTGCTGTGGTGCTGAGTTATTACTGTTCAGTTTTTCAAAGTGATATTATCTCATGTCCACAGGCACAATAGTTACTATCTGGGACATCTATGACTCTTTCTGTGGCCAAAATGAAACCCAAAATGAAAGTGAGATGGCTGATTCTCCAGAGAGTACTGTGAACACCAGCAAATGTAAAGAGAAGAGAGGAGAGAGGAGCAGCAGCGCAGTCAGCACAGATAAGAGTACCTGTAAGAACACTGACTCTGTTGTTTAGGAGAGGTCTAAGAATGAACAGATTCTTGTTGTTTATTAACACTAGTTTTGCACTAACAGACACGTGTCATTTTCTCATATTTTACCCCCCTCAGGCAGCACCATGAGCTTGCTGTTAGAAAAGGAAATGAATGGCAGCAGTATAGATGCTGAGTCTGACCCACAGCTGGTCATGATGTCAGAGTCATTCCAACACAGCTTATTAGTGATGGAGAGGAGCATCGTGGCAAACATCTTTCAGCCCAAGCTGGCTGCTTATAGACAGCTGCCCATACTCAAAGGTAAACTCAGGTCATCACTGCTTTGGCACATTGTTGGTGCAGGTGAACGATAGACTTAAACTCAGGGCCTTTGTGCTTTTGCTTCTACTACAACAAAACTTGTAATGTTGATTGCGTAAGACTCTGACAGCGCAGTGAAGCCTAGGACCAAGGATCAGAGCAGGAAGGTCGAGGAGAGCTCTTTATCTCCAACTCTTGAACGTCTCTGGGCTTTCAGCTGTGAGCTCACCAGAGGGTGTAACATCACCAGCATGGCCTGGAACAAGAAGAACCAGGTAACACAGGTCAAAACACCCAAACCAGCTGCTGTTGTCTAAGATCAGATAAGATTCTGCACACCAGTGTCAGTGTCATTATGTTTGAAAATAATAATAATAATAATAAATTTCCATTTAACTGCCTTCACTCTTTATAAGCAACATTTAATATACATCTTTACAATGAAAATATATCTGCAGTTTGCAATTACATTCAGTACTTTAAGAACTGTGTGAAGCACTTTATGACAAGATTACCAAAATAGCAGACCTGCAGGAGCTTCCCTTGGTAACTAGAATTATAATGGGCAAACATTTACTGTTTTATGATTCCAGTATTACTAGTCTTTGTATAAAATGAATTAAATGCTTCTTGTATGTCTCACACTTTACTTAAAGGTATACTTTGCAGGATTATCCCCCCCAAAAAATAGACTAATATGAAAGTAATCCTATTCAATCATCACTTGTAACCCTCTAGAAGTGTGTGGAGGTGTATTTTCTTCAGAGACTCTGCCCTCCTTTGAAGTGTACGGGACATTTATGGATTTATAAAAATGAAACGACCATGTGCAAGACTGTAAGCAGCAGGCTTCAAAGAGGCACAGCGCCAAAAAGTACACAAATATAGCCAGGCCAAATCAAGCAGCAACGTCCAGGGCTAAAAACACGGAAGTGGCAAAAACTACACTTCTTTGAACGGCCACTTGACGCTGGCTCTAGAAGCCAGTCAATTGCCATAGACACCCAAGTTAAGATGCCCAAATTTAAAGCATGAATAAACATGTTAACAGCCTGATGGGAAAAAAAGGAATTTGGTCTCTGTAGCTGATTTCCCCTTCATGACACCCCTCGCTCCTCCACAGCACCAGCCTCTTGTCCAAATATGGTCATTTCTGGCTTAAAAAAACAAAAACAAAATGGTGACGGCCCAAATACTAAATCCGAGGCTTCAGAACAGGAGTCCATAAACCAATGGGTTATGTCACAGTGGCTAGGTCCATTACTTTTTACCATCTATGTGTGAAACACCAAATGAGAGTGGCTCTTAGATTGGATTTTACTTTTCACTTTAGCTGCCTGGCGAGTGTGTTCACAAACAGTTCCTGCATAGTATATCTTAAAACTCTGTTTGTGCTCTGCGCTCCCTGTAAGGATCTCCTGGCAGTGGGTTACGGCAGCTATGACTCCAAGAGCCAGACACCAGGTTTAGTCTGCAGCTGGTCCCTCAAAAACCCTACGGTACAGTTAGAATTGTTTTGCCCTTTATTTCCTTTCAGCCAACATCTTAGTGCCCTATCTAAACTCTTCAGTATCACCAATATACTGCATATTATGAGCTATATAAATGCAGTTTGTTTATCAGTTTAGTTCTGATGGTAGTGACTGACTCTAAATGTGTACCCTTTGCAGTGGCCAGAGCGAGTCTTCCACTGTCATAGCTGTGTGACTGCCCTGGATTTCTCAGACAACAGCCCCGGCCAGCTGGCTGTGGGGATGTACGATGGGACTGTAGCCATCTACGACATCCAGAGTTGGACCACCCCATGTATCGCCAACAGCAGGTGAGGACTGAGTGTTTGTGTATGCATGGTGGAGCATGGGAATAAACTCTCACATCACACACACACACACACACACAAAACCTTACTACTGGACCAAACGTCTTTACTCCTAGCTGTCCTAACCTTTTTGTTTTGTAGTGAGTGTTACAAAAAGTGCCTGCATCCAGTGTGGCAGGTCAAATGGATCACACCATGTCCAGAGACGACGTTATCAGGGGAGGAAGCTCTGGTCTCTTTGTCAGCAGACGGCAGGATTGCCAAGTGGATTCTCTCTGGCAATGGTCTTGACTGCATAGGTACTGTAGTCTGTAGCAGTTTCAAACTTCTGATGATGAAATCTTTTGAGAGTAAATATAGTAGATTCAGAAGAACCTCTTGACATAACCTTTGGTAAAACATGCTTGAATGAGCTTTGTGTTTAAAAGGCAAGGAAACAACAACGCTCAGTATGATTCTATCACTAGAATTGCCATTATTTCATAACCTAGGTAATTGTTAAGTATTTTTGCCACTGTGGGTCTATGTTGTTTATGAGTTGTTTGGCAAAATACTGTAGCTCTACCACAGTAGCTGGCACAGGCATTAGTTTATAAAGATAACACAAGATGGCGCCCCATCGTCCAAATAGTGTAGCACAGCATGACGTCATCTTCACATTTTCTATAGCAGTGCTCTAACACAACAATTATAATATCCGTATGTTTTTTTAAATCATGTGCTCTTAGACCTGCTGAAGCTAAAGAAGACTCACAGCTGTAAACAGAAAGCTGAAGAAAATAAGACAGAACTTAGTCTGTCAACAACAGCTTCTGGTCTTTGTCTTGACTTCCATCCAACGGTAAGTAAGTCACAGAAATCACTTCAATCTTAGGCTGGTTTTAGCTGATCTTAGTCCTCAGGCCTACAAGCTTATTTCTCATTAAAAAAAAAAAAATTAAAAAATCATAAAACATTTCACCTGACTTCCTTCTTCCAGATTAACTTTTTTTTCTTGTTCTCTGACTTCATAATGCATTACGTTTCTCCTGGATTGCACTTCTGCTGCAGGCTTCCAGTATATATCTGGTTGGCACATTGGACGGCCTCATCTGCAAGTGCTCCATCTCCAACAGTCAGCATTTTCTGGACACCTACCGAAAACACGCTGTAAGTCTGCTTGGATAAACCCTTTGATTCAATTTGTTTATTCATTTATAAATCGGGGATGGCAGGTGGGGGCTGGAGCCTATCCCAGCTGACATCGGGCAAGAGGCGGGGTACACCCTGGACAGGTCATCAGACTATGACAGGGCTGACACATAGAGACAAGACAACCATTCATGCTCACATTCACACCTACGGACAATTTAGAATCACCAGTTAACCTGCATGTCTTTGGACTGTGGGAGGAAGGCGGAGTACCCGGAGAAAACCCTGGTACGAGGAGAGCATGGAGGGGCTCCCCCACTGCAGGGTTCGAACCCCCCACCCTGGGTTTGAACCAGGATCCCCCTTGCTGTGAGGCAACAATGCTAATCCACCACCCTGGCAAATGCCAGTATATTCCAGGACCGCTCTAAGACGAGGGGCATGTTATTTAAAGCATGAGTCGTGGAATAGCAAGTGAATTTAAGGCTTCAACCAAATTTTAGTCTCATGAATAATGCTTTGACTTCAAACCAACTTGCAGACCGAACCTGCAAAAATTAGTTTGAGTTGTTCTGGCTGATGAAAATATCTGTGAGGAAAAATGTGGTCATCATTTCTACATCTTCTGATGGGCAGAAATACCTAATTCACATATACAGTACAGGCCAAAAGTTTGGACACACCTTCTCATTCAATGTGTTTTCTTTATTCTCATGACTATTTACATTGTAGATTCTCACTGAAGGCATCAAAACTATGAATGAACACATGTGGAGTTATGTACTTAACAAAAAAAGGTGAAATAACTGAAAACATGTTTTATATTCTAGTTTCTTCAAAATAGCCACCCTTTGCTCTGATTACTGCTTTGCACACTCTTGGCATTCTCTCCATGAGCTTCAAGAGGTAGTCACCTGAAATGGTTTCCACTTCACAGGTGTGCCTTATCAGGGTTAATTAGTGGAATTTCTTGCTTTATCAATGGGGTTGGGACCATCAGTTGTGTTGTGCAGAAGTCAGGTTAATACACAGCCGACAGCCCTATTGGACAACTGTTAAAATTCATATTATGGCAAGAACCAATCAGCTAACTAAAGAAAAACGAGTGGCCATCATTACTTTAAGAAATGAAAGTCAGTCAGTCCGGAAAATTGCAAAAACTTTAAATGTGTCCCCAAGTGGAGTCGCAAAAACCATCAAGCGCTACAACGAAACTGGCACACATGAGGACCGACCCAGGAAAGGAAGACCAAGAGTCACCTCTGCTTCTGAGGATAAGTTCATCCGAGTCACCAGCCTCAGAAATCGCAAGTTAACAGCAGCTCAGATCAGAGACCAGATGAATGCCACACAGAGTTCTAGCAGCAGACCCATCTCTAGAACAACTGTTAAGAGCAGACTGCGCCAATCAGGCCTTCATGGTCAAATAGCTGCTAGGAAACCACTGCTAAGGAGAGGCAACAAGCAGAAGAGATTTGTTTGGGCCAAGAAACACAAGGAATGGACATTAGACCAGTGGAAATCTGTGCTTTGGTCTGAAGAGTCCAAATTTGAGATCTTTGGTTCCAACCGCCGTGTCTTTGTGAGACGCAGAAAAGGTGAACGGATGGATTCCACATGCCTGGTTCCCACTGTGAAGCATGGAGGAGGAGGTGTGATGGTGTGGGGGTGTTTTGCTGGTGACACTGTTGGGGATTTATTCAAAATTGAAGGCACACTGAACCAGCATGGCTACCACAGCATCCTGCAGCAACATGCCATCCCATCCGGTTTGCGTTTAGTTGGACGATCATTTATTTTTCAACAGGACAATGACCCCAAACACACCTCCAGGCTGTGTAAGGGCTATTTGACCAAGAAGGAGAGTGATGGAGTGCTGCGGCAGATGACCTGGCCTCCACAGTCACCGGACCTGAACCCAGTCGAGATGGTTTGGGGTGAGCTGGACCGCAGAGTGAAGGCAAAGGGGCCAACAAGTGCTAAACACCTCTGGGAACTCCTTCAAGACTGTTGGAAAACCATTTCAGGTTGAAGCTCATCGAGAGAATGACAAGAGTGTGCAAAGCAGTAATCAGAGCAAAGGGTGGCTATTTTGAAGAAACTAGAATATAAAACATGTTTTCAGTTATTTCACCTTTTTTGTTAAGTACATAACTCCACATGTGTTCATTCATAGTTTTGATGCCTTCAGTGAGAATCTACAATGTAAATAGTCATGAAAATAAAGAAAACGCATTGAATGAGAAGGTGTGTCCAAACTTTTGGCCTGTACTGTATGTGACAAGTAGAGAACTGAAGAACACGTAGTCACAGTAACAAAAAATATGTAGTGTTGACTTCAGTAATGCTGCTACCCATTTACTACACTTTGATTATTTCAGTGTATTGACTCCATATCACATCCTGCACTCTCTCAGCTCCCCGTGAACCACGTTGAATGGTCTCCATTTAGTTCTGATGTGTTCCTGAGCTGCTCCTCTGACTGGACCATCAAGCTGTGGAAGCAGGACCTCTTAACGCCCATGTTGAGCCTCACATCTGCCCAGAAGGCCGTGTCTGCTGTCAGGTGGTCCCCAAAGTGGTCCACAATATTTGCAGCCATCAGTGGTCAACAAGTGGAGATCTGGGACTTGACTTCAAGCATGTGAGTCAGACTGACAGAGAGCCTGTGTTTCTAAAGCTACATCTCGTTTACTTTTATTTGATGCTTTTTTCTGAGTTGGAAATAAATCTAGTGTCCGCGAAATAAAAATCTTTCCTTTCAGCCAGAGCCCAATCATTGTGCACGATGCTGCAGCTGGTGTGAACATGACGTCCCTGCTGTTTACCAAAGGGACAGACTGTGTCTTGGTCGGGGACAGTGATGGGCAAGTGACCGTCTACCAGCTCAAGAACCTCAGTGTGGGAGGAGGCAAGCAGGTAAACTGATGTTCTTCATGTAGCCTGTTGCGAAACACATAAAATAAGCAAGCACGTGCATGTATGAAGTAATTTGTTGTGTTTGGTAGATTTGCAGAGCATACAAGTGCATACAATCTCTTTTATAGCAAAGCATAGCCAGGACAATTTTTGAGAGAGGTCTGGATGTTACAGAGTAAATGATTTCATTTTTAGGGGACCTTGCAGAGCTCTAAAAGTCAAAGCAGTCTTTATAGCTCTGATCTGGTACAGACTTTGTGAAGCATCAGTACAACAGAGGTAGTCAGTGTAGGGACAAACATTTAGTACACTGTACACAGGTCAAACTGTCTTGTTCTTTCTTTCAGGTGGACAGTTTGGAAGACATCATTCACTCTGCAGTTTCCAGGTCACAATATTACTTTACTGTACTGTAGAAAAATGCATTGCAATGGGTGTAGACCTTCACAGAGATGTATCTATTCATCAGATTTCACTTAGAAAATTAAAGTAATACTTAAGGAAGTAATATTTAAACCTGACATAATGTATCCAGTTTATAAAATTAGATTTATCAGTCCAGAACGTTCTTGAATGTGGACGGTCTTCAACAAGGTTTAACCCTTTTCACTGTGGCAATAAAAAGGCACATTCAGACTGAATAATGTCAAAAGAAAGAGATTTTTGTACGCTAACAGTAAGCAGCTTGACGTTCACCTGAGAGCTGAAGGCTTGATGCTGACAAATTGTGATGAGAAGAAAAATCTGGACCTTAATATGAAGATGTAGGGAGACCTCTACTGGCAGATCACATTTATGTTTCACTCTCTCACACTCACTCTGTATAATTTAATTCATTCGACAAAGACCTGAAACAAAGGCTCACATTAAATCAAAATTTAAAAACACATTTCTAAACTTTTCTTGTACATAAGTTTGAAGCTTTAAGAAAGTTTAAACCAACCATATGGAGACAAACATCAGAAATATGATTGAGGTGAAACAGAACAAACTGGATCTCAAGAATTAAATTCCATAGTCCATATAAGTCATTGATTTTATGCCAGAGTTGTTTAGGCTGACAGTCACTGCATCATATTTCCATCATGTATAATTATCTTGTTGGCGTGTATGTATGTGGATAAATACTGAATGCCAGTTTGCATGGCAGTAAAGATCACATTCAAACTGTGTGCAGAACTCAAGAATGCGTCCGCTAACACAGTTATTCTGGATGACAGTGCTCTCTTTCATTCACACACTGGCTCGGACAAATTGCATCACGCTCCCCGGACCAGCTGGTATGTCTATGAATGACAGACTGCAGTGCGTAAAGTTGTGCGGACTTGCCTTCACAGTCCTCTAAAAACAGTGTCAGAAGAGGGAATTTAAACACAGCTGTATGTGTGTAATAGTGAAACTCCTGTCCAACTTCCTGATTTCCTGATTCCCTGATTCCCTTTCATTTCACGTCCTGATCAGCTGTTAAAGGAAACGAGAACTGCAGCCAATGTTCTGTGTCAGTCAACATGTTTAGGTTTTGGATTTTCCTCTCTGACTTTATATGTGAAAACCTTAACACTTAAAACCATCTGAATATGTGTAATGAAGAAATTGCGAGTGTGAATGCTGCATGCTGAATAGCTGACGCCACACTGTATTGCTGGCTTTAAACATTGAATAATACAACTAATGTGTGAATGATGTGCCATACTTTAAGGTTGTTTGAAAGGCTGACGTTACACTGCAATGCTGTCTTAAATGTGTAACAATGAGCTGAATAGAAATAGAAATAGCTGAATGCTCTTAGCATTCACACCCATTTATTCTGGATGTGAGGAATGGAAACTCTTTTAGAGTATAATCTAAGTCAGTGGCTTCCAGCCTGGGGGTTTTGCCCCTGCTGGCTGCCACAATACATTTTAGAAGTTGCAATATGATTAACAAAGGAGAAAATAACGTATTTCTGTGACATGAATTATGCTTGTTTTTTCATACAGTTTTATTCAAATTCAAACCCACCACCAAGAGAAAGGGAAGATTTAAAATAAGATCTCTTAATTGTCCAACCTTTTTTCTCCTCAACATAACTGAGCTCAATATAACATCAAAAAAAGAAAAGAAAAAGAAACCATAATGGAAATGCCTTTACAACGGCATATATAGCAGTTGCCCCCACTTTGTTAATTGAGTTATAAGACCCTGTTCTCTGGCAAACACTCTGTTGGAGGGCCTGCTCTCTTTATGGGCCCCCTTCTCCCATGGGCTACAGTGCAACCACACTGCCTACACTGTCTATGTTCACGCCCTTGGTTGTACCATACCTTTACCGAGATGGTTGCACACTCATTGGACTACTATATGTATCTTTGTAGGATAATATTGCCAATATTTTGTACTGACACTTTGCAATTTGTTATGCTTCCATAATGGCAGTAAAATTCTTGAATCTTGAATCTATGCTAAGCTAACTGCCTCCTGGCTGTAGCTTCATATTTAATGGACATGAGTATGGTGTCAATCCTCTTATCTAGTTTGTGGCAAGAAAGCAAAAGATGTCGGACTATTCCTTTAAATAAAGATAACCTTGTTTCTGACCTGACTAAACCTGACAGTAAGAACCACCACTCCTAAATGGATATACCCACGACTCACAGTACTACAGCCAAGTATAATAACAGTGAAAGAAACTTCTGTGAATGGTCCTTACGCCAAGTAATATCTAAGTTGCAGTTGAAATTCTTGTCATCCAGTAAAACGTCTTAATACCCTCATTAAATCAACTGAAATGTACTGTAGGAGAAACGACACTTAAAACAAAGCAGCATAAAACAACAGCTACAGAATATTTTTGATAAGATGGAAGTCTTTAAATCCAATCCAACAGGGAAAAACATGAAAGAATATGTCCAAAGCTTATGTTCAAATCAGAAGTCTGCCACAGACCAAACCAAGACTAACTTCCTTTTTGTTAATGTGTATGGCCTGTATCTGCTGACAGTGTGATTTCAGATACAATGAGTGTTCACCAGCAGGGCAAGGATTCACTGGAGTCGTAGTAAAACACGCTGATGACGAAATTGCTGTTATATTTTTACCCTGCCGTGATCTGTGACTCCGTAAAGGTCACGCGTCCTCACACGGAGCTGCTTGAGTAAGCTCTTCTGCCTCCTGCTTTTTCAATAAGCAGCAACAGGGACGGGAAGATATAAGTCCCATGACGATGGGTCACAGACAGAGCATGTGATTGCAGAGGAGATCAACACATGGAAAATCATCTGTATGTGCTATTTAAGTAGTGACAGAGGAAAAATGCCTCACTGAGAGTGCAACATGACACCTTTTTCCTTTACCTTTTCCTCACTGAGTGTTGGGCTTGAGAGGATGTGAGCACAGTTGTGCTGTGTGGTCTGGGTTTACATCCCGTTTTATATCCAATCAATTGTTTTTGTTTTACTTTGTGTTTCACAGTAGAAGTGAACCTGGATTCGAAAGTGACGGGATGTTGCTTTCTGTCGGCTCTCAGTTTTAAAACAAGTGGCCTTGAGTTTGTTCACTTTTTTTCTCAGTTTACCTGCCTCTGATAGTCTGTTATATATGCATATAAATATATATATATTGACCTTCACTGTGCAAATATCTTAAATCAAAGTATCCTCTTCTCTTCCTGTGAGAAGCTCTTATCTTTTCGTTCTCACACAGATAAATTAGAAAACTCCCTCTCTGGAGGAAGGAGGAAAGATAAGACAGTCAGGCTTAACTTCACTGCAAGTATTGTTTTGTTTTTTGCTGTATCTTTTAAGCAGAAATGAACTCTCTTATAAAACAGTTTTCACTTTTTTGTCAGTGCTGGGAGGCTTATGAGAGACAAATAAAGGTTTGCGTGAAATCTTGTCTTTTGGTCTTTTGTCTCATGAAACCAGGCCCATATGTTTACAAAAAGCTGTGATAAAACTGCTTTTTTTAATTCACTTTATTACAGAATAGTATTGTATGTATTGGAAATGACCACAAAGAGTCACAAATAGACACTAAACGATCAAAACAATAACAAAACACCCACAAGGAGACAGAAAAATGACCACAGAGTTACAAATAGATGCTAAACAACCAAAAAAAGACACTAAATTGACTAAAAAGAGACACAAAACAACCAAAAAAAACGTAACTCTATGTCAAAGAACCACAAAACAATCACAAGGAGACACAAAATGGCTACAAAGACACTAAAAAAAAAACACATGGAAAGACAAAAAATTTCCTCAACAAGACAAAATTACTTCAAAGAGATCTGAATGACTACATAAACAAAACAACCAAAAGAAGGCAAAAAATTACAAAAAAGAGACACAAAACGACTACAAAGAGACACAAAACAGCTACAAATAGACACTAACAACCGAAAAAGACAAAGTTTTCTCAGTAAGACACAAAATGACTTCAAAAGATCTGAATGAGAAGACAAAAAAATGACTAAGAGACATAAAACAACAAAAAAAAGACACAAAATTATGTTGAAGGACAACAAAACAATCACAAGGAGACACAAAATGACTACAACTAGACACTAAACAACCAAACAAGACAAAATTTCCTCAATAAGACACAAAATTTTCTAAACGACTACAAAAAATAACAAAAGAATCACAAGGAAACAAAAAAAAATGACCAAAAAGAGACATAAAAGATCCAAAAAAGACACAAAATTATGTCAAAAGACCACAAAACTATCAAAAGGAGACACAAAATGGCTACAAAGAGACATTAAACGATCAAAAAAGAGACCAAAATGTCCTCAACAAGACAAGAAATGACCTCAAAGGGATCTGAATGTCTACAAAAAAACAACAAAACACCCACAAGGAGACAAAAAATGACTAAAAAGGGACACAACATTATGTCAAAGGAAAACAAAACACCCACAAAAAGACACAAACCACCATAAAATCTGCGTGACTTACTCGTATGTCAGAGAGGTAGTGGGGCCCCTTGTATATTTGTGCCCAGGGGCCCATTGTCTCATAATCCGCCCATGGTACTTGAGTCAAAGTACCTTCCACCACAGCTCTCCACCCACTGAACGTCACACAGACATCAAACTCCAGCCCTGTGTTGTTTCTGTAACCTTCATATAAACTAAATCCTGGTTATTGTCCTTCCTGCTCCAGCAGCAGACAGAGACAGGGACAGGGACAGGACTTTTGTACCTAAATGTCGGACTGCACCTTTAATGTCCCTGAACGCGCCATGTGGTTGTGTTTGTCCAATTAGTGTGTAGGTGGAGCCCAGGAAGAAGCCGACAGTCACACACACACATACAGGGAGAAACACTGGTTAGTGTGTTTTATGTTTTCAGTTCCTGTGAGCGGAGCAAACCGACAGAAGTTAAACTCAGTGACACAAAGTGAACCTGGCACATTCACAGCTGACTGGGTCCGATGGTGCTGGAGGAAGAGTTCCCGATGATTGAAGTATCGATCCCATCGATGGAGAGGGAAGTGGATGAGTCGGGAAAGTCCAGAAAGGTGAGCACGATGTTTGATCTGTCCTCTAACTCGTATTCCCTCTCCTGAGCAGAGTAAAACACTTTCACTCCTCCATAATCACCATTTAGGCTACTGTGTTTTAAACCGCCTGTTTGTAGTTTGGTGTGAAGGTGAATGCGACACCAGGTGAGCCAGGTAACCTGCAGGAGGAGTCAGACTGAGGTCAGCTCGGGGTTTAAACCATTTCTATCCAGATGTGCACGAAATACTCACATCATTTAAAACTGTAACAGCAACAGTGGAGTCTTACATCTGAATTTAGCTCAAGTAAAAGTAGCTGTGATGGAAAAACTACCTCAAGTGCTGTATTTAAGTACAGATTAGAGGTAGGCTGCTCGTGCTTTACTTTCATTATCTGCTGCTTTATACTCCACTACACTTAAGAGGCAAGTGTCCCTACTTTTTTACTCCACCACATTTGTGTGATAACTTCAGTTACTTTGCAGATTCAGGTAATAATACACAATATAATTGGCAAATACATTATGTTGTTTTATTATAGATTAGGATAAAACTGTATGAGCTACCCAGCAGAATATAAAGTTATTAAAATCAGCTCCACTGCAACAGCTGCAGCGTTAAAGAGATGAACACATTAATTAATCAATAATTAAAACCCATAATATAATTTACATTATTCTAAACTGCGCCATTCTGCATTGAGGGCACTTTTACTTTTGGAGCTTTTTTATTTATTTTTTTTAATGACCAAATTTTATTCAGCAGTTTGCATATGTAATGATACAGTAGCACATATTTCATGTTTTTTTTTAAACAGAAATATTTACACTTTTAAACCTCCCACATCAATCAAAAATCCCCTCCTAGCTCATGAGAGTAAAATAATGATAAATGAATAAAACAAATAAAAATGACTGAATAAAATACATAGACACAAAGTAGGTGTGCAACTAATTTAGAATATATAGAAAAATAAATCAATATTAATAAAATTAAAGAATAAAGGTCAGCTGGTAATACTCGGATCAACCTAACCTCACACCATGTAAATACTCCATTACATGTAAAAGTCCTGGATTTAAAATTCTAGTAAAAGTACAGAAGCATTGGCAACAAACTGCACTTCAGATATCAAAGGTAAAAGTCATTATGCAAAATTGCCCGTCACTCTTGTACTACTATGAGTGGATCTTATTATTGATGCATTGACATGTGATCAGTTTTTAACTGTTGCAATCGGTCAATAATTGAAACTGTTTTAAATATTGTTGGGAAGTTGAATCTATATTAATTCATCATTTATAATGTCATCATTTGTTTTGTGTTCCTAAAAACTGTTCTGTTCCTAAAAACAGGTCTTTGTACCACTGAAAGGTAAAATATATCTTTGTCGTAAATATGTTTGCGTTTTACCTCAAAGAGCTGAGTTATGTTTACACACCTTCAGGCGTGCCTCTGAGCAGGAGGAGGAAACAATGTACAGTCTTAAGCAGTCTTTCATTCTGGTGGAAGAAGTCGTCTTTTACTTGAATTCAAGAGAACTTTATTATACCGAGAGAAATTCTTGTGCCAGAAAGTGCTTCAATTACAGTAACACAAAATACAGTAACAACAATTAACGTTCACTAAAAAAACAGTAACAACCAGTGGGTCCCCTTGGTCAGGGTCACACACTCAGTATTAAATATCTATCTATAATCTGTGTTTTATTGTATATGATATGACAATGAGTAGTATTGCACATGATGTTGAGAAAATATTGCACAAGATATTGAAAAGTCCCTGTATTAGCAAAGTGAGAGCTGCGCCCACATACTTATCACAAAGTCAAACGCGTTCTCGGTGGGTGTTGGCCTCCACCAGGGTTGTCCCTTTTCCTGTTTGTGATATTCATGGACAAGATCTCAAGGTGCAGTGAGGGGTGGAAGGAGTCTGGTTCTTTGCAGATGATGTGGTTCTGTTGGCTTCATCACACCGTGACCTCCAGCAGGCACTGGTGAAGTGGTCGGGATGAGAGTCAGCACCTTAAAGTCTGAGGCCATGGTTCACTGCTGGAAAACAGTGGATTGCTCCTTCTGGGTTTGGAGAGAGTTACTGCCCCAAGCGAGGGAGTTCAAGTATCTCAGGGTCTTATTCATGAGTGAGGTTAGAATGGAGCGTGAGATGGATCGGCGTTTGGGTGCAGCGTCTACAGTGATGCAGACACCATGCCGGACTGTCGTGGTGAAGAGGGAGCTGAGCTGGAAGGCGAAACTTTCGATTTATTGGTCCATCTATGTCCCAACCCTCACCTGTGGTCATGAGCTCTGGGTAGTGACTGAAAGAATGAGGTCGTGGATACAAGTGGCTGAAGTGAGTTTCCTCTGTGCAGTGTCTGGGCTCAGCCTTAGAGACAGGGTGAGGAGCTCGGACATCTGGAGAGAGCTCGGAGTAGAGCCGCTGCTCCTTCATGTTAAAAGGGGTCAGTTGAGGTGGTTCGGGCCTCTGACCTGTCTGAAAGGTTTTTCTGTAGTTGGACATATAATGTTATGTTGTTCCATTTTCAAACAGTGATCGGTGCAGAAAGCTGTAAAACACTGGTGACATTATACCGCTGTATATGTTCCCACTCGCCCTGAAAACACACACACACACTCTGACACACAGCATCCCACATTTTAAACCACAGACGTTGGTGTATCCTGTTTAAGGATTCATTAAGGCTGCAGAGTCTCAGTTTAATAACTCTGTTTTGCTACAGTAGTTCACTGGTGTGATTATAAACTGAGTTAAGCGCAGCAGTCTGAAGTGAAACTAGTCAAATTTTGAAGAACGAGATAGTAGTGTGCTCGAGGACCGTCTTAATCGCATGATACTCAAGAAATAACACAGGGGCTCTTGAAGAAAAGGGTCAGCACATGGGAACAAAAGATGACCGGTTTCGACTCTGAGCAGGAGGTCTTCGTCAGGGTGCCAGAGAGTTGAAATCGGTCAGTGTTTGTAATCTAAGCAGCCATGTTTTGAAATAAAGGCTTTATAACTTCATTCAAACGCATCTGTTCCTGCTCCACGCATGCGTGCCTGAAGTTCATCTTTTGTTCCCATGAAACTAGTCAAACTTCCAGAGAACGCTCAGCTACTTATTCATGTCTAATGAATCACATCCACACCTACATGTTAAAAAGTTAAAATGTGACACCAGCCTGGGGAATTTGCTGCAGCGGGCTGAACTGACCTGTTTGGTTTTATCACCTCAATCTGAGAACACACGACATCAGACTCATGCTGTTTTTTGTTTACATTACTGATACATTTTTGTAAGCTGTAACTGTATGAGGACGTCCTGCAGTTTGTCCTGCACAACAAACTGCAAAAAAATGAAGAACCCATCTCTGATTAAAAACAAGAGAAATCAGAAATAATCATATAAACCCACAGACAGTAACATGATCAACAGGCCTACATATAGTGTATAGGGATGTATTAAATATACAAATATAAATATGAATTAAAGGTGATAAAGTTTCAGTGGTGTGACACATCCATGCTCGTCTGTCTACACTGATTTCCTGAGGATGTATCTGAAGCTCTGTGCCTCCTCCTGCTGGAGAAATTGTGTGGCTGAATCATGACGCAAATTTATGAGATTAACACTGCACACTTTTTTTTTTACTTCAAGTTTATGTAAGTCCTTAATTGCCTTGTTCATGGCAGTTTTTATGTGATATACCGAAAGAGAAATCTGTACTACAGTATTAGTTGAAGCTTTATCATGTGTGGCATTTATAGTCATCTGTGTCTGATATTTGATTGATGCTACACGTCTATCTGCATTTAATGGGACGATGTTTTAAATGACAACTTAGCAAAAGTGTATTGTCTTCATTTTCTTCATCAGTTTTAAAAGCATGTCAGTGCAACTTTAAATGTTCAAACAGACTATTACATTTTCTAAATGACAGACTGTGAATTAATCCTGTGTCTCTGTTTTTTCTTTGCAGCTTTTCAGAGTTGAAGTTTTGTTCAACGGGAGGAAACATTTTGTGCTGAGAAGAAGCAGCGAGTTCCAGAGTCTCCACAGAAAAGTACGTTCACAATTAATATGTTGTTATTGAATCACTGTGTACTGTGTGTAGCTCTGCATATTATTCTGTGAGATGTATACTGTTAAGGAGGAGGTTCAGGAGAAGTCTACTCATCATAGACATCAGTCAGCATCAGCCATTAAACTGTCTGTTGCACACAAAGGATGAGTGAAATGCTGTTCAGGGTTTTTGAACGAGTCACAGTGACAAGCCTACTCAGCCTCTCAGCGGCTTTTTGCATTGACAGTAGTCGCTACAAGGTTTAAGAATAATGCTATCACAGCTTTATTATACAGCCCAAATGTCTCAAACTTAAATGTGCAGCACGTTTCCTTCCTCATTAAACATTCGGTTCAAGGTTCAGCTTTATTGTCGTTATACAACACAAGATGAAACAATAAAATAAGCAATGACATAGAACAAAGTATGTAAAACACACACACAAACACACACACACACACACACAATGCACAAAATCTGCAGCATCAGTGTAATATTAAAGTTAATGTGCAAAGAACTTGAGGTAATATTGTACTATTTTTGAATATTTTGAATTGTGCATTGTTTGCATTTGTGTTCAGTAGATAAAACTCACCTTCTTCTTCTCTGGCCTTTTTTGCTGCACTGCTACGTCTCTTGATTCACTACCAACCTAAAGTCAAATATGGAACAGTGAGAAACAAAACAACAAGATGTGAATCACGTCACACAGTTTGATGTGCAAAATAGGACTCATTCATAGAAGTGCTTCTGGTGATCAAACTCCACAGAGTTCCATTTTACGTGTCATGTCCCGTCCTGTTCGTCACAGCTGATCTGAGTCTTCATATTGTATCTTGTGTCACCTGCAGCTCAGGAAGATCATCCACACTCCAGACTTCCCGAGCAAAAGGAACCCCCATCTGAGGACCAAGCCTCTGGAGCAGAGGAGGCACGAGCTGGAAGACTACATCCAGGTAACACATCCAGGAGTCCGCACAGTGAGGGGAGAGTGTCCTCAACCACTCTCCAGTAGGATTCAGCAAGCTGCTGTCCTGCTAACGTGAAATCTCTTACAAGGATTTTGACTTGATAAAAAGTACATTTCAAAACAAGTTAAAAAAGTACTTTATATGAATAAGAAAAGTAAAAGAATGAATAAGTTTAGATGGAGAATACCGCGACAGGGTCCCTGTTTGAAGACCTAAGGCTCCCATCAGTGGTCAGAGGTAGATGTATGAATGTTTAAAAGTAACCCTTAAAGCATCAGGGAGACAATGGAAAGATTAAAGAATCTAAAATGGTTGCAGTGTGTGATCTATGTTTAGTTTTTGATCTGGAGCAGTTGGGATTCGAGCATCAGATATTTTGCTAAGGCAGGTGAACAAGTTGTGATGTATTGATATTTGATATTTAATACGTATTTCTAGCATGTAAAAAAAAAGACATGAACATACAAACAAACAGACAGACAGGAAGTAATATTAACAAATAATGAAAAGGAGTTGGAGGAAGTATAAACTTATTAAATCCCACCCTTCTCAGTAAGTCAGTGAATGAAATGAAACACAGTTTCCTTATATAGACAAAGCCGTACCTAAGACTCTTACCTTTTAACTTTGTCACACAAAAATAACCTATGCATATGTATATAATATTAATTACCAAATATTTATCTTACAAAAAACTATCTCAGTATATAATATAAATTACCAATTATCCTATTATTTTAATTATGAGAATAAACCAGTCTAAATGTATGATTTATATATATATATATATATATATATATATATATATATATATATATATATATATATATATATATATATATATATATATATATATATATATAATAACAATTGTATTTTGCCCTCCAAAAAAATAAATATAAATATTAGTAATACATATATATCTTAATCAACTTGTCCTGCTATCTTTTTATATATGAACAGGTGAGGGTATGAATTATACAAGGTATGAATATACGTAATTCTGCCACTATATGCATGTGTGTATACCCACATACCCATAAATGAATAAATACTTGTTTACATATCAATATATTGTTAATTACAGAAAAATAGAAAATATATATATATGTATATGTAATAAAGAAAACATGGAGGAATTTTTCTCAAACTTTGGACTGGAGGGCAGGTCTGATTTTTAAATTCACTGTACCACAAAAAAAGTAAAAATAAATAAATAAATGAAATAATCAACAAAAAAGAATATTATTAATATTAATAACAACAATAAACTTTATTTTTATAGCACAATTTATACCTCAAATGCAACACAAAATGCTAAAAGAAAATCATGATATTTATGATACATAATAAAAAAAGAAAAATAAAATAATGGAATTAAAACAGCAGATAACACAAAATAAAAACAATTTCTTTTGAATATTTTATATTTCTCTTGATGGTTATTGTTATTAAATAAACATATTATTATCAGTATGTTAATAAATCTTTTTATTTTCCAAATAATAATCTTAATTTTAATATTTTTAATAGTAATATTTGTACTTGAAAATGTTAAATCTAAAGTTTACTAACCATTCTGGAAAATAACTACAAAATATTTGAATGTGCTACATGAATATTTTATCAAAGCACAGTTTGTAGAAAGGTCATTTTTCTCCTGTGCACCAAGGAAATGTGTCAAAGGAGTAAAACTGCACTAAACAAAGACTTTATTTTACTTAGATGCTAAACATATGATGATTCACTGATGTACCAGGTAGTGAAAATGTGTTTTGTTTTGCCACTTGATCATTAATAAACCTTCATAAACCTCTTTGGATCTGAACCAAAGACACATTTTTAAGAGTCCGATTGTTACGTGTCGCTGCAGGACATCATCTATCAGAATGAAGATGTGCCGCAGGTGCTGCTGGACTTCCTCCATGTGAAACACTTTCACACAGGGATCAAGAACAGCAGCATGGAGTGAGTCCTTCAGTCCACTCTCCTCTCACTGCACCCACAGATGTTAGACATGTCGCTATATTTACACCCTCTATTTTTAGGATTGGGGGCAATGCAGCAACATAATAAAACTTTAGACGCATTTCTCACAGTGGTGTGGAGCAGCAGCAGCTCTGACTCTGACCCACAGTAATGATCCAGGAAGGAGAAACATTCAGATATACGTAATAATAATAATATCAGTGGTAAAGGTTTTAATCTCCAGTTTGGACCAGGCTACATATTGTTTTTGTCTCTGCTTTACTTAATTGAATATACATAATTCAATTCAAATAAACACAAGAAATTTGTGCTGTAGAGAAAGGATCAGCGCTCAGTGAATAACCTCCTAAGCCCTATGATAAGCTGTTATGGCAAGGCTTAACTATACAGACCAGTGAGCAGTGATAACTAACATGTCTTTGGGGTCATCAGGTGGGAACCTCCTTTCACCGGTGTTTTGTCTAGTTGGTCCCACGACACCTCCAGGAGGCTATACAGTGATCTCTGGCGTCCCAGAGACACTCCCCTAATGCCAGGTCTCACTGCTCCCCGCACCAACCCAACAACCTCCTTTACCTTACTTACACATGGCTTTCTCAACCCAAACAGCACTGCCACCTTCAACAAACTCAGGCTCCGTTCATGCGAGCTCCAGGTAGAAGCAGTGCTGATACTGCCTTTCCTAGCACATTCACCATACTCTATTTCACACGCTACATAGCATAACTCCAATATAAGCTAAAGTTAAAGGAGATAGAGAAGATAAACTCACAGGCTTTCTCAGCCCAAACAGCACTGCTACCTTCAACAAACCCAGGCTCCATTCATGCGAGCTCCAGGGAGAAGCAGTGCTGATACTACCTTTCCTAGCACATTCACCATACTCTATTTCACACTCTACATAGCATAACTCCAATATAAGCTAAAGTTAAAGGAGATAGATAAACTCACAGGATCAGCAAACACACTCACCTTACAGCATGATCTCAAACAAAAGGGATTCAAATAGGCCACTCCCACACTTAAATAACCTTCCTCTTCCTGGATTTTCTCCTGAGAGGACTGATTGGTGGATCTCTCCACCTGATCTCAAGGAGTTATGTACCCTGCTTAGTAGTTCCCCCTGCTGGCCCCCAACTGACATTATTTTTTCTCATCCAGATCCACTGGCTAGCTCTGGCTGCTTCCCTAATATACATAAAAGACATAAACAACTTATTATGTAGTACAGTCGTGTGCTGTATGTGGGCGAGAGGGATTGTCCTCTTTATAAAGAGTTATTGCAACTTTATACACAAAAGGACTTAACTTTCTGTATCAGAGTAGCCTTACAGTTGTTGTTTGTGACCATGTCCCTGCAGGTAATCTGTAACAGATTTGTGCTCTAATTTCAGATCACTGGATGAACTGGACAGTCAGGATTACAGGTGAGAGCTTTACTAGTGTCGAGTTGCTGTTGGGTAACTAGTATTTCCCCTTTCTCTCTCTGTATTTATGTGTTACACTATACGTCCTGTGCCCACTAGAAGGAATGTAGCATCTGTAGGATTACTGAGCCCTGTGCACAGGAGATTACTCTTCTTGTCTCTGCAGCACCATTGTTTCAGTGATGACCGAAGCATTTTAATGACTACAGCCAGACCCTGTTTGCATTTCAAATGACGGGGAACAACAGTCATATTACTGTATGCACTGCTTACTCTGTCAGCCCAGAACGGTGGACATCTCGACCTTCAACAGTTCCACATGGACAGCCTGTATTTTGTCATTTGTCTGGTTCTGGATACTTAATGACAATTAACAAGCATTCACATTTGTTATTAGTTGTCAAGAACCTGTTAGAACCTCATACACTGATGTAATAAACTGCATCAAATGAAGTTACTGAAGTAATTTTCTTACGAGGTACTTTTCTTTTGTTGTGTTCGCACAGGGCGCAATAAAACAATGTGCACGAGTGAATTACATGCAAACTCAACGTAAAGACGTGGGCGACATGATGGACGCGAGGCGAAAAACATGAATTAAACAGCTCGAATGAAGCAAGTAGCGTGGTTTCCGGTCATACGCTTTTTTGCGAGAGTTGAAAAATCTGAACTTCATTGACTGATTCACACCGCGATAGCCAATCAGCATTGAGGTCTTTCGGGGACGTATGACGCTGAGGACGGACTGGTGGAAGTTCATGATTCATCGATTCAGCGAGTCAACACATGATATTCTGGCATTCAAACTTGTGTCATACACGTATGAAATTGCTGACCAATGAATGAACGTCCTCAGCATCATGCGTCCCCGGAGGATCTCAGTGCTGATTGGCTATTGTGCCGCAGATCAGTTGCTGAAAGTCAGATGTGATGCAAAATTGCGCTACTCGCTTTATTCGCATTGATTAATTTGTGTATTTCGGGTCATTCTTGTTGCGTCCATTGCACCAACAACTTGAGCACTGTTTATTTTAACTCCCACTGGACAAGGAATTATTGGTGTGCCTATAATTTTGCATGGTCGTGGAGTGGTTAGCATTGTCGCCTCCCAACAAGAGGGTTCTTGGTTCGAACCCAGGGTGGGGGAGCCCTTCTGTGCAGATTTTGCATGTTCTCCCTGTGTCAGCGTGGGTTTTCTCAGAGTACTCCGGCTTCCTCCCACAGTCTAAAGACATGCAGGTTAACAGGTGACTCTAAATTGTCCGTAGGTGTGAATGTGAGTGTGAATGGTTGTCTGTCTCTATGTGTCAGCCCTGTCATAGTCTGGTGACCTGTCCAGGGTGTACCATGCCTCTCTCCCAGTGTCAGCTGGGATAAGCTCCAGCCCCCCCACAACCCCCAACAGGATAAGAGGTTACAGACTATGAATGAATGAATGTATCGAATGTTGGTATTTGAAGAATTGCTGTTGCATATGACTGACAATCATATTTTACTTTTGTTTCCTCAGTTATCCGTTAGAAAATCAGCAGGTGTTGGGATTTTTTCAGGATCCTTATCTCTGCGACAACATGTCAGGTAGGACAAACTCTGAGAAAACACAGAAACAGCTGCTGACTCTGTGCATTTTGTTGTTTTGAATTGAAAAGCATTAAAAAACATGCAGACCTTGGTCAGACTGTATAAACCCTGAGCTGTGTCTCGTCCTGCAGATCTCCCTGATGTTGTTGTCGACGGGGTTCTTCAGGGTTTTTATCCGCGGGACGTCCGAGTCAGCTTCACCGCCCCCATCCTCACTGAGCCCGACCCCACCACGATATAGACGCCTCAAATTCAGTTAGATTTAGTGTTTTAAAATAGCCAAACACATGATGCCAACAAGAAAGAAAAACCAGCCTGAAATAGGTGAGTTAGAGGAAGGTATTGTCCAAAATCAGCAGCTCCAGTGGGATTTAAACTCAAAACGCTCAGCAGGCTTTGTTCTCACTACACCTGTTTTATTGTTCTCACAGCTCTGTGGGAATCTCATATTCAGGCCAAACACCTAAAGTCCTGCTGAAACTTAACTCTGTTTGCAAAGGTAATCACTCCGTGTCTGTTTTTAGGGAGTTTAAGTAGCGCACAAACAGTTTTTAATGTAGATGTGACAATAATATGTGCCTTTTATTAATTTTAATTCATTTTACTATTGTTGTTTGATTTTAATAAACAGGAGCAGTAGGATTGTAGAAAATGACTTGAAATCTAGATAGGGTTTAGTTTTTAAAGATATTGTTGTTTACATTTGTCAGTGGGATACAGATATATAGAAGTGACTAAGAAACATTTATAGTACTTTGAGTTTATTGAGGCTGATGTAAATTTCAGCCTCTGATGCCTCCAGCCTAGACTGAGGCTGAGGCTTTTTAAAACAATGTCTTTGGTGTAAACAAATGTTTGTTTTTAAATGTGTGTACTTTTGTATTGTGTGGTTTATACTGAAATTTTAATAAAGAATCAAACTCATCAGACTCATCATGTGTGAATTCTCCATTTAAACCTGAGCTGTAGAACAAGGAAATAAATGTTTGAGAAACTAAAGTAATGAGACGCTGTTTGGACACAATGGTGTTTTTTTTCTGTTAAGACACATTGCTTTTGTCATATAGATCACTGATGAGGCAGCCAGGTTGTTAATACGTCCTCCAGTGCTTGAGGAGATATGATCACTGGTCTGACAAGCATTAGTAAGTGTTTCATATATGTTGGCTGTTTGGAGCCTCATTCACCAACAGAAAAGATTCACTGCAGCCTTTTTTGTTTGTTTTTTAACAAAATATGTTTTTTTACTTTTATTCTATTCTTGTTTTATTCTATTAATGCATATATCGTTGAATTTCACACTCATATTCTCATTTCTATTTTATTTTATTGCTTTATATTTACATCTATTTCATACTCTTATTTTCACTTCTTGTAGTTATCTATCTTCATCAGAGTGACTGAAAGGAATCACAATTTCCCCTCAGGGATCTATAAAGTATTTCAGATTCTGATTTAAATTAATTACCATAAAAGGACAGTTCACTCCCTAAACCAAAATACATATTTTTCCTCTTACTTGTAGTGCTGTTTATCAGTCTAGATTGTTTTGGTGTGAGTTGCTGAGTGTTGGAGATATCAGCTGTAGAGATGTCTGCCTTCTCTCCAGTATAATGGAACTAGATGGCACTCAGCCTGTGGTGCTCAAAGTGCCAAAAAATACATTTGAAAAACTCATCAGCAATGTCTCTTTCCAACAATCATGACCTGGTTACTAAAGATAATCCACAGACCTTGTTGGGAGCAGTTTCATGTAGGAACTACAGGTAAAATATGTATTTTTGATTATGCAGCGAACTGTCCTTTCAAGCCTCAGACAACTTGGTTTTAAATCTGGATTCACAGTATTTCTCTATAACATTTGAATATTAATGACTAAACAAGCAGCAGTCGTAGTTTAAGACAGACTTTAAAACACCCTGATTCATTATTTAGTATGAGAACTGCTGAGTCATCAATTATTTCCCAAAGAGCCCCGAGCCTCTTAAAACCAGTGAGAGACAAAATGGCACAAAAAGGAAATCTGTCATGTAAAATAGAGATGCCTGTTTGAAACGTGCATGTTCATGTAGAATCCTGTCAGTGGCAGTATAAAGCTTTTATTAAAAACAGGCTTTTATAGGGATAGTGCACCCAAAAATTAAAATTCAGCCATTATCTTCTCACCCATATGCCGAGGGAGGCTCAGGTGAAGTTTTAGAGTCCTCACATCCCTTGCGGAGATCCAAGGGGAGAGGGGGTAGCAACATAACTCCACCTAATGGAGGCTGACAGCGCCCCAGATTAAAACAAGCGCAGTGTACAGAGAGGCAGTTAGAGCTACAGGCTACACTGAGTTCAAATGACGTTTTTCCAAACAACTTTTTATGTCGGGGCTTCAGGACACTTGGATCACTACGGACGAGCAGTATGGAGATATTTTGTGCTTTCAGTTATGTGTTCTTAGAAGTTTGAATCTGGGGCGCCGTCAGCCTCCATTAGGTGGAGTTGTGTTGCTATCCCCTCTCCCCTGGGATCTCCGCAAGGGATGTGAGGACTCTAAAACTTCACCTGAGCCTCCCTCGGCATATGGGTGAGTAGATAATGGCTGAATTTTCATTTTTGGGTGCACTATCCCTTTAAGGCCTTTAAGCTGTAAACCTTCAGTATGTGTGCACACACTAAGGGAGATTCAACCACATCTGTCTGGAGGTTTTTTCCTCCCCAAACTTTAAAATGTTCAAAATGTCAAAAACATACTTATGAAATATGTAAGTGAGAGATTATTATCCTTTATGACAGAAATATTAAGCAAAAGAAGACAAAAATGGTCAGTTATTTCTGTTAACAGCATCTATTTAGTGAAAAGTAAAAACTCTTGGACACTTTAGTTTCTCGGTAAAACGATTTTTCAGACAAGGACCTCCTCTTTTTTTACCATTCTCAATATTAAGTGATGCATGATGGGTTTACTCCTACAGACAGTCTGCAGGTGTAGAGGAAGTCAGTTTCCCTGCAGCTGCCACGCCTCTCCTCAGGTGAAATAGTTTACAAGCAGCGACAAGCAGCTCGGGCAGAACATTCACACGAATTACCTGAGGGAAGAAAAGACTTGAGTAAAGGAGCTGAGTCTGTAATGATATTATTTGGTTGTGGTTTATAGGGGCTGTAATGGGCCTCTTGATTGGTTAACTGTAAGACCTGATTGGTCTGCTTCACCCTGAACTGATGACAGGTCAGAGAGTTAAAGGTGTTTATTAGTGATCAAAGCAAAATCCAGGTCATCAAGTCTGGACTTCTTTCTTAGAGCAGTAACATGTCTGGTGTTTATTACAAGTAAAATGTTACACAGACCTTCCTGACTTATGATATGATACAATATGATACGATAAACGCTATTGTCCCCATAGGAAAATATGTCTTGGACTCAGGAGCTGCACAGGTATTGCTGCCTTACAGTAATAGTCCAGAAGAAATGAAAAGCCTAGCCCACAATGTGTGTTTGTCTGAGAACAGACTGCTCATACCGTGTCTGGAGGGATCGGTGTCCCTTCCTCCCCATGACTCTCATGGCTGTCTGAACCAGATGAGCAAGTTTGGATTTTGACTCCACAGTCAGATTTCTAAACCACTGTGGTTTAGAAATCTGACAGCACTGACAGCACTCTCCAGAAAAGCCTGATAAGATAAAAACATGATCCTCTGATCCACCCCCAAACACCCGAAGTCTTCTCAAGAAATACAGCGCACAGAGCACACACCCTCCAGCTAAGGCTACTTAAAGATTTAAATTCCTCTTTTGCAATGGAGGGTGATGTCTCTATTGTATGTCATTGTGAGAGCAACTTTTATTTGATCTGTAGGTTTATTTCTGTGAGTTGCCAGTCAACCTTTGACTTGTACTTTCATAAAGTTGGAGGACTTTTGGAGACAGATTTTTAAAAACAAAAGGCGATGCAGTGAACACAGAGATATCCTGACCTTTTTAGATCCTAGTGTAGGTCAAGCTCCAAAAGCTCTGGATCCTACATTTCCCATAATGCACCTCAATAGCATTTTTCATTTGACCTTTTTTGATTAAGGTCTAATGAAAGATGCTATCTGACTCCACAAAGCAAGTAGTGCTGCTGGAACTTACGGTCCCATGGGAAGACCTGATGGAGGAGGCCCTTGAGCAAAAGAAGGCCAAATACCTTGAGCCATTAGAGGCCTGTAGAGAGAGTGAGTGGAGGGCCCGCTGTGAGCCAATCACAGTGGGCTGCAGGGTTCCCAGGGCAATCTGTGCAACAGGCACTCAGGCTCCTTGGCCTCAGAGGGTTGCAGGAGAGGAAAGCTGCTAGAAACATCAGTGAGGCTGCAGATAAAGCCTCAAAGTGGCTGTGGATCAAGAGGGCAGTGCTGCTTGGACACGAACCTGAGACCCCGTGACCCTGGGTATATCACTGATGATGTGTCCAAGCTGCACCATCTAAGTGTTTCAAATAACTACCTTGACTGGCAAATGTCCTAATGAACATCAATTCCAAATTTTCATCATATTTTGTACATCTTTGACTGGCACTCTTTTAATCATGTAACCTTGCTGCGTCCTCTTCTTCTGCAGTGGTATAATGATACCTGACTGGAGAATATGTGCCACCTACTGCTCAACTTATAATTTGCATAACAGTCGTGGATGTAAATGTGAATTGATTTACATTTTCTTCTGCTGAAATTCAGATAAATCATGTGTGGATGGAAATCTGGCACATGACATGTCACAATATCATCTGTTTAAAAGGCCTATTGTGGCCCAGTCGTAACTTTTTGCCCCAGGGTCAATGATTCCAGCCGAGCCAAAAGTCCTCAACAGTTTAGTAGTTTAAAGGTTTATCATATTATCTTTATTTCACCAGGACAATCCTCTTACAGTGGTGGGAGACGTATTCAGAAAGATCTACGGTAATACATCACTCCACTACAAGTAAAGTCATGCATTCAAAATCTTACTTAAGTAAAAGTATGTAAATGATGTTAAAATGTACATTAAGTATAAAAAGTAAATGTATTTATTGTGCGGTAAAATGTTCCCTGTCAGAGTTTTACTATTATACACAATGTTTTTGGATGAATATTACGGTAGGGTATTGTTTGCACACTGCAGTGTACACTGCACACACTGTAGAACGCACTGATGAGTAAGTGACTTTGCATTTGTAATAAAACATAGAGAATAGCGATACATGATGGTACACTGAATCAAGGCTGGTTGCAGACAGAAAAGCTGCTTCCACTAGTTTTTTTCTCAGCACTGAAATTAAAACAAGACTTATTTCTAAAATAAAAGCCAATTTTCACTTTAAACTTCCTAACTAGAGTAGCAACATGTACATTAAATGAAAGCTTGTCACCTATCCATATACCCAAGGGCACTGTGTCAATGGCACTGTGTCAATGGATTTACCATCAGACGTGAAGATGCTAAAAGAGAAGACCATAATTTTAATTTTCTGAGCATTTAAAATCAATTGCAGGGTGAAATCTGTTCAAAAAATCCATTTAAAATCAGTTTCTGGGCTATTTAAGACTTAATAGGCTGTGTTACCTACATTTTAAGGCTCAAATATGTTTTGCAGCTCCAGTGAGATATTTAAATTCTATTTTTTTTTTTTTTTTTGCCAAAAGTGGGTCTTTTGTTTATAAAAGTTGCAGACTCGTGCCCTAGAAGTGTAAAACTGCATGACATATAAAGATTCAAGTAAAGTAAAAGTACCTGGAATTTGTGCCTGAGTGCAGTAGCTGAGTCATTTTACCCAGTTATCCTGTGAAGAGTACCTGAGCAGGTTTGTATTTTCCTGCAGGCCATGAACACAATGTTTCCCTCCGAGCTGTGTTCCTCACACTCTGTACCATGAATGTACCCTGGAGTGGCGCATGCGCAGAGCGGCAGACGGAAGCCGCTGCTGTGTGCTGCGGTTTGGAGCCGCTGCCGTCTCTCCCAATCATTCCTCCTTCAGTGACTTGAACCGACGGACTTCTCCACTCACCTCTTCCTCTACTAAATGCTGTTCATGTGAAGAACCAGGAAACAGGATCCTCTCTCTGACCGCCTCAACTTGAAGCTTGCACATATTTGTCCGTACGTGCCGCTAATGAAGCTACTTGGGGTTTTTAAGAAGCTGTAATGAAGCTGAGGTGTGTTCAGGAGGAAAACTCTCCCGGCTCGGATTTAAATTAGATTTCCTGCTAAGCCGAGCTACAAGCTAGTTGTTACTGTCAGATTAGCTTTGTTTAACTGAAGCCAAGGATACACCCTGTGTGCTGGTGCTAGCATGTTAGCTAACAAACTGTGCCTGTGTGTGTGTATGTGTGTGTACACGTTAGCAGTAATTTAACCCGTGTATCCTGTACCATAAAGTACATTACTCAGCCCCAGCCTAAAGGGCAGAGCCTCTCAGGGAGATATCATGGTTGTCTCAGTCCTCCTGGGTGGTGTCAGGGAACATGAGCACCAACTGTCAGCTAAGTGTAAATGTGGAGCTCACCCACTGAGTTAAAGTCAACTTAATGACATTATCTGCAGGTGAATTAAGGTGCAATTGAGTATAAATACTGCATGGCTGTTTCTGTTATACCACAGCACATTTGAGGTATTTGATTTCTTTGCTTTGCTCTCACTGTACCTGCACAGAGACAGACATTACAGCCAGGAGGAAGGACAACAGAGCTGAGCAAACAAAGGTAGGGAACAGACAGGACTACTGTGTGCACACACAAGCATGTGGGAAAATAAACGGGTATAAATATTTATATGCCTCTTTTTCCCTTAAGAGGCGGGGTACACCCTGGACAGGTCAGCAGACTATCACAGGGCTGACACATAGAGACAGACAACCATTCACACCTGTGGACAATTTAGAGTCACCAATTAACCTGCATGTCTTTGGACTGTGGGAGGAAGCTGGAGTACCCAGAGGAAACCCACGCTGACACGGGGAGGACATGCAAACTGTGGACAGAAGGGTCCCCCACCCCAGGGTTTGAATATATATATTCGCATATATATTAGGGGTTGGGGGGAAACAGATACAGCATAGTATCATGATATTTTGCTTGGCAGTATTGTACCGATACACAGACATCAAGTATCGTTTTATTAAATATATAAATAATATTACAAATACAAGTTAAACGTTTGGCATACTCACGATACTTAAGTTACAATATAGGAAAAAGTTAAAAATAAAGGAAAAGTTACAACATTATGGCGAATATAAATGTGTTCCAATATGATGAGTATTGTGATAACTGCAAATTATGTCCTCGAAGGGAAACTTTGCCAGCATCTGTTTTATTTAAAAAGTTTTCAGTTGGTTCATCTCACTTCAGTCATTTTTTGTATCTAATGGACTGAAAGAAGCAACCAATTTCATTATTCTAGTAGGCTACCAAAAGTTTTATTTGTATTTGTAATGTTAGTAATTCATGAAATGAAAATATCAATACTTAGCATCCATTTATCGATATAATATTGCAGAGCAAAATATCGCACTACTATGGTGTATATATATTGCTGTAGCACCTGTGCTGTAAAACTTTGCGCTGCATGTGTGAGACAGGGCTGGTTATTTGTTTGAGGTGAGTGTAGTTTTATGTGTGCTTGTCAGTGTGTGAGGTGAATTGAGTGTGCGTTGCTATTCTACAGTCTACCGAGGGCGCCTGGGTGCGGGCAACAGGTCTGTTTATGAAAATGCTGCAGCGCTGTGATGGTACAGACACCAGATGTGATACTTTGTATAACACTATAAAGTGTAAAGAGGAAGCACTGTAGTGTTAACACATTAAGTTTTAACTTTTTTATAAATTGATGGTACTTTCTGCCCCCATTCTTTGTGCCTAAATAATAATAATAATAATAATAACAATAATAATAATATTTAAACAGACTATAAATAATTAAAACAAAGTCTGCATTTTTTCAGTACTATATTCATTTGAAAGGTCATAAAAAATTACTTTCAGGGGCGTCGGAGACTTAGTGGTTAGAGCACGTGTCCAACCAAAGGCAAAAAAGCCAGTGAAAATAATCTTTAAAAAAATACTTAATAATAATTACTTTTAAACTCCCCATAACTCGTTTTATTTCCTTGCACTATTTATGTTTAGTTGACAACTTACAGAACACTTGACTTGTATACAGACGTTTTTTCATTTTTATTCTAATGTTGGTCATCGGTGCTTTATATACACCGATTGGCTAAAACATTAAAACCACTGACAGGTGAAGTGAATAATATTGATCATCTCGTTAATATTCAATGTTCTGCTGGGAAACCCTGTGGATGCCACTTGATGTGCTCCACCTACCCAATTACCTTTGCAGACCAAGCACAACCCAATAGCAACGACACTCTTCACTGACCTTGGCTCCCCAGCAGGACAGTGCACCATGCCACCCAGGAGAAACTGCTCAGGAATGGCCTGAGGAATGTGACAAAGAGCTCAAGGCATCGACTTGGCCCCCAAATTCCCCAGATCTGAATACATTCGAGCATCTGTGGTACATGCCAGTGCCCCGCCTCACAACCGTCAGGACTCAGAGGATCTGTCACCAATACCCTGCTCCCAGCCACCATAGGACACCCTCCAGAGGTCCTGTGTCCTTGTCTCAATACGTCAGAGACAAGTTGGTTCCAAGGAGGTCCGACCGTGTTTCCGGGGTAACTCTGGGGTGTCGGCACATCCCACAGATACTCAATCAGATTGAGATCAGGGGAATTTAAGGGCCAGGTCGTCACATTAGCTCTTTGTCACATTCCTCAAGCCATTCCTGAGCAGTTTTTATGGTGCGGTATGGTGCGTTATCCTGCTGTTTGGGTGGGTGGAGAGCACCAAGTGGCATTCAAACGCCTTTTTAAAAAAATAACTGTTAGTTAAAGTTCAGTTTACTATGATGTCAGACCAAGAAAAGCAGCAAATATGAGAGGCTGGAACCATCAAATGTTTGAAATTTGTAATACTTAATCAGTTATAACTCCTGATTGATTGTCTTTGAATCAACTAATCAATAAATTGACATAATTTTAGCTCTAATTAAAACCCCTGTAATTCAGTATTATTCATTAATTGTCAGTCTAGTCGTACGATATGTTATCACGTTATTTTTCTACAAATTTTTGTTGTTTAAGTTAATTATTCCAAGCAAGGTTTAGGTAAAGACTGGTAAAATTAGCTGAAGGTTTTGTTGTTGTTAAGGTTTTTGTCATGGTTGTTTATGCCTCCAAACACTGATCATCACTGTGCAGCTCTTAAATGCCACCACCAGTAACAACAATACCTCAGTCGATCATTTTGAATGCTAATGGTTGATATGAGACGGAGGAGTGACTGATTTCCTTTGTTGCAGGAGTGAGTGGGAGCATCATGTGGAGGAAGGCTTCAGCGGCAGCCCTGCTGGCATTAGCTGTTGGCTATTTCTACCATGGCGGCCCAGTCCTGCCAGAGCAGATCCTGCAGTACATCAGCCTGCCAAACTTTCAGACATCATCTCAAAACAGCCACAACAGCCTGGAGCAGGTGATCTCCGCCGCCTGGGAGACTCTGATCACTCTGCCGACTCGACAGTGGAGCAAAGTGGCAGTAGGGTGAGTTAGATGCGTGATGAGAGATGCGTGTCTGCTCTGTCGCTTGAAGCTGATCTACTTGATCTTCTGTACACTGTGGCATGTTGAGAGGCTGTAGTCAGAGCTGTGAGTGTGAAGGAATGTGTAGTCAAGAGTCAGTGCCAGCTCAGATAGCTTGGTCCAAGAAGGTGGTGCCCAATGAATTAAATTACTCTCTATAGGTAGCCTGTAGCCTTTAGGCTGCTGTAGAGGAGCCAGCACACAGGATGGAGGTGGAGGGTGATGATTGGCTGGGGCTGAGGGACCACCCACCAGAGGGATGGACAGATTTTTTTTCTACCAAAGAGAGAAGTGAAGCAGGTTATTTTTAAAGTCACAGTAAAATGGCAGACAAAGGGAAACTTTGGTATTTTTCAACCTGACTGACTAATGGAGACAAATGTTTTTGAATTAGGTCCAGAACTGAGGGGGAGCTGCAGAGGCAACACAGGCTGCAGTGTAATCCCTACAGGCAACTGTAGGAGGGAGAATACACAAAAGGACGGAGTTCAAAAATGAAATGATACGAACAATTAGTAACATCAGTGGTGCGTCCGTGTGCCAGCATGAGTGGAAAATGGTGTGTGGAGACGTTGCATACTGAAAGAAAAGACAAATCAGTCAAACGAAAGAACCATGTGGGAGCTGGGGAAGCTGCAAGAGAAGGAGACAGACTGAACAACCCAGCTTTGACAGCTTGCATGCTCATCAGCCCAGGTGAGCCAGCTTCCTAACGATGTGCACTGCCAGCCCACCACTACCTGCAAGGGGAGGAGAAGGCACAAGCAGGCCAGGAAGAGTAGAGACACAGGAGGGGTGGTCACAGTATCGCAGGATGTGACTTGTTGTAGGAAAAACAATGGTGGAAATATTAGTGAGAGCTGGAGAGAGAAGTGCCGGGATGAACTTTTAATGGGTTAAAAACTGAAGGTGCACAGTTGCCCATGAGGGTTACATCACAGCGCGTTTGGCAGCTGCAGCTGTCTCCCTTAGTTACTAGACTTATTGCAAAAGTAGTTGTCTCCATTGGTTACTTAGACCCAAAAAAACAGGGAAATAGACTGTCAGCAGCGCTTTTAAAACAGTAACGATGGCATTAACGTGTCAATAACAATCATTTATTGTCCCTGTTATCTGGCAGCTGTCGAAGCAGAGCCTACGCCCTAACCTACGCCATAGCCTGACATGCACTTCCACAGAAATGTAACTACACGTCACGGCGATACAGAACTCCTGAAGCAGGATTTATACCGACGTTCATAGGCTACGGAGTAGGGTGTGTCGCACAGCTATAAATCCCGGAGCTCCCAGACCTCATTCTTTCCCCAGTTTGTGGACATTTATGGCCGCTATTCCTCGTCTTTGAGTTAGCCGCTAATTGCTAGCAGCTGCTTTTTAAATCACTTGTGGGTCACACACATAACACGTCATCAAAACGTCACACTCAGGCCTCCAATGATCCCATTCCACAGACTGTTCTGTTTATACAGACACCTTTTCTGCACTGTTACGACCTCCAATTGCAGATTAAACCACGCCCAACACCCCCATTCTGCTATAGTACCTTATATACAGCACAGCGAGGCGGCATAACGCCGTGATATTCCCGCCTTGAGCAGGCAGTGTAAAAGGAGCTAATGTAAAATATTTCCAAGTGAAACTGGAAACTGATTTGATTGCTCAAGAGTGAGTACGGCTCAGTGAACGCAGAGCGATACTGAGCTGTGGAGGATGAGGGAGAAATTAATAAAATACTCCACCTCATCATGCTCTTGTCTGACCCTGTTTGGATTGCTCTGCCAGCTGTTAGAACAGTCAAGCATGGTTTATAAAATGGTTTGCTTGTTGCCCCAAATCACATTTAATGAGATGAATACACACTCAAAGATGAGTTGATCAGAAATATGTTTAAATTTCACAGAGAGAGAGAAAAGAGGGTGATTTTACTTTTCACTGTGTCTTTAAGACAAACGGACTGTTTTATCTTTTTAAAGAGTTTGTCCATATCTGCACAGAAACCTCTGACACACATACTGACATGTTGACACCAGACCAGCTTTACTCTGGGCCTTTAACAGCTGCCCCAGTTTCTGCAGTTTGGTCTGATCAGCAGCAGACCTTTAAAAACTGTAGCCATATATCCCCAGGATCACTTGAAGTTAAAGCCAGATGATAATTCAGTTACTAACAATCAAATAATCTGTACTTTGTTGTTTCTGTTCTGTTGTTCAGGGTGAATGCCTGTGTGGATGTGGTGGTCTCAGGAGTGGGCCTGCTGCAGGCTCTGGCTGTGGATCCTGGCTCCGGCCTGGATCATGAAGTGTTGCACTCTAAAGAGGACTTGAAGGAGGCCTTCATCCATTACATGGAGCGTGGAGCAGCTGCTGAGCGCTTCTTCAGCGACAGCGAGGCCTTTCAAAGGATCGCACGTGCCGCAGCAGAGTACCCCGGTGCGAAGGCAAGGCTACCTTACTTACCGGACTCCACAGGATGACATCATGTTGTTATATGAAGTCATGTTTTTAAGTGATCTTCCTTCTAGTTAAACTTTGCTTTTGTCTTCTTCCAGCTGTATGTGGGAGGGAACGCTGCTCTTATTGGTCAGAGGCTCGCCACCTACCCTGATCTGATGGTACGGCAGCATGTTTCTGTTGTAAACTCAAAAAACCCAAATTTAATGAGCTCTTAAATAAACAGAAGATTCAAGCTGGGAACTTTACATTTGCAGAAGTCAATAGAAGAAATAATAAACACGAGAAAACATATGTTTTACATTTACACATTTTGAGAGGATCAGTTTTTATACCATGAAAATGTGTTTTGGGAGCCTTATGGACACACAGAATCCCTGGCCTTCAAATGACTATTAATATTTTTAATGCTGCAGGTTTTATTATGCGGGCCAGTTGGTCCTAAACTCCACGAGATGCTGGACGAGCAGATAGTCGTTCCCCCGGAGTCTCTGCAGGAGACGGATGAATATCACCTCATCCTGGAGTATAAAGCAGGTAAAGAGAAGAACAACTCTCAGCTTCTACGGGATCTGTCCAGACTGTGTTTTAATACAACAGTTGTTATTTGTCCTCCAGGTGAGCAGTGGGGATCAACTCAGGCACCTCAAGCCAACCGTTTCATCTTCTCCCACGATGTGTCCAATGGGGAGATGAGCTCACTGGAGACGTTCGTGGCGAGTCTGGACGAGTTTGAGCCCGACCTGGTCGTCCTGTCGGGGCTCCACATGATGGAGGGTCAGGGCAGAGAGCTGTGGGAGGAGCGACTCAAAGAGGTCAGTGGCTCAAACCTGGTCTTCACAGTTTCACCATCCATTTGCAAATTTTGGCCCATTTACTGCAAGTTATACATCCTTAATGTGTAATTTCTGTTTGCCCTTCAGTCACAATGTATTAACCCTGATCAGTTTATCAAAGAAAACATAGTCTGCTTTAACTGAAGTCTATTAATGTGTGGGAAAACAGTGAAAAGTAAAGGTGACTGATTCCCTATCTCTATACAGAATGCCATTTAAATCAATATTAAACAAATAAATAAATAAATACATAAATCAATAAATATGGCTATGAAATATATCCTTACACAAATAAATGGAGTGATAAATATTAGGAGTGTGCCGTATCATCTGGTTCATGATAATGCCGGTATAATTTGTAATATCATGAAAAATTCATATTGTGATACTTGTGATATTTTGATATATTTTTTGTTTAGTTTTCACTGAATATTTGAAGACTAACTGTTAAAATCGATAGGTAAAACTCTTTCACTTATTTTGTTGCAATTCTGTTTTTGTTTTTTTTTTTAAATTAATAATTACTGATTTGTCATATCATCAAGAATATCGTTACGTAAATAAATGTAAATATAACTATATAAATGACTTCATGTACTTAAATAAATAAACAATATTTTAAAAAATAAATATATATTTATTTTTAATTTATTTTATTTAAAATTTATATATTTATATTTAAATTTATTTATATATTTATTGCCTCCTAATTAGTCTTTTAAAAACATCCTTTTTAAATTAAAAATGTATTTATTTCTTTTTAATAACCGTTGGCTCATTTATATTTACATTTATATGTATTTTTTATTTATTTATTTCATAGCTATATTTATGTATTTATTTATTTATTTCATGGGCATGGTCATATATTTATGTAGTTATTTATTTAAAAAAAATATTGACCTAAATGGTTTTCGATATTTTTTATGATAGTAGTGAGCATTATTGGAAAAAATGTAGTTAAAAATAATTAAATTAAAAATATCTCTCCCCTTGTTTTTAGCTGATTCCGTAAGATAGAACAATTAAAAGAAAACTTTGAACTACTTGATTTCTAACATTATGCCCAATATAATGTTGCATGACATGCAAGATTCATGGTGTAAAGCTAATACAGACGTCATGTTAGTCATTCCTAACTAAATATGTATCATTATTATTATTATTATTATTATTATTATTATTATTATTATTATCATTATTATTATTATTCACAGTATATTGGCAGGATAAAGGAATATGTGAGGTCACATGGCAGTGACTCATATTATATATTCGTTGAAGCTCATCTAACATCTTGTACCTGCTTCTTCACAGGCAGTGTTAGCCATATCTGAAATCCGTAAAGATATTCCCATCCACCTGGAGCTGGCAAGCATGACGGACAAAGACTACATGAACAGCATCATGCAGGAGGTACATGTGTGATGTCTCAGAGCGTCCTCCATAAAGTGAACTTCCTTCACAGAGAAAAGATGAATGTGCTCAAAATCCACAAATCCCCCAAGACGTCTGTACGCCGGTATTTAATTAAAGTTTTTTCTCTCTGTTTCCCGTTAGCAGGTTATGCCCATTGTGAGCTCCATCGGGCTCAACGAGCAGGAGCTGCTCTTCCTCTCTCAGGCCGGCGAGGGGCCTCACGCAGACATGGATTCCTGGAAAGGCATTCCAGACGTGGGTCAAGTCAGCGACATCCTCTTCTGGATCCTGGAGCAGCACGGCCGCAGCGAGCCATTGTCCGAATCGGACCTGACTCGCATCCACTTCCACACGCTTGCCTACCACATCCTGGTCACGGTGGATGGATACTGGGGGAACCAGGCGGCAGCAGTGATGGCGGGGGCGCGAGTTGCCAGCAGTCAGGCCTGCGGGCTCCAGGCGGTTGACGTTAGCAAAGTGCAGCTCAAAGCCCCGCTGGAGTTTTACAGCTCACACACTGAGCCGCGAGAGAAGCTGTCCCTGAACCCGACAGAGCCTGTCACCGTGTGGCACAGAGGAAACATCACCTTCCACATGACAGCCGTGCTGGTCTGCAAACAGCCGTTACGGACAGTAGGGCTCGGGGACGCCATCTCAGCAGAGGGGCTAATGTACTCAGAGTTAAAGACCCAGCAGCCCTTCTGAGGTTTGCTTCAATCTGACACTCGGATGGGAAATGCTGAGAAGACTCGGTGAAGCTTCATCCACAGCCGTGGTTGTTGGGTCGGAGTCACGTTCCTGAACTTGTTCAGACCTCTGTGTCCTGATCCAGGTTCTGTGTCTTCCTTCCCGAAGCTCCGCTGAGTTTAAGAATGTGATGGATGGCATTAGTTATAAATCCTGCCTGATGACTCCTCCAGCCTGCTCTGGTCTCCTCTGTCCTCCCTCCTCGAATCCTCCAGCAGAACTTTACAGAAGCGGATCTGACGGAGCTGTGAGGTGGCCTGACTCTATGCACTGGCCGCGGCTCGAAGCCATCTTCACAAACTCCAAAGAGTTATGTTGGCTCACCTAATTTACTTTGACCTGCATATCTTAAGTATGCCGTGCCTTGAGAACATACCAGAGTTTAGGATATATTATATTCACATGTTAGAGCCAGACAAATTTAAGCATCACATCAGTTACCCTCCTGAGATAAACATATACACACACATATATACAGTTATGTTCAACTGGAAACTGACGAGCGTCTTACTATATTGTAGAATCTAAGTGGTATTCTCGATGTTCTGTGTTTCTTCAACTTTTGGTGCATTCACGTCAAATAGTCACTAGATCACTTGAAACCTCATTCTCCCATGGGTGTCTGACCTCTGAACGTGTGATAACTGTTAACTAGATATACTTGACTTTTTGTTACTTGTCCCGTGAGGGTAAAAATACTAGACAGTGTGACTAAGTCTGTGTTCTCTCAGTTTTTGGCCTAAACACTCCCACTATAAAGATGTTTATGAAGTCTGCATAGTAAAAACAACTAACTATAGGATTATTTTAATTGCTGTTAATAAATTAAATAATTTTTTGATGAAATAATGAAATTCTACCACCTGGTTTTGAAGGGGATCCTCCTTTATGCAGTAGCGCTCAGTTTACAATTAGGTGTCAGCTAATTAACATAAAGGTTGTGTTGGTGATAAAATTTAAGGTAAAATTAAATTTCAAAATCAGGTGTAGGCCAGATGTTATCAGGGTTACTGTACTTGTTTGTTTGTTTATTGTTTTGTTTATGGAGGCAAATAAGAGACATAAATATCTGAACATTAACAGACAATAAATACTTAATATTGAAATTTAAACACCACTGAACCCACAGCATTGAAATATGTTACTTTGAAAAGTAAAGGGGCAAGTTTGCATGTTCTCCCTGTGTCAGCGTGGGTTTTCTCCAGGTACTCCAGCTTCCTCCCACAGTCCAAAGACATGCAGGTTAATTGGTGACTCTAAATTGTCCGTAGGTGTGAATGTGAGTGTGTCAGCTCTGTAATAGTCTGGTGGCCAGTCCAGGGTGTACGGGGGGAAAAAAAAAGAATTAAAATATGAAATTTTTCGCAATTTCAAAAGCTGAATTTGAATACAATGTTGTAAATGTTCATATAAAGGGTTCCCACGGTCATGGAAAACTCATGTAATTTCACAACCACGTTTTTCAGGCTTGGAAACGTCATGAAATTAGTCAAAATCGTTGAAAGTTTTGGAAAAGTCAAGGAATTTTGTTGTCTGTGTTAATAAAATTATTACAGTAATCCTCAATGGATAACCTTCCACTAATGTAACATAACAGCAAATTTATTTTCCATAGCTGTTGACGTAATGTCGCTCTAATACACATCTGTTTGACAACGTTTTGTTTTCCTATTATGTACGTTTCTTCATTTTCTCCTAGCTGAAATTGAAAGGGGGAAAGAGAGTGGTACGACATGCAGCAAAGGGCTGTAGGTTGGAATCAAACCCGCGGCTGCTGGGGCAAGGACAAAGCTTTTCTACATGGGGCGCCCGAGTGAAATATGTTTACTCTTTAAAAAAAAATTTGCAATACAATACAAAATTACAAAGACTGTGAATACAAAAGTAAATACAAGTCAGACAGGAAAAGTGGTCACAAAATACTGCAAAAACTAAATTCTGTTCGAAAATCTTGATAAGTTTAAAATGATAAGTTTGAAAAAACAGTGTGTTGAAAAAACAGTGTGTTGATATTTACATTATGGGTTCCTGGAAAGTCATGGTAAAGTTTTGAAATTTTGCCCATGAAAATGTGTGGGAATCTTGAATATATTTGGATAAAAAAATTCAAGTTTCAGAATAAAAAAAGAAATATGTTCATGACGCTCAAATTCGATTCAGATCCAAAAATTTGAGTTGAAAAACTTTAGATAGCAGAATCTCCACCTTCACAGCTCCCCCACATATGAGAGGCAATCGAGCCTGAATGCAATCAAACTGACTTCCGGTCAATGAGAGCACGATCTGTCGGTCATGTGATCCAAGAAAGCGGCTTGAAAACTGAAACCCAAAAATGGCTACCAATGAGAACTATCGGACTTGAGTAAGTCCAGTTTTGAAGTTTTGAAACATGAGATTGTGGATCTGGATTTGTGAACACTAAATATATATTTAAATTCAAGGTGAAATTGCAAATCAAGAAATTTCATAATTTAATTCAGAACAAATAAATTCAAGCACATGGTTTTCAGGATAAAATCTTTCAATGCTACGAATTTAGTGGTGTTTAAAATTCAACATGATGTTTTAGTTGTCCTTAAAATTTAAATATTTATGCCTCTTATTTGCCTGCATATTTGTTTTTGCTTCCCTCACTTATAAAATGTGACTCTGCAAAATGATTGGCTGAAATATTTTAAAAGCTGTTCAGTGTAACGTACTGCCAGGAAAGCTAGCATATAGATACATCATTCTTTTTCATAGGTTGTTTATTGTTTCCTTCTGAGTTTACTTGGGAACACCTGCATCATGTTAGGCATTTAGTACGTGACTGTCAGAACAATTTATTATACCTCACATGGCCACTGAAGGCATGCAATAATGGAGTCTTAATGCAAACATACAACAACAAGATGTATGGTGTTTTGTTTAGCAGAATTAATTCTTTGCACTAGTACGAAGTGGCGGGCGCGCCTGCAGAGGTGAATGTAACCTTAACTCCGAACCCCCCTTTATTTTTAGCAAGTACAATCTATCCATCTTTTCTCACTTGACTGTTTGTGTCTCATGTTTTTAACACCTGTAACTGTCGACAAGTTTCATTTACTTGTAGTTTGTCATTAAAATATGTACGGAGAGTAGCACTTGGCTTTATTGTGGTGCAGCAGGTTATTGTGGATATTTGTCAGTGTTGGAAGAACTTAAAATTTGTCCTGAAATTATCAGTTGAATAGTCAATTATTGATCAACTTACATTTATCAGCAATGATTTTTAAAATTGTCTGTCAGACATTTGATGGTTTCAGTGTCTTAAACTAATTGTTTCTGTTTTTGTGTTATTGCGAAGTGACTATTGGTCAAACACGACATTTCAAGGTGTCCTCCTGTGCCAGTGGGTACTATACGTATACTAATGGGTATATATTTAACTATGTTCTGGAGATTTATTTCTTTTGACCAAAGAATTATGAAAAATAGTCAGTAGATTATCTGGTAATAATAACCGCTAGTTGCTACCTTACTTAAAATAGTATGTCGGAATTGGATAGAGGAATCTACGTGTCAAATGTTGAATAAATTTAAGAGAATAGTTCACCCACATGACCATTTGTATATCAGTTACTCACCGTGTGTTATGTTGAATTCGTGAAGAAAACTTTGTTTTACTTGCATGCCTTTTATGATGAACAGAGAATCTAGAAACACAATCATTCTTTATGAACTGAGGTAAAAGGAAGGCTGTGTTAAACAACAGTAAAACTATATCAAAACACCAGTTCAGTCAGGAACACTAGTCAAAGAAAACTTTATTTCCATTTGCAGTGTTATATTTGGTGGTATGGCTCTGTTCTGGGACCTCTGCCTTTTCTAGGCCTACGCAGAAAGCAGAGAGAGCAAACCTCCCTGCCCTTCCATGCGCCTCCATGGAAAGCTTATGGCAGAGAGAGCACACCCTCCTGCCCTTCCATGCGCCCATATGGAAGGCAGGGAGAGCACACCTTCCTGCCCTTCCACGCGCCTAAATGGAAAGCCTAAGGCAGAGAGAGCAGCATCAATGACAAACAGAAATGACATTGATAAGTCAGACACAACATGAAAAGGAGAAGCTGGGGTGGAGGCGGGTTGCAAAGCAGCTTGCAGAGGAAGCAGCAACAGTAGGCAGGCCAGAGCAGTTTAAATAGGGCGCCCTGAATGAGACTCGCCAATTGGTTGCATAGAAGGGAATCATGTGATCTATCAGCTGCTCTATCAGTTGACTGAACTGTTTGAGATCAGCTGATGTAGCTGGGATGTGAGCTGAGCTTGACATCATCTCCTGCCTGAACTAACGCTGTGCTTTATTTTACACACACATATGTGTGTGTATATATATATATATATATATATACATATATATATGCCCCATGGACACCTCATGGGTTAACTCAGCTATGCTTGGAAGAGATCCCAACACTGCCATATAGTTTTTGAAAAAGTATTTTATAAATTTTACAGCAAGACAAGGACAAAAATGAAATATCTACTTTGATATTTTGAGCTGTCAGTCTCAGTATTTATACAGTGTAAGCAGGTTTCCCGTCCTGTTCCAAATCACATCCACATCCAACAAGCATTTAAGAGTATCTCTTGGCAGACAAAGTTTGGTCAGACTCTGTTAAATTCCTCATTACAAATAAAATAAAATAAGTTCACTTGAAGGTTTTACATGGATACTAACCCTGCAATGCATTATTACATCAATTTAAAGAGGATATTTCTCCAACATGTTCTTTTTGTAAAACCAACCACAACTGCACCACCTGCACTGTCTATATTTCCATCCCTAGTTGAACTGCAATATCTCTGACTCTAACTCAGCTCAACTCAAATGTATAATTCAGGGAAAACCACATCAGGGAGACACAAACGCTGATGAATAAAAGTAGAATTTGACCCTGGGGCAGATCTGATTGGGAAGGGGAGGCTGTTCCACAGTTTGGAGGCAGACACAGCAAAGATTAAGTCTGGAGCGTGGGACAGCCAGGAGCCCCAGGTCAGCTGACATGAGGGAACTGGGGGTAGAGTAGGGGGTTAGGAGGTCGGCGATGTAGGGTGGGGCCAGACCATAAAGCTAGCAATGAATAAGACAGCTATTATGACCTCTCAAATAACTGTTGAATTTATATCTAATAAAAACAAATCAGGTGTATTATATCTAGTTTTTCATCTTCCTTGTGCTGTTTATTGTATGTATTTTTTTCTCCTATGTTCTTCTCTTTTATGTGTGATTTTGCTGTTTGACTTGTAGCGCTGAATTGATCATTTTTCAATGATATATTTATTTTCTTTCTTTTTTTTGTAGGTTTAACCCATATTTAACCAGGCAAGTCCCATTGAGATCAATGATGTCTTTTACAAGGGAGACCTGGCCAAGACAGCAGCATCCAAAAAAGTTACAGCCAAACAACCACACTATAAAAAAACATAAAAGATGCACAGTAACATGTAGAAATATTAGAACACCTGCGCACAATGACAAGACCCAACTGACTCATTCATCCTTGTACTTGTAAGAACTTTAAATTCAGACAAGTGAGACCAATCCATGTAGTTTCAAATCTTTTTGAAGTTTATTCCAGGTGAGAGGAGCAGAGCCCATAAAAGCTTTATATATCTGGCCGAGCACTAGGAACAGACAAGAAAACTAAGTCTCGAGATGTCAGACTGTAGCTACAGTCAAACCTCTGTTTACCCAGTATGGCTTTATAAATGGACAAATACCAGTGACTGAGCCTGCGAAAGGTCAAAGATGGCAAACCAACCCTGGAATAAAGGATACAGTGAGGAGTGAGGGCTTTACAGTTTGCAACAAATCGCAGTGCACTATGATATGCAGCATCTAACATGTGCAATGTGCAGATGCATTCATGTACAACAGATTACCATCATCCAGAATCAGTAAAAAATAGCAGCAACCAGTCTTTTCCCAGCCTCAAAGGAGAAATAGGCCTTGTTTCTGAAATAAAACCCTAATTCAGCCTCAGCTTTTTAAAGAGATTATCAGTGTCATCATATGTATGTAGTTAAATATGCATATGCACGTTGTATTTTTAAATCAAGAAAGAAAAGAAACCTTGCTGAGACCATAGTCTGTATGATGAGCCTGAGAATCACTGGATCTCACACTGAGCCGGTGTAACGCGGCCTCACCTGATTGGCTAACACTCTCGTGAACCAATCAGAGTGCCGTGCGTCTGCGCGCTGTGCGCACGGCCCGGCCCCTGCAGTCGTGGAGGCAGCAGCAGCCTGGAGCGGCCGCCGCGGCAGTCTCCACCCCGGATACCACACTCCTTCCCCCCGGCTCATATAAAGCTAGCAAGCTTTCCAGGCCGTCTTCGGGCTGCTCCATTTCTTCTTGTTGATGGTTAGACTCTGCGAGAGAAGGATGAAGTTCCTCGTAGCCGTGACGGTCATTGTGGGATCGTTGATTTTTCTCGCTTTCCCTAATGGCTCCTCTGCTGACGAGAAGAAGAAAGGCCCCAAAGTAACCGTGAAGGTAGGCGCTGTGTTAGCTCTGGAGCTAGCTTCCTCTGCTGATGGATACTGTAGAAAATCAAAGCTGCCTCTCTCTGCTAGCCGGTAAATGCTAACCGTTAGCTACAGACCGCTAAGCCACGTCACACGCAAGTTAGCCTCTAACGGTTCATCGTTTAGCTCACGGTCGGGATCGTTTGCTAGCTTGTTAAGCTTGTTAAGCTAACAGATGGCTAATGTGCGGTATTATGTCTAACGTTAGTTCGGTAACTGAGGGCATTTACTATCGTATCATAAGTGGTGCACGTACCCGTGTTAGCAGAAGCTGATTGTAACGGGCATGCTTCTGCTCCTAGCTAATCTGAGAGCAGCTAGCTAACGTAGCTTCGGCCTTTTAACTGTTAGTATTTCCAAATTTACCCATTATTAATTCCCCTACACCCATTTTAGCTCCAGTTATCACTTCAGGTTTAAACTATTGATTATTCCCTCTGTAGCTAACACTGTGCTGCAGCTCAGTGAGGCTCAGTCAAATGTTGTGTCTGGCCTTGTTGTGTCTGGGTGCAGCAGGTTTGTCCACGTCTACAGTCATTAGGAAGCTGTGAAATGGTCCAGTAGTTTCAAATGCGAAAATCACCTGCAAACAGATCTGGTTGAGAAAGGCTGACACGCCCAAATTAAGTATCTCTCTGTAAATGCATCTCTATTAAAAACCGTTTTGCACCACAAAATAATTTTTTTGTACTTAAATCAGTGAGTTAGTGAGTCATGTAGGAGAAAGTGTTGTGTAGACTGAAGGAAAACCCATTCTGCAACTTTAATATATGTTTAGCTTTGTGCCTGTAATTGCATAATATTTGGAAACGTGCCCTGAAGAGAAAATAAGAACACACAGAATAGAATTTCATAGCTCTCATGTGACATAATAACCTGGAGAAACTTGTATCAAAGAATTTATATCTCTTAAATATTTATGGCTGGTATCAAGACAGCCTGCAGGCAAACTGCCTAACAAAGACTGGCTTGATCACAGCAGTCGATGAATTAGATGGTGTGGTGTTTCTAACCTTTACATTAGCACTATGATATAAGTAATATGTGAAACACTGGACATGATTTACTGTATGATGTAACCCATTGAAAGCTCCAGTGCCTGTATTATTATGTCAACCCAACCCATCCATTCTTATTTAAGATATCAGTATAGGGTTGCAACGGTATGATATTTTCACGGTATGATAACAGTCTCAGACAATATTTATTATTATTATTATTATTATTATTATTATTATTATTATTATTATTATTATTATTAATAAAGAAGTGAAAATTAAAAGGTTATTGTTGGTTGAACCATTTTTTATTATAATTGTAACTTTTAACCATTTTGTCAATGGAAGAATGTGTACAAAGTCTCCCCTAAGAAAATAACTTGCATTAAAGGGAGCGAGAGCATCAACGTCCAGTTGCATTTTTTTTAATATCATATATAAGCAAATGTAAACAGTATGATGACTGTCAACTTTTATCTCACAGTGTACCTTAAAACCAGAAAATGCTGTAACCCTATATCAGTAGAATGAAGGTTTTGCCTCATCATGGCAGATATTCAAGTGCACAATAACTTAATACCTTTACTTCTGTTTCAGGTGTTCTTTGACATGAAAATTGGAGATGAAGAAGTTGGAAGAATTGTCATCGGAGTGTTTGGGAAAACTGTTCCCAAAACAGTCGACAACTTTGTCGCCTTGGCGACAGGAGAGGTGAGAATGACACAGTCTATAATGAGTACCGAAAATGCAACAGTCTACAGTGATTTCTTTCACCTAAAAATCACCAGTTTCATGACTGACTGCAAATCAAAGGGGGAGAATTGTGGTTGCTGACTCATTCCTTTGTTTTAACACAGTTGTAAGTGCGCAGGAAATGTATCAGGTTCGATATACCAGTATTGACGTGATATTTAAAAATGAAATATCATGTTAATAACACACAGGATAATATCGTGTCAATAATCCAGCACCTCTTCTGTTTGTTTTTGTTCTTTTTCTGTCTCCCTCCCCCAACGCCATCTGGTTGCCATTTCACTATCCATGAAGTGTAATTGCTCTTTCTGTACACTCTTGTACAGTTATGTAGACGGACTCTCTCTCCACCCCCTACACTCTTATTTTAGTCTCATTAATTTGCCAACAATTGCACACAACAAACCCACACAATAAACGAAGTTAAAGATGATTTTGACTGATAGCATTATTACTGTTATTTTTGTTCAGATTTTCTATATATACTGCAAATAATAATATCATTATTGTGAACTCTTTTGGCCATAATAATCGTGTAGTGAAAGTCTGATGTCCTGCCAGCCCCAGTTTGTATTGTGTATTTTTATCTTCAACATCTTTGTGGACTTTCCCAAAGCACAAACGGCCATGTGCTGGAGACACACTTTAAAGAGGACCTATTATTCTCATTTTCAAGTTAAAACTTATTGTTACCTCCCTCAGTGACAGCTTACCGGCTCCAAACCGTGGTTGGGAACAACCCCCCCAAGGCTACATGTTTCCCTTACAATAGCATGTAGCTACATGTGTGTTAGCAGTGTACTTGCAGCCAGGGAATGGCTGTAACGGAGCATAGCAGCACTTTATACTGTGAAAAATCACTAGTAAAACCTAAACACAACCAGACATGATCCAGCAGGAATATGACCCAAAATCAGGGAGAAACTAACAACATCTGCAAACAAGACGTCATGATTCTGTGACATTAGCATAAAGATTCATGTAGCAGCATAGGCTACGTAATGTTAACATGTGCAGTAGCATGCCTGGAGCAGATGACCTTAGAAAGAAATCTGGGACACTTTGACATCATACCGTAGCCTGAGTAGAAAAAACAATTGGAAATGGTGTGTTTAGAACAGTAGGAAATATGAAGTCATTTAAGTCATTTGTGTTTAATATGAATATTCAACTTTGTAACGCTATACATAAGAAACAAAATACAGAAAAGACTTGTTTGTCATCTGTTTCTTAACTGTCTAAAATGTCAAATACCAGCAGCTGATCTGTCAGATATTTTTATTTATGTTGTTTTGTTTCTCTCATAACGCAGAAAGGATTTGGTTACAAGGGCAGCAAATTCCACAGAGTCATCAGTGACTTCATGATCCAGGGTGGAGACTTCACCAAGGGGGACGGAACCGGAGGTAAGATGGCCGCCGACACCTGCAGAATGGCATTTATGTCAGGACTCAGGTCTGTCTCTGCAAGAACAAACTCAAGCTCGTGGCCTTCTGCATCAGTGCTGTCCTGAACATTTAATGACGTACAGGGTTGGTTCACTCTTGGGCTCTTCTGGGTTTTACAAAAAGACTCTGCAACTGTTGAGAAAATGAGAATTTTCAGTGCTCACTTTTTTCTTGTTTCCATATAATTTGGGTAAGAGATTTGCCACAATCTCCTGAGTGTGTTCATGCTTTAATGAATTAAAGATTTATTCTATGCTGTAAAAAAACATGGCATAAGGACAGGGATGTATTTAATGATCACCCAAAGTTTTCTTAAACTTGTGTCAACACTGGTTGAGCACACTGACATTTGGCAGCTGTCCTTTAGGAATGACTCACACGGTTGTTCAGTGTTCATGAACAAGACAATGTCATCAGATAAAGGGAAGATAAACATTCGGCAGAGATCAGATGCAAAGGTCACTGTAGGGAGAAAATGTTTGTGGAAATGACATGATTCAAAACAACTGATTGTCTTGCATGGAGTAAAACAGTACAAATATATTTTCTTTGAAATGAAGGCAAGAGCATCTACGGAGATCGTTTCCCCGATGAGAACTTCAAGCTGAAGCACTACGGCCCTGGCTGGCTCAGCATGGCTAACGCCGGCAAAGACACCAACGGCTCACAGTTCTTCATCACCACCGTTCCGACGCCGTGGCTGGACGGCCGACACGTCGTCTTTGGAAAAGTTCTGGAGGGAATTGTGAGTGTCAGGTCAACGTCTTATTCACAGCTGCATGTGGGCGACTGAACATCCAAATCTTAAGTGTGTTATCGCCCGTTATCCAAACACTGATCTGTTATGTTTAGTTTGAAAAGTACCTGCAGTATCTGTTGGAATGCTGAGAATAGCGGGCTGAATTCCAGACCAAAATAGACACTAGTTGCCTTCTGCGCCTTCCTCGGGCACATCATGGACAGACAACAAACAAAGGAAGATGCAGTAACGTAATTTCTTTAAGCAGAACAGAGAGATTTAGTGTGCTTTCATATCTAACTTGTTTGGTTCAGCCAAAACAAACTCGAGTCTGTTTGGGTTTAGGTCAAATGCGTTCTTACATATCGGCATCAAATCCAATATCACGCATCACTACCATGACCACATCGCTGTGATGTCATACTATCAGCAACAATCACTTCTCACTTTTCTGACTTTTTTTCCGTTGTCATTTTCAGCTGTGACTGTAACGTTTAAATATATATGGTTAAACATGGTGGTCTGACCTCTGACCGTTTCTGCTGGGCTTATGACCTCCGCCAAGGAGGTTATGTTTTCGCCGGCGTTTGTTTGTTTGTCTGCAAAATAACTCAAAAAGTTTTGAACAGATTTTGATGAAATTTTCAGGAAAGGTTGATAATGGGACAAGGAACAGATGATAAAATTTTGATGGTGATCGGTTGAAGTGAAGTGGATAAAATAATAAAATGGTGGGAAATCCGAGCTGCTTGGCGGAGGTCTGCGCTCTCCGAGTGCTTTTCTAGTTTTATGTGTGTGACACGGGGATTTTCCACCCAGAAGAACGTTTTATAATCACTTACTTCTTTGAACTCTTTGTGACACAAAAGAACATAGATAAACACATGGGAAGTATTAAAGTGCTGGGGAGCTCAGCAGGTCAGTGGGTCGAGCAGGCGCCCCATGTACAAAGGCAGTGTCCTTGCCACAGTGGCCACAGGTGCAATTCCAGCTTGTGGCTCTTTGCTGCATGTCGTCTATTCTCTCTCCCACTTTCACACCTTGAACTTTCCTGTCATTTAGGGCAAAAAGCCAAAAAAATCTTAAAGAAAGAAGTATTAAAGTGCTGCATAAACTTCTGTCAGACCCAGAATCTGATGCAGGATGACGGTCACCAAAACTGTCCGGTCAACGAGTTACCCGTCAGCCTGTATCTAAAAAATGCAATGATGAATCAGTTTTCCTCCTTGGTCCAGACCAAATAAATTTAACTATAATGTGAAAGCGTCTTTTAATAAACATCTTGCTTCCTCGCCACTTTTCTAAAATGCATCTTCAATCTGCCGTCAGTAACAACAGATTGTACAAAAAGACTCAGTCATAAACATTTCATTACTTGAGGTTTTGTTTCTGCATTCAGCATATCGTAACATTAAAAATCGCAATAATATTGTATCGTGAGAATATCATTAACTAGCAGGAGCAGGCAGGAGTCAGACATGGAAGCTAAACAATTTACTGCTGTGGAGGGGGTCAGCAACAAAACACATTTTAGCCACCTAGAAAAATAAGTATCAGTTAAAGGGTTTGCTGTATTGAAAGTATTTTTTACTGCTTTTACTTCCCATCAGACAGTCTGCTCCAACAGGGAAGCCATAAACAGCTTCAGTTCACCATCTATGCTCTTGTAAAAACTGCCAGACTCCACTGACAGAAACAGTGATTTTAGCTCACTGAACACAGGAGCAGCTGGTCTACTGCTGCCTCGATCACTTAGTTTGTGTTATTGTGGTCAATCCATTCTAACCCTTGTAAACGCCAATGTCAAACAATAACACTAACTAACTGATCGAGGCAGCAGTAGACCAGCAGCTCCTGTGTTCACTGATGTTGAATCACTGTTTTCCTCTATGGAGTCTGGCTTTGAAGAGAGCGATATAACAGTTTAATTTTTCTGTTAGAAATCCCTGACAGTAAGTTGAAGCAGTGAAAATATATTAAGTATAGCGAAGACTAGTTTCTGATGTTGGATAAAGCTGTTTTATTTATAACCCACAACTTTTCGAATTACATTTTAAGGGTGCTAAAGTCTTATTTTTCTTCCCCCCTCCAGGAAGTGGTGAAGAAGATCGAAGCCACAAAGACAGACACTCGCGATAAGCCACTTAAAGACGTCATTATTCACGATTGTGGCAAAATCGAAGTGGAGAAGCCATTCGCGGTGGCCAAGGAGTAGAGCGGTGCTGCTGGGGGAGCCCAGGAGGAACAGGACTGTGAGGGGTGTTGGGTGGGGGGTGGGGAGAAATCGTGCAGGCCACCTTGTTTTTATCACTAACAGCCCCGTGGTCCTGAGGAAGGGGCTTTGGGGTCATTCGGTGTCTGTGGCTGCCGTCTTAAAGCACCAGAAGAGCAATCATGACGACACTCTGGGTCCATTTACCAACGAGCATTCCAAGGTGCACTTAACTGTTCGTTGTCCTTTTTTTTTTTTTTTTTTTTTTTTTTTTCTCTTTTTTTGTAAAAAAGAAAATGAAATCTGAAATAAAGGTTTCAATTTTTGTTAAACTGCTGAGTGAATTTCATTACCCCTGGGTGTCACTGTCACCATGAATGTTTGGCTTTACGTATTACTGTGAAAATGTTTCACATGTTCACATAGGTTTGATCTGTTTAGGCAGAAAATGTGGGTGTTAGAAGCTATATGCAATAAATCACTACAGCTTATTTAGTCATACACATGCTTTACGATAATTCTTCTTGTGACCACTAGGGGCACTGTTTACCTAGATATGTCATTATCACACTTGAATAAAAACTCTCTTTATTTTGCACATATTTCCACTAAAAGAAGGCAGCTTTGCAGGAATAAGAAACAAGCTTTGGCTTCTATGACCACTAGTGGAAAGTAAATGAGTGTATTTATCAAGGACTATACTTAAGTATGTATTTGAGGTACTTGTACTTGAGTGTTTCCATTTAATGCAGTTTTATATTTTGACAGTATGACAGGCAATTGGTATTATATATTACCAGTTACTTAGATACATTGATTCTGATTATTAATACAAAATCAAAAGATCTTTTTTGACGTATTAAAGGGCTGGTGTGTCTGATTTAGTGGCACTGAGCATGAGGTCGCAGATTGCAACCACTTGAAATGTCTCCCATGAGCTGAGCCGAAACGTAAATGGGCCTCACCAGGCCAGCTGTCAGGATTTATGGACAATTAATCATATTTCCACGTGTATTTTTTGGCCGAAAAATTGCCCTCCAATGAATTAGAGAGAGGTGAAATTAAATGTTGGCTGAAGAAATTACTACAAGTTATTATTACATCATGAGATCAAATAATGACTGAAAAAAGAACTACTTTGATTAAATATTGGTCAAATTGTATGCAGAACTGAAATAGTGTAAAGACTATATGGCTCTCAACTCTCAGTTTTCAGATCATTGTATACAGTTGCTACCCAGTGGTGGAAGAAGTACCTGTATATTCTACTAACGTGAAGTAAGCAATACCTTTCTGTAAAAATACACCATTATAAGTAAAAGTACAAAAGTATAACAGTAAAATGTACTGGATGTATTAAAGTAAAAGGTACACCTTGCTAGTACCAGGTGGGACCCCTTTTGCCTTCAGAACTACCTTAATTCTTGGTGTCATAGATTCAACAAGGTGCTGGAAACATTCCTCAGAGACGTTGGTCCATATTGACATGATAGCATCACACAGTTGCTGCAGATTTGTCAGCTGCACATCCATGATGTGAATCTCCCGTTCCACCACATCCCAAAGGTGCTCTATTGGACTGAGATCTGGTGACTGTGGAGGCCATTGGAGTACAGTGAACTCATTGCCATGTTCAAGAAACCAGTTTGAGATGATCTGAGCTTTGTGACATGGTGCGTTATCCTGCTGGAAGTAGCCATCAGAAGATGGGTACACTGTGGTCATAAAGGGATGGACACGGTCAGCAACGATACTCAGGTAGGCTGTGGTGTTTAAACCATGCTCAGTTGGTACTAAGGGGCCCAAAGTGTGCCAAGAAAATATCCTCCACACCATTACACCACCACCACCAGCCTGAACCGTTGATACAAGGCAGGATGGATCCATGGTTTCATGTTGTTTACACCAAATTCTGACCCTACCATCTGAATGTGGCAGCAGAAATCCAGACTCATCAGACCAGGCAACGTTTTTCCAATCTTCTATTGTCCAGTTTTGGTGAGCCTGTGTGAACTGTAGCCTCAGTTTCCTGTTGTTAGCTGACAGGAGTGGCACCTGGTGTGGTCTTCTGCTGCTGTAGCCCATCTGCTTCAAGGTTGGACGTGTTGTTGGTTCAGAGATGGTCTTCTGCAGACCTTGGTTGTAACCAGTGGTTATTTGAGTTACTGTTGCCTTTCTATCATCTTGAACCAGTCTGGCCATTCTCCTCTGACCTCTGGCATCAACAAGACATTTTGACTCACTGGATATTTTCTCTTTCTGGGACCATGCTCTGTAAACTCTAGAGATGGTTGTGTGTGAAAATCCCAGTAAATACTCAGACCAGCCCGTCTGGCACCAACAACCATGTCACGTTCAAAGTCACTTAAATCACCTTTCTTCCCCATTCTGATGCTCAGTTTGAACTTCAGTAGGTCGTCCTGACCATGTCTACATGCCTGAATGCATTGAGCTGCTGCCACATGATTGGCTGATTAGCTGGTTGCGTTAATGAGCAGTTGAACAGGTGTACCTAATGAAGTGGCCAGTGAGTGTATTTAATTACTGGAATACTTTTATAGATGACAAGTAAGCAGCATTCAGATGTTACAGCTTGTGGTGGTGGTGGAGCGAGTATTAAGTTGCATAAATGTATGAATTCAGTGAAATGCAGTACTTGAGTACTTAGTTACCTTCCACCCCTGTTGCTGCTTTCACACAAGTAAAATATCTCAGTGCTTCTTCCACCACTGCTTAAAACTTAAAACAATAATCTTATAAATGTCATGCTTTCCATAAGTTAAGTCAATTCTTATTTTACAGAGGACATTTGAGGACACTGAGAGACACATATGGATGAAACATGACAGATCTTTATAGCTTAGATCAGAGTGCTGATCTGAACTGCAGAGGGCTCCCTCACACCACAGATATCAACTGCACCGCAACGCAGACACAATCCATGTTTGTGGTTTCACATGTGATTTTAGTCCAGTAAAATGAGGAATGGTGCATTTTTGTGGTGCTGTCAGACTTGTTTAGGACATAAAACGGCTCCTCTGGATTTCCACTTTGTTCCACTTTTGTCTTACATTGTCCTCGAGGGAAACAAAATAGTGTACAGAAGTATCTCCAGTATTTGCTTCTGCTTTCTCCTCTGCGACGGATGGATTTTACTGCACAGGGACACTTTGGTTCATGTTGTCAATTAAAAAGAAAAAACTGGATGCTAGACACACCTTCCTGTAATTGTCTGATCTTCCTGACGCTCATGTGGCCATGAAACCACTCCCATCTGGAGCTTCAAGCATGTGTATACAAAAGTTCAGGTCAGGTGAGCTGTCATGTCTTTACAGTATGTTCTGCTTGACTGGATGTCAGACTCATACCCAGCAGCAGTTTATGGATTACAGTGACTAATCGCCTCTTTTGCAGTCATACAGGGACAAAAAACTGTTTGTTATTGTGTACAAGCAGTGCAATAAATGCCTTTGTCACCATATGGGAATAAATTAGGGACATAGCTATAAATTTGGCGCTCTTGCAGCATTAAAACTAATATTTACAATATGTTACAGCTCCCCTCTCTTCAGCTGCCCCTCATAATATCTGATATAATCGTAAAATAATGTCATTCATTCCCATGAAGCCATTTTTAGAAGCAGTGTCTGGAAACACGTAGAGGCCATGGGAACAGTGCAGGGTGACGGATCGGCATTCCTAAACATAACTGACCTCGTCTGCTTTCGTCAGCTCATCTGCAGACAGAACGTAATCTGAGATGTGTTCCCAGTTTCACATCTCGAGTTGGGAAAGTTAATCACTCGTCTGTTTTTTTGAGGGCCTGTTTGTTTCTGTACAGTGTTTGTTAGAGATGTAAATAGACTGAAACTAGTCTGTTTAATAACGTCCTCCCTTTAAGCGGGCCCAGCGGGTGTTTGCATGTAACTCTTGGGCATGTAGGTTTAGATTTGAATATTTAAAATATCATGTGAGTTTGAAATGTAAAGTCGAGTTTGCTGTGTTTGAAATATTGCAGCATTTTTTAAGTTTATTATTCTTTACTAGTCCAGTTATTAGTCCGTCACAGCTCTGTGATGACAGACTTGTAAAAGAGTACATCTGTCCATATGAGTGTTTAACAATTAAATTTAAAAAAAAAAAAAAAAAGCTTAAAAAGATTAAAAAAAATTGGGCTACTTTTATGGTGCTGGGGCAGGTTTTATGCTCTGACTGGGCTACTTTTTGTTGTTACTTTACTTGCAAGGGACCAAGCAGTGAGGCAACAAGGACACAGGAGTTGTTGACAAAATAGTGGGTTTTATTTACCCCAAAAAATGCATGAAAGATTACAAACCAATAAATTGATAACTAGGCCTATAAAAGAGGTTGACGTATCATAACTATACTCAATATAACAAGGTGTTAACTGAACAAACTGACCTGTCAAAATGACACACGAAGCATATATAGTGGCTTGGCCAAATCAAATACTACACAAGGGGGAGCCAAAATGGATGGCAACCACAACTAAATATGAAGCAAAACTAATTAAACCCAATAAGTCCTCCCCATGACAAGGCAGCATGGTTTGGTCCAATAAGTTGGCTTCAGGATTTAAGAGTCCTCAGCCCTCAGCCACGCCCTTTGTCCCACCAGGAAGGGACCATGTGTGATTGTGACCATCACACATCTGGCAACACTACTCAAGACTCAACTTGGAGTTGCCTTCGAGGACTTGAGACTTGATCTGGACTTCAAGGAAAAGTTTCACTCTCCTTAAATAAGAAGAGCTTAATGGCTAAGAAATAACTTTGTTTTGATCTCACTCCCTCTTGAATTTAGTCATTTGTTTACTTTCCTCACTTCTGTCTCTCTTCTCGTGCGCTGAGCTGAATTGCCAATCAGTGATTTCTCTCACCGAAAATGTCAATTCACATTGTTGTACTGATGTAGTGCTTTTAGACTGTATGTAAACGGTGCTTTTCTTGTGAAAACAGAAGTGTATTTTGAAAGAAGACAATGCATGTAACAGGCAGAACTTGACACGGAGTCCCAGAACGTCAACAACCAACGCACCCAGGGTACCTTGCACGTCGTATGTGGACGTGGAAAGACCATGACCAAACATCAATATGTGACACGGTCGTAGTGAGAATGTGTTGGGTGTCGATAAGCGAGATGTGAGTCAAGGAATACTCCAAGATATTTGTAGGATTCAGTGTTGGTTAGTGTTTGATTTGCAAAATAAAATACAATAATACTGGCAACAGGTTGCAGCTGAGATTCATAAGATAATTGGGATGGAGTTCATCTACTCATTTGCTACATTATACCATAGAAAAATACACCCATGACGACCTTGTGTTCTTTGTTTCTTAAATAAAAAAAGAGTTGCAAAAAACAAAAACAAAAACAAGTTCCCTAAATGTTCACAAACGTTAGGCTTAAGTGAGATTTTTGACATGCCATGTCCTGTAATCCTTCAGATACACACCCTGAGGGAAAGTCCATCTTTATTTTCGGGCGTGGTTTGGTATGATGTTGCATAATTACAGAGGAGTGTGTAAACGCTATGATCAGAGTATCATTAGGTTATCTCACCATAATATGAAACTATATAAGTCACTGTTGCTTTGGTGAGCTGTGATTTAAGATGTAAACATGGATGTTGTGCCTCAGAGGGCTTTACAACTTTAAATTTAAGTCTTTGTAATGCATGTTTTTTTTAATAATTGATTTAGGGGAAATATGCTTCAACAATCCAGCCAAGGAAAACTGTTTCTGATGCAACATGGAGAGCTGGTCTGCGCCCCCCAGTCCTTGTTTTGCCCAGATTCACTCAGGCGTTGAGTGACTCACCAGAAGGAAAATATGGAAAGAATTCCCCGGAGTCGGCACAACCGTGGACTTGGTTAAACCCTCTGTTGTTCAGTTTGGCCTTGTTTGTGGCGATTGGGGATTGTCCGGTGAAACAGTGTTATTCTTCACTTACTGGCTTTGCTGGAAAAGCCGGACATATCTGGCATAGCTTCCTGCAAGAGGCTTTGTCAACGAGATTAAAAGAACACTGGAGAGAATCACAACACGAAGCGTGGAGGTATTCTGTCACACATCCTGCCCTCCTGTCAAAGACCAGGGAAACATATTGTTGTGTTTGTCTCCACACTCTGAAAGTCTGAGTGAAGCTGACACAGAACAGGTGTGTCTGATGTGATTTAATATCTGGAATCCACCTGAGAGATTATAATCTGATTACTTAATGAGAAGATGGATTCCGATGCCGATGATAGACCTTCAGAGGGTAGTCAGACCCTCTCTTCTGTTTTTCTGTTAACTAAGAGGCTGTTTACACGTTGCCGGCTATTTTCATAAACGGACATTTCACCGTCTCCGTTTTCAAAAAATTCTTTGTTTACACTTACCCGTGTATATATACACCAGAGCATGCCAAACCTGTAGGTGGCAATGTAACGAGAAGCTCAAGCCTTCCATGTATCCATTGTCATCATAGCAACATGGGTCGCACTCATGGGTCGCACTTTTGACACAGGCGCAAGTTCCGGCGCATACTGTGACGTGGGCTGCCTATAACTCCGTCTATCTCCGTTTATCTCAGTTTACATGCAAACGCGCAACCGGAGTTTTCCAAAATCTCCACTCTGGCCGGAGTTTTTAGAAAGACTCGTTTTCAGAGGAGAAATCTCCGTTTGCGTGTAAACGAAGGGCACAAACGAAGGAAGATGTCTCCGTTTATCAAAATCACCGTGTACGTGTAAACGGCCTCTAAGGGGAAACTTCTGTATTTCCCACCCTGGATCCCGTTTTCCCACGTTTTTGTATATAAGGGTGCTTTCACACCAGTTTGTGCAGTTCGTTTGGGCAGGTGTGAACACAGCAATCACACTCAGGTGCTCAACAAAACAACCAGACAGAGACCTTCTTGAAGAGGTGGTCTCAGTCTGGTTACAAACGAACTCTGGTGCGAATGTGTTCTGACCTGGATCTGAACCAACTGCAGTCACATGACACATTGTTTGGGTTAAACATGAGCATGTTACAGTCCTGGAGGATTATTAATGTGCACCTCCTCCTGTACTGCCTTAATATGCACATTCAGCACATCCAATGCATCAAAACATTGTTTTCTAGTTGGAGCCGCGCCTCATTTTCAAACTGTATGGTTTGACTAAAATGAACAATGACAGCAATATAGTCCACGATGAGCAGCGCTAAAATCAATCTGCGTAGTTGTCCCTCCATTGTGACATTAGAAAGTGTCACATTTATCTTGCAAGTGTACTCTTCTTCAATGTTTGGTTTACTTCCTGGATTTTTCCCACATGGAAATTCTGACCAATCAAGAGCAGCTTTCTCACACAGGCATCTGGTCCTAATCTGGTACTGATTCAGACCAAAGCAAGACAACTCTAGGTCTGAAAGCACCCTAAGTCACTAAATGGGAACAACAATTTTTGGAAGTGGTCCAGTATCCAGGAAGAACACTTCAGCCTGCAGCTGTGAGACAGGCTGCTATGTAAGCCTTCAGGGCAACTGGCACCCCTGAGTCCTACATGGGTCTGATTTTCAGAACCCACTCCCAAAACCAGTACTGCAACATTCAGTACTGCATCCGCCCCACCTGCACATATGACCAGTTATTTCTGTAACCCAACCTGTTGACACAAGATCTGCAGCCTGACCTGCAACTGTTATGCCATAATAACCATGCACTGCTCAGATAAATCATTTGTCCTGTTATCTGTTTTACAGAAGTCTCTTTCATAATGGTGGTCTGTAGGGAAAATGCTTTTTGGGTCACAGAGGATTTTTTCCCGCTGTGAGTGGCTATTAGGAAAAAAATGGAAGCAATGCTGAGTTGTGATTCTAGGGTCCTGATTTGGATGTGTTACGCTAGTAGCAGCTAAGGGCTTTGGTTCTCCAGGACACTGAGAGACTTCAGTGTTATCTTTCTTTGTGTTTTGCGTCATTGTTAGTCTGAAACTTGAATCTTCGTCACGTGAGCTCTGGTTCTTTTCAGCCACTCTTTCACTGTCTTTATAGTAAAGACCTGAGCTGCACAGATTGATGTCCCTCTGGCAGCTTCTGCAGAAGAGGTCTGAAGTCGCCTCTTTACAGTTACTGAGTTTGGCAGGATTTCAAGCTCTAGAGTCTTGGTGGTTTCACGTTGCTGATAGAGCTCACTGTGCTCCTGGGGGCCTTTACAGTACTTCACCAACATTAATAACAATGCCTGACTTCACCTCAGATGTGCGCAGAGTTGCATGGACTTCATGGATCAGTTTGAACCTCATGTCTTGTTTGCTTAAGTTGACAGAGTCAAGTTCAAATCCAGTGGTGACCATCCAAAGTTATGGAAAACCTAAATACATTCATTCATTCATTTCCTGGTGGGGGTACACCCTGGGCAGGTTACAAGACTATCACAGGGTTGAAACATAGAGACAAACTGTCACAGCTCAAATTTCTTAGGTTGTGTTTTTTATTTCATTCATTCATGTTGTTTCCTGTTTTACTTTGAACCTCCTCTCATGTGAGATCACTGCACTTCCTGCCCCTGTGTGTTTTCCCTCCCTTTAGAGGCCGTTTACACGTACACGGTGATTTTGATAAACGGAGACATCTTCCTTCGTTTGTGCCCTTCGTTTACACGCAAACGGAGATTTCTCCTCTGAAAACGAGTCTTTCTAAAAACTCCGGCCAGAGCGGAGATTTTGGAAAACTCCGGTCGTGCGTTTGCATGTAAACTGAGATAAACGCAGATAAACGGAGTTATAGGCAGCCCACGTCACAGTATGCGCCGGAACTTGCGCCTGTGTAAAAAGTGCGACCTATGTTGCTATGGTGACAATGGATACATGGAAGGCTTGAGCTTCTCGTTACACTGCCACCTACAGGTTTGGCATGCTCTTGTGTATATATACACGGGTAAGTGTAAACGAAGATCTTTTTGAAAACGGAGACGGTGAAATGTCCGTTTATGAAAATAGCCGGCAACGTGTAAACAGCCTCTTAGATGACTTCACCTGTGTCTGATTGTCTCACCTGTCCTGATTAGCCTCACCTGTGTCTCGTTATCCTTCCTCTCACCAGAGTAGTTAGTGTGTGTCTTGTTTTCTCTCAGTGCCAGTTCATCTTTGCTCCTTGTGTGTCTCGTGTTCCAGCCTTTTGTTACTCTGTGTTCTTTTCTTGTTTTTTGGGTTTAGCCTGTTGACTGAGTCTGACTCTGACTCATCCCTATTGGATTAATTTGCCGTCACTGATAGTCCTGCTGTGTACTGAATCTACCTTTGACGCAGTGAAGACTGTGTTATTTTACCCGAACTGTTTACAGAGTCTGCGTTTGAGTCCACTCTCACCTGCTTCACCAGTTGTTACACAAACAACCATTCACCCTCACATTCACACTTACAGCCAATTTAGAGTCACCAATTAACCTGCATGTCTTTGGACTGTGGGAGGAAGCCGGAGTACCCGGAGAAAACCCTCACTGACACGGGGAGAACATGCAAACTCCACACAGAGGGGCTCCCACACCCCAGATTGGAACCAGAAACCCTCTTGCTGTGAGGTGATAATGCTAACCACTGCATCCTCATGCCACTACCCAAAATACATGTCATTTTTATCTTAAATCATAATAAAACGTGGCTAAAATCAGCTCTGAATACGACCAAAGCTGCTGCACATACTGTATTTCCAAAACCTCAATTCAGAGTTAGCTGGCAGTGAAGTAGTGTTGGCCTGCTTTGACTCAGCAGGTGTTCCCAAGTAGAACATAACACTGTGTCCTAACAGCAAACGAGTGTCTGACTATCATGTGATGCTCTCTATCCACACTGTAAACAGTAAACATGTACTTCTGTTACATTATGTAAACAAACCATGTAGCTATCAGCTGTGCACTTGAGATCAGACTGGAGACGAAATCACTTCAAATATAGGCAAGGTGCCTACTTGGTATCCTCCAACATTTGTATTTCTAAACAGAAAACACGTGTTTCATATTGCTATTTACTCATTTGTGCCAACCTCAATTAAGATTTTAAATAATGTTGTTTGATGATTTATGGGATGTGTTGTGCTCTGTTGTGTGCTGGTGTTATGTGCAATAAATGAGTGGCTGATGTGTAATACTATTATGTGAATTATGTGTTTTTATGTTTATATAATGGTATGGTCTATTTCTTCTGGACTGTGAGTCCAAGACAAATTTCCCCACGGGGACAATAAAGTATATTTTATCGTATTGTATCATATTGTATCCTATTGTATCGTATCGTATCGTATCGTATTTTATTGTATAAATGACAGACAATACAACCAACAGCAAGTAGGTTGTGATTAGAGTTAATCATTTACAGAAACTTTCAGCTCCCTGGTGATCTCCCTTCAGCCAGTTGCCACCTTGTTTAGGTTTCTGAAGTGAAATAAGGAAACATCAGGTGGTTTATTCCTCATTTTAACTACCTGAATCAGCTGTTCCTTATCCATTGTAACCCTTCTTAAGCAAGCGATATAAACAGAAGCAGGGCATATGACAAAAGTTCATCTCAAAATGGCACATCACTCACAGCCAGTTACGACCTGTCTTTCCTCACCTTAAAATCCCAAATATGTTAGTGCAGTTATAGTTTTTTTGAGAAACTAACTGTGGCATGTCTCCTTCCTGCCTCCCACCTCTACTAAAATTTGATCTCATGTTGACGCCACTGGCCTCAGCTTGGCTGTAAATTGCACATGGCTTATCAGACATTAGTGGCTCTGTTAGTTCATTTATAAACAAATATAATATTATATTAATCATGTTGACATATTACTTTTTACAAATGCAATAGGAGTTAGATCTAGCACTGTGACTCTGTCAGCTCAGGTTACTGATGTAGGCCACTTTTTAATTTGCCAGAACATGTTATAATGACGAAAGCTATTCAGCCACTTTGCAATAAATCAAACTGCTTGAAGCTCCGACCGCACCAGCAAAACTGGAAATCAACCAAACTCCACTTTCCAGTTTCCCTACTCTGTCAGCCCAAAACCACTGGTTTCTACTAAAGATATAAATCTTTGAAAACAAGTCACAGATATATAGTTTAATTATTCTTTTAATCTCTGTAATTTCATAATTATGAAATTTCATAATTATGAAATTACATAATTTCCAATACATTACAATATAATACGTTCATTAAACAGCTGGACACTGTACTTTTTAGCAAATGTCACTCAAACAGCAGGAAATAGTGCGTTTATTGGGAACTATTTTCAGCTGCGGATGAATACACATTTGGTGCTTTAGTAAGTATTTGCAGCAGCAGGATGGTGTATGTGAGATTAAGTCAAAATAAACACATACATTGTGTGTGTTCATGGTAATGAAGGAACCAACAAGGTCTCACTCCGAAGTCATCGAAATCTGGCGCTTGGGCAGTGACATGCGGCATCAGACACTGGCAAAAAAAAGACAGCCTTTTAACCGCAGCAAAACCCCGAGTAGAGCTGGTGGGAGGTTTTGTTGGGTGGGTCAAACAAATATGGACTTTCACCAGGGAGAGAGGTGTTTATGTCCCGTAAGACTATAAAGCCAAACCCTTTTCCTAAACCTAACCACGTGCTGTTGTTGCCTAAACCCAACCACATCAACCAAACATCAGTTCGCAATCTCCTGTGAAAACTGAAGTGTATTTTGAAAGAAGACAATGCATGTAACAGGCAGAACTTGACACAGTGTCCCAGAATGTCAACAACCAACGCACCCTGAGGTGAAAAGTCCATGACCAAATGTCGATATGTGATGAGGTCGGGGTGAGAATGTGTTGATGTCTTTCAGTGTGTCTCACTGATATGTTTTTAATAGTCTTTGGACAACAGTGAAGATCTACAGCACAGAGGAATGAGATACTTTGGATACACTGACATTAATTCACTGTTGGTTTTGGTCTTGTCATTGGTTCTGTTGACAATACGGAAAATACAGTATATCACCAGCCTTACCCTTTGACTTCAGAAACTTGTCAAGCTTGAAATACTTGAAATAACATTGATAAGAAACAAACCTGCACCGATACCAGTCAACAAACCTGTTTGGAAGCAGATGAAAGTGGCTCTGACTGCAGGAACCATCACCAGCTCAACAACCATCAACAGACATTAGCCTCTGTAGTTTAAAGGCCTGAATAAATCTGGGATCAAGTTCAGCGGAGCAGCAGCTGAAGCACGTCCACAAAGATAAGGAAACACAAACATACTGTGTACAAATCAGAGGGGAAACAGTTCGACAAGTGAAGTATAAATATACAACACGAGCGGCAGCGTGGGAAAGGTCGCCGTGAGAACTAGGCCTTGTGTTTTTGTCAATGAGTTTAAGATCGCCGGGCTCTGACTCCGGCACAACAGACTTTTGGGTTCCCACCCAGACCTATAGCCGAGCGAGCGGTGTCACATCCATTTCTTCATTGTTCTCCAGTTTCCTCTCTGGTTTCTTTACCCCTCCTTCGCTGCTTGCAGAGTTTGTCATGTTGTTCTCTGGAAGGAGCTTTCTTTCTGAACGTGGCCGAGGCTGCGGTGACACGCCGGGTTCCCACGATCTCCTGCCCTTCCTCCAGAGTTACTGCTTGCTCACCGCTCTCAACAGGAAGACGGTGCAACAAGGCCACGGAGAGTGTGTGCTAATTTAGGCCGGCTGTGCTGCTTTTCTATTGTCCTGAATGGGAATTACGTGAAAGACCATGTGCCTGTGTCTCCTCTGGAGCTCATCACCAGTAAATCTGTGTGTGTGTGTGTGTGTGTGTGTGTGTGTGCTTTAAACTTGTGAGACATGAATGTACTTATAAGGACAGAAATATCTTCATAACCAGTGAGTAACATTTTCCAGTGAAGGTCAGGGTGAGGGGTTAGAGTGCAGCACAGTGCTTCCTCTCTAGTTTTATCATACAAGACAGTGGTTCCCAACCTAGGGGTTGAGACCCTTTAGGAGGTCGCCAGGGAGTTCTGAGGGGTCGCAAAACAAAACTGGAAAGAAAAGCATAAAAGAATCCGCTAAAATAAGTTTTTTTTATTCCAAATTTTTCACTGATCTTTGCTTTTTCAACGTTGTTCAGGGTGTGGCTCTTGGGTTGGACATGTTGGGAATTCTGGCGTTCACCACTTTGATTCAGACTGAAATGTCTCAACAATAATAAAATAGATTCTCATGAAATTTTGTCCAGACATTCATTGTCCCCAGAGGATGAAACCTAATGACTTTGGTGATCCTCTAACTTTAAATCTGGCACAATGAGCAAGTTGACATTTGAGGTTTTCAGTGAATTGTCTCAACAAGTATAGACACTTTTACTGTTAGTAAACAGTATGACGTTTTTTGGTGGGCGGGGCTACCTTGGGGACAAAACAATTCTCCACAGACATTAGCTAGCGATAGCCAGCAAGTTCTGTTGGCTTGTTACAGGCAGTCGAGGAAGATGATGTGAGTGGTGCATTCAGAAATACTCACTCAAAGTGTTGGAATGCACTCTAACTGGACGATGCATAAATTCAGAGCACCCTTGGAATGTACCGTTCGGTTATTCAGAGCACCGCACTCTCGTGGCATAGCGCCGAGTGGAGTGAATGTGTGATTAATTCAACTGTTTGTTAATTTATTCAGAAATATAACGCTCTCCGGGACCTTTTACTTGAAAAAGTAAACGCTGACCAACAGGACCAGACTGGCCGACCCGTATGCTCTCACTCAGTGGATGGATGATGTCACAGGAAGCTTTGTGGTTCATTACTCTGCCAATCTTACAAAGGAGGACGACACTTGGAACAGTTTCCTCCAGTTTGTTTTGCTATCGAAGCTAACGTTAGCTAATGCGCTAAAAGGTTAGCGTTACAGAGAAATCCAATATTCCTCTTAATACCTCCCCAGTTTCTGATGAGATGGACCTGATAACCCTTATTATACAACAGCTAGTTCTGGCCCTGCAATCTGATTGGTTGAGAGACAGTAAAACCGTGACGATATTGGAGTACAACATCACGGTTATTTCACTGTGTATGTATCACTCCACCTCACAGCTGATTGCAATCAACAATCAAATCAAAACTGACGTTAGTGTCAGAAGATGTGTAAAGAGGCGGGGACAACAGCTATCTACACCAATCACAGCCTCAGGGCGACTGCCATACAGAAGCTGTCAGATGCGAGTCTTGAAGCTAGGGAGATCATGACAGCCTGCGGCCTCGTGCCTATGACCAAATCACAGCCATGACGATATACGAGTATAACATCACTCCCTCTCATGTGATATTGCTTAAATACACATAACGTTATTCATCCCTACAACAGGAACTTTCCCCCAGCATTTCTGATGATCGCCTCAGTCCAGTCCTCTTTTCTCATCATATTTCACCATAGTTGTCTTTGTCTTTGTTGACGGGCAGTGGTGGCTTTGATGCGATAAAATGTAAGTTTTGAGCCATGACTCCTTCTATTCTGGCTCCCAATACCACAACAAGACGACATTTTCAGACTCTTTTGTAGCCTACAGCCCTGTGGTGGAGAGTCGTGTTTTGCCTCCAGCTAACAAACTCGCGTCATTGTGACGACGGCCCTAAAAGGGTCTGTTGAATTGGTTGCATGGACTTTGGTACAGATATTAATGTTCCCCTTAGGATAAATAACTTTGGTGATCCCCTGGTTTTTCCCCCAGCACCATCATCAGTTTTCATTGTCCAATACTTTGGTTTGTGACTAAATACCCTCTAAACTCATGACCATCGCATCATCCTTAGCTGTACTTTGTGTTTTGTGCTAATTAGGGATTGTTTGCAAATTTTACCTGCTAAACATCAGCATATTAGCATTGAGCTTAAAGCGCAAAGCTTTACCTTAATACAGACTAACAAAGACACTAGTATAGCTATGCTCTTGTGGTGAATGATTTAAGTGAAGCGGCCTGAAGTGGCTTTGTGGCCACGGAGGGAACAAACAGCTTTGTGAGCAAGGAGTTGAAGATCTCACTGCTCCACTCTTAATTGTTAACTTTAGTAAACATGTTTTTCTTTATGAGTACATGGTCCTAATCGCTAGCTTTAAGTCATCTTCAATACACCATGATGTTCATTATGTAAATTATGGTCTCATTAAGAGTATAATAGACAATAAAGCAGGGTATGCTTTAGAACGTGGCTACCTCGCGATTGACAAGTCACTACCAAGGTGGTGTCTTCAGGTTCTCAGTCAGTCCCACCCCTCACTCCTCCATAGCGCTCGTCCAAATATGGTCACTTCTGGCTCCAAAAAACAAAGATGGCGACGGCCATAAGTCAAACTGGAGGCTTTTAGTCCACAAACCAATAGATGATGTCACAGTGGCTACGTCCACTTCTTCTACAGTCTATACCTGCAACAAAGGGCCACGAAAAGCCATTACTTTACTTTAAATGGTCACAAACCAAAAAGATTGGAAAACAAGTGGCTTACATTTTAGTTGGTCACTGCTGTAGAGCTAAAAAGTGTCCTTTAATCATTACCAAATCATTACTTATTAAATCGTGGACTACTTTTGTTTTGCAGTCTTTTGAGCATCATATATTAAGGACACACTTCAGTACATAAACAGCTTTTGTGTGTGCTTGCTTATTATCCTACAATAATGTGGTTGAGCCACCAAAACTTTATCATACTTCACAGTAGTTTCACTTTTAATATCTTTACTTCATCTCCTCTCCGTCACCTCCACCTCAGCCTCAGGATTAAAATTAAAGTGTGGTTAATAAGTAAAATCACAGGGGATAATAGCCTTCCGCTTGCTCTGTACGGACCAGGTGGCCTTAATGCTCTGTACACTCAGTCTGGGTACTTGGCTAATTAAAGTCACTTCCCTCCCGTCCTGGATGCATATTTTTGGGGACATGATAAAAGCTGTGGCATGGGGACACAGCTAAGTGCTCTTCTAGAGACAATAAAAGTGCTGCTGCATTCCTGCTTGTCTCACGTAGCCGGGTAATAGCAGTCGCACTGGGTTATGCTGACTAGCTAACAGAGGGGGTTGTGTAATAGTATGAAATATTCATTCTTACTGTAGCTCCTCGGGATATGGACCTGGTGCCAGATTTTTACGACCCTTTGATAAGTGTGTTGGGAGAAATAGAGGAAATAAAGTCTGTGTGTATGCATGAAGGAGTGAAAGTGTATTTTGATTAAATATTTATGGGTGCACATACTGAAGGAAGGAACTGTAACTTGTGATATTTACACTGAAAGTCTGCTCAGGCCCTTTAGACATGTCCCTGTGGTGTGCATACAGGATGGTGGGTGGAAATGGGACAGCAGGTCTTATGTAATAAGGAGCAGAGCTGAGGGGCAACATGGGCTTCTTTTAGAAAGCTCTGTTGGCACTCGAGGCATCGGCATATCCAGTTGGATACGGAGCCCACTGAGAGATTACCCACTTACACAGTTCCTGCAGACTGCTGAAGTGACCATAATCCTGCAGCCAAACCACTGCTAATGTTCTGTGGGACTGCTGCTTTGAGAGATGGGAGTTCAAATAAGAGAACAGGCCATCTGTTGTGAACTATACCAGCACCTGCTTTATTGTTGTTAAACATTATTTTGTGTTGTTAAGAACAAATCAAACAAATAAAATATAATGAGTAAATTTGTCAGCTTTAAAAGTGTTGATAATTTTGCAGATGGACAGATATGAAAGTGGTACCAATCCTCTCGTCCAACAAGGTAGTTTCTAGGGCTCCAGCCCAGAATGTTTTCTCAAAATCCCAAACCAGGCACATGCACAGATAGACCCCAGGTAATGCTCAAGCACCTGCCCTTTTGCCCTTTGTCTGGATAAGTGCCGTTCAGTCAGGAACACTCAAGAAAACTTTATTTCCATTTGCAGTATGATATTTGGCGGTATGGCTCTGTTCTGGGGCTTCTCTGCCTTTCCTCGGCCTACATGGAAAGCCTTGGGCAGAGAGAGCACACCTGTCTGCCTTTCCACATGCAAATGAGGAAAGTTTGAAGCAGAGAGGCAAACCTCCCTGCCCTGACATGCGCCTACATGGAAAGCCTTAGGCAGAGAGACCCAGTTGTCTGCCCTTCCACGTGCAAATGAGGAAAGCCTAAGGCAGAGAGAGCACACCTGTCTGCCCCTCCATGCGCCTACATAGAAAGCCTAAAGTGCAACACACACCGCCGCCATACGCCGCGCATCAAAACGCCCGCCTCCATTATATTCTATGAACAAACCCACATCGGCGCCGGCCGATGCGCCGCGCCGCTCTGCTTCAGCCCACTGCTCTATTTCCAGCACGGCCGGATGCTTAACGTTATCAAGTTTTTCAAATTTTTAATAAGACGATTTTGATAAGAAACTCACCTGTGAAATTCAAGTTGTTGTTGCCTCAAAGTTTCTCCTCTTCCTCTTTCCTTTTACCTAGCGGGCTGGGGCGGGAAATACACTTTAGTGTCGACGGTGCCGCTGCGCGCCGCTGCCAATGTGTGTTGGGGGCGGCACTTGACGGCCACAGCGCCGCGCCAGTGGCAGTGTGTGTTGCACTTAAGGCAGGGAGAGCAGCAGCAAAGACCCCCCGGGAACAGAACAGAGCAGCATCAATGACAAACAGAAATAACATTGATAAGTCAGACACAGCATGAAAAGGAGGAGCTGGGGTGGAGGCAGGATGCAAAGCAGCTTGTAGAGGAAGCAGCAACAGTAGGCAGGCCAGAGCAGTTTAAACAGGGCGCCCTGAATTAGATTTGCCAATTGGTTGTATAGAAAGGAATCATGTGATCTATCAGCTGACTCCCCTCCTTCAGTCAGCTGCTCCATCAGTTGATTGGACTGAGATTAGCTGATGTAGCTGGGATATGAGTTTAGGTTTACATCGTGTCCTGACTGGATTAACACTTTGCGCAATTCTTTGCAAGACATGTTTTAATAATTTCATTCTTTAGTTTGTGAATTTGGCCCATGGCATCAGTTGTCAGTTAAAAGTGTTGTATGCCCAACAACGGCATTTGAGTCAAGCCCCTGCCCCTCCCTCTTCAGCTTCCTTTTTGGCATGTAAATCAAGCGCCCTGCAGGGCAGCATCATGTGTCCCTGACCTGTGCCTTCACGGACAGTCAGGTAACGATAGTGTTTGCCCTCAGCCTCAGCATTATTTGTCACTATTGTGAACTTAAACCACTATTAAAACATCTCAATACAGCCAGTCTAACTCAGGCAGTAACCCACCGTGACGTTTAACAACAAGTAAGCTAGTTGTAAAATCACACCGTCTCCCTCCAACTCTTTGCCAGATTCGGGTTCATCAACTGCCTGCGAGCAGAGACCAACGCCAAATTGCTTTCCCTCTTCTGCACGCCTTTTTAAACCAAAACTCAACATGAAATAAAGTTTATGTCTCCCACGTTGCATCTCTGATAATTAATTTAAACAAAAATGACATGCAGTTTGGGGCTGTGGTGCGTAAAGTGCAGAGGAGGAGAAGAGGAGTGCGGGGTTGCATGTGTCTATTCTCTGGAATTCTTAAACAATATTTAAAGGTTATTTAGAAGATAATTATAAGAATTAGTGTGGGACTATTTCAAAAAGAAAGAAGGGGATGAGAATGAGGAGAGGAGAAGAGCAAAGGAAGAGAATAAAGTGATCTTGTGTAAAGATTTGTTGATAGTGATAGTTATTTTCTCTGTAGATCATTAAAGTGTGAGCAGTGTGTCACTGTTTTCTAGATGTAGAAATTGAATGTATATGTGTTGCAACTGCTAGGTGCATATATTACATAACATAAGTAAGCAAGACATTTCCCTGTTCATTACTGTGCACAAATGTATTGTTTGTTCTTAGGCCTCAAACACAATAAACCCTCTGGTGCTGGCAGATCGAAACCTCCTGGTAGGTGCACATTGTGTGTGCATATGTTTTTGTGCGTGAGAAAAATGTTTGTATAAGAGATGTCTGCTTGAGCACCTGATCTGTAAAATGTCTGAGCGCAGCACTGTCTCGAACCTTTAGATTTTTAGAATACATTCAACTTTGTGTCATTCAGATAGTATTACGTGCCCATG